>NC_142341.1:2541071-3173214 GCF_054954075.1 Amborella trichopoda | reverse complement strand
GGCCGCGAGGGTGGCCCTAGTGGCGGAGGCAGCCATATCATTAGCCCAGATGGATGAACTCAAGGAAGGGGGAGATCTTGAGGGTGAGGCCTGCAGAGACCTACTTGACGCGTCGTTGGGTCGAACAGGAAGGAGCAAAATTCCTTCGAAAAGCGGCCGAGGGGGCTCCAAAGAAATTTTCTACGGGTAGGATTTGATGATTGGGTGGTAAGGGGCTGCCACATGACGACCCGATCCTTGCTAGAGAGAATGTCGGGTAGGAGACCTAGAAGATGGAATTTAGTAGAATTGTGTATGGTATACAATTTAGGGACACTTTTCACCCGATACTCTTTTATGCATGCATCTTTTATGTGTTATTTTCGTCTTTCTTACTTTTTCCATATTTCTCATCTTTCTTCGTGTTCCTTTTTTTTGCTTTTTCACATTTCTACATATTTGACTTAATTTACCAGAGCCAATTGTAAAATCTTCCATATATTGACTCCAATGTTGCAACGGGGTGGACAAGTTTCAAAGCCGACAGATACAATACTTCGGCCGGAGTATATTGTCAATATATTCCCTCGGGTAAAATCCTACTTAGAATTAGTTTTAGGACTCTAAATTTTGGGAACACCCTCTTTACCTATAGATTAACCTCAATAGAAAAAAGTTTCTAATTCCACCATTTATGCACTTGAAAAAAAATAATATCTTGAGATTAAATAAAGATCATCCAAATTTTAGATGGTGAGATCTAAGTGTTAGAAAACTCAAATTTCAATTTTTTTTTCTTTTGAGAATAATTCTAGTGATTCTTAGATGGCATCCAAAATCTCAGATTTAAAAAATCATCCCTCGTGAGTCTTCTAACCAAGGGAGTAGAAATAAAACTATGCTCCCGAGAGAACATAGTATATGCGCTCCTAAAATATTCCACAATGGTACTAAGATAGCATCAGTATTTCAAACATTAAAAAAAAAAAAAAAGACGACGGTTGACATTTCACGGTCTAGATGCAGCCAGGTCACCATATCATTTCTCCTCACAAAAAGCAAAACACAAAGCGCACGTGTGTTTATTGACGTCAATATCTACGTCATTATAATTTTCCTTGTGATAGGTCACTTCTTCTCTCTAGCTCACTTTTTCTCTTTATAATTTTCCTTTTGATGCCTTTATACTTAGGGCACGTTTGATTTGCGTGAAATTTTATCTTTTAAAAAAATATTTTCATATGAAATTTTTTTTTCATGTAGTTAGATATGAGAACATTTTTACACCAATTGATCTCAATACATCTTTTTACACGCAACAAACATGCCCTTAGGGTCTCATTCTTGCTGGGTAAGCTTGAACCTTTAGAAAGGTACACGCTGTTAGTGCATCAACATGGTATAATATATGGAAAAAAAGTATAAGGTATTTTTATTTTTATGGATATATATATGACAAGACTATTTATTTTGGATATAAATAGGTCACAATCATTATTAACTATTAGATATAAAATTAGACGGTTGGGGATGTGTCATTGACAAAACACAAAGCTCAAATTAAGCTTTCTCAAATATTGCGACACATTTTAGTCTATTGATTTCACATCCAATAATTAAAATTGATTGTAACTTTAGTGTACTAAAAATAAATGACCTTGTAGTATACAATCCCTATGTCTATATCCATCCATTGATGTTTCTGAAAGGCATTTGAATTGGGAATTACAAACATGGATTAGGTTCATTGGGTGGGTGATTTGTGTGCACCCATGATCTTTGATATTATTTTTTATTAATATTTTATTAATTTCTTACTGGTTCAAATCTGGATTGCTTATTATGCCCAAACGGCCCAACCGTGTTTTATTGGGATTCATTGATGTTAACCAGATGGTTTATGGGATGCTTAGATGTGAGCTTGTTGTGCAATTGCTCCTTTTGGTACAATACCCACTTAGGCGTACTTTTTTAATTTAAAATTTTGAGACCCATTTTAGAATCACCAAATGAGTATTTGAAAGAACTAAGTTTGAGTTTTTAAACACTTGAGACTTGGTTGTGCTCGTTGCCAGAGAGAGAGAGAGAGGGGCGGGCACAGAGAGAATTTAGAAAGAAATGAAAATGAAAGTAGCAAAAAAGAGGAACGAGTTGTTCAAGTTTTCAAGATTCACATTTAAAATTGAGTCCAATATCTCTGCCGTCTATTTTATTAAACGGTGGATTAGGGTGAAGCTTTTATTGTAAGATTTGAACTTCGGCTCTATGTAAACTTTTCCCATAAAAAAAAAGAACAAACTCATATAGAATTTTTAACCAGTTTTTTATTCTGGTTACTTGGGTCACATCACCAAAAAAAAAAAAATTGATCTTGAAGTTTTCCTTGTGAGGATGGAAGTTTTGCTCGAGGGAACATATACTCCTTTGGGTATGGTATTGCGTCAATACGATGTGGACGCTTCAAAGGTGCACAAACACTTTTGAATGGTTCGGAGTGAACCAATCTCATCCAACGGTCAAAAATAAATTTATTTTTTATTTTTTATTTTTTAAACTGATTTTAAGATGAAATTCAGGTTCTTTCTTTTTTATAAATAGAATTGAATAAAAATAATAAAAAATTATTGATAAAAATATTTAGGGGTATTTTGGTGATTTTTAATGATATTTTAATTATTTTATGTAGTTATCTTTATGCAAATAAACCAACTCCCTAAAATTGAGATAAATATTTTATTTAAATAAAAATAAAATGTGAAAATAAAATTTGGCCATGGGGTACTTTTCCATTCGGCGAGTCCGTACAGTGAATCGGCGAGTCCCGTACGGAATTTTTTTTTATTTTTTATTTTTTATTTTTTGTAATCCATGATAGATTTTTTCGTAATACTTGATCGAATTTTTTGTAATCCATGATCGAATTTCTTTTTTTTTTTGTAAGCCATGATCGAATTTTTTGTTTTTTTTTTTTTTTTGGAACCCATGATAGAATTTTTTGTAATCCATGATCGAATTTTTTGTAATCCATGATCGAAATATTTGCTTTTTTTTTCTTGTAATCCATGATCGAATTTTTTGTTTTTTTTTTTTTTTTTTTGTAACCCATGATAGAATTTTTTGTAATCCATGATCGAATGTTTTGTAATACATGATCGAAATGTTTGTTTTTTTTTTGTAATCCATGATCGAAATGTTTGTTTTTTTTTTTGTAATCCATGATCGAATTTTTTGTTTTTTGTTTTTTTTGTAACCCATGATAGAGTTTTTTGTAATTCATGATTGAATTTTTTGTAATCCATGATCGAATTGTTTTTTCCTTTTTTTGGAATCCACGATTGAATTTTTTATTTTTTTTTGTTTGTTTTTTTTTTGTAATCCATGATCGAATTTTATGTAATCCATGATCGAATTTTATGTAATCCATGATTGAATTTTTTGAAAATTTGTGATATTTTTTTTTTAATCCATGATCGAATTTTTTTTTGTAATCCATGATAGAATTTTTTGAAACTTTGTGATTTTTTTGTTTTAATCCATGATCGAATTTTTTTTTGTAATCCATGATAGAATTTTTTGAAAATTTTTGATTTTTTTTTTTTAATCTATGATCGATTTTTTTGAAAATTTTGTTATTATTATTTTTTAATCCATATTATCAAAGAGAAAATGAGAGAGATGATGATTCTGAGGCCGCCCTATCCCAGCCATATTATTCACATATCGAGTCCCAACAGCAACAGTGAAGGTGAGCATGAAGGATGGACAATCTTCGGGGATTTTAGATTGGGAACACAACAAAACACTAACACTCAGGGATTTGGGAATAGTCAGACGCCTGTTGATATCAATGATTCGTTTTTAGATCGAATCAATGAATTGTTAAACAAATTCAATCAATGGCACCAACGTGACCAAGAAGAACAATAACGTCGACTATCATTTTATTTTTAGATCATATGTTACTAATTTTATGCTTTATTGTAGTCCATGTATGTTGATATACTTATTCCATAATAATTCTATATTTATCCTTTTGTGTGATGTAAATTAAATGCTGAATGGCGGTTCATGCAGGGAAAGAACATATCAATATTCGCATATTCATTCAAAAACATGAAAATTCTTAATGGAGTACCCTCATTTCTTATTGAAATTCTTTATAATGAATTTTAATAATTTTTTCGGATTTTTTTTAAACTTTATTCTGACCGATTCACCGGATTCCCGATCCGGATCGCCGATTTGCCGATCCGGATCTATTTTTTGAAAACCCGATCCAAGTCATCAATCCGTTTTTTAAACCATTGGTTCTAAGTATCTTACCGGATGCTATCCGAATAGTACATATACTCCAAGAGATACCAATGCCAGGAGATACCACTTTCAGGAGAGACATCTCTCCACGACACCCGCTTCTAGGGAAAATAACAGGACCTTCGAGCCTTCCATAGTCAGGATGAAAATGAAAATAGATATGCGAACCACCACATCTTTTGGCATCAAAGTTGTATTTCCTTATAGGGTTTTGAAGTACAGCTTTTACCAAATCAGAAAGTCACATCCTGCGAAAACCAATGGCGCTCATTTTAAGTAAAAATGCAACGAAAGCACATGCAGAAGTTTTGGATGTTGCCCTGGTTACATACTTCACTTCTGTCTCACTCTATGACTTTACCTCTCTTTAGATTGGCCCGGAGTCCTCTCTCACCTTTCTATATAATTTTTTCTCTTTAGCCTCTCACCCAATTTCTCACGCCCCATTCTCTACTCAGGCTAACTCTCTAAAACCATACACCTCATGTTCTACCCCGTAATGTATATGTATATATATATATATATATATATATATATATATATATATATATATATATATATATATATATATATATATATATATATATATATATATATATATATATATATATATATATATATATATATATATAGTGTGGTTTCTATGAGGATGCAACCTTAAACAATTCAACTAAGGCGCACCATAAATTTTTATCATCATATGTAATTTTGTTATAAAAATTTCTTAAAATTATCTTAAAATCTATTTTCATACCTATATAGAAAATTTTAAATTTCAAAAATAGTTAAAATCAAGTAGATCTATAAATATATGAAAATCTTGAAAATGGACGGTCTAGATAATGTGTTGTAAGTGCACTATTTCTAAGACTCAAAATTTTTTTTTTTTTATATTCATACATCTCAATGTCGAGATGATTGATTGGAGGGTTTTTTCAACATTAAAACAAAAATTTCGATAGATTTTTTTTAGGTGCATCTGTGATTCTACATTTTAAGGTTGCAACCTTATATAAACTTTTCCTATATATATATATATATATATATATATATATATATATATATATTACTCTTTCCTAATCTTCAGTGGACTTGATAGACCTTCATCCTTATCATAATACTAAACCCAATAGGATACTATTTACTTGTACTCCAATCCTCATACTTAATATAATAATAGAACTTCTATCTAGATAAACCTACGTAATTTTAGATCCTAATCCCATCGATATTGAATGAGAAGTTCTATAGGACGGCTATAAGACCAGCCATGCTTTATGGGACGGAATGTTGGTCGGTAAAGAAACAACATATCCATAGGATAAACGTAGCTAAGTTGAGGATATTAAGATAGGTGAGTAGTAAGACACTAAATAATAAAAATCATAATGAATACATGCGAGAGAACTTAAATGTGACTTCAATAAACGATAAGAT
Source organism: Amborella trichopoda (assembly GCF_054954075.1). Lineage (NCBI taxonomy): Eukaryota > Viridiplantae > Streptophyta > Magnoliopsida > Amborellales > Amborellaceae > Amborella > Amborella trichopoda. The sequence continues at coordinate 3,167,484 of NC_142341.1, read as the reverse complement.
GAGGAAAAAAATACTTAGATGAGATGACCATGTACAACATAATAAGAGCAACACCCTTCGTGGCGAAAACTATTTAAAAGCAGCGAGTAACGATTGAGTTGTAGCCATTGTAGTTCTGGGGCACGCATTCATAGGGGACGAACTTCCAACTTTGATAACCTCTTTTCCTCTCTATATTCAGGCGACTCTAGTACTCTATAGACTTGCTTAAATCATACAATAATAGACTAATATTGTTATGACTTTCTAGTTCCAATTATCCGGATGGCTATTTTGCCCGGGCTACCTTTTGGCATATTAATTTCAGGAAAATTACAATCTTGAGGTAGCTCATTTTGCATGAACATGAAGGTCCGACTTTGTTCATTATAAAATTCCTCACATCTGTTGTACTAGTCCGCATTTCACGCACCTAATTTAAAATAAAATAAGTGTGGCATGAATTATGCATGATGTAGAAGGGAGATGAATAGAGCGTGATGGTGGTCCTTGATTCTCTTCAATGACCATAAAACTATGGCCATGAAAACACACACATTCCTCTCTCTCTCTCTCTCTTACTCATTTCACCCTTTTGTATGCAAAAACATAAACTCTTAATATCTAGATAAGATCAAGACTACTACATAACCAACTATAAATAAAATATAAGCATGAGAAATAAAGTATAACAATCACAACACTATGAGATCACAAGGTAAAAGGCACTCCATCCACGGGCATGATTATTTGAAATCCATTTTTATATCATCGATTTTAGATAGAGTTGTCTCTCCAGGGAAAGGTTTCTATAATTTCCCTACAGAATAGAAGTTCTATCTTCCCCCTACCATCAAGGAATCCAATTTTGATCAAAAGAACCATTCATCGTTTGATTTTAGATCGGGTGTCTCAAAGTATTTTATTTTTAAGGCTTTTTATACAAATTGTATGAATATGAAATTTGGTGCATGGTCAAAATTAATTGTGATCCCCTTATAACAAAAATAAATGGTGTGATTGTATACTTTTCCTAATTGAAATATTTGAATTAAACTTTTTAGATGGCATACACTCCCATAGAAGTGTACTGCAGTCATACGCTATGTTTTAGGTTCGATTCCTAACTTTGGCTTACTCGGGAAAAAAATATGGAGAGAAATTTGCCTTCAAATCAGAAAAAAAAAGTTGCGGAATTATTGCATGATATATATTTTTGATCTTATTTTCTTAAATTTTTTATGTTCCTAGTTTACCTTTAGTTCAAATATCTAACATTTAAACCACCAAATACTTAGTTTTTTTGCTCTGTGTTTCAAAATTGGCTAAAGGTTAAAACGGCACTTCCTCTAATAATCTTTCTGTAAAGACAAAAAGCTATTTTAAACTTATGGCAAGTAAGGAAAGTAAGAAATAAATGAATTTTCTTATTCCAAGGTAGGGGTGGCAACGGGTTGGGTCAAGCTGGACCCGGACTCGAATAGTATTCGGGTCCAACATTTGGACCTGTACCTAGATCCGTTAAGTCCCGGGTCTACCCTTCAGGTCCCGGGTATGGTCGGATCCATTGTCACCATATATAATGAGTTTAATTTTTTATTCTTTTTTCCTTTTTTTACCATCATATACCCTATGACTATGAGGTTGTTCTTTTTTTTTACCAATAATATTGTAAATGTTGCCAATATTGTCACTGCCTGAATATCTAACACGTGCCTAAAGACATGATTGACATCATATACCTATGACTATGGGTACTAGTCAGGCCCAGCTGCACCCAGACCCTGACCAGGATTGTATTCAGGTTCAAAATTTGGACCCAAACCCAGACCTGAGGTTGGGTGTATACCCGTCGCTTCCCGGATCTAGTCGGTTCCATTGCCACCCCTATTCTAAGGGAAGTATTTTGACTTTATAAATCCTCACCTTACATCATGTTGGAAAATACAATCTACCATTTTATTATCGCAATCTTTATCTTCTTATACAATGAAAACGATCATAGATCTAAAGAGATGAATTTCGACCCCTAAAAATGATTTATCCTATAAAATGTTTTCTAAACCTTCTATTTTTAGTGTTCATGGTATTCACCAAATTGGCACCATTTTTTAAGCAATGGCAAAAATAAATGTACACAAGATTTTTTGACACCAAAGTTGCATCTTCTGGTGGGTACATGTAAACTTGGCCTGCCATTCAAAACTTTATTTTGGTGCCTAAGCGCACTTCATTTTGAAGTCCACCATAGTGAAGTTGGTTTGCCGAATGGATACTTGAACTGGGAGCCCACAACATTTCTCACAAAGAGAGTTGTGTCTTTTGTTTTTTGGGTGAATCAGTCGGCGATAATGCCCCTACCCAGTTTTTCATTAATAATAAAAAAAAATACAGCCCATAATTTTACAACCCTATTGTAGGATAATTTTGCAACATCTCTATGTGTGTTTATATCAGTATGTGTGTGAAAAAGAGATGGAACTATTTCGTCTTATATAACAAGATCAATATTGAACCACAATGCTACCAACCGTCCAGTAACATGGCCTAGACAAGCAACATTTGTCTTCAAATGCGGGGGGCTTAAATCCATTTTTATTGGCTATCAAAAATCTAAGCCAATCTATTATTTTTATAAAAAAAATTCCCTATCCTCAACTTCATCATGTAAATATTCATGACCAAAGTTATTATACCCAGACCGACAATCCGATCGGCAGAACCTGTGACGGGAACCTTATTGGATCCGGTGCAAACACTAAACTAGGATTCACACAGAACTGGTCAAAACCAGCATTGACTAATTGAACATGTTTGATCACTTTTTTTGCCGGTTCTATTGGACCTTCCAATGTGGAGAGTTGAACTTAAAATCTATAGGTTTTTCAAATTTATTGCTAAATTTTGTAAGATTTTGTTCTTTCTTTCTATTTTCTTCCCGTTGATTGCATGTAAACTTTTTATTGCCACAGATTACACCTAAAAATCATAATAATTTCATTTTTACGAAAATAAAAAAATTCAAATATGTTAAAATCTTGCCTTTTTATTATACTCTCTCTCTCTCTCTCCCTCCCTCCCTCCCTCACTCGGCCATGTAACTGTCTCGCTAAATACCAATTAGTTAAATAAAATGCAACTTTTAATTGAATAAGGAAAAAGTTTATATAGAGCTGCTGCTCTAAACAATCAAGTTAGAGCCCACCTAAAAATTCACTAGAAGAGGTAGTTTTGATGCTCAAATATCCTCAAATTGATCATCTCAACATCAATATGCATGGACATGAGAAGAAAATGGATTTTAAGTTTTGAAAATAGTGCATCTTGTAACGCATTTTTGGACCCGTCAATTTTCAAGTTTTCATAAATTTGCTTGATCTATACTATTTTTTAAGATTTAAATTTTTATAATTAAATTTGAAATATATTTTAAGGCTCTCACAAAGATTTCCAATATTGAAACCACATTTTCTCGACACTATTTAAAATTGTGTTTTACTTTGATTGTTTAGAGCCTCAGCACCGCACCCATTAAATAAATATCTACATATCTAAGTTAGAATTTTTTATAACAAATTTTAAAAATCAATTTTTGTTACTAATTGATAATACATATCTACACCTTTTTTTTTTTTTTTTTTTGAGGGAGGGGGAGGCAATATAGAGGGGAAGACAGGCCCCTACCCATTTTTTAAAATATTTAAAGAGTTAGGTTCTTGAAGATGTTAGTAGGGTGGTGTTAGTGAAAATGACAATCACCACATAGTGACTCGTGTTTAGGGGTGCTACCACCACGACCCAGCCCCTTTTCCAATGACGGCGGTCCATTCTCTAATAACAATGTCACTCTTTTGTACTAAGTGAACCCAGACTTGGACAGTCAAGTCCCACAAACTCATTGGGGTCAACGGGTCAACCTAACCTAATTGTCATCCCTATTTATTTGGTATTTTATTTTATAAGACCATTTTTTTTTTGGTACAAATAAATCATAATAGTTGGATGTTAAATCCAAATGTTTGGGAGATGCTGCTAAATATCGAGAAAATTTAATTTGAACTTCATACTTAGACAAGGGCACACTCCCAAACGTCTGATTTTAAACATAATTCCATACTTTCACAATGCCACAACTCAAACCACCATCTCTCTGTCTCTCTTTCTCTCTCTCTCTATCTTAAGTGCCCTCTAATATGCAGAAATAGGAACCCCCAATATTAGGATCCCACTAGGATTGCATACTTAATTGGTTATAAACAAAATAAACGAGTTAAGATTATAATATGGGCATGAGAAAGAAAGTATAAGAAAATGGGTACCATAAGAACACTCGATTTATGCGGTTCATTCTAAAGGCACAATATCCACGGATATAAGAAACTAGAATCTACTATACCGATGGTTGTTACATTATAGAATTAGGACATGGAATTACCTCTCTAACTTTTCTATAAAACCTATTCGAACAATAAGTTTTGACCAACTTTATTGACCGGCATCACTAGTTGATCATTTACCTCTATTCCACAACTAAACCACTTATCAAGAAAATGACATTATATACAGTTGATACTTTCTCTCACTAAAAACAGATTCAGCCTAAAATATTTATGAACAGCTTCTTTACGAGAAATAAGCATCTCACTTTGTAGAGGCACCATTGCAAGTGTCTCACTATCTATAGAGTTGATTTCTCTATGTGTGGAGCCTTGCCTCTCGATGCAGATTATGAGGAGGCCCTCTCTCTCTCTCTCTCACAGCAGGCATCATTTCACTATGGTGATCGAAAATAGAGCAAAAATATTTTTTCCCTCTTATTCATACACACATAATAAAATCATTTATTTTTCATACAAGGAGGCCACAATCATTATTTTTCGTTGGATATAAAATTGTGTGGTTAAGAACATGTCACTGATTAAGCACAAAGTCCAAAATAAAAAAGTTTTTCTGTGAGATTGAGTGATTCTCCAAAAAAAAGCGTACACTTTGTGTAGAATGGAACATTTCCACAACTTAGCTTTCATTGCATTCGACCATCGAAGCCTATCACAAAATAGAAAAAAGTACAATAGTTTAACTGAGAACTCACCTCCTGATTCAACTCCCACATTGCTTCATCCAATGGCCTACGGCTAACATAGACTTACACTCGTTATCTATGCTAATTGATAAAAATAGCCCATGTAGCACTCTATTGTATCTGCATTCGATATCCCAACAAACCCCAATGTATCACCTGTCATGAAGTCCACGTTATTTTCCTTGTTGAATTCCTATCTTTCCTAGTAACTTCTTGTAATCTCTCATTTTCTCAATGAAGTTACTCTTAATATTCAAAAATAAATAAAAATAACTCAAGGTAGGGGCACTTGAGCTTAAGAGGCACATTCCCCAATCACCAATAATGCAAAAACAAAAACTTCTCCCCAATCCCCATGATATATTTAATATTTCCCACTAGAAAAGGTTTACAACAATGTTTCGAGACTCGGCCGACTAAATCAGCCTATGAGCGAAGCGAGTTTGCCCCAAATATATCATATACATATTGTACAAATATGTTCTGCCCAACTACCTTCTCCAATGAGCCTTAAAGAACTGTCTACCCTATAGTTGATTGTCATCTTGAAGATTTCTCCACCACCATTATTCCATAAGACGTTGCTCATGATATTATATTAAGCTTTGTAATACCCAAATATCCTTTTTTAGGGGTACATACCTTCTTCCAATTACCAAGATGGTAGCTGTTTTATTCTGTATTACTGCCACAAAAAAAAATATATTCCTAAGAGTTTCCAACACTTTCATCACTCCCTTTGGCATATTTAATAGTGTCATAAAATACATGGGAAGATTACAAAGAGTCAAATTTATCAATGTTACCGTACTTCCCAAAGATACATACTTTGCTTTCTGTAAATCTGGTTTATATTAAAACCTCTTAATTGCTAAATCCCACATGGCTCTGGGAGTTCTCCCGGTTGAAATTATTAGTCCCATTAACTTTAGAAGAAAATTATCAACTTTGCAACAAAATGTTTTGCAAACCTTTCAACCAGAGTATTATCATGAGCTATTACCATCATATTTGTTGGGATTTTATACAAAAAGATCATTTACTTTTGATACAAAGATGTCACAATTCATTGTAACTATTAGATGCCACAAAGTTCGAGAAAATTTCTTTTGAATTTTGAGCTTGTTCAATGCAATAAATGAAGTCACCCAATTTTACATCTAATAGTGTAGATTAATTATGACCATCTTGTACCAAAGATAAATGGTCTCATTGTATACTTCTCCATATTTTTTTTTATTAAAATCCATTTTAATACCTAGAGCCACTTTACAACATCTAAAGAACCTCTTTAGAAATCTAACTTAGTCCTCCTCAACATTGCAGAAAGTAAAATATCATCGACATATTGCAAGTGAGATGTGTTTGATTCCACTCTCGAAACTTTGAAACCTTTAAAGAGTCCCTCCCTTCTTACCTTTTCCACAATCGCACTGAGAACTTCACTATCCAAAAAATCGAATAGTCTACCTTCGCTTTTAGGATGTTAATCTTTTCAAGCTCACTACAAAGCATTTGACCTTTCTTGTTTTTCGTTTCTTTTTTTTTGTTTAAGCAACTCGATGGGTTGAACATGATACACTCCAAAATTTTGGGTTCCTAAAAATTCCCCTTGAGCAACTACAAAGTTCACTCCCTTGGGATAATGAAATCATTTAGGGCGCGTTCGTTTTCCCCCTCTTCCACATAAGTGGAAGCCACCCCTTCCATCATGGAAGGGGCAGGTTCCACAATTCACATTGTCTCCAAATCAGCATGGAAGGCAACCCCTCCATGCTCGAGGGAGTGCGCAGTTGGCAGAATTGAGCTCTTCCATTTCCCAAAACTTCAATCAATCAAACACACAATTAAGATTATAAAATAGGAGTCTTGCGATGGAAAAAAGGGTGGCAAATAAAAAAAAATTTAATTTACTCTATTCCTCAAGCACTCGGGTGGGAAAGCACCCAATAAACTGTTGTTCATTCAGAAAATTGATAAAAAAGCAAAAATGGTCGAATTTTAAGATTCTTCCAAGCATGGGATGGCTTCCTAAGAGCACGCCTCACTTCAACTCTGGACCACGACATGGTCTAGTTGTGGTCTCACGTACTTAAATTTTACGAAGTCCTGTGGGTGGAGAAATTTGGCATCATTGATTGTGCATGAAGAGTCATCCAAATGGCGTATCACCATTGGATCAGGGGTCTCAGCGTTATTGAACGATAGGCAGGACATGCTTTTGAAGTTGGTAAATCCTCCAATTCATCATCTTGACCTCGAGATGCATGGTTATAAAGAAAAAAAGACATTCAAATGTTAAAAATAGTGCATCTTGTAATAAGTAATCTAGACCATCTATTTTCAAGCGTTTAAATCTATTCGCTTAGTATTTTTTTGAAAATTCAAATTTCATAATTATAAAAAAGGCAATGGACAGGCCCAAAATAACATGATTGGAAGTAGTGAGAAAAGATATAGGGACTTCACGGCCAAACTAAAAGTATGGTCCATGATAGAGCATAATGGTGGATCAAGATTTGTATGTATAAACAAAAAATCAAAATCCTTTAATGACAATGGCCTTTCTATTTCACTAATATTATTTCTAATATTGTTAAAAGCCTCAAGTAAATAAAGCTCATTGCTATAATTAAATTTATTGCCAAAGCAACCATCTCATGCTTTATTGCGAAACCAAAACATTAAGCCACATAATTACCCAAAAAAAACATTTAAGTCACACAGGCTCTATCAGAAAAACAAAAACACCTCCATTGCAAGGAAACTCCAGAAATGAAAAATACCTCCATTGCAAGGAAACTCCAAAAGAAAAATACCCTCACCGCAGGAAAATCAGAAGGGGTAGCAAATGCATAAGTGAATTTGATAGGGGACGTACTTAAGGCTTGGATTTTGGATCTAAAATTTTGCACATGAATTACCTCAATCACCATGATCATCAATTTTAAAAGAAAATGGATTTGAAACCTTAAAAATAGACCCGGACCCAATCTGGACTTGAAACTTTAATATTGGGTCCACATTGAGCCAGACCGAGAACAGGACTCTGACCCAAATAGTGTTCGCATCCAATCATTGGACCTGCACCTATCTCGTTGGGTCCAATTCTTGGATCTACACCAAAATCTGTGTCGGCTCTGGAAGTCAAGCCCCAATCCATTGCCACCCCCAAGTTATCACAAGAAAACTAAGCTTCATAAAAGCTTAAATACTTGGGATCATCTTTTCTAAATATTTCCTATTTTCTTGCAAGCGCACTCCCTCTCACTCTCCCTCCCTATATATTTATAAATATAAAGATTTTATTTTGAAAATTGCATTTTTTTTTTAAGGTCAATCTGTGGAGAAAGGGCTCCTACACTTGGTAGGGATTAAGCCTAGGATGTAGCATTGTAAATCCACAAATCTTTGAAATTCTTCTATAGTTATTAAGATCGGATGGGACTAGTGCTATTAGAAAAGAGTTGGAGGAGCTCGTCGGCGTGATTCGAACCTGCTAGTTGTGACCCATCAAACCAATAAAATAAAATTAGGACAACCATCAAACCAATCAAACAAAATTAGGAGAACTTCTTGCAATATATCTTATATTTTAAACTACTATCTTTATTATTTAAAATCAATGTTCAAGTTATTTGACTAGAAGTTAGACTGATTTTGACTAGATCAGCACCCTCATTTGTCCAATAACCGTTTGGATTTTACCAGTAGTTAATTGCATGAAAGGCCAAAAGAAAAATACATCAAAAATATAAATGGCCTAAGGGCAAAGTACATGGGAACTCATGAGAGGGAAATGTGAGGGGCTCATCCATGTATATGTAAACTTTAGTGGTGTATTAAAATAGACGGGTAAGCCCTGATTTATGAGGCAAGTCGGTGGGAATATTGCAAGGACGGCTGGGTCAGGGTAGTTCTCGGTATTGAAACCCTTACAATAAGCCATGATCTTTTCTTGCGGGCAGGAGCAGGTGTTATTGATGGTCGCCTCGAATCGTAGTACATCTCCCTGGACCACACCAAGTATCTTTTGGGTGATCACTATGTCCATGGTCTTGCATGCAGGATCATAGGGACCAGCATCTCCTATGGACACGTAATCCAAGAGAAATTTTAGACAGTCAATATATTGTGGTTTGGTCAGGACTTAGAAGTAAAGGATGCAAGTATATAACCACCATATTATAATGTCTCGTATGATCATCGTAACAGTATGGTCATCACTATTGCATTGCAGTTTAGGAGTGATGGACGGATCATCTCCAGCCCACCATTAAGTTGGGCCGTGAATGGGTCCCACCAAATATGTCACTGATTTAATTGTGTTTCATATAATTGCTCCATCACCTTTTATCAGTCATATGGCCGGTGAATACTCCTATGAACACAAGGTTACTTTGATCATAAATATTGGAAAACACACACATACTCTCTCAATTACAAACTCTAAACTTTTTCGTTTGTGGAGCATATTTTCTCAAGACTATAATGCACCATCTTTTATTTCTTTTAGAAACTCAATGGGCACTTCTTATAGAAATTTATAGTCATTTATTAAATAAAAGATTTTGGACAAAATTTGCTGATTAGGTTGATTCTTTAATTCGACATGCCGATTTACCGATCCGACACGGTTTTTAGGATGGACGATCTAGGCCATCGATCCATTTTTTAAACCTTGGTATAAACAATATCTAAATGAATAAACTACCAATCCAAAGAACCAAGGACCATAGACTATATTAGGTTTAAATCCATATTCACCACCACCTAAGAGAGAGAATTCAATATAGATCCAGAGAGAGAGAGTTCAATATACATCCTTAGAGAGAGAGAGTTCAATATACATTATTTGGATTACGTGTGTTGTACATAGAAAATAATGAACATTAATCGTATAAATATGCAACGTACATCTCTACATTGATCTTTTTTCAAAAAAATTCTTATGAATTGAGTAGTTTCTAGGGTTACTACCCATTTCCTATATTACATAGGCACTATAAATTTTGAATATGAATTTAACACTAATTCTGTAAATCAAAATATGAGTGATTTCTAAAGTTAAGATCTATTTCCTATTACATAATATCATTACAAATTTTGAATATGTCCTGAATGTACGCGACAGATATGACATGTCTTGAGGCCTAACATATTTTGCGAGGTATTTATATGAATATATAAAAATACAATTATCAAAATAGTGATTTTCTAGGTTAAGACAATCTTTTAACATTTTTTTATAATAGAGAAAAATAATTATTATCGTAGATAAACATTACACTACATAATCATGAACATATGTTATTTGATTTCATGGAAGTGCAACATGCATGACAATAATAAATAATAATAAAACATAGTATATATTCATGGAGGCAATTCCATTCAAGTCGATAAATTTTGAATTACATAAAAATGAACATATGTTATTTGATTTTATGGAAGCACAATGTGCATGATAATAACGAAAAAAAAAATAGTATGCATGCATAACTTTATGGGTGCATGCATGGACCACTATAAATTAAGTAATTGGTCAGTGGTTTTATCAATAGTCTTATGAAATATTATGGCAAACAATGAAAAAATGAAAATTTTATTTCATTATTTTATTACTACTAAAGAAATGACCATTTTTTGTCAGTGGTTTTATCGATAGTCTTATTAAAGAAATGATCATTTTTTGTTCCTGTATTGAAAAGCTACTCGAGGATATTTTTTTTTTTATGTTTTCTATCAATTTTGGCAAAGATTGAAAAATATTTTGGCCCAACTCAGGGATATAATAATTAAAATACAAAAAATCCCAAAAAATAAAAATTTATTTGCACAATGTTTTTTTATATTTTTTTATCCTTTTGGCAAATATTTGAAAAAAAAAAAAAAATGCCATGAATACTTATTTTTAAATTTTTATAAATATAGACTCTCACGTGCTTCAATCCATATCTAAAACATGTACTTGATTGAGAATAAGGAAGACCTATGCGGTAAAGAGAAAGAAAGATAACAAAAGATAGGTAGAAGCTAATATAATTTATATGAGCAAATGGCCTAGGTGTGTCCACCATCATGGTTTTCTAACTTCTACAACATAAAAACCCTAACTAATGAGAGAGAGAGTGGGGGGTGTATGCATTAAGAGAGATTATCACACTCTTAGATGGGAATCCGTTTGGATATCGAAACAATCCTCTATATATATATATATATATATATATATATATATATATATATATATATATATATATATATATAACTTTCTCTCTTAATTTTGAACCAAAAAATAGAGAAAGAAAAGATCTTCTATTTCTCAAATTAAAATATGGACTCTCTTTTTCTCTCTCTTCCTAAAACCTCTACTTTAATATCTCCTATTTCTCAAATTAAAATATGAAAATAATATCTCTCTCTCTCTTCTTAAAATATCTACTCTCTCTTCCTAAAATCTCTACTCTTCACTCTTAGATATGTTTGCATGTCTTTCTCTCTCTTGAATTTGAGTTGGAGATAGGTACCCATTTTAAAAAATTTGAGAAAAAATTAAAAAAACAATCTCTTATTTTTCAAATGAAGACCTGGAAACAATCTCTTTTTTCATAAAATATCTACTCTTCCTCTATCTCTCTCTCCTCTTAAAATATCTACACTTCACCACACAAAATATTAGAAAAGGGTATACTTATTTCTCTACTCTTCTCGTACAAATATTAGGAAAGAGTTGGATAAAAAAATTTCTCCTCTTGATAAATAAGATATGGAAATCTCTGTCTCCCTCTTCCTTATAGAAATTTTTGTATCTCTTCCCTAAAGTGAGGAATGTATAGAGGAATTTATCCTACAATCTCTATATAATTTGGCCCTTTATTATTTTTGTGAGGAATGTATCCTACAATCTCTATAGTATCAGGCCTTTTATTATTTTCGTAAGGAATGTATCCTACCATCTCTATAGAATTAGGCTCTTTATTATTTTCGCAAGAAGTATCCACCCCTAAACTTTGGCTTAATAATATACGTAGACATAGATAAAAAGAGAGAGAGTTTAATATACATCAAATGAGAGAGAAGAGAGAGAGTTCAATATACATCGAGAGACACTCTGAAAGTCTTCAATGTACATCAAAACAAAAGTTTCTTCTAGTAAAGTTTCAGTAAGGACCTGATTTAAGCCAACAGATAGCGAAAGTTATTGAAGATATAAAGTTCGTATAGCTTAATGCAAAACCAAATAACCTTTACATCTATCTTGTGAGAGAATCAAGGACAAGAAAAATATTTAGATTTCATGGGCATTTTAAAAAACCTAAAGAAATGGATGCAATAGACCTCTTTCCAATAAAGGAACAGCAAAATGGTCCTAAGTTAAAAGCTTCACCTACCCAAAAAAAAAATCCTATAGAGTCATCCTAATTTTGAGTTTCTCTACGCTGAATAAGCATTATTAACAAAATAATGTGATTAAGGAGAAGAAAGAACCTTGCATCAAAATGCAATGGACCACCACAAGGGCACAGAAAAGCTCGAGGAAGAAGGTTGCCATCTCTCTCTCTCTAGTTCTGACTAAAATGCAGGCTGAGGCAAGTTATACAGCCAATAGTATGGGTTTATATAGAGTTTGTTTATTTAAGAGTGTCCAAATTCCCAAAAAATAAGGAATTTATGGGATGTAGATTTCTCCAATATTTAAGAAAGATAAAGTTTGATTGTGTGAGATCATCCAAATTCCCAAAACAATAAGGATTTATGGGATGGATATTTCTCCAATGTTTAAAAAAAAAGAAAGAGAATATATCCTAATAGGAAAAAGTTTATATAAAGATGCTACCTTATAATATAGAACTACGGATGCCCCTCAAAAATCCATCGAAAAAAGGTAGTTTTAATGTTGAAAAACTCTTTGATTGATCATCTCGACATCGAGATGTATGACTATGGAAAATAAAATTATTTTAAGTCTAAAAAATAATACATTTTACAACATATTATCTACACCGTCCATTTTCAAGATTTTCATATGTTTATAGATCTACTTGATTTTAACTATTTTTTAAATTTAAAATTGTATAATTAGATAAAAAAATATATTTTGAAATAATCCTAAAAACATTTTACATCAAAATTATATAACATGATAAAATTTGAAGGTACACCTTACCTCTACACCTACGGATGCATCCGTATGTAAACTGCACCCATCTTAATAAAAGATACTTTCTATAGGACCAGTATCTCTCCAATATTTAAGGGAGTTTGTTTGTGAAAAGGAATTTTTGGGATGGATGTTTCTCCAATATTTGGAAAAAAAAAGTGTATCTTAATAAAAGGTACATCCTATAAGACCGATATCTCTCCAAGATTTAAGGAGACAAAGAGATTGTGCATCTCAAGTTCTCAATCTCTATTTAAATCTTACCTAAATCAATATAAATTTGCTGATATAAAAGATTTTGATTTTACCAAAAGTTCTTTAAAAAAAAAAACGAGAGATATTTGATAAACAAAATAAAAGATGACGAGTGTCATCTCTATCTTCCCTTAAATATGACTCTGCCAAAAATCTCTATAGCATTAGTTTCTCTTAGATAGAAAATATCTCCTGCAATCTCTGTAGGATCTGTTCTTATTTTCTTGATATGATTCCACCCCTTAACTCTGGCTTAATAATGTAATTACATCCTTGGTTTGATTCCTACTATTGATTCTAAGTAAAGAAGAAAGTGAAATTTACAAGCCGACTAAATAACTAAAAAATTTGTGGTATTACCTTATGTTCGATATTTTGACTCATATTTTAGATTGCCCTACACTTAATATTTTTTCTCGATATTTGAAACGGTTCAAAAGTTGGCCAAAGCTAAAAAAATTCTTCCCTAACGGGTTGTTGGGTATTTGAAAATCTATTACAATGAACATAGTACAAAGAAGTTACGGAAACATAGTACAAGGAAATATGAGATTTACGATGTTTGAGTACACTTGAACAGTAAGAAATTGGAAATAAATTACAGAAGATTTCCCCATACGTGAAATCTATTACGCACACAAAGAAAAATGGAAATAAATTACAAGATTTTCCAAAATACGTGAAATCCATTAAACAAATGGAAATAAATTACAAGATTTTCCAAAAATACATGAAATCTATTACACAGAAGGATGACTGTGAAATCTCTTACGCTTAACAGGCGTGTCTCTTGCCCTACAAAGTCCTCTATCTCATGCCGATTATGTGAATATAGAAGAACCACTCACAATGTCATATTAATCATCAGGGTTATGATCCACCAACCCGCTAGTCCTTTTTATGAGGCACCAGCAGGAGAATTTATCCTGGAAGCAGGGGAGCTACTAAAACTTCGCGAACCATCACAAGCGTTTATGTACAAAGAACATGCGATATTTTATGGGTTGTATTCGAAGACATAGAAAGGGATGTTTTTATGTCAGCAACAGAAGCCCAAGCTCATGGCATTGTTGATCTTATAGTAGTCAAAAATACTTGGGATTTCCTGTATTCATTTCGAAACATAATTCGAATGCCCGGGATATTTAATCTTATTACCGAGTTACCGGAGGGGGGGGGGAATAAAATAATTTTAATAGGATTAGAAGCTCTTATTATTATATTATATAGTAGAAAGTGATTCCTGATCATCTGGTTAGGATCGATTTGAACCAGTTTATTTTGTATATGATTCAGCATGCCAACTATTAAACAACTTATTAGAAACCGTCTCATGTGCATATCCATTCTCTCGTCATTCTCTCTTTCTCTTCCCTTTCTACTTTCTCTCCCTAAACTCCTCTACATGTGCACATCTATTCTCCCGTCATTCTCTCTCTCGTACACATCTATTTCGACATCCTCTATCCCTAATTTGGATTTTCACCGTCATTTGAAGCTAAATCTTTTTTAAAAAAAAGCAAAGGATTTTTTGATAAATTATATTTTATAATATTTTTTGATAAATTATAATGATTGCTAAATCTTTTGAAAAAAACAAAAAAAGGATTTATTGTGATTAGGGTTTAAATCGAGAAAAAAATGATAAATTATATTTGATTTAAATTATAATGATTACTCTTTTAGAAAAAAAAAAAGGATTTTTTTGGATGAAGGTTTAGATACAGATAAAGAAGTGATAAATTACTTACAATATATTAGTTGTATTTATTTTTTTTTTTACATTAGCCTCCTCCAATATCTCAATCTTACTTTTAAAATATTTTACCATTTCACAATTAAAAAAAATTAAAATCTATCACCATTTACTATTTAAAAGTTGTAACTAAAATAGTTTACTCAATTCACACTATTAAGTTATTATTCTTTAAGGCATGACAAGTATGGTTGTTGAATTTGGTGCTATCTAAAATCACCCATATATGAAAATCTCATATTTTGTGGGATTGATTAAGATTTGATCATATTATGTGGAATTGAGATATTCCCATATTTTGTGGGATTGAGATATTCTCATATATTTATAGGATTGAGATACTCTCATATTCTCATATTTTGTAGGTGTGGGATTGATATTGATTAGATTCCAAAAAGAAATAAAAATCCAAAAAAATTAGGACGGTTGGATTTATCTCTTGGTATTTCGAGATGTATGTTATATCAATAGGAAGTTTTTTATTTTGTGTGGATTTCTAATTATATATATGGGATGAAAGTGCAGGGAATTTTTGTGCCCAATTTTGGTCGCCATATGGGAATGGTGGTTCATCTGGCGAGAGAGGGAGCTAGAGCTTCTTGTGCATAAGATGTAATTTCTTCTTAGAGAGAATAAAATTTCTTTTGGACAGAAACATTATGATGGTGCCTCTTTTAGACTCTCGAAGATTAAAAGGCTTGTTTATTTCTTGTAGAGAAGCATTTCCATAGAGATTTTGGGTTGTTCCCTTTTTTAGCTCTCGTCGTCTATATCTGCTGTTAGCGATATTGCCAGAAGTAAAGAGAAAGAATGAAGAGTTGTTTAAAGGGTTTACTCGACTTGGGGTTTTCGTCGAGGTCTATTCCAAATCTTTGATGTAACTTTCATTGGTACAATAGATTTCTATTTGTCGTGCCCTTGGATGTAGCCTTCTTGGGATGAACCACGTAAATCTTTGTATTCTTGTTATATATGTTTCATGCTTTATTTCGTATACTTTATTTGTCAAAAAGACAATACATAGGGTTTAGAGCTTCCACGCACAACAAGTGATATCAGAGCACAACAAGTGGTGTCAGAGCTTACTAGCCCAGGCTTAGGGTTTTCGGTAAGGCAATAAAGGTTTCAAATTGCAAGGTTCGAGATGGAGAAATCTGATAGCAAACACTATTTTTCCAGCAAGAATGGCGAAGAAATTCGTTTGGAAAAGATGAAGAATACATACAGTTATCCAATAGATGTCGGCATGACGAGCAGGTGATTTGATATCAAGGTGGAGATTGTTGAATTTGGTGCTATTCACCCACATATAAAAATCTCATATTTTATGGGATTGAAATATTCCCCATATTTTGTACGATTGAGATATTCTGATATTGGAAATGAGATAGTCTCATATTTTAAAGAATTGATATTGATATTGATATTAATAAGATTCCTAAATGAAATAGAAATCCAAAAAGATTAGGACTGTTGGATTTTTCTCGTGGTCTTTTGAGATATATGTTATGTCAACAAGAAGTTTCTTATTTTGTGTAGATTTCTATTTATATATATGGGATGATAGTGCAGAGAATTCATATACCCAATTTGGGTCACCATATGGGGGGGTGTCACTATATGGGAATGGTAGTTCTTCTGGAGAGAGAGTGAGCTAGAGCCTCATGCGCATAAGATGCAATTTTGTCTTGGAGAGAATAGAACTTCTTTTGGACAGAAACATTATAATGGTGTCTATTTTAGACTCCCGAAGATTGAGAGGCTTGTTTGTTTCTTGTAGATAAACGTTTCCATATAGATTTTGGGCTGTTCCCTTTTTTAGCTCTCGCATTTATATCTGGTATTATTGATATTGCCAGAAGTAAAGAGAATGAATGAAGAATTGTTTAAAAGGATTTGCTTGACTTGGGGTTTTATTCGAGGTCCATTCCAAAATATTTGATGTAACTTTCATTGATACAATGGATTTATATACAATCATTTCATTAGTATGCATACATAATTTTATGGGTGCATGTATTGACCAGTATAAATTAAGTACTTGGTCAATGGTTTTATCAATAGTTTTATTAAATATTATGGCAAACAATGAAAAAAATAAAAATTTTATTTCATTGTTTTATTACTATTAAATAAATGACCATTTTTTGTCAATAGTCTTACCAACAATTTTATTAAAGAAATGATCATTTTTTGTTCCTGTATTGAAAAGCTACTAATCATTTTTGGCAAAGATTGAAAAATATTTTATCAATAGATTTGCTGATATAAATGATTTTGATTTTACCAAAAGTTCTTTAAAAAAAAAAAGGAGAGATATTTGATAAACACAAAAAAGATAACGTGCGTCCTCTCTCTCTCCCTTTAAATATGACTCTCCTAAAAAATCTCTATAGCATTAGTGTCCCTTAGATAGAAAATGTATCATGCAATCTTTGTAGGATTGGCCCAAAGGCCTCTCTCACCTTTCTATATAATTTTTTCTCTTTGGGCTCTCGCCCAGTATCTCACGGCCCAATCAGGCTAACACTCTAAAACCATACACCTCAAGTTCTGCCCAGTAATATATATATATATATATATATATATATATATATATATATAAACACTACGCAACGTCTATAGGTGAAAATGAATGGTCATTTTGCCATTCCCCATTACCGTCCAAAGTTCATTGTGCGGTCACGATTATCCGGTAGTGTTTCATTTTTTATTTTTTTTACAAATCGAAATGACCTGAAATTTGGAGCGTGTATTCATCAAAAATAGGGGAATCTTCAAAATTTATAAAAAAAATATTTTACATGAAAACAATTGATCAAAATACCCCCAAAAAGTTTCGGGGCTATTTTGGTTAATTTATTTTTCACGGATAATTTTTTTCTAATCCTAGTTGGACTTGATAGACCTTCATCCTTATCATAATACTAAACCCAATAGGATACTATTTACTTGTACTCCAATCCTCATACTTAATATAATAATAGAACTTCTATCTAGATAAACCTACGGAATTTTAGATCCTAATCGCATTGATATTGAATGAAAAGTTCTATAGGACGGCTATAAGACCACTCATGCTTTATGGGAGGAATGTTGGGTGGTAAAAAAACAACATATCCATAAGATAAGTGTAGATAAAATGAGGATATCGAGATAGATGAGTGGTAAGAGAATAAATGATAGAATTCAGAATAAATACATACGAAAGAACTTAGGTGTGACTTCTATCGGTGATAAGATGAGAGAAAAAATACTTGGATGGGATGACCATGTACAACGTAGTAAGAGCAACACCCTCCGTGGTGAAAACTATTTAAAAGCAGTTAGAGTAATGATTGAGATGTAGCCATTGTAGTTCTGGGGCACGCATGCATGGGGGACGAACTTCCCACTTTGATAACCTCTTTTCCTCTCTATATTCAGGCGACTCTAGTACTCTATGGACTTGCTTAAATCATACAATAATAGACTAGTATTTTTATGACTTTCTAGTTCCAATTATCCCCATGGCTATTTTGCCCAGGCTATTTTTTGCATATTGATTTGAGGAAAATTACAATCTGGAGGTAGCTCATTTTGCATGAACATGAAAGTCCGACATTGTTCATTATAAAATTCCTCACATTTTTAGTACTAGTCCGCATTTCAGGCACCTAATTTCCAATAAAAGAAGTGTGGCATGAATGATGTAGAAGGGAGATGAATACAGCGTGATGGTGGTCCTGGATTCTCTTCAATGACCATAAAACTATGGCCATGAAAACACACATTCCTCTCTCTCTCTCTCATTTCACCCTTTTGTATTAATATCTATATAAGATCAAGACTACAACATAACCAACTATAAATAAAATAAGCACGTACAAATCATAATATAAGCATGAGAAATAAAGTATAACAATCACAACACTATGAGTTCACAAGGTAAAGGGCACTCCATCCATGGGCATGATTATTTGAAATCCATTGATCTGATGAGACTTACATCATAGATATTTGAAATCCATTGATATGATGAGATTTACATTATAGATTTTAGACAGAGTTATCTCTCTAGGGAAAGGTTTCTATACTTTCCCTACAGCATAGAAGTTTTATCCTCCCCCTACCATCCGGCCGTCCAATTTTGATCAAGAAAGTCACTCATCGTTTGATCTTAGATCCGGCGTCTCAAAGTATTTTATTTTTAGTTTTTTTATATAAATTATCTAAATATGAAATTTGGTACGTGCCATCTTCTCATTGGGACACACCTATAAAAATATTGAAAATAATTTTTTGATAAAATATAATAACCAGAAACCCCTTGAACGTTTCAGGGTATTTTGGTCATTTTATTTTATTCAAAATATTTATTTATATTTTCCGCTATTGCGAATTTAATAGAGAAATAGACATCCATAATTTAGTGTCAAAATAGTTTATAAAAAAAATTAAAAATAAAATAGTGCAAAGACGTGATATTTTGATTGGGCCAATCTTAGCCCTCCATTCAGAATGGACGGTTAGATAAGGGGAAGCATAACAAGCTTGCCCATCTGTCTAACCCTCAACAAAACCTAGTTGAGCAACCATTTTAAACAAACTTTATTGATCAACATCACTCATCAATCTCTCATTTCTATTCCATAACTAAACCAATATCCAAAAAAAAGAACCTCGAGTACAATTCTCATTTTCTCTAACTAAAAGGAAATACAACCTAAAATCTCTATAAAAATTACTTCTCTACAAGAAAAAACTTCATTGGATTTCCTGACTGACTTAAAAAAATTTAACCACCCCAATCCTTTTTAATATGGATTTCTTTGTGTCGTGGTTTTTGGATGTCATAAAATACAAAAATATATTTTAAGAATTTAAAATATGTTTCTATGGACGGATCCTAATTTTTATTTCTTCTTTTTTGAACCAGAGCATTAATAACCAAAACATCAAAAAATCCACAAAGGAAGAGAAAGAAGTGTAGAACCTTGTGTGAACATACACTGGAGGAACAAAAGGGCACAAAATCCACAAAGGAAGAGAAAGAAGTGTAGAACCTTGTGTGAACATACACTGGAGGAACAAAAGGGCACAGAAAAGCATGAGGAAGATCGCTGCCATCTCTCTCTCTATCCTCCCTCTGAAATGCTTTGGCAGGCCTTATTGTTAGGGTGTTGTTTCTATAGGGTTGTAATATTAAAGAATCCAATTAAGGCGTATCTCTAAATTTTATCATAATATGTAAATAATACGTAATTTTGGTATATATTTTTTTTAGAATTATCTAAATATTTATTTTTATTTCTAAAAATAAAAGGTTACCTGTCGTGGTCCTAAATTAAGGCTTCACTAAGCAAAATATGCTCCTATAGACTGATCCTAATTTTGATTTCTTCTTTTCTGAACCAGAGCATTAATAACCAAAAAAAATCCACTAAGGAAGAAAAAGAAGTGAAGAACCTTGTGTGAACATGCACTGGAGCACCAGAAGGGCACAGAAAAGCTTGAGGAAGATGCTGCCATCTCTCTCTCTTAAATGCTTTGGCAGGCTTTATTATATAAGGTGCACCTCCAAATTTTATCATAATATATAATTTGTTGTAAAAAATTATCTATTTTTATTTCTAATAATAAAATTTTAAATTCCACAAAATGGTTAAAATCAAGTAGAACTATGAACATATGAAAATATTAAAAATAGATGATCTAGATAATGTGTTGCAAGATGTATTATTTATGGGGACTCAAATATTTTTTTTTAATATATTCATACATCTCGATATCAAAATAATCAATTAAAGGACCTTTCAACATTAAAACAACCTTTTACAATAGATTTTTTAAGTGTATTTGTAATTCTACATTTTAAGGAGCGAAAGCTCTAAACAATCAAAGTAAAATGCACCTTCAAATAGTGTTCAGAAATGTAGTTTCAATACTGAAAATCATTGTGATAGCTTTAAAATATATTTTCATCTTTAATTGTAAAATTTAAAGTTTTAAAAATAGTGTGGATCGAGTAGATCTATGAAAATCTTGAAAATTGACGGTCAAAAAATACGTAACAAGATGCACCATTTTCAAAACTTGAAATCTATTGTTTTCTTATGTCCATGCATCCTGATGTTGAGATGATCAATTTGATGATATTTGAGCATCAAAACAATATCTTCTAGAGAATATTTTTAGGTGAGCTCTAATTAGATTGTTTAGAGGCTCGGCCCTATATAAACTTTTCCTTAGATAACTGGTTGGAGCCAATTTTAGTAACTTTGCGAGGGAGGTAATTGATGAAATCTAATAACTTGGGTGTGTCATAAAATTTGAGAATTTTATTTTTGAATTTTAAACTTAGTCGAGAGAATAAATACAGCCATGCAATTTCATATCTAATGGTCAAAATTAATTGTGATCCCTTTATAACAAAAATAAATGGTGTGATTGTATACTTTTCCTAGTTGAAATATTTGAATTAAACTTTTTAGATGGCATATGTACTGCAGTCATACGCTATCATTTAGGTTCGATTCCTAACGTTGGCTTACTTGGAAAGAAAAAAGACGGAGAGAAATTTGCCTTCAAATCAGAAAAAAAAAAAAAAAAAGTTGCGGTATTATTGCATGATCTATATTTTCGATCTTATTTTCTTAAATTTTTTATGTTCCTATTTTACCTTCAGTTCAAATATCATTTAAAACACCAAATACTTAGTTTTTTTCTCTGTGTTTTAAAATTGGCTAAAGGTAAAAAAGGCACTTCCTCTAATAATCTTTCTGTAAAGACAAAAAGCTATTTTAAACTGACGGCCAAGTAAGGAAAGTAAAAAACAAATGAAATTTATATTCTAAGCAAGGGGTAGCAATGGGCTGGGTCCAGCTGGACCCGGACTCGAATAGTATTCAGGTCTAACATTTGGACATGTACCTAGATCCTTCAAGTCCGAGTCTACCCGTCGGGTCCCGGGTATAGTCGGATCCATTGCCACCCTATGACAATGAGTTTAATTTTTAGTTTATTTTGCTTTTTTTTACCATCTTATACCCTATGACTATGAGTTTCTTTTTTTTTGCCAATAATATTGTCACAGTCTGAACATCTAGCACGTGTCTAAAGACATGATTGGCATCATATACCTATGACTATGGGTACCAGTCGGGTCCAGCTGCACTTAGACCATGACCATGATAGTATTCAAGTCCACAATTTGGACTCAAACCCGGACCTGAGGTCGGGTATATACCCATCGCTTCCCGGATCTAGTCGGTTCCATTGCCACCACTATTCTAAGGGAAGTATTTTGACTTTATAAATCCTCACCTCACATCCTGTTGGAAAATACAATCTACAAATTTATTATCGCAATCTTTATCTTCTTAGACAATGAAAACGATCATAGATCTAAAGGAGATGAATTTCGATCCCTAAAAATGATTTATCCTATAAAATGTTTTCTAAACCTTCTATTTTTACTGTTCATGGTATTCACCAAATTAACACCATTTTTTAAGCAATGGCAAAATAAATGTACAGACCCCCCCACAAGATCTTCTATACCAAAGTTGCATCTTCTGGTGGGGTTTTGAAGTGCGGATTTATCATAGAGACACGACCTAACTCTATACTATAGTAATGTGCACATCAAAAGTCCATTAAAAGAGTGTTCTGAAGTGGTAAACCTTCCAATTGATTATCTCTACTTCGAGATGTATAGATATAAAGAAAAAAAACAAAACTAACCTATCGTAAGGTTTTTGATACGGGAACTACATCATCCGATAGAATTTAGACGGGCGCTTTACTTGTATAGTATAAGGAGGGACCTTGTACATAATTTACCCCAAAATGCTTGAGAACTAGTGTGCTGCCCACATTGAATTTAATCTAGCATCTATAGATCATTTACACACCAAAAAAAACTTTGTCCCTTTTATTTAACAAAAGTAACCTATATCCAACTCTCCAATATATCATATAACTGTCCCTTCAACACAGTTTGTTATTTGCATTTCTTAAGTGCTTGATTAGTGAAGGTTCAATCTCTAAAGACCTAATAAACCCTTGTTTGGTGGTGAAACTACATCACATGCCCTTATGCTATTACGTCTACATTTATGCCCAATATGGATGCTCCTGTGAGTAAGTAAATAAAAAGGTGATACCTGCTTTTCTTTTAGATAGGCAATGGAGTTCCACGCCTTTTTCTAAATTAGCGGAGGACGAGAAGGGGCATTACTCATGAATAGGTGGAACAGACCATAACAACGCTCATCACTTTACATGGATTGGCAGCAAGAGAATGAGATTATTCATGAACAGTCCTTTACTGATGGTCATGCCGGCTCAAACGCATCGGGTACCGGTCTGGGTCTAAGGCACCTTAGTTTTGCCCGGTTCCCATTGTTTTTTAAAGATTTTTTCACAATTTTTTTATAACAAAAAAAAAAAAAACTAAGAAGCCAGATGCATGGGTGACCAGTTCAACCCATCGATTCTGTTTCTAAAAATGTTGTTCATGAATAATGGGTGCATGTAAACTTGGCCTGCCGTTCAAAACTTTATTTTGGTGCCTAAGAGCACTTCATTTTGAAGCCCACCGTAGTGAAGTTGGTTTGCCTGGGGGCCCACAACATTTCTCACAAAGAGAGTTGTGTCTTTTGTTTTTTGGGTGAATCAGTCGGCGATAATGCCCTTACGCGGTTTTTCATTAATAATAAAAAAAAATATAGCTCATAATTTTACAACCCTATCATAAGATAATTTTGCAACATCTCTGTATGTGTTATAAGATAATTTTGCGACATCTCTGTATGTGTTTATATCAGTATGTGTGTGAAAAAGAGATAGAACTATTTCGTCTTATATAACAAGATAAATATTGAACCAAAAAGCTACCGACCATCCAATAACATGGCCTCGACACGCAACATTTGTCTCAAAGTGAGGGGGGCTTAAATATCCCTATCCTCAACTTCATCATGTAAATATTCATGGCCAAAGTTATTATACCCAGACCGGCAATCCGATCGGCAGAACCAGTGACGGAAACCTTATTGGATCCGGTGTAAACACTAAACTAGGATTCACACAGTACTGGTCAAAACCAGCATTGACTAATTGAACATGTTTGATCACTTTTTTTGCCGGTTCTATTGGACCTTCCAATATGGAGAGTTGAACTTAAAATCTATAGGTTTTTCAAATTTATTGCTAAATTTTGTAGGATTTTGTTCTTTCTTTCTATTTTTTTCACGTTGATTGCATGTAAACTTTTTATTGCCGCAGATTACACCTAAAATTCATGATAATTTTATTTTTATGAAAAATAAAAAATTCAAATATGCTAAAACCTTGCCTTTTTATTATACTCTCTCTCTCTCCCTCCCTCCCTCCCTCCCTCCCTCGTCCATGTTAAGTGTCTCGCTAAATACCAATTAGTTAAATAAAATACAACTTTTAATTGAATAAGGAAAAAGTTCATATAGAGCCGCGGCTCTAAACAAATCAAGTTAGAGCCCACCTAAAAATTCACTAGAAGAGGTAGTTTTGATGCTCAAATATCCTCAAATTGATCATCTCAACATCAATATGCATGGATATGAGAAGAAAATGGATTTTAAGTTTTGAAAATAGTGCATCTTGTAACGCATTTTTGGACCTGTCAATTTTCAAGATTTTCAAGTTTTCATAAATTTGCTTGATCTACTCTATTTTTTAAACTTTAAATTTTTATAATTAAATTTGAAATATATTTTAAGGATATCACAAAAATTTCTAATATCAAAATCACATTTTCTCGACACTATTTAAAGTTGTGTTTTACTTTTACTGTTTAGAGTCTCGGCACCGCACCCATTAAATAAATATCTACATATCTAAGTTAGAATTTTTTATAATAAATATTAAAAATCATTTTTTCTACTAATTGTTAATTGAATTTTTAAATTTTAATAAATTTTAAATTTTTATATTGAGAAAAATGTTATGCCAGTCTAACCGCCGATTGGACTCGCTGTGATTGGACCAACCTCTTCACCAGTTCAAGCCCTGGTCCAGTCCTGGTAATAATGTTCCTAACATTATTAAAAGCCTCAAGTAAATAAAAGCCATTGCGATAACAATATGTATTGCCAAAGCAACCATGTTACGCTTTATTGTGAAACCAAAACATTAAGCCACACAGGCTGTATCAGCAAAACAAAAACACCTCCATTGGAAGGAAACTCCAAAAATGAAAAACACCTCCATTGCAAGTGCCTTAACACGATGGATCGGCCCCCACCACAGGCAAATCAGAAGGGGTAGCAAATGCATAAGTGAATTTGACAGGGGACCCGTTAGCGATAGGCTTGCCGTCGTTGACGATGCATGTCGAGTCGTCCAACATCCGAAAGACCGAAGGATTAGGGGATGGCCCGACACTACTGAAACCCGAGCATCCAATCTTGACATTCGACTGAGGGCATGCACATGTGTTGCTGATGGTCACCTCGAACTGGGATTGCCCTTCTACAACTTCACCAGTCTTGGATTGGGTCACTCTTATATCTGATGGCCCACATTTTTTAGCATATCCTAGAAAATTAAAAATAAATCATCAAAGAAGGAAGAAGAAGAAACCAGCATGAATAATGGCCAGAGTTTCACCGTTAAAAAAATAATAAGGGCACGGTTTCTCTGAGTCCATGTAGAAATGAGTTCACTCTTAAAAATATATTTTTGAGATGGATATTTGGATCCAATTTTTAAAGACATCTTTAACATGAAGATCTTAAATATATAAAAAAAATTTAAATTTTAAGAAAAAAATAATGATTTTATGAAAAAAAGAAATTTGGACAGTTAGTTTCAATTTTTTTTTAGATGGACAACCTATTTACATCTCTAAAAATGGATGTTTTATACCTTGGGACTGCATGTTGTAGAAATTCGGTCCAGCCCGCTTGAAACAATTTTCCAAAGAACAATGGCTAGAGTTTCACAGTTTGTTTTAGAGATAGACTATTAATATCTCGACCATTTTTCCCAATCATCATCATCATCATCATCGTCTTTGTCAGAGCCTTTTCCCATAAGAATTAGCATAGGAAGGTGACAATAAATTGCATAAAACCATAGAAAAACTTTAATAAACCCAAAAACATAAACAATTTGAGTTCTACAGCACCAAAAACTTCTTTCAAAAAGATAAAAAAAAGAAGAAGAAAGAAAGGTGGATAAAAGAAGAGTAGAAGAAAATAACCTTGATTCAAGATGTATAGACCAAGAAGAGCCCAAAGAAACTTGAACCCAATGGCTGCCATTTTCGGCTAAATCTCTCTCTTTCCTCGGTCTTTTGTCTCAGGAGTGATGTAAGGTTCTATAGAGATAGGAAGCAGTCTGAGTTTTAAGATATAGAGTGAGAGTGAGAGATATGGCAGTCTCATTACCCAAAAAAAGAGAGATGCCAGTCTTTAAATGTAATTACTAATAAATATATGTTATTTTTTTATGTATTTAAGAGATTTTCTATTCACCAATTACTATTTCTTTTTCTTTGGATTCCCTTGCCCACGCCTACCTAAACTTGGTAGATGCTTTGAAAACAATGGGTGCCAATTTCGTGTGGCGTGAATTGTGCATAATGTCTAGGACTAAAGAATATGGCGTGATGACGGTCCTTTTTTGTCTGTTTCTTTTTGTTTTTTAGTTTGGGGGAAGGCAATTTAGAGGAAAGACAGGGCCTACCTATTTTAAGAGTTAGTTTTTTTAAAATGTTAAAAAAGTGGCATTAGTAAAAATGAAAACCACAACATGATGACTAATGTGTAGGGTTACTACCACCTCGAACAAGCCCCTTTCCAATAACGGGAGTCCTTGACTCTCTAAGAGCACTATGTCACTCTTTTGACTAAGTGAACGCAGACCTGGACAGTCAAGTCCCACAAACTCATTGGGGTCAGTGGGTCAACCTAACCTAATTGTCATCCCTATTTATTTTAACCTAATTGTCATCCCTATTTATTTGGAGTTTATTTTATAAGACCATTTTTTTTTTATACAAAAAAATCATAACCATTAGATATCAAATCCAAAAGCTTGGGAGATGTTGCTAAAGATCAATAAATTTGCATTTGAACTTTATATTTGGTCAAGGACACATTTCCAATCATCTGATTTTAAACCTAATTCCATACTTTCACAATGCCACAACCCAAACCACTCTCTCTCTATCTCTCTTTCTCTCTCTTTGAATTAAGTACCCTCTAATATGCAGAAATAAGAACCCCCAATATCAAGATCCCACTAGGATTGCATACTTAATTGGCTAGAAACAAAACAAACGAGTTAATATTATAATATGGGCATGAGAAAGACAGCATAAGAAGATGGGTACTATAAGAACACTCGATTTATGGCACAATATCCACAGACATAAGAAACTAGAATCTACTATACCGATGGTAGTTACATCATAGAATTAGGACATGGAGTTACCGCTCTAACTTTTTTATAAAACCTATTTGAGCAACCCATTTAGACCAACTCTATTGACCGGCATCACTAGTTGATCTTTTACCTCTATTCCACAACTAAACTACCACCTAATAAGATAGCATTATGTACGGTTGATACTTTCTGTCACTAAAAGCGGATACATCCTACAAAATTTATGAACGACTTCTTTACGAGAAATAAGTATCTCACTTTGTAGAGGCACCATTGCAAGTGTTTCACTTTCTAGAAAGTTGACTTCTCTCTGTGTGGAGCCTTGCCTCTCCATGCAGATTATCCAGGAGGTCCTCTCTCTCTCTCCCTCTCTCTGAGTGGGCATCATTTCTGAAAATAGGGCAGAAATATTTTATTCGTACACACATAATGAAACCATTTACTTTTCATACAAGAAAGCCACAATCATTATTTTCCGTTGGATATAAAATTGTGTGGTTAAAAACATGTCACTGATTAGGCATGAACATTTCCACAACATCGAAGCCTATCACAAAATAGAAAAAAATACAGTAGTTTAATTGATAACTCACCATCTGATGCAACTCCCACATAGCTTCATCCAATGGCCCACTCGTTATCTATGCTAATTGATAAAAATAGCACATGTAGCACTCTATTGTATCTGCATTTGATATCCCAAAAAACCCCAATGTATCACCTGTCATGAAGTCTACGTTATTTTCCTTGTTGATTTAGCACCAATTCAAATAACTCCACCCTTTCCGAATTCTGGGATTCATCTTTGTCCCAACTTAATTGCAGCTTTAATTCGGGAAAGAGAGGAATTCGAGAGTCTTCGAGGGATTTTATATAGACCATCATCAGATATTATTTGAGTTGTCTTCAGGCTAGTGGTTCATTGGGCTCAGGCTTCCTCAAATCTGAAAAGTTACCCCAAAGGATATTTCGCTTCGAATTTTGTTGACCTCCTCAAAATCCATTCGAAGAAAGCTGTTAAATTGGCGGAGTGGATACCACCTCTAGGTTCTGAGCTAGTTATGGATGATTCACACGGGAACGTCATTTTCTCCTACAGCGATCAGCTCAATTTGTGTTACATTAATGAGGCAGAATTGATGGTAGTAAAAGAAAGATTTCTGTAGCTTCAGGAAGATCATGTTCGCAACATCATAGAGTGAGACTCTGCAAATGTAGTTAAATGGTTTGCTCATCCAAATAGCGTCTCATGGCAACTGATCTTTGTTAAGGACGAAATCATTTTAGCCACCTTGGCAGAGAGATGAGTTTCTGTCACATCAACAGAAGAACGGAGATGCAGATAGCCTCGCAAAATTAACCTCTTCTTAAGCCTCTTTTCTATATATTTTTTCCTTTTCCTTGGTTTTCTCTTTCCCCTCTAACTTTGTCCCTCTCTCCTTCTTTTTGTTTTCTCTGATTGTAGTTAGTAACTTCTTGTAATCTCTCATTTTCTCAATGAAGTTACTCTTAATATTCAAAAATAAATAAAAATAACTCAAGGTAGGGGCACTTGAGCTTAAGACGCACATTCCCCAATCACCTATAATGCCAAATCAAAATGTTCTCCCCAATCCCCGTGATATATTTAATATTTCCCATTAGAAAAGGTTCACAACAATGTTTCAAGATTGGGCCGAGTAACTCAGCCTATGAGGGAAGCGAGTTTGCCCCCAGTATATTATATACATATTGTAGAAATATGAATCCCCCCGGCTACCTTCTCTAATGAGCTTTAAAGAACTATCTACCCTATAGTTGATTGTCATCTTGAAGATTTCTCCACCACCATTATTCCATAAGACCTTGCTCATGATATTATATTAAGCTTTGTAATACCCAAATATCCTCTTTTAGGGGTACATACCTTTTCCCAATTAACGAGATGGTAGTTGTTTTTTTCTGTAGTACTGCCGCAAAAAAAAAAAATATTCATACGTGTTTCCAACACTTTCATCACTCACTTTGGCATATTTAATAGTCTCATCAAATATATGGGAAGATTGCAAAGCGTCAAATTTATCAATGTTATCTTACCTCTCAAAGATACATACTTTGCCTTCTATAATTTTGGTTTATATTAAAACCTCTTAATTGCTAAATCCCACACAGCTTTGGGAGTTCTCCCTTCTGAAATTAGTAGTCCCAATTACTTTAGAAGAAAATTATCAACTTTACAACAAAATGTTTTGCAAACCTTTCAACCACAGCATTATCACGAGCTATTACCATCATATTTGTTAGGATTTTATACAATGAGACCATTTACTTTTGATACAAAGAGGTCACAATTCATTATAACCATTCGATGTGAAATCTAATAGCTTGGATCTGTCACAAAGTTCGAGAAAATTTCTTTTGAACTTTGAGCATGCCCAATGCAATAAATGAAGCCATCCAATTTCACATCTAATGGTCTACATTAATTATGACCATCTTGTACCAAACATAAATGGTCTCATTGTATACTTTTCCATATTTGTTTTATTAAAATCCACTTTAATGCCTAGAACAACTTCACATCATCTAAAGAACCTCTTTAGATATCTAACTTAGTCCTCCTGAACATCGTAAAAAAATAAAGTATCATCTACATATTGCAAGTGAGATATGCTTGATTCCACTCTCGAAACTTTGAAACCTTTAAAGAGTCCCTCCCTCCCTACCTTTCCCAACATCGCACTAAGAGCTTCTTTCATCAAGCTCACTAAAAGCATTTGACCTTTCTTTTTTGGTTTAAGAAACTCGATGGGTTGAACATGATACCCTCCAAAATTTTAGGTTCCTAAAAATTCCCCTTGAGCAAGTACAAAGTTCATTCCCGTGGGATAATGAAATCATTTAGGATGTGTTCGTTTTCCCCCTCTTTCATATAAGTGGAAACGCCCCTTTCATGATTTAGCATGGAAGGGGCAGGTTCCACAATTCACATCGTCTCCAAAGCAGCATCCCCGTCCATACTTGAGCTTCCACTCCCACACAAAAAAAATGCAAGAGTGCTCAGTTGGCAGAACTGAGCTCTTACATTTTCCAAAAATGCGGCCAATCAAACACACCATTAAGATTATAAAATAGGAGTGTTGAGATGGAAAAAAAGGGCAGAAAAAAAAACTAATTTACTTTATTCCTCAAGCACCATGTGAACTACATATCACCACACATGGGATGGGAAAGCACCCAATAAACTGTTGGTGTGTTTGATTGGCCGAATGGGACGGCTTCCACCAGGGTTTGGAACTCCATATCACCACTCATGGGATGGCTTCCTAAGAGCACGCTTCACCGTAACTCTGGACCACGAACTGGTCTGGTTGTGGTCCCGCGTACTTGAATTTTACGATGTCCTGAGGGTGGATAAGGTTGCCATCATTGATTGTGCATGAAGAGTCGTCTGAATGGTGTATCACCGTTGGATCAGGGCTCTCAGCGTTGAACGGTGGGCAGGACAGGACCACGTTATACAGGTTGCACGTGCATACGTTGGCTAAGGTCATGTCGTACTCCTGTTGGCCTCCAATCAACTTACCAGTCATGGTGTAGGTCACGGTTAATTCGGTACTTGAGCCTGGACAATTAATGGCAAGTCCTGTGGAAAAAATAATATATAAGAAGGGAACAAATTAGGGTGTTATTATCAAATATTATCAATCATTAGTTTGGTTGTGGAGGGACATGAACACTTGAACCCAACAAAAAATTTATCTTCGAGATAGATTTTGAATCTCAATTTTGAGGGGTCCATGATCTCAGCCATGATATGATGATCATGTAGAGGGAAAAATAAATAAATTTTTAAATTTAAAAATGTCTTTCTTGAACTCCTTTTTTATGCACCATTTAAAAATCCAGTAAAAAACAAAAGTGCTCTGAAGTTGGTAAATCTTCCAATTCATCATCTTGACCTCGAGATGTATGGTTATAAAAAAAAAATACTTTCAAATCTTAAAAATAGTGTATCTCGTAATAAGTAATCTAGACCATCTATCTTCAAGTGTTTAGATCTATTCGCTTAATATTTTTTAAAAAATTTAAATTTCATAATTATAAAAAAAGCAATGGGTAAGCCTAAAATGACATGGTTAGAAGTAGTGAGAAAAGTTATATGGACTTCACGACCAAACCAAAGGTATGGTCCATGATGGAGCATAATGGTGTATCAAGATTTGTATAGCTGACCCCCAACATTTGTAAGAAATAAAAAAACAAAATCCTCTAATGACAATGGCCTTTCTATTTCACTAATATACTCACTATTTCTAATTTGAAAAGTTGAATTTAAATTCTATGGGTATTTCAAATTTATTGCTAAATTTTTCAAGATTTTAATCTTTTTTTCCATTTTCTTCATGTTGATTGCATGTGAACATTTTATTGCAAAATATTACACCGAAAAATCATGATAATTTCCTTTTTACGAAAAAAAAAATCAAATTTGTTTAAAATATTTCCTTCCCCCCCTGGCCATGTAAGTGTCTCGCTAAATATCAATTAGTTAAATAAAATGCAACATTAATTTAAATAAATATCTAATTATCTAAGTTAGTATTTTTTACAATAAATTTTAAAATTTTATTTATGTTCTACCAATTATTAAGGTTATTTTAATTGAATTTTTAAAATTTCAGGACATTTTTTAAATTTTTATAGTGAAATTTTATAGTGAAAAAGAATTTTGACTGGTCTAGCCGCCAATTGGCCCAGGTTGTGATTGGACCAACCTCTTCACCTGTTCAAGTCCAGTCCTGATAATATTGTTCCTAATATTATTAAAAGCCTCAAGTAAATAAGCCCATTGCTATAATTAAATTATTGCCAAAGCAACCATGTCATGCTTTATTGCGAAACCAAAACATTAAGCCACATAATTACCCAAAAAGAACATTAAGTCACACAGGCTGTATCAGAAAAACAAAAACACCTCCATTGCAAGGAAACTCCAAAAATGAAAACACCTCCATTGCAAGTGCCTTAACACGATGGTTCAGCCCTCACCGCAGGAAAATCAGAAGGGGCAGGAAATGCATAAGTGAATTTGATAGGGGACGTACTTAAAGACTTGGATTTTGGATCTAAAACTTTGCACATGAATAACCTCAATCACCATGATCATCAATTTTAAAAGAAAATGGATTTGAAGCCTTTAAAATAGACCCGGACCCAACCTGGACCTGAAACTTTAATGTCAGGCCCACATTGAGCCGGACCAGGAACAGGACCCGAACCCGAATAGTGTTCAGGTCCAATAATTGGACCCACACCTGTCTCGTTGGGTCCAATTCTTGGATCCATACCCAACTCTATGTCAGGTCTGGAAGTCAAGTCCCAGTCCATTGCCACCCCAAAGTAGTCACAAGAAAAATCAGCCTCATAAATGTTAAGATATGCATATCTCGGGTTCATATTGATATACATCATTATGGATGTATGGGTATATATCTCTTGATAAGATTAGGTATCTATAAGATAAAAAGAGACCATGCATATCTCGGGTTCATATTTATATACATCATTATGGATGTATGGGTATATATCTCTTGATAAGTTTAAGTATCTAGAAGATAAGAAAGTAAAAGTTAATTGGTCGTCAAGTTAGTTTGAAGATAAGACATCCTGCTATTTATCTCTATCTCCAAGAATCGTACCATATTGATCTCATGTAATTGCGATTGTCCGCTATACAAGTCAGGTTGATCTATCACTAGCGATCCGTTGTTGCCCCCATTGTGATATCTAATCTACCACTAGCAATCCGTTGTTACCCGATCATTGTAAGATATAATATTCATTACTTATTCCTTTGGTATCTTCTTGTGTGGTATGGATCTTCCTCTCTCTACGATCTTTCATTAATGTGGCTGACCTGGTTTATACAAAGAAGATATAGAAAACTTGAAGAGATTGCACCAATACCTAAAGGATATACCAAACTAGTCATTTTGTTTGCCCCTAAAAGATTTCTTTAATAAAGTATTGATGATTATTTCATTCACCAGTAATGTATTCTGCTTGACAAATATTTGCACTGCATGTTATCCATTTCCAATGTTGCGGAACAACATGAAGTGTGGGATTTTTTGAGTATATCATCAAAGAACTATTCTTTTGGAAAGACGCCTTCAGTGATGAAAACATGGGCAGTTATTCATCGCTATAATTTTTTGAGATTAGTTATATAAACAATGGGTAGGGGCATAAAGAATCAAAAGATGGCCTCGGAAAAAAAAAAAAAAAACCAAAAAAAGGGAGATCGAGTTGGATTGAGTTAGAGAAAAAAAAGGGAGATCAAGTTGGGTTGAGTTGGGATCATCCAAAGATCAAACGTTTTTGCTAATTTGAGATATTATTTTGCTAGTTTAAAATATTATTTTGATGCTGTTAGCATCCGATTTGGGGCAGAAATTTAGCAGAGAGATTTGCTTTCTGACAATAGCGTTGAAGATTGGTTTTTGCCTCCGATGATTTCAGATTTTCTTTTGATTTCTATTGGCACTTCCAAGTGCCTCCTGTTTGATGATCGAATTTCTCGATCCTGATTGATGACCAAGTTTTTCGTTACTTGATCTCATTTGATGATGGAGTTTTTCATTACTCCATCCTATATAACGATCGAATTTTTCAATCTTAGTTGATGATCGAGTTTATCGTTACTTGATCATGTTTGATAATTGAGTTTTTCGTTACTCAATCCTATTGGATGATGGAGTTTTTCGTTACTCCATCATGTGTGATGATCAAGTTTACTCGATCCTATATGATGATCGAGTTTATTCGATTCCGAATGCCTGGTTCGAGTGGCTCGTTGGCCTGGTTCGAACCTGCTATTTTGACCCATCAAACCAATAAAATAAAATTAGGAGAACCATCAAACGAAATTCGGTGAACTTTTTGTAATATATCCATCGATCTGACGCACCGATCTATTGATCTGACACGATTTTTGGGGTAGACGATTTGGGTCACCGATCCGTTTTTTTAAACTTGGGTATAAACAATGTCTAAATGAATAACCTACCAATCCAAAGAACCAAGGACCGTAGACTATATTAGGTCTAAATCCATATTCACCATCACCTTAGAGAGAGAGACTTCAATAGACATCCAGAGAGAGAAAGAGTTCAATATACATCCAAAGAGAGAGAGTTCAACATATGCACGTAGAAAATAATGACCATTAATCATATAAATATGCAACATCAACGTGCATCTCAATATTGATCTTTTCTCAAAAATTTCTTACGAATTTAGTGGTTTTTAGGGCTACGACCCATTTCTTATATTACATAGGCATTATAAATTTTAAATATGAATTTAACAATAATTCAGTAAATCAAGATATGAGTGATTTCTAAAGTTGTGATCTATTTCCTATTACATAATATCATTACAAATTTTGAATATGTGCTGAATGTACGCGACATGTCTTAGGCCTAACATATTTTGTGAGGTATTTATATGAATATATAAAAATATAATTTTCGGAATAGTGATTTTCTATATTAAGACAATCTTTTAACATTTTTTGACAATAGAGAAAAGTAATTATTATCGTAAATAAACATTACACTACATAATTATGAACATATGTTATTTGATTTTAGGGAATTGCAACATGACGATAATAAATAATACAAAAAACTTAGTATATATTCATGGCACCAATTCCATTCAAGTCGATAAATATTGCAGTACATAAAAATGAACATATATTATTTGATTTTATGGAAGCACAATATGCATGATAATAACGAAAAATAAAAAAATTAGTATGCATGCATAATTTTATGGGTGCATGCATGGACCATTATAAATTAAGTAATTGGTCAATAGTTTTATTAAATATTATGGCAAACAAATGGAAAAAATAAAAATTTAATTTCATTATTATATTACTACTAAAGAAATGACCATTTTTTTATCAGTGGTTTTGTCAATAGTTTTATTTAAAAAATGATCATTTTTTGTTCCTGTATCAAAAAGCTACTTGAGGATATTAAATAAATTTTAAAAACTATAAAAAATCCCATAAAAAATAAGAAATATGTTTGTCATATTTTTTTTTTTTATGTTTTCTATCATTTTGGCAAAGATTGAAAAATATTTTGGACCAACTCAAGGATATTAAAAAAAAAATACAAAATCCCAAAAAAATAAAAAATTTATTTCCAATATGTTTTTTTTTATTTTTTTATCCTTTTGGAAAATATTAAAAAAAAAAATAGCCATGAATGCTTATATTTAAATTTTTGTAAATATAGACTCTCACTTGCTTCAATCCATAACTTAACATCCCATCCATTGAAAAATATAATATAAAATCATACTAAAACTAATGAATCATGCGACATGGAGAAAATACTAAGAACTAAATTACCACAAATATCGATACCAAAGAAAAAGTAAAAAAAAAGTACTTGATTGAGAGTAAGGAAGACCTATGCGGTAAGGAGAGAAAAAGATAACAAAAGATAGGTAGAAGCTAATATAACTTATATGAGCAAATGGGTTGGGGGTATCTACCAACATTGTTTACTAACTTCTATAACATCAAAACCCTAACTATAGAGAGAGAGAGAGAGAGAGAGAGAGAGAGTGGAGCGTGTATGCATTGAGAGAGATTATCATGCTCTTGGATGGAAATCCTCTTGGATATGGAAACAATCCTATATATATATATATATATATATATATATATATATATATATATATATATATATATATCTTTCTCTCTTAATTTTGAACCAAAAAATAGATAAAGAAAAGATCTTCTATTTCTCAAATTAAAATATGGACTCTCTCTTTCTCTCTCTCTTCCTAAAACCTCTATTTTAAGATCTCCTATTTCTCAAATTAAATATGAAAACAATATCTCTCTCTCTCTTTTTGACAAATAAAACAATATCTCTCTCTCTCTCTTCCTAAAATCTCTACTCTCTCTTCCTAAAATCCCTGCTCTCCTCTCTTAGATATGTTTGCACGTCTTTCTCTCTCTTGAATTTGAATTAAGAATGGGTACCCATTTTAAGAAATTTGAGAAAAAAATAAAATAAACATCTCTTATTTCTCAAATGAAAACATGGAAACAATCTCTCTTTCTCTAAACTATCTACTCTTCCTCGCTCTCTCCTCCTAAAATATCTACACTTCACACGCAAATTATTAGAAAAGGGTGGAGATTCTTATTTCTCTACTCTTCACTCACAAATTTTAAGAAAGGGTTGGATAAAAAAAATTCTACTCTTTCTAAATAAGATATGGAAATCTCTCTCTTCCTTATAGAAATTTCTCTTTCTCTTCCCTAAAGTGAAAAATGTATCCTACAATCTCTATAGAATTAGGCCCTTTATTATTTTCGTGAGGAATGTATCCTACAATCTCTATAGAATTAAGCCCTTTATTATTTTCGTGAGGAATGTTTCGTACTCTCTTTAATTAGGCCCTTTATTAGTGAGTGACAAGTAATCACCCCTGCCTAATAATGTATATTAGATATAGATAAAGAGAGAGAGAGAGAATTCAATAAACATCAAAAGAGAAGAGAGAAGAGAGAAGAGAGTTCAATATACATCAAGAGAGACTCTGAGAGTGTTCTATGTACATCAAAACAAAAGTTTCTTCTAGTAAAATCAGTAAGGAACTGATTCAAGCCAACAGATAGCCTAGAGAAAGCTAATACAGATAAAAAGTTCGTATAGCTTAATGCAAACCAAATAACCAAAAAAAAATTTCCATCTCTCTTGTGAGAGAATTAAGGACAAGCAAAATATTTAGATTTCATGGGCATTTTGAAAAACCTTAAAGAAATGGATGTAATGGACCTCTTTCCAATAAAGGAACGGCAAAATGGTCCTAAGTTAAAAGCTTCACCTACCCAAAAAAAAAAAATTCCTATAGAGTCATCCTAATTTTGAGTTTCTCTTCGCTGAATGAGCATTATTAACAAAATAATGTGATTAAGGAGGAGAGAGAACCTTGCGCGAAAATGCAATGGACCACCACAAGGGCACAGAAAAGCTTGAGAAAGAAGGCTGCCATCTATCTCTCTCTCTAGTTCTGACTAAAATGCAGGCTCGAGGCAAGTTATACAGCCAGAAGTATGGGTTTATATAGAGTTTGTTTGTGTAAGAGTATCCAAATTCCCATAAAATCAGGAATTTATGGCATGGATATCTCTTCAATATTTAAAAAAGATAGAGTTTGATTGTATGAGAGTATCCAAATTCCCAAAAAATAAGGAATTTATGGGATGGATATTTCTCCAATGTTAAAAAAAAAAAAAAAAAAAGAGGGTATATCTTAAAAAAAGATACATTCTTTAGGACCAGTTTCTCCCTAATATTTAAGGGAGTTTGTTTGTGAAAAGGAATTTATGGGATAGATGTTTGGGAAAACCGCATAAACCCCCCCCCCCCCCCCCCCCTTTCCTCCCAAATCACCTATTCATTCAACTTACCCCACTTTAGCTTTCCTAACCACGTTTTCTCCAAAACTATGTTTCCTATTAAATACCCCCAATACAAAAAATGAACTTTTTTTTGACGAAGATACCCTTCTTGAAATTTAAAAACTCATTTTTGGGTCCAATAAAAAAAATGTTGGACCGAGGTTACGAATGCCGGATCGCCTTCTCATAATTCCATAATTACCAGATCGCATTTGTAAAACGCCGGTGCACCAGTCAACAGCAAAAATCCCCGGACTTTCATATACAAACGCCGGACTAGCCTCTCTAACTGCCGAACTGCCCCTCAGAACGTTGTACTAGGGCAGTTCCAATGACACTGAACGCCGGACTGCCCCTTCAAAATAACGGACTGACCTCTCAAACTGCCGGACTACCCCTCAGAACGCCGGAACGGGGCAGTTCTAGTGACACTAAACGCCGGACTGCCTTCAAAATGTCGGACAATTCAGTTCCAGTGACATTAAACGCCGGACTGCCGCTTTCAAACGCCGGACTACCGTATCTAATTGTCGAACTGCCCCTCAGGACGTCGGACGGGGGCAGTTCCAGTGACCTAAATGGTCGAACTGCCCCTTTTAAACGTTGAACCACCCCCCAAATCGCCAGACCGCCCCCCAAAATCGCCAGACCGCCCCCCAAAATCGCTAGACTGCCCCTCGAAATCGTCGGACTGCCCCCCAAAATCGCCGAATTGCCCCTCAAAACCACCGGACAACTTCAAAATTATGTTTCCTAGTTAATGGAACATGTTTCATTTTTCATGTTTCATGTTTTAGTTAATAAAGCACAACATGTACTTGATGTTTGCAAATTGGTGTCAACATTGAACCGAACATCAATCTAAGTATACACAGCCACACCTACAACATCATCATCAAGAATATTATTTCATGTCAAAATAAAAAGAAAAATGAAAAATCACATGTTCACATAAATATAATCCACATCCATTCCTAAAGTCTCAAGGTACCCCTGGAATAGTATCATCTAGGAGAAATAGAAAAATTCCAAGAACAAAAGTAACCTTGGGAAAGTGTCTCAGCTACCCAATTAACATTCAACAATTCCAATAGTAAGAAGAAGACATGCCACTTCAAAATTCAAAAATCTATTAAAATGAGATATTTCATAGCTAGCTGCTATGATAGAGTAGCTTCAATTGTACAATAAGAATGGACATTTCACAATTAGAAACTCAAAAATACATATCAATTGAAAAATAAAACTCAAAATAAGGTTCATAGCCTTTGCAATTTGCATTAGTCACTTTTCAAATTATATATTTGAGTATCATTTAAAAAAAGCATGTCAATCACTTTCTTTGCTTCAGCCATTTTTTGGCCGGCTTGCATTACCCTTTCCCTTTACATCGGATTCCTCCCTAGTCTTTTTCGCCTGGACATCTCCCTCTCTTTGTGATCACAAATTTCACCTTGATTCTTCATGCAAGGCCGGCACAACTTGAATCTGGTTGTTTTTATTCTTGTTATTTCTACTCTTCGTTCACCTCTCATTTTCGTCATTGGTCTCGAGCTCTCTTTCCTCATCTCCACCATCTCCCTCCTCAATATCGCTTTCCTCATCTCCACTATCTGCCTCCTCGCTTTCGCTTTCGTCATCTCTATTGTCTCTCTCATCGCTTTCACTTCCACCATCTCTCTCCACCCTCTCCTCGGCATTTGTCTCCATAGGAGTGTTATGCAATAGTAAATTATGGATCATCTATTCATAATGTCTTGATTTTCCTGCTAATACTTCACCCCTAAATGCAGCTTGTAGTATCCCTATACAGGTTAATCATTGCAAGTAGACCATAAAAAACAAAATAGAAAATTACTTTGAATGTATATTAAGTCAATAAAAAATAAAATACATAAATTAGATAATATACAAATCTCCTC
The DNA here is from genome assembly GCF_054954075.1 of Amborella trichopoda. Classification (NCBI taxonomy): domain Eukaryota; kingdom Viridiplantae; phylum Streptophyta; class Magnoliopsida; order Amborellales; family Amborellaceae; genus Amborella; species Amborella trichopoda. The sequence continues at coordinate 3,127,434 of NC_142341.1, read as the reverse complement.
TCATCATCATGGCCTGCGAGGGGGGGCACATGGGCTTGTGACTGCGAGAAGGCCACATGGGAGTATTTATATAATAATGGCTTGCACAGGGGGCACGTTTGATTGCGACTACAAGGGGGGGCACATGGTAGTATTTCTATATATATGGGTGAACATATTGTACCAGTTCATATATTCATTTGTAGGCATTTCACATTATTTATCTACATCTGCCTTGACAACGTTGCTTTCTCGTTGCCGCCAGTCGCTTATCTCAGTACGCAACTCATCAATCCAACTTATGGGATGTAAACCTACATTTTCCCTCTAATCCCAATTAGGTGGCCCAACAGGAATCACTTGCATCTGCCTAAATTGCCACAATACACAGTCAGGCATATAGTACTCTGCAATGTTGAAACATATCAAATATGACCAGCACCACGCATTTTCTTTACTTAGTGTATCTTGTGGACTACACTCCCCATATGGTTGCCAAGTCACCTACAACAAAAACATAACACAATAATAATTTATTTGTATTTGTATAAACCTACAATTACATAAACACAAGCAAATCACTAACTATGTCAATTGAGATGATATCAAATATTGTTAATGGGTCTTTGCTACATGGTTGTTTCTTCCACTTACAAGCTCTAGGCATTTCTATGGTGATAGTTGTAGGCTTCGTGCCTAGAGCTAGAAAATGCTCATAGATCAAGCACTACAAAAAAAAAAAATAGCTAGAATGTGAAAATATTGCTAGAAGCAATTATAAATGTACATGCATCACCACCAATATAATCCAAAGTCTCATCGACACTTGATCGGAGTTCTCCACCAAAGATACAATACCCCAATCTATTATCACCCTTTTTCATTGTCCTGCACAAGATTTATAATAATTTACACTCCACATATTGCATTACAACATCTTAATATTAGCCTTGAACTTGCGGAAGTTTAGCAAGTTATTAGAATTTTTTTTCAAAGAGTTACAATTAAATTTTAACCTGAGGTATGCATATTGTTGGGGGTATATAACCTACAAAAAACAAGAGCTATGCATAATTTTATTTTTTAATGAACTAAAATTAACAAGAATAATATGATGGATTATTCATATCCAAAATTGACAACAAAACAGACTCAATTCCAGCCAGTAGAGAATAAATTTATAATAGGGAATAAAAATTTACAACTACCAAAAGGGGACAATTTATTCTCTCCTATTTGCAGCGGACCATAGCGGACACATGTTTTGATCTTTTCTATCTTTTTTGTAAAAAGGGCAACTCTATAATCCTGACCTTCTCTCTGTAACAAGCCTCTCCTCTAGTCAATTTTTTTTACAGCTAACCTCAAAATGAGTCTCGTCTTTGCTAAGATGCCACATTCCAGCCCTAAAGATATCACATTCAATTTTTTATACAAAAGTAAACAATTTCAAAAAAAAAAATTACGACTATCAATAACATTCAAGCCTTAAATATACAACATTCAAACCAATCTCTATTCTTTTAGATAATTTTAACAAAGTGGATAATCAAGAATGAGAAACAGATACACATGGATTCAATTTATTCTCTCGGATCAATTTATTCTCTCTGATTTAAATCTTCAATACATGCACGAAGAATCTATCTAGCCACGAAAGGAATGTCATATAATATAAATCATCAATAATTTACCTAAATAAAATCCACAAAAATTAAATTATACGTGGGATCAAAGAGAAAACCATCTAGAAACCACTAGCCCGATTTATTATTTATTTTTACAGAGATGTTTTTATTTTTATAATAGTAAACTTTATTTCGTACCTCTGGGCTGATTTAAGGCTAAAATTGAGTTCGATTACTTCAGCCCGGTTTGAGGGGTAAATCGTGAAGAAAGAGAGAACACCACAACTTGGTTTTTTACTACCTATGATGGGTAAATCATAAGAGAGAGAGAGAGAGCACCAATAAAGAATGGGTAAATCGTGAGAGAGAGAGAGAGAACCGATGAAAATGGGTAAATCGTGAGAGAGAAAGTGTTGGGTAAATCGTGAGAGAGAGAGCACTGGGTAAATCGTGGGTTAATCGTGAGAGAGAGCATCGGTGAAGACAGTGAAGAGAGTGGTGAAGACAGTGAAGAGAGCAGCGAATACAATAAAGAGAGAGAGAGCGAGAGTGAAAGTGAAAAGTAAAAAAAAGTAGGGTAAGGGAGGGATAGTATGGTCCTTAATTTTGTACTTTTTTTAGGTGGGGGGTATTTGTTAGGAAAGATAGGTTGATTTAAGGAAAGAGAGAGATTGTGTATCTCAAGCTGTCAACATCTTTCTAAATCTCACCTAAATGAATATAGATTTGCTGATATAAATGATTTTGATTTTACCAAAAGTTCCTTGAAAAAGAAAAGAAAAGAGATATTTGACAAACAAAAAAAGTAATGTGCATCCTCTCTGTCTTCCCTAAATATGGCTCTCCTAAAAAAAATCTCTATAGCATTAGGGTCCTTTAAATAAAAAATATCTCCTGCAATTTCTATAGCATTAGGAAAATCTCTACAGCATTAGGATCCATATTTTTTGATATGAGAGCACCCTTTAACTTTGACTTAATAATGTAATATAGGATAGATATGCTCAAGCCTAAGTGTGATGTAGTTCTCTGCTACATCCTTGGTTTGATTCCTGCTATTTATTTTAAGTAAAGAAGAAAATGAAATTTACATGCTAAATAACTTGTGGTGTTACCTTATGTTCCATATTAATATTTTTTCTTGAAATATGAGGTGGTTCAAAAGTTGGCCGAAGCTAAAAAAAAATCCTACCTTATAATCCTGGGCTACAAGACGCAAAAACATTAAAGGAAATTACTTCGTAAGCCCATTGCTTTATAAACACCCAACTCACATCTTGCTAGAAAAACTATAAATTGATCATTTTGAAAATCATAGATGTTCAATCCTTAGAATAGTTTATCTTGTAGATGTTTTCTGGATCATATGTTTTTATGTGTTCGCAGATGCACCGGGCCAACATTGCTTTTAGGGCCCATTTGGTTCCCTGGAATGTAGCACTCTTATATGCCAAAACAAGAATCTCAAAAATTGGATTTCATAAAGATCGTGTATTTATCCCGCTCGAAACAAAATATGTGAGAGTAATAAAAAATAAATATACGCCATAAAAAGACAATGATTTATATGGTTCACCCAGGAGGGCTACATCTGGCATGGCAAACTAATATCTACTCTACCAATGGAACTTACATCATAGATTTTGGGACATAGAGTTACATTTTTAATCTTTGACAAAACCTAATTGAGCATCATAGATTTTAGAATATAGAGTTACATTTTTAACCTTTGACAAAACCCAGTCAAGCAAACTTGTTTAGACATGCTCTCCAACATCATAGATTTTGGGACATAGAGTCATATTTTTAACCCTTAACAAAACCCGATCAAGCAAACCCTTTTAGAATTGCTCTCCCGACCCCTACCACCATCGATATCTCATCTCTATTCCATAGCTAAACCACTATTTAGGAAAAGATCCATCTATGTTCCACAGTTAAACCACTGTCCTAGAAGTGAACATTGAGAATAACTGAGACTGTCTGTTACTAAAATGAGAAAATACCCCAAATTCTCATGGAACCTCTTCTCTATAAGAACTTAGTCTCTCAATCTACAATGAGGCTCTATAGTCGTGTTTCTAACTAGCCTCTCACTCAATAATGAGGCCCCATGGTAGTGTTTCTCTCTGTGGGCGCGTTTGTTTTTCTGAAAGTTTTGTTCAGAAAGAAATATTTCTGATTTTCCAAAAGTTTCACGTTTGACACACGGTTTCCATCTAAAAGTTCAAAAAGTAATCTTTCAACAAAGTTCCCATGCATTTATTAAAACATGAAAGATTAAGTCTCTTGGGGGGTAAGAACTTAATCTTTCAAAATGTTTTTGTTGATCACTATTCACTATGCATAATATAAATACATAATATCAGTATTATTAATATGATGTACTATAATATAATATTATGTAATACAATATTATATATATATATATATATATATATCATCAAACACAGTACCCATAACCTATTTAAACATTCCATAACAAAACATTCAACTTTTGAAAAGATATCTTTCAAAAAAACAAACGCGCCTTATAAGAATATCTCTTCTCTCTAAAGTAAGGCCTTGCCTCTCATGCACAGGATGGCCATGTCCCTCTCCCTCTAGAGGAAGCAATATTTCTCATATGGTGACCCAAATAGAGCTCTCAAGAAACCAAGAGATATATCCAAGTGCCGTAATCTTTTTGGATTTTTATATCTTTTAGGAAACTTATTAATATCAATCTCAATCCCACATAATATGAGATTTATTTATATGGGTAATTTTGGATATCGTCATATTCAACAAAATGGTCACTAGGAGCCATTTCCATGGAAACGACTTATTTGCTTTTTTATGCAGGGAGGGGGTAGGATTTGTATATCTGTGTGGAGATAGGTTTCCACATTTTAAAACCTTTTTTGTTGGAAATGTCAATTCCACCAAAATAGGTGGACCTAATATTTTATAGAGATTGAAAGTGAACCATAGTCCCAAAAAGATTTTGGTAAGTTGTATTTTATAGAGCAGGTTGAGGTCCGCCCAAAAAAAGGACCCCAAACCCCAAACCCTTTTTAGATACAATAAAGTTTTTGAATTTATGAGAGGCGCATTTTCATGTAATCTAAACAGTGGACACACATCTTCCAAGTATCTTATCAGATGCTATCCAAATAGCAGGTATCTATACTCCAAGAGATGCCAATTCTAGGGAAAAGAACAGGGCATTTGGGCCTTCCATAGTCAGAATGAAAATAGATATGCAAACCACCACAATATATTTTGGCATCAAAGTTGTATTTCCTTATGGGGTTTTGAAGTACAACTTTTACCAGCTGTTCATTTTAAGTAAAAATGCAACAAATGTTGAAAGTACATACATAAGTTTTGGATGTTGACCGGCACGATATGATGCACAAACATGAAAAAATTGGCCTGAAAGATAACTTTCATTTCAAAACGAGGGCTTTTATAAGACTTGGCTTGGTTCTTTGACCTGCCAACCTACAGTACCTAAGCATCTGCACGACGTTCTCATATGATCATGTGACTGGGCTGGGCCTAAGCAATTCGGAAGAACCGTCAAAACCTCTCGAGAATAGACGAAGGGTCGGTCAAGTTTCCAGGGCTAGGCTCGGAAGGACTCGGACTCACAGTCCGGCAAGCCAAAAGAGAAATCATAGATTCAACATGATAGGCCCGCCCCACCAGGAAAGGGTAGAATCCGAAGGACTTAACCGACTAAAAATTCAGCAACTAAGGAGAGTTCTGTTGAGAGTGAGTGGGGTCCTATTCGGTCTTCGCAAACATATAGGCACAAAACTTCAACATCTATGCCCTATGGCTTTTCCTAATTAATCGCTACCGGCCTTCCCTATAGAATAGAAGAACGTAATCAATAGGCAGCTAGCCCAGCAGCTTCACTCTGCCTGCGAGCCACCCACAAGGTTCGTTCCTCTTCATCCACCAAGCTACTTACTTAATAAAATAATAGAACTTCTATCTAGATAAACCTACGTAATTTTAGATCCTAATCCCATTGATATTGAATGAGAAGTTCTATAGGACGGATGTAAGACTCGCCATGCTTTATGGGACGGAATGTTGGGTGGTAAAGAAACAACATATCCATAGGATAAACGTAGCTGAGATGAGGATGTCGAGATAGATGAGTGGTAAGAAAAAAAATGATAGAATTCAGAATGAATACATATGAAGGAACTTAGGTGTGGCTTCAATAGGCAATAAGATGAGGGGAAAAATACTTAGGTCTGATGACCATGTACAACGTAGAGCAACACCCTCCCTGGTGAAAACTATTTGAAAGCAATGAGAGTAATGATTGAGATGTAGCCATTGTAGTTCTGGGGCATGCATGCATAGGGGACGAACTTCCCACTTCGATAACCTCTTTTCCTCTCTACATTCAGGCGACTCTAGTGCTATGTAGACTTGCCTAAATCATGCAATAATAGACGAGTATTTTTATGACTTTCTACTTCCAAGTATCCTGATGATTATTTTGCCTGGGCTACCTTTTGGCATATTTAATTGAGGAAAATTACAATTTCTCTTCGAATTTTGCTCACCTCCTCAAAATCCATTCAAAGAAAGCTGTTAAATTAGGGGAGTGGATACCACCTCTAGGTTCCGAGTTAGCTATGGAGGTCTTCTTAGGGATTCACGTAGGAACGTCATTTTCTCCTACAGCGGTAAGCTCAATTTCTGTGACATTAATGAGGTAGAATTGATGGCAGTAAAAGAAGGATTTCTCAAGCTTCAGGAATATCATATTCGCATCATGATAGTAGTTAAATGGTTTTCTCATCCAAATAGCATCTCATGGCAACTGACCTTTGTTATGGACGAAATCATTTTAGCTAACCTTGGCAGAGAGATGACTTTCTGTCACATCAATATAGAGAAGAATGGAGATGCAGATAGCCTCGCAAAATCAACCTCATCTTAAGCATCTTTTATATATATATTTTCCTTTTCCTTGGTTTTCTCTTTCCCTTCTATCTTTGTCCCTCTCTCCTTTTTGTTTTCTCTTTTTGTAGTTAGTAACTTGTTGTAATCTCTTATTTTCTCAATGAAGTTACTGTCAACATTCAAAAAATAAATAAAAATAACTCAGGGTAGGGGCACGTGAGCTTAAGAGGCACATTCCCCAATCACCTATACTACCAAAACAAAATGTTCTCCCCAATCCCCATGATATATTTAATATTTTCCCACTAGAAAATGTTTACGGCAATGTTTAGAGACTTGGTGGAGGAACTCAGCCTATGGGCGAAGCGAGTTCGCCCCCAGCTTATTATATACATATTGTAGAATATTAGTCCCCCGGCTACCTTCTCCAATGAGCCTTAAAGAACTATCTACCCTATAGTTACCCTATAGTTGATTGTCATCTCGAAGATTTCTCTGCCACCGTTATTCAATTAGACCTTGCTCACAATATTATATTAAGCTTTGTAATGCCCAAATATCCTCTTTTAGGGGTACATACCATCTCCCAATTAACAAGATGGTAGTTGTTTTGTTCTATATTACTGTCACCCAAAAAAAAAATATTCATAGGTGTTTCCAACACTTTCATCTCTCCCTTTGGCATATTGAATAGTGTCATAAAATATATGGGAGGATTGCCACAAGTCGAATTTATCAATGTTATCTTACCTCCCAAAGATACATACTTCCTTTTTTGTAAATCTGGTTTATATAAAACCTCTGAGTTACTACATCCCACACGGCTCTGGAAGTTCTCCCTTCTGAAATTAGTCCTCCCAATTACTTTAAAAGAAAATTAACAACTTTACAACAAAACTATTTTGCAAACCTTTCAACCACAGCATTATCATGAGCTATTACCATCATATTTGTAGGGATTGTATACAATGAGGCCATTTACCTTTGATACAAAGAAGTCGCAATCCATTATAACGATTCGATGTGAAATCTAATATCCTGGATGTCACAAAGTTTGAGAAAATTTCTTTTGAATAAATGAAGCCACCCAATTTCATATACAATAGTCTAGATTAATTATGATCACCTTGTACCAAAGATAAATGGTCTCATTGTATACTTTTTCATATTTGTTTTATTAAAATCCACTTTAATGCCCAGAACTACTTCACAATATCTAAAGAACCTCTTTAGAAATCCAACTTAATCTTTCTCAACATCACATAAAAGTAAGTGAGATATGCTTGATGCCACTCTCAAAACTTTGAAACCGTTAGAGAGCCCCTCCCTCCCAACCTTTTCCAACAATTCACTAAAAGCTTCTTCCATCAAGGTAAATAAAAATGGAATAATTGGTTGCTTTGCCTTGGCCCTGTAAAGTTTTGAAGAAGCATTTTGGACAACTATTGACAAAAACTCAAAAAATAGATATTGACTTCTTTAACATTTTGGACCCACTATCCAAAAAGTCGAATGGTCTACGTTCGCTTTTAGGATGTTATTCTTTTCAAGCTCACTACAAAGCATTTGACCTTTCTTTCTTTCTTTTTTTGTTTAAGCAACTCGATGGGTTGAACATGATACACTCCAAAATTTTAGGTTCCTAAAAATTCCCGTTGAGCAAGTACGAAGTCCATTCCCGTGGGATAATGAAGTCATTTAGGGTGTGTTCGTTTTCCCCCTCTTTCATATAAGTGGAAACGCCCTTTTCATGATTTAGCATGGAAGGGGCAGGTTCCACAATTCACATCGTCTCCAAAGCAGCCATGGAAGGGGCAGGTTCCACAATTCACATCGTCTCTAAAGCAGCAAGGAAGGCTGCCTATCCACACTTGAGCTTCCCACTCCCGTACAAAAAATGCGGGAGCTCTCAGTTGGCAAAACTGAGCTCTTCCATTTCCCAAAATTCGGCCAATCAAACACACCATTAAGATTATAAAATAGGAGTGTTGAGATGGAGAAAAACGGCATCACATAAAAAAAAGCGAATTTACTGTATTCCTCAAGCTCTATGTGATCTACATATCACCACTCATGGGTTGGGAAAGCACCCAATAAGCTGTTGTTATTCACATGACTTCCTAAGAGCACTCAAAACTGTCGGTGTGGTTGATTGGGCGAATGAGATGACCTTTTATTGGGTTTATGTGGCCATTAAACGCCTTGTGAGTGATTGTAATAAAAACATTTGATATAGTGTAAGTATGGTCCCACATGGACCATACTATGCAAACAATATTTGTAGATATCGGACTGTGCTTGACGGTCTAGGCTAAATCAGTTGGGAAAAACTCATGTTACCTGGGCATAGAGTATAAACCGATAATGTTTCTAATTGGTCATCCCTTGATGAGGTCAGAGTATGCCTGGATGAGTGAGCTGACGAACTGTGTGACCCTTATGCACAATGGTGGCCTACAAAGACGGGGACCAACGCCTCATCCATGTAACATCACACGGCATGCATATTGATAAGTCATTTCGGAAAAGCAAGCTACCTTCAGGGTGCAGCGTATGCATCTGCGAGAGATATCCCTATGCAACATAGGAGTTGTCGTCGTATAAGGTTTAGGTGACATTAACTCTTCTCTAAGGGAGAACTTGAAATCCACATACTAAGATTGCGACCCCTTGGTTCATCGGCCAGACTTTGGTGACTTACTAATGAGCCCCTGCTTTGACTGTGGTTCATGGAAAACACTGGGTCGGCCTGATAAAGCAAGTGTGGTTTGTAGTCCACAGTTGAAGGTGGAGTGCCCCATGATTGTTGATTTAATCCCTAAAGCATATGGATCATTTTCTCGTCAAATTAATTTAATTATGTTTGTTTTATGACAAAAAAAAATTTAGAATTATTATTTAATTTTTTATAAACCTTTGGATATTTTATTTATAATATTTAGATTTATAAAATTAAAGATATTGATTTTACAATGGTTTAAATATGCAAATAATATTTTAAAAATTATTTTATTAATTTTATATATATAAAAATTTCATGGGGGCCCATTGTGCACATGGGCCTACCATGTTCTAGAAGGTGGGACCCATGAGGCTCTCTCATGGGTGGCACACCCCACTCTTTGGATGATTCTTTTACAATTTTGGAAATGGTCAAATTTGACTTGTAGTCAAAGATTGGCTTGTGGTTGGATATATTGATTAAAAATTTGAATTGATATAATTTTGAAAGATTTTGTGAAAGTATGAGAAAGCTTGTGCTATTTTATGAAATGCATAATATATTGATTAAATAATTTCTATTGATGAGAAAATGATTAGGAATGGGGGATAAAGGTTCATGCACATTCTTTAATGTTAATGGCCTATCTATGGAATTGATGTCGCAAATCTCTCACCCCACAAGTTACCCTTGATCAACGGTTTGGGTTCAATCTCACTTAAGAGGCAAGCCAAAAAAACTCTAAAAAACTCTAGACTTTATTTTGCACTATAAATAGAGGTCTCTCTACACCAAAAACATCTCTTCTCTCTCTCTCGAATTCATCTCTCTCCTAGAAGCCATAAGGGGCACGCCCCAACCCTAGAGTTCCCTCTCTATCTCTAGCCTAATCTAAGGGACACGCCCCACCTCTTAGGTTCTCTCTCTCTAAGGTAACCTAAGGGGCACGCCCCCACATAGAGGGTTTTTTTTCTCTCTCATCTTGCTTAAGGGTTGGGTACAATTAAGAGATATCCTAGACTAGATTTTGAGGGTTTAAACCTAGGCTTAAGGTTTTGTGATCAAGAGGGGTTCATAGTTCCATTATAGGATTTGGGCTAAACTTGTTTTTCCGATTGAAATTGAAGCTAGATCGTTGATCACATGTCATCAGATGGTAGTGACTCGGTGTGGGGTGTAATAAGCCCGATTGAGGTAATCTCCGATACTCTCTATTTTTATTTCTTGCAATTTCATCTTTATAATCTCAAGCATAAGAAATAGTTATTTCAATAGCATCATGTTTGAAGATCTTAGTTTTATTGTTTTGTTGATTTTATTTTGAAATATATGTTATTGCAATAAGACCACTTGTAATTGATCTTTTGCCAAAACAAAAAGTTTCAATGACATCAAGTTTCAAGATCTAGGTTTTATTGTTTTGTTGATTTTATTTTGAAGTATATGTTATTGCAATAAGACCACTTGTAAGTGATTTTGCCAAAACAAAAAGAATGAAAGGAAAAAATATATATATATATTATTCCTCGGTAAAATATCATATTGGTCTTTCTTTCACTAACAAGCACGGGATGGCTTCCACCATGGGTTGGAACTACCTATCACCACTCATGGGATGGCTTCTTAAGAGCACGCCTCACTATAACTTTGGACCACGAACTGGTCTGGTTGTGGTCCCGCGTACTTGAATTTTACGATGTCCTGAGGGTGAATAAGGTTGCCATCATTGATTGTGCATGAAGAGTTGTCCAAATGGTGTATCACCGTTGGATCGGGGGTCTCAGCGCCATTGAACGGTGGGCAAGACAGGACCACGTTATACAAGTTGCACGTGCATACGTTGGCTATGGTCATGTCATACTCCTGTTGGCCGTGAATCACCTCACCAGTCATGGTGTAGGTCACGGTTAATTCGGTACTTGAGCCAGGACAGTTAATGGCAAGTCCTGTAGAAAAAATAATAATATATAAAAAGGGGACAGATTAGGGTGTTATTATCAAATATGAGTTCGGTTGTTGAAAGACGTGTACACTTGAATCCAACAAAAAATTTAGAGAAAATTTCGTATAGAACCCTAATTCCTCATATTATTTCATAGTAGACCATCTTTCTGTTTTTCTTTCAAGCGGCATAAGAAAATCCCTAAGGATTTCACCGTACCCATCATCTCTTATTTCCGACTTTTGACCATAAAAATTAGCCCCAACAAATCTTTTTATACCATTTCATCTCAAAAAAGTTTTTAACCTTCATTTTCCTTTTTCACCCATTAAAAAAGTTTTTGAGTTGAAATGGTATAAAAAGATTTGATGGGGCTAATTTTTATGATCAAAAATCAATAAAAGAATGACATAAGAGATGAGGGGGTATGATGAAATATTTAAAAGTTTTTTTATGCCGCTTGAAAGAATCTAGATAGGGTCATAAGTCCATGAACTCATGGCATGCTTTCGGACAAAAAGCAGTACATCTCCCCCATCAAGTGCCAACATCGGGCATCAATGGTGACATGTAGTCACTATTTGGGAACTACAATGCACCACTTTATATATTCCCATACAGTATACATTCCAGGTACACTATTCTCCATTACCACACCCTTTGTTGATTAGAGAATGGAGAAGAACCAATCTAATTTCTACCATTAGCCGTCAAGTTTATTCTCACCTAAACTGTAGTGATTCTTCAATCTCCATCATCTAAGATGTATTCATGAATACCCGACGGTCAGGAAATATATCACACCCTACACTACTAGTGCATGGTATACTTTATCGATTAAAATTACACAAAATCATCCATGTTTTACAGATTTTTCTCCTAGGTGGTATCCTAAAAGAAAAGGGTGTGGTTTATAGAAGACTTAGTTCTAAACAATCAAAATAAGGCGCACCTTCAAATAGTGTTGAAAGATGTTGTTTCAGTCCTCGAAATTTTTGGGATGGCTTGAAAGTTTTATCTTATCTCTAATTATACAATTTAAAGCGTTAGAAATAGTGTCAATCAAGTAAATCTGTAAATACTTTAAAATCTTGAAAATTGACGGTCCAAAAAATATATTACAAGATACATCATTTTCAATACTTGAAATCCTTTTTTTCTCATGTCCATACATCTTGAGTTCAAGATGATCGGTTTTGAGAATTTTGGACATCAAAACAAACTCTTCAAGTAAATCTTTTACGTACACTTTAATTTGATTATTTAAAGCCTCACCTTTATATAAACTTTTATGGCCAAACTAGCGCTATAGTAAATAACAACTTACATCCTGAGTTCAAGATGATCCCTTCAATAAGTAACCCACTCCTTATAAGATGCACACACTTCTTTTAAAAAGTGGGTCACTTATTGAAAGGATTGTATATTATAAAATCAATTATCATTATTTTTTTGTACAAGAAGATTACAATTATAAGAAAAAAAACTCAATAAACACATGCCTATTTCGACTAATTACAATAAAGAGAAGGCAAAAGAAAAGAGATAGAAGTAAAAAAAAACAACCTTGCTTGACGATGCACAGGATGAGTAGCCCGGATAAAAGCTTCGCAGTAATGGCTGCCATGTTAAGTTCTCTTTCTAGGCCTAATCAGATCTAAAAAACTCTTCCTCTCTCTAGCGGATGTAGGTTCTCTCTCTCTAGAATGAACCTTTTACACAGAAAACTCAAAGAGTCTTTTGTAAGGAGAAGTGAGGCCTAAAAGACATCCACATTAATGGTTGTTAATTGTTAGCCACACGTGCTAAGCTCACGCGTGCAACATTGGCATCCTTTTTTCACCCTCTCCATTCAAAGGCCACAACTTTCACCGTCTGATGCTTCACGCGGGAGATATTTGGGATCATCTTTCCTTGATACTCTCTTAAAAAATCTTAAGGTTTTTTATTTTTAGTAAAATTTGGGATTATCTTTCCTTTGTATTCTCTTAAAAATCTTTGTCTCTAGAAGGTTTTTATTTTGAGTAAATTACATAGCGATTCGGAATATTACCTAAGATACGAAATGATTTTCCGTCAACCTTTATTTTATTTTTTTTTATTTTTTTTTTCAATATCACCTTTGGTCCTAGGAGTCCATTTAATTTATTAGTTTTAGTTTATTCGCTAGTAGGGCAGTGCCCATGCTGTCTGAGGTTAAAATCTTTGGACAGCCCTACTAACACATCAAAACCCTTATAGACTATTTTTCACAAAAAAAATGAAAAAGAAAGTGAGGTTTGCTGATAAGGACCTCGGACCACCCTAAAACTGAGTTATGCTCAGTCTAGAGATCAATCCAATGTCCCCATCCTCAGACCTGTGTTTTTCTCAAAAATTAAAAAATAAAGTATGGTATGAGGATTGGGACCTCGAAACGTTTTTTTTATCAAAAAATAAGAAAGATAGAGTAGTCCGAAGATTGAGACCTCACATTACCCTTAAAACCTAGGCACCGCCCTACTAACAAAAAAATTAAAAAGTAGTCCGAGGATGCCATCCTCAGACCGAACATCAATTTTGGAAAAAAATTGTTTTATAACCTATTTTTTTCTATATCTCTTCGATGTGGGACAAAAATACCTCTTCTAATTTCAAGCGTCCATCTTCTACGCCCACGCCATTTTCTATTGGAACTAAATAAGGCGTCCAAGAGGGCATTGTATGAAATTTACTCAAGATTTGAAAAAATTATAAAACCACTGGAGCCAAGTTAATTTCTTAATATTTGGCTAATATTAGTAGGATATTAGGCATTATTTCATTGACTTGTTTGGATTGAAATTTGGATTGACCCTTACAACTTGTAACACAATGGTTGCATGGACTAATATTATTAGGTTATTAGGCATTATTTCATTATATGATTAATATTAAGATATTAGTTAATAGGGATTTTAAAAAATAGTACGATTAATATTAAGATATTAATTAATAGGGATTTAAAAAATAGTACTAGCTCAGAAAATATTAACAAAGCAAAAAAAAAGTACTAGTATTAATTTATTAAACACTAAAAAAAAAATACTAGTTGCCCACGTTTTTTTCAAAATGTGGGCAATATGAGCTCTCAATTTTGAAAAAAAATCTAAAGCTACCGATTTGCTACAATTAACCGTTCAATTTTCTACTAGCATAATTATATAAAATTGTTGCACTAGCTCATAAGATGATAATAATAATAATAATAATAATAATAATAATAATAATAATAATAATAATAATAATAATAATAATAATAATAATAATAATAATAATAATAATAATACTAATAGTAATAATAATAATAATAATAATAGTAATAATAATAATAATACTAATAATAATACTAATAGTAATAATACTAATAGTAATAATAATAATAATAATAATAATAATAATAATAATAATAATAATAATAATAATAATAATAATAATAATAATAATAATAATACTGGTTTATTGAACTTTAAAAAAAAAGAAAAGTTTATATAGAGCCGAGGCTTTAAACAATCAAATTCTAGCCTACCTCACTCAAGTTTTGAAAATAGTATATTTTGTGACGCATTTTTTGACCGATACTATTAGTTCTTTTTTTTAGTATTAGACTATTATTTTTTGTTCTCCTTGTAGAAAAAAAAAAAATCTAGTCTAACCCATTCAATCAGTAGTTTAACTGATTCTGAGTAGACTAAACCCATTGCCTGTGGTGTCGCCGGTCCATCCTAATACCTCCTCTTTAGAGGCGCCTCCGTTCTCTTTCCAAAATAGTTGATTAGGCCCCCTGCTCTATAATGTTGTAACACTAGCCACTGTTATAACGGTTGTCAATATTATATACGTACGGAAAATGGTGGGTATGGTCCTGGTTCAGAAGCCATAATAAAGGTAGCCATTAACATATAAAGGCCACTTTATTGATGCATGAAATATAACGCTTCGAGTTTTTAGTAATTAAATAATAGAATAATATATAAAGAGACCATTTATTTTTAGTACAATGGGGTTATAATCCTTTATCAAATTTTAAATCAAATGGTTGTAAATGTGTTTTTGACTAAACTCAAAGTTCAAAACAAAATTTCTCAATATCTAATGACTAGAAGTGATTGTGACATTTTTATTACAATGGTAAACAGTTCCACAATATACAATTCTTTAAATAAAACCCCAACAGGAATAATTTCATAAATACATTTTTTGGACGAGGTTTCGAAGTGAGGTAGTACTATTTTTTCATAAGCCTAAGCTTTATAGAAATTGCGTCCTAAAAAAAAGATATTCCATGCATACAGTGGATGTACGCTCTAAACAATCAAAATAATTTTATTAAAGGAAGGTGCAGTTTGTATAGAGTCTAGGCTCTAAATAATCAAATTAGAGCCTACCTTCAAATAATAGCAAGAAATATGGTTTCAATACTGGAAATCTTTGTGATAGCCTTAAAATATATTTTCATCTTTATTTATAAAGCTTAAAACTTCAAAAATAGTGTAGATCGAGTAGATCTATGAAAACTTTAAAATCTTGAAAATTGACGGTCCAAAAATGCATTACAAGATGCACTATTTCTAAAACTTGAAATCCATTGTTTTTCTCACATTCATGCATCTTCATGTCGAGACGATCAATTTGAGGATATTTGGGCATCAAAATAACCTCTTCTAATGAAAGTTTTGAGGTAGACTCGAATTTGATTGTTTAGAGCCTCAGGTCTATATAAACTTTTTCCTTTACTAAATGATGTAGTTGGCATTAGAAACTTTTATGATAGCCTGAAATTTTATTTTCACTCCAAATTATGAAAATTTTATAGCTCAAAAATGGCACAAATCGAGCATATCTATGAATACTTGGAAATCTTGGGAAATAGATGGTCCAGATATTATGTTGCAAGATGTATAATTTGCGGCCTTTGAAATCTTTATTTTACTCAAAATCATATATAAGGAGCACAAAATGATCAATTTAGGTTTTTTTTCATTAATTATATATATATATATATATATATATATATGATCATATAGGACCCTTTCCACTCATGTGTGCAGGACTTCAAAAGATCACCATTAAATTTGGCACGGATCTATGATCCTATAGGACCCGTCCCACTCATGTGTGCAGGACTTCAAAAGATCACTATTAAATTTGGCACGGATCTATAGAAAAGTCAAGTCCCACACCCAACCCATGTGTGTAAGACTTAAAAGGATCACCATTAAATTTGGCACGGATCTATAGAAAAATCAAGTCTCACACCCATGTGATAATTTTTCTAGAGATCCATGCCAACTTTAATGGCGATCCTTTGGGGTCCTACACCATAAGTAGGAGAGGGACCTATAGAATTATTATATATATATATATATATATATTACTTTTTTAATAAAAAATAATAATTGTTTTGATAAATACACTCATCACAACCCCTTCTAACTTGAACTTTTGTATTTTAAAGGGTTGTTAACTCTAGACAAACCCTGTATATATATATATATATATATATATATATATATATATATATATATGGGATTATATACTATGAGACCATTTTTGATTATATACTATGAGACCATTTTTCATTGTTACAAAGATGTTACAACCACTCAGATCCATAGAGCTCTTTACATTATAGTTATCAAGATCAGACTAGACTGCATGGTTAGACAGGTTGGACCACCAACCCGTGTTATTGTCATTCCAGTCCAAAACAAAATTCGGATTTGGTTAAAACCCAGTCATAATTAACTTTTTGATTGGTTTTGACTAGTTGAACCTCTGGTAGACAAACTTCTTGTAATATATCTTATGTTTTAAACTATTATTCTTATTTTTATTTTTTAAAAAAATATTATCAGCTAGACTGGTAAGGACCGAATTTGACGACACTAACCCCCTCAATGGTCCATGGCCAGCAGGATACTAATAACCCTGGTTACATAACTGCATATAAGGCCTAAAGAGAAATATTTAAGACAATGTAGATGGCTTAAGGGCAAAGTACATGGGAAGTGATGAGAGGAAAATGTGAGGGCCTCCACCATGCATATCTGAACGTTAGTGGTGAACCCTCATAGATGGTTAAACCCTGATTTATGAGGCAAATCGATGTTGAAACCATTGTGAAGATGGTTGGGTCAGGTTCCTCCATGGTCTCGAACCCAGCACAATAAACCAAGACCCCGTCTTGATCGCAGTAGCAAGTGTTATTGATGGTCACCTCAAATTGTGGTATATCTCCGTGGACCACACCAACAATCTCCTGGGTGATCAAAATGTCTCTGATCTTGCATGGAGGATAATCTGCTATGGACAAGTAATTACAGAGAAAATTTCAAAAATGACGCAAAACGCATGACCACTATATTATACTGTCTCATATGATCATGACAATAGTATGGTCACTAGTCACCACTGTCCCATTATTATCTCCATGTTATAATTCCTCCACCACCTCTGGATCTATAATGCTGAGGTGATAATTCCTGTGAGCATAGTGTTACCATAATCATAAAGGTTGCATAACATACTCTCTCAAATAAAAACTCTATATATCTTTTTTGTGGAGCATATGTGCTCAAAACTAGTGATTAGAAAACCACCAGGCCCAGGTGCCCCAGCCCAACCCGCTTTTTTCTACTTTTTCTTTGATTTATGTCACTTTTTTAGCTAACTCGAGCCAGACCTGATAGGGCTAGGGCTGGACTGAGGCCTCAGAGCCAGAGCCCGGGACTGGGTTTGCCCTATGGGGACCAGGGCCAGGCTAGGGCCAAGGCCTGCCAGCCCATCGCTCGCCCTACCAAACATCGGACTCCTCTGGCAAACCCTACGTCACACGTTGTGCAATCATACTAACACAAACACAGGACTGTGTGTCCTGTTCTGACATGGGAAAGTACACCATAATCCTGAGGACCACGAAAAAAACCATAATTCATCATTACCCTCCGAACTAAGGGACACTAATGATCCTTAGGTTCATCACTAACCATAGCCCTTTTATTTGAACTTTTTAAAAATACTCAAAAATAGAAAAAACCCTAAACTTTGGCATGATACTGGCATGAGTATAAAACACAGGCAATTAAAAACATGTCCAAATGAATGAACTGCCTACCCCCAAGAACCAAGGGAACACAAACCATATTAGGCCTAAATTCATAGTCATCATCGCCTTATGATTGGACTGATGGAAAGAGAGTGTTGCCCCCAAGAACATTACATATAGAGAGTTTTTTTATTTTATATAAGATAGTTCAGTGTAGGAATTGAACTCGAGATGTAGATCGATCAAAATCAAGCCGAAGCCGAATTCCAGAGTGAGAGTTCAGTCCACACAAAGAAACAAGCTTCTTTTACTAAACTTTCATTTAGCTGTTCGTGCCGACATATAACATAGAGAAAGATACTGAAGATAAAGTTTAGTATTTGCCCAAAGCAAAAGAGATTTACATTTGGCTTGTGATGGATCAAGGATACAAAAGTATTTACACTTAATGGATATTTAACCAACCTAAAAAAGAAGGAAAAATTTTATATAAGGCTGCATTTTTTAAATATAGAATTAAGGTGCACTTCAAAAATATATCATAAAAGGAGGTTTTGATGTTGGAAAAATCTCAAATCGATCATCTCGATATCGAAATGTATGAATATGAAAAGAAAAAATATTTCCAGTCCAAAAAATAGTGTATCTTGCAACAAATTATCTGGACCATCCATGTTTAAGATTTTTATGTTTTTTATATATCTACTTGATTTGAACTATTTTTGGAGTTTAAAATTTTATAATTAGATATAAAAATATATCTTCAAACCATCCTGAGAATTTTTTACACAAAAATTACATTTATAATAGGTGCGCCTTAATTTGATTATTTAAATATTGCAACCGTAAGCAAACCGCACCCGAAAAAGTATGGGCATTGTGGACCCTACATCCAATAAGGAAATAGAAATATGGTCCTAAATTAAAGCTTCACTTACGAAATATGCTCCTACGGTCTCATCCTAGTTTTTTTATTTCCTCCTTTCTGATCCAAAACTTTAGTAATCCCCACACACATATAAAAAAAAATAAAAAAATAAAAAAAGAAGAAGAAGAAAAAAAAGAAAAAAAGAAGATAAATATGATTAATGAAGAGAAAGAACCTTGTGTGAAGATGCAATGGACCAGCAAAAGGGCGCACAAAAGCTGGAGGAAAATTGATGCCATAGCTCCCTCTCTCTAAAATGCTATAGCTGGTGTTTATTATAGTATCCAGATAAACGGTTGGAGGCATGTCCGAAAGCAAGCTTCATTTGTCATGTTTTATGCATGCAATAGTTTCAGGATAACTAAAATATATCACGGTGAGTGAGCTTAGAAACGTTCATCTTAAAGATAAACCCCCACAACTAACTATTCCTGTCTAAAGGATAGGAACAAATTTTAAAACAGGTATTCTAAAATTAAAAATGTGTATAATGAGACCATTTACTTTTAATACTAGAATATCACAATTATTGTCAATTGTTAGATATGAAATCGGATGGGTGGTGATCTGTCACTAATTGAGCACAAAGTGTGAAACAAATTTTAGGAAACAGGCTTGTGTTGAGACAGTACAAGCTGGGTTTTCATAGCTCAACGTCTCAAATTCCATTTCTATGTGTGCCTAGTCAAAAAAAAAAGTCTAAAACAAATTTTTTGGAAAGTTGTGATACATTTTAATATGTTAGATTTTATATCCAATGATTAAGAAACGTTGTGACCTTCTTGCACAAAAAATAAATGGTCTCATAGCAATGTTCGTAAACTTGGTCGATTAAGCTCGGAATCAGCCGGTCAAACCACAACACTAGCCAATCTAGTTTTCACCGGTTTTGGTGGTCCGGCCGGGTTTTTATATAAAAATCTCAAAAAATCAAGGATTTGTTTGTAATGTGTTTTTTATCATTTTGGCTAATATTGGAAAGTGTTTTGGCCGTGAATATTTATTTTCACATTTTTCCTTTTTTTAGAAAATTTCATAAATACACCAGGGCATAAATAGATTTTTTAAAATCTATTTTTTTCACTATTTTTTCACACAATTTGGATGTGTTTTGTTTAATCATGCTTTAAATATACTTTTCATACTTTTTTTAATTTTTTTGTTTTTTTTTTTTTAACTCTTTTTGGACCAGCCGGGACCTGCCCGATTAAGCAGGTCGAACCAGTCGGTTTACCGATTATTCGGACCTGACCCTTGGCCTGTTTTCGAGGCCGGTTCGATTTTTTGAACACTTCTCATAGTATAAAATCTCAAACTTTTATTTTAGTTTTTATCTTCATTATCATTATAGCGTAGACCATGGATCTCTACAAATTTTGGATCCAATATCTATATAAAACATGGGTGTTAGAGGGATCCCGGTCGAAAATAGTATATGTCGGTTGACTCATAAAAACCGGGTCCATATATGAATTCATCTTTTTAGTACATTCACGCCTAAGTTCAATCCATTCCTGCCCTGCGTCCTAGTTTCGATTTATCCCAAAAAAATACTAGAAAAGGAGCAGCTTTTACCTCTAAAATCATATTTTATGTAACATTACGGTGAATCTTCATTTTGGTTTGGAGGAAATGTATATAACTAGATCATTTAATTCTTATACCAGGGTCACAATCATAATTGATTTTATATTTCTTATACCAGGGTCACAATCATAATTGATTTTATATTAGGAAAATGACCTCCACCTCCTCCCCAAAACTTCCATCCCTATTGGTTTTTTAGGTTCACCAAAATCCCTGGTATACCCTCAAGTTCAAAATTTTGGGCCGTTAGCCTTTTAATTGTGTTTTGTTTTTCAACGTATTTGATTTTTTTATTTTACAAAATGCTACATTCCCTTTCTCTTCCATTGCCTAAAACCAATTTTTACCTCCGTGGATTCCACTCCATAAATTTAGACGTGAAAAGAAAATGAATTTTTTTAATATTATGACCTATTTGACAATTGTGTCAATATCTTGTGAACTTGAAAAATGATTAATCAATATCTTTGTTACTATTGTTCATGGATTATTATTATTTATTTATTCATTTATTAAAAAAACTTTATCAAAATACCTATAAGAGATGAATTATTTAACAATTAATGTATTATAGTTGTTCTTATAATTATTAATTAATTATAATTATTATTATTATTATCATCAATAAAATTTGTATATCAAGTCACAAAAAAAAAAATGGATGACTAATGTATGGGTTTGCCATTTTGTAAAACAAATAGATAAAATTTGTAAATAAGAACAATGAAAAACATAATTAGGGAACTAATGGTCCCAAAGTTTTAAACTTGAAGAGGTGTAAGGGATTTTGGTGAAAATATGGGCTAATAGGGATGGAAATTTAAGCGAGGTGGGTAGAGGTCATTTTCTTTTTTATATTTCAACTTGGGTGGTTGAGAATATGCAATTGTTTACGCACAAAGTCCAAAACAAAATTTCTTGAATATTGTGACACTTTCATCTATTGGATTTCACACCTAATAGCTAAAAATGACAATAGGGTTGAGGTTGTGATGGTAGTACCAGCTAAGCCTCCACGACTAGTCTAGATTTCCATTAGATTTCCATTCTCGTTGAAGCATTTGAAAACCACTAACTATTTCTAAAATGAGTAGGGCCCAGTATTCCCCTCTTATATATAAGGACACGAGCAACATGCAGCCAAGCTGTACAAATGCTGGATGGGCAATAAATATATTTTTAAATATAATTTGATCCTACTTTTTAGATAATAAATAATCTTTAACATAAAGATCATGAATATGAAAAAATAAATAAATTTTGAAACCTATAAATAGTAATTATATTAAGAAAACATTTAGACAGTTAGTTACAATTGTTTTTAGATGGACTACTTATTTGCATCCATCTTTAAGATAGGATGCTTTATACTTCTGGACCGCATACTTATTTGCATCTATCTTTTAAGCTAAATGGACTACTTTTGTACAAATGCGGTCTTGCCTACATGAAACAATTCTTCTATATATCTTACCCATTTTACTCCTAATTTGAAAATCTAATTTTGAACCAAGCAATATTTAGTTTCTCTTTTTGGCGTTTTCAGAGGTTCAAAAGTTAAATAAAAAACCCTCCTCTAATAATCCTTGGCTACAGGTGAAAAACTGATTTAAACTTGAATTTTGAAGGCCAAGAAGGGAAAACCCTCAAGAAATAAGTGACTTGCCTTCTTATAAGGAAAGTATTTTGGGGGTCCATGGCTTTATAGACCCGCACCTCGGGTCTTGCTAAAAATGCATTCTACAGATTGATCCTCTGTAGACTATAGATCTAATTTCAATTTCCATAGGTAGGGGCAAAAATAGATTTGCATGCTATCACGAGATCCCTTTTTTTGGTAAGTAAAATAAAATCACCTTAACAATAAGCATTTTATAAAAATTCACATGTAATATTAGGAAAGCTTTTATTTTTATTTTATTTTATTTTTTTGGGTGAGTCAGTGGGGAAAGAGCCCCCTTTTCGCAAGATCTTTTTTTTTGGTAAGTAAAATAAAATCACCTTAACAATAAGCATTTTATAAATTCATGCTACTTTTCTTTTTTTTGGGTAAGTCAGTCGGGAGAGTGCCCCTACCCTTGGTAGAAGTTGAGCAAGGAGAGGACCCCTACCCTTCATAGAAGTTGAGCCTAGGATGTAGGGTCGCAAATCGTCAAGCGCTAATCAATTAAGCCCGGGCTGTTTTCCTTTATCACAAGATCTTCTACAACAAAGTTGCATCTTCAGTTCATGCAGCTGGCTATGGGCCACCCCTGACCCTAGTTTAGGCTTGGTCCCTATAGAGCCGGTATGAGTGCAGCCCAAACCAAACTAGGACAAAGAAGCCCTGGACTGAGCCCAGGCCCAAACTAGGACAAAGAGGCCTTGAACTGGGCCCGGCCCAAACTAGGACACAGAGGCCCTGGACTGGGTCCAGCCCAAACTAAGACAAAAAGGGCCTAGACTGGGCCGGGCTCTAGCCTTGTTGGGGTCATGACTGGCTGGACAGACAGTGAAAAAAAACATGGGGTCAGTCGGGCCAGCCTTCATCTTAGTACAACCGCATCTTAGTAAGAATGGACTTTCTTTTCAACTAGCATTGCTTAAGATTGCCTTGGAATTCCTCCCTCTTGGTAAGGAAAATTACATGGTAAGCGTGCATTTGTATCGTTTTGCACAGTATGACCCATGAGACCATAAAAGTACTCTAGAGAACTGTTGGGCTGGCTATATAGGCCTATTAATCCAGAGTTCCTCTAGCACATTTACCCACAAAGATAACCTATGTCTAACTCTCCAAAAAACACTAAAAACAAGGTTTCTAGAAGTCCCTTAATGAGTCCTCTCCAAAATCCACTTTAGAGATGGACCAAAAATTGAAGGACTGAAAATATCAACTATGATGAGTATGAATCTGAAAAAAAATAAGATAAAAAAGTAAAAATTGGGATTTTTTAATATAATGTTAACACCATCAATTTTATATTTTGGTTGGGCCACCATCTTTTAACATCCATTTACAAGATGCATTTACAAGATGGATGTCTAATGCCCTAGGGGATTAATACTATAGAAATGCATCCCCTGACGCACAAACTACTTTTCCAAATGTCAAATATGAATGCAGCTTCAACATAGATTGCAAAAAACACTCCTTTACCAACATAAATTGCAAAAACATTCCTTTACGAGTGGGAAGGTGCACTTCAAAAATCCACTCAGTTATGCCGTGGATATGTATGGTCGTGACAAAAAAAAATTCTAAGCCTTAAAAATAGTAAATCTTGTAAGATTATTTGGACCATCCATTTCAAATTTTTAAGTTTTATATATCTGTTGGATCCACACCATTTTTATGCTTTAAATTTCATAATTAAGTGTAAAAATAGATTTCTAGGCTTTTAAAGGATTTCCGGCACCAAAACTGCATTTTATAGCAAGATTTAGAGCTGCTCTGCTTAAGACTGACATCTTATACAAATCACATCCATAAATTAGCATTGCTAAAACCACAGCTAAGCAAAACAAGTCCTAAAACCATCAAACTGCAGTTATATCATTGACAAAGCAACCGTGTTATGTTTTATTAGGAAACCAAAACATCCAGCCACGAAGCCTATATATCAAGAGGAAAAAGAAGGAAGAAAAGAGGCCTCCATTGCAAATATACTAAGAGCACCGAGCTCGGGCCCCCACCACAGGGAGATCAGAAGGGTAGTCCCATGCATAAGTGAATTTGACAGGAGACCCACGAACGATTCGCTTGCCATTGTTAACACCGCAACTCGAGTCCCTCAGTTTCCGAAAGATCGAAGGGTTAGGCCAAGGTCCAACGCTATTGAACCCCAAGCATCCGATCAAGACATCCGATTGAGGACACTCACAACTGTTGCTGATGGTCACTTGGAACTGAGCTTTTCCTTCAACCATTTGACCAGTCTTTGCTTGGGTCACAACTATACTGGAGCTTCCACATTTACTTGCATATCCTGAAAATAAAAAACATGAAACCAGACACAAACAATGACTAGAGTTTCACCAGTGCAGTGATGCAGATATGAATAAGAAGATAGTTTTGCCCCATATAAACTTGCAAAGCAATTATAGAGCTTCTATAGTCATGTTATTTTTAAATAGAACATAGAATTTTCTTCGTGTATCATGTTTAACATAACAATAAAGTCTAGCTTTTGATGATTGTTTGTAAAATTGTTTAGCTTCATTTCAAGTTATCCTTGACGATCATTGAAATACAAATTTGGTATTGTTGGCTAAATGCATAAATTAGCCAATGAAAAATAAGACAAAATGGAAAGAAAGAAATTAGAAGTGTATGAAGATACAAATCTACTACTAATAAAAAAAGGAAAAGATTAGATATTATTTTGGGAACCATCTTTTACCTGATTTCCCCAGCCTCTTTATTTATTCATTATCCCTAATCATTTCCCTTGATTTTTTTCTCAATCATTTATTTACTTTCCCAATTTTATCATTCAATTTCTCATCTCCTGTTATTCCACCTTTTTTTTTTCTCTAAGTTCTGTTCTACTTTTATATTGTAATTCATTTATTTTTAAAAAAAATCAGTGTGAAAGTATGTATCATATATTACATATAAGAGCAAACAAAAAAAGAAAAAAACCAAAAGCATAATAACACTCGCTTTACGCATAAACCAGTGCATCAAAATAGGTTTTCAGGAATTATGCACATATTTCTACCAGATCACAGATGCATGCATCTACAGAGGTATCAACTGCATATATTCTCATGCATAAAACTGCATATACAAGCACATGTGTGCGTGTTGGCTCACTGGCATGTGCACATGCACAAACACATACTCCGAGGTTTTGGAAACACTGCCAGTTCTTCTCAAACGCATGTGTGTGTTGGTACACTAGCACACACACACAAGCACACACAGTCTACTTTTAGACAGTGCCTGTTCTTGAATAAACAGTTTCCCCGAAAAGAAATCAAACAAAGCAACCTCCAGTGTCAAACAACTGACGGTTGAGGAGCCTGTTGATGTCCTGTTTGAAACTTAACAGGTGCCAGAGGATACTTCCTTGTTGGAATCATCACTCATATAATTCATACCAATAAGAAAATCTAGTAAAAATAAAAGAAATAGTGCCAAATAAGAAGACAAAAAAATAAAACCTTGATTTCAAATGGATATGACTACAAGAACCGAAAGAAGCTCGAGGCTGGTGGCTGCCATTATAGGGTTTGACCTCTCTCTCTCCTTTTCTTCTTATGTTTGTTTTCTTCTTTTGGAGCATGTAAATGTTTTCTTGTTTTGGAGCATGTAAATGTGCGTGTGTATATAGAGAGGAAGAAGGCTCAAATCTAAGACAGATATGGAAGGATTGTTTGGCTATGGTAATTAGATATTTATCGAATGGAAAACACAGGATGAAACACAATTTTAAGGAAACAAATATAGTGTAAATCCGACATAATTTCAAGCAAATCTCACAATAAGTCATGTATAATAAGTTAATGACAACGGTGTAACTCAGCCCCAGAAAAAATTCCAATTTGAATAACAATAGCGGTGGCACCCCTCTCTCACTCTCTCTCAACAAAAAAGCAAAATCAACAATATGGGTAAGACGATGATGAAATCCCTTGGGATAAAAAAATAGACCTTCTGGTAGTTAAGCAGAATACCAAAAATGAAGCAAATAAGCTACTATATAAGTTTACTTACCAAGAAAAAAGCTACTAAATCAGATTAGGGCAAGCTTTCTATAATCCCCCTATCCAACTGTCCATTCACAATGAACCGCTGAGATGACCCAATCACAATGTCATGTTTCTACACTATTTTAGTTTTGATTTTTTTTATATAAAATTTTTTGACACCGAATTTGGGCATCCACTCTCCTCTTAAACTCGTACTTGTAAAAAAAAAAAAAAAAAAATTAAAAGAAAATCCCAATAAAATATAATCAAAAAATCCTTTTTAATATTTTTTTTAGGAGAAGATGACACGTACTACTTTCATATTCATACAATTTGTAGAAAAAACTAAAAATAAAATACTCTGAGGCGTCGGATCTAGATCAAACGGTCTGTTGTTCACTTGATCTAAATTGGACAGCTAGATAGGGGAAGTGTATATCGATAGAAACCTTTCCCATCATATAGTTTGAAGGGGAAGTATAGAAACCTTTCCCAACATATTAACCTCAAACTGAAAAGGGTGCGGTTTTGGCAGGGCTGCAACCTTAAAGCAGCATCTTAAAACTCCGTCCGAAAATACAGTCCCGGCCCCAAAAGCCCTTGTGATTGCCTCCAAATCTCTTCCGAAATCAATGCTATTAAAATGATAGAGGTCTAGCAAATTAGAAATCCATAAAACCTTGAAATGGACGGTCCAGAAAAATATGTTGCAAGAATGTCAAAATCCCTTTTGTTTTTTTTCCAAATCCATGATTTTGAGGTTGAGATGATTGCTTTTCTCATTTTTCAATAACGAGCTGCATTTTTCA
Source organism: Amborella trichopoda (assembly GCF_054954075.1). Classification (NCBI taxonomy): domain Eukaryota; kingdom Viridiplantae; phylum Streptophyta; class Magnoliopsida; order Amborellales; family Amborellaceae; genus Amborella; species Amborella trichopoda. The sequence goes on along the minus strand of NC_142341.1, from coordinate 3,100,183 downwards.
GTGAGACCTAAAGTGCTTTCATAAACAAAAACATACTTTCAAAAACATTTAACGTTATAAGTCAATAGACAGGCTTGGCGTTAAGGTCACAGCATTTCAAAACCCTGGATCAAATTTCATCGGAAAATGCAGGTTCGATGCCACAAAACTCTGAAATTGATGATCTCATCTGCGTATGCTATAGACCGATTAAGAAAAAAAAAAAAAAACCCTCAAGAACTAAAAGAATACATCTCATAACACATTATCTGGACCATCCATTTTCACTTCGCGTCATATTTGCTGTATCAAATATCATAATCAGGGGCAAATATAGATTTCCAGGTCATCACAAAGGTCCATGACACCAGAACTATGTGTTCCATCTGCATGAATAGTTCAATCGAATTATACACGGGTGGGACCCACAGTTAACATACAGGTGGGTCAGAACCACTAGATTGGACCATCCCTATGAATAGATTCACTAAATTCACCTAGTTTATGAGAAGCCATGAACAATTCTGTCATTTATAATCAGTCACAGAGAAGATGGGCAACAATCCAGTGGAATATAGAAGATTCATAGTCTATTGGGTCATTACCATCGATTGTTTCAACAGATAATGGGCACCCACTGGACCATGGCCTTCACATAGTTCATTAGATTATAGTGTACACCGCCACAATTGTTTCCCTAATAGCAGCATATCAGTACCAAATAGAAAATATGCATGGCATCCAACCTTTTCAGAGCTTGTGAATTATTATAATGAACTAGACGCATGGCAGAAGCCAAGTAAGAAAATCCATGTCTTGAGAAATTTGTGTTTTGTCAAGACTAATTGAGAACTAGACAACAATCACAGAATATCCAGGTAAATGACACTTGGTTAGATGCATGGCAAAACTAAAATAGAAAATCTACATTTTGTCTGACTAAAAGAAAACTAGAGAACAGTCACAGAATATCCATGCAGCTTAATAGAGTGTCATGCATTTATCAAAAAAAAAAGAAAAAGAGTCATTTACCTGCAACTTGAGTCCAATTGAGCAACCATTCTTAAAGTACGAACCTTACCGCAATATTGAATCAGTCTTCGTTCAGAGCCATCTTTGCACAGTGTACCAAGTTCCATTTCATTCCTGTAGCCTTGGACCAGCTCATCAAAAATCTCCTAAGAAAGCATGTGAGTATCTCAAAGAGAGAGAAAGAGAGAGAGAGAGAGAGAGTCTGAACCTTTAAGAGAGCATTTGTAACTACCTCTTTTTTTTAAACTGTTGACTTTGTATTTTGCAATATACAAAAACGCACACTCAGAGGTGTCGTGCCGGCAAAAAAGAAAAAGGGCAAAAAGGTACAAACACTGCTATTACAGAATATTAAGAAAAACAGTAGCCAAAAAAGAAAAACCAGATGATGCAGTTAGGGCGTAGGCAGCAATGCTCCTTGTTTAGCTAGAGTGTCGGCCACTTAATTGGCCTCCTTTGCAACTTCTAATCCATAACATACTTTGAGCAAAAGGATTATGTGTGTGCGCGCGTGAAATGGGGAGGGGAAGAAGTTTTCAAGTTAGCATTTGCATTTCTAACTTGGCAGCTTTTAAATCATGATATAATCATATATTTCTAAAAAATCAAAACTTACTAGAAGCTCCAGAATACAGCATTCTAATCAGAATAGAACATGCACATGCCCACAAAAACACACGCAAACTGTGAGAAGATAGTCAGACTACAATAACAAGGTATTAGAAAGTGACTGTATCTCACCCCAAAAGAGTATTCCTTCAACAATGAGAGCAAACACCTACTCTTCTCACCATATTATCTTTTTGGGTAAGTTTTTACCAAATGTAGCATGAAACCAGTTGTTTCTCATGCAGTATATTTCCATCATTTTTGCAGACACACATGCATAGAAAACAAATACAAGAATACATTTTGTAAGTTAGTAATTTTAATTTTATTGGCAATAACAACAAAGTTGTCTTGATCAAAGATTTCACAAACATAAACAGTACCATTCAAATGCAGATTTAGTTTTGCATTCACTCTTGAGCTAGGAAATAAGCGTTTTTTATTCTTGGGAAAATATCACTGAAGGGCTTAAACGATCCCAGTTATTACTGCAGGGTTTACCTTTTATATCATTTCAATAAAAAAACCTCCTTAAAAAAAGTGCTAAAAATTTCCAAAGTCAACTATTTCGCTCCGAACTGACAATAACCCAAATAGGTAAGAGGGCAGCCTCTAAAAAGGCATCAATGTGCATGAGGTTCAAAAGTAACAACTCCAAGAAAGATCCAAAATTTCCCCCACAAGGAGAAGCCACCAAATCAGTGAAGTTCTTTGCTTCCATCAAATCCATCTAACCCCACAGTAAGTGATGCACCCACCCCACTGCACCCTTACCTGCCTTTTCAACCTCTATCACAATTAAGGCTAAGCACCATACTAGGAGGATTTTGAGTTTGATTATCTAATCACTTCCTTTTTAATTCAGTAAAGTCAAATTTAAATTTTCTATTCCCAAGCATGGCACAAGAAATAGCAGTCCACCAAATTCTGGCCAAAACCATCTTCCATCTATCCTCTGAAAATCCAATCATAATCATTCCATCTCTAAATCTCACAAATACCAAGAGAGAGACAGACTCCCGAGGCACAAAAACCCTACCGATTACAAGGAACACGCTATCATCCATGAGCTCTGTAAATGAGCAGCATTTCACGGGCTGAAACCCCTAAAGGAACAAACAAGTAGCCCCATACCCTCACATACATCAATCTCTTCTTCCTTACACCAATCCCAGTGATAGAATTTGGAAATCCTGATGATGTAAGTTGCTCCAAATATGTTATCATGTCTCAAAAAACTGAACAAAAGGAATACAAAACTTACACGAACAGGAATGCATTGCAACTATTGAACTGAGGTGTGTCTGTCTCTAACCACAAAGAAAAAGACAAAGATCTAATTGAATAACAACGTAATGGATCTTATACTTAGATGGATCTATCTTCTCCTCCCTGCATTAAGTATAAATTCACAATACTTAGCCAAATAAACTCACCAGGTTCTCCAACTCCTGTACCACACGATGCAATTGCTCTTCATCTTTCAGGACTAGAGCAATAAATGTTGCAGTTTGCACACATAGCTGTATAATTCTCTGTCCTCTTGTGAAACTCTCTTGTTAACTTCACCACATCCTCCTTCACTTACACTAAACCCTCCTCATGTGGCTGACATTGGCACCCTACCAAACCACACTCCTCACCACTGCCCATCAAAGGATCTATATGTCAAAAGAGTCATGCAGGTTGAACAGCGTAACAAAACCCAAACCCCTTTTCCTGTTTTTTGACCAATAATTGTTTTCATTTATAGCGTAAAGCATTTTTGTTGGAGGCAGGAGCGGCGTCGGTTCGGGGAACACCAAATCGCCATAAGGTGAAAGCTCCCTAGGATTAGGATGGACATCCATCTATTCAACAAGTTAACCAACTAGTTCATAGGATACCTGGGAGAGATATACCATGTTACTCGGATCGAGATTTTGACTTGGAGAGATCTAACCTCTACTATACATACAACACGATCAATTAATTGTATATGATAGAATTAGGATCAAGCCAATGCACGCTCAATCCATTATCACACACCTTAGCTTATAACCATAGTTATAGTACTTCAATTTACTACAATAATACAGTTCAATAATATCTAACATATTCAAAATAAATAAATAAATACATAAATATATATATATATATATATATATATATGTATATATATATATATATATATATATATCTAACATGTTAAAAAAAATACAGTTTAATAATATCAGAAATGGACAAGGTTTTTAAGAGTCCTAGAACTCACATGTAGATATGCAGCCCCAACTTTTTATCTAATTTTTAGATGGAATTTGGACTTAAATTTTTAGATATGTAAAGTCTAACATGGAGATCATTAATATGTAAAAATAAATTAATTAATTAAAAGCGATAAGGATAATTTTTTGGAGAATTTTTGAACCGTTAATTTTATTCATAACCACAACTTTACATCCATCTTAAAGATGAATTTTTGATACCTCAAGGGACGCAAATGTAGATATGCGTCCCCCTACTCAAACTACTTCGATCATAAATTGGCTTAGTATAATATCAAACTGTAGTTTTTTAATACCATAATTCTAGTATACCACAATGTCGTATGCACCACAGTTTCACATATTCTAAAGAAATAAATCTATAATATACCACAGAGAGGAGCAGCAGTTCAATTAATAGTATAGCTCCGCTCCTTGGAGGGATCCTACAAGCATGTAAATCGAGATCCCATTTTCTACGGAGCAAGATCACTATTTCTCTAAATCCAGCTCCCTCTAAGATCCCCCTAAAGGAACCACAGGATCAAGTTCCTAAGATGGGACCGTGGCCTTAACCCCAAGTTGCAGGGGTGTGAAGTATTACAATAAATGTGTCTTGGGCTGAATGGGCTATACAAAATTGTTTCCATGCATGCAAAAGATTTCAAAATTAGCTTTAGGTAGCTTTAGGATCTGGGTGCTATCTTTCTTGGCATAGTCAAACCATTAAGAAACTCAGGCATGGTCAAACCATTAAGAAACTCAGGCATGGTCAAACTATCAATAAACTCAGTCTTTCTTTTTCTTCCCATACCAAGGTGTCTGGAATTACATTGGCTTTTCGCAATACCTGGCTGAAGGAGATTGAGAGGTGTAAGGCTAGGTCTAATATTTCCAGGAATAAACATGCTGAGCACAGGGGAAGCCATCATCCACGATAGACCGCCGAGTTGTGGCTGAATCCCCCTCAACCAAGAAGTTCCCGAGGTTCGCTTAAAGAGTCTCAGACGTTCAAGCATGGCTTGGACCTCTGCTTTGGTAGCGTCACAAAGGCTAGCAAGTCCTAAGGATGAAGGGAGGATCTCGCCCCTTTGGTCTCAAAAAAATCCCCCAAAGCCCTAAGGCCCAGGGTTATCCCAGGAGCTACTGTCCAAGGTTAGTTTGACAGATCCTTGAGGGGTGGCTGTCAGTTGCTTGGCCTAAGCTGTTTATAGTCTCAAATCTGAGGTATGGCATTCCATTGGATCAGCAGATTGCAAAATGAGTATCCCCAGGTCTCTTCATGTCAAAGCCCAAAAGATGGTGAGATTTGATTTTACCAATCACAGTTGAACCAGCAGATCACAAAATGAGTATCCCCAGAACTTTTTTATTGCCAAAGGCCAAAAGAGGGTGAGAGATATTTGATTTTACCAATCGTAGTTGAACTGTTTGAGGAAATGCCCAAACCTAAATGGCCTACTGCAGGCGGATGATCCATTTTAGCATAACTGTATTTGAAGAAGCCAACAATCTCATTGACAACCTCATCAAACCCTCAAACTGTGATTTGTTCATTCATCGAGATAAGATCAGATAACATTCTGGCAACACCTTGCCCTAGACATCTCATGGAAGATAGAGTTAATTACATGTGCCCCTAACTGCCTCACTCCCATGCACGGGGGCACATATGCCCACACACACACACACACACACACACAGAGAAGAAAGAAGGAAAAGAGAAAAGGGTAGGTGCTAATCACATCACCACACAGTACCCTATCATCATGAGGCAATTCCTCCTACTTAATGCCATTTCACCTCCACTCCTAGCAAATTTGCCACCTCTTCACTCACTCACCACTACCAAAGAGACACCACCTCTCTACAACCATCCTTGTGCCACCCACCGACCTTCTCTTTTTACAAAAATCCTCTCCTAATGTCGTCAACCCTCCACCACATCCTCTTTCCAAAAACCCCATGCTAATTTCCTCAAGTAGGGTATCCTCCCTTCCTAAACATATAGAAGGTGGAAGACTAGTCACCAAACAGTGGTGGAGAAAAGCGTCTAGGTATCAGGCAATGATAAGTGAGTGAATAACACCGGTAAGTAAGGCAAAGGAGCACACATTGGTGATGTGAGGGGTCATAACTCATGACGTGGAAATGAATTGATCCAAAGGCATCAAAATTTCCAAAATGCCTTGGGACTGTCCACTATATCAAGAATAAGACAAATAAATTTCCATTGGGTATTATGAAGAGGAACAGTTAGGAGGAGAAAAGGTATAGTCATAATTTCCTAATTATCAAATAAAAGCTGACAATTTGATATTTAAATAACACACACAAACTGTCCTCAGAGATAGAGGCTATTAAAATATACAGAAATTTTTAATGAGGACTCAAATCCATGCTTGAGAAAACTTTGTAGTCAGGAACAACAACGGCAACAACAAGTAGCAGCGGCGGCGGCAGCAGCAACACTAGTAGCAGTAGTAGTGGTACTAATTGTAATACAACAACAACAACGATGACAACCATAACAATAACAATAACAGCAATAATAGCTGAAAGCATCACAGACCGCTACACATTAAACTAAAAGGAGATGTCAAATTTGACAATATTTACACCACAATTATTGCTCAATAAGAGGCCAGAGAAAGTGACAAAAGTCTATTAATCATTACTGTGATATTCAACAAGCGTAAACATTAAATCAAAATTCAAATTAATAGGAAAGGCCATGCCCCCATAGTATTGCTATTCCCACACAGAAAGAAGAAGAAAAAACACTAGCCTGCAATAAGTGCTGAGATATTTGCATTTTTGGCATGGGATACCAAAAATATAGGTAAAGATAGAGATTCCTAAAAACACAACAGTCCATAAAAGAAAAAAATTTATGATACAAATCTCACAAGCAAAGTATCTTATAAATCAATTCTCTATACAATACAAAAATGAATTACTTTTTATGTGAGATTTGTCTATACAAATATTGTAACCTCATATGACAAATTAAATGGATAGGACAAAAAGGGAGACAGCAATTTGTAAGGAGACAATCCTTCTATAGTGCAAAGAAGAGTAGAAGACAACGTCATTGAACCTGCGACATAAGGTACTATGCCATCTAAAATGCAAATAACAGCCAAGAAAACTCCAGGTCTAATGGATTAGCATGAATTGCAATGATTAAGTACAAAGACCTCCAAGTCACCGAATGTCACAGCTCATACCAGTCAACTGAAAGGCCCACATAACCAGACCACATAAATTAAACAACCAATGAAAGGATGAGAACATGAGTACAAAAGGCGGTAGTTTTTACATGTTAGAGGAGGAAAAAATCATTATTACAATATGGCATGCTTAAAACCTTCTTGCACACCTATGGTCATGTTATCCCCGCAATCTGGGCTTGAATCCAAATACCACTTGATGCTATCATGGTAGTACCCATCAACAGGCATCCCAACGAGATGTTCATCCACAACAATAGGCATATCATGCCTCATATCCAAGTTGGCTTCTTTACAAATTTTGGCACCACCACAAGGAAGCAAAGCTTTATCATCAAACCCCGCGCAAGGCTCCTTAACAGGCAAATCCCATTTTCCCATCTTACTGTTTCCAGAACAACCAACATCAGAAAGTGCTCCCTCATTTAACTTCCCCTGATCCCTTTTCCTCGGAGATAAGCAACTATTTGGGAAACAATTTTCCCCATCAATAAAAGATCCAGCCCTACTATTATTTTTACATTCAGGATTTTCAGCCCACTCATTGAGACTGTTTGGCTCATTGACAAAACCTTCCTCTGAGTGTTGCTTCCCCAAAAGCAATTCTTCGCGATCATTAACCTCCCCAAAACTTCGTAGTCTCTGACTTACCGCACAAAGCTCATGCGACAATGTTCCCAGCATTTCCTCAGAGAATTCCGGTATCTTTGCTTCAATGCACCCAAGCTCTTGCTTGAACTCTTCAATCTGCCTCATCACAGTCAAACGAATGTCAGAGCCCTCATCATTTTCAATCACAGTAAAGGTTTCCCCTTCTTCCCCTTCTTCACCAATACAAACAATCCCCTGCTCTATTGCAATATTGGCAGGGGCCACAAACCGATGAATTATCCTAGCACTACCTTCATGGGGTCCAGGTTCATGCCCCGAATGGACAGCATAAAGCTTGAAAACAGCCTTACCATCATCTTCATAAGAAAATGTCCTATCTTTCTGATTATAGTCCTTTATAGGTACAATTGCCCTTATTCGAAACCCACAACCACACCTTTTAGAACTATATCTCTTCCTCTTCAAGAGCCCAGGCTTCTTCATGTTGGGCTCTCCTGCCCTATGGCAACAATAATCCTTAACCTCTGCCATAAATGGCTTGTATCGAATATACTTTTGCCTGATGCATAGAACCACTTTGTGCTTCAAAGCCAATTGTTGGAGCTTTTGGGGAACCTCTTTAGCAGGGATCTCAAAAGTGTCTGTGTACTCAAACCTCCGCCTCTTTGATCGAGCCTGAGAAGAAGGCCCATCAGAGCAACAAATCCTACAATTTGATAAACAAGCCCTTATAAAGGCCTCAGGGATACCATAAAACTTAGCACCCACTGTCCAAACCTGCTTAATCTTATCGATGGTTTCTTTCAAACCCAAGTGTTTCAATTCAGAGACTGAGTGATAACCCATTGCAATATCCTGCCATTGGTTTATATGGGGCACATACTGATTTGGGTTGTTCTTGAAATACAAAAGCTCATTGCCAAACTGGTCTATATTAGCTTTGAGTTTGTCTTGGATTCGTTTCCAGCCTGTTGTGTATGCAGTGTCTTCATTTCGATCCTTCCAAACAGTGCGCCATGAAGCAAGAACAGAAGGCGGGGTAACAGATTTGATCTCTTCAGGGGTCGGGTATTGGTACTGCTGTATGGAATGGACCATGAGGTGGTGAGAATCTCTATTAAAGGTGTAAAACTGGTTTGAAAGATACGGTTCAGGGTCAATATAGTAGTCAGATGCAGACATGGAGGCTGCATCAGACTCCTCGATGTCATTGTCTGCTTCTTCCTCAATAGAGCTTGTAGATGGGGAAATTAAGTTTTGGACGAGCTCATAGTGATCAGACATGGTGGAAATTAGCCCCAACGAAGACTTTTTTTGTTTTGGAATGTTTAACCCCAACGAAGGCTAGGTTCAAATGTTTACTTGCGTGACCAGACGGTAAAACATTACACACACGCACAGAGAGAGAGAGAAATGCCGAGTCTTTAAAATGCGTTGGTAAAGTAGAATTGGGAATTGCGGGCCAGAGAGAGAAGGAAACTTTCCAAGCTATGATGACTTTAGGGTTTGGAAGTGAAGAGGCAAAATAAATCTAGAGATCAAATTCCTGGTGAAAAACCTTTCCTGTGGTGAATTTAAGGTCCATAACCATCACAAAGCCTATCATTGGTGGGAATGGGGGAAAATGCATAGCTGCTGAGAATCAGGGTTTCAAGCGTTCTTTCATTTAAGAAAATAACAGCAGAAAGAGAGAGGAAAAGAACAGCAGAGAGAGAGAGAGAGAGGTGCAAAATTCTACGGCAAAAACTCAGCAACAAAAACCTGTTTAAAACTGCGACGGAGGTATCCTAACCCGAAGTAGAGGAAACACACAAGCTTAAAAAATTAGGGCTTAGTACATGCTTCACAAAACAGACGTATCCTTCAAATTTCCCAATTGAAACCCGAAGCTCAAGGATACTGGTGTTTAAGCCAAAGAAACAGAGCAATAAAATACAGTGGCTATAGAACCAGAGAGCTCTCCAGAGAAGAGCGTAGCTTTTACCAAACCTAGCAATATGGGGCCCAAACTCCTCAGCAGAATCCTCAACCTTAAGAAATTAGGGTTTCTAACTCCATTTTCTTAACCACGATCACCATCTCACCACAAATTCCCTGCCTACACAACTGGGCTTTCGAAGGTCATTTTGCTTGAAATAACACACGTAATTATGCAACAAAAACCCCAAGCCATAGAAAAATTACGGTTTCAGGCAAAAGAGTTCACGTAAAGGCCCTTACCTGAAAGAAAGAGAGAGAGTGAGAGAGGGCCTGGCCATGGAGTACAGCGAAACTGGAGACCTCGAGCTCTAAAGTTGCAGAGAGGGGCCTTATAGTCATTTGAGGAAATCTTTTAGAGAGAGAAAGAAAAAGAGTGAGGACCATGCTTTGGATTTTCTCACTTATAAGACGTGTACAGGGAAAGCCCAGTGAACAAAAAGCGCCCTTGACACAGTTAAGGGGTGAACAGATGAACAGACTGCTAAATGCCACTGAGTAATACGAATATTACCAGAATACTAACAATGCATGTGCTAAAACGTGTCGACAAGATTGCCATCGTCTTTTCGGAATCTGACCAAAAAGCCCCTCTGTGTTTTGGATAAACTGAGAACTGAAAATGAGCTGTTATTGACCTACTACGAACTGGAAAATTATTATATCACTCGAACAAAAATATATGTGGTATCTTTTTAAAAAATAAATAAATAAATAAAATGATCTGGATCGGGATAACCCAACCTGGAAGGAGTTAGGGAACGAGTGGTGCCCGTCTCTCTTGACGGCCTTAATTGGTACCACTAGTATGTAACTCCTAAAAGAGATTGGCACCACTTGTCCCCAACTCAATTAAGGCCGGCAACAGGGCAGGCCTGTGTTGGCCTTATTTCTTGGTGGGGGTGGGGGTGGGGGGTGGGGGCAGGGGCAGGGGCGGGGGGAAGCCCCCAGCTTGGCCCTGTCTCATTAGTTTGGGCTGGCCAAACTAGGTCGAGCTTGTCTTGCTTGGCCCATGCCCTAATTCTTTTAAAGCCGAGTCGATTGCCATCCCCATTTATAGTGTTGGGAGTCGGTGGTCGGGGGGGGGGGGGGTTGTTGGCCCTGTCTTATTAGTTTGTGGGGGGGGGGGGGGGGGGGGGGGGGGGGTTGTTGGCCCTGTCTTATTAGTTTGTGGGGGGGGGGGGGGGGTGGTTGTTGGCCCTGTCTTATTAGTTAGGTTGAAACTAGGTCTTCCCCCCCGGTTGGCCTGTCTTATTAGTTTGGGCTGGCCAAACTAGGTCGAGCTTGTCTTGCTTGGCCCATGCCCTAATTCTTTTAAAGCCGAGCCGATTGCCATCCCCATTTATAGTGTTGGGAGTCGGACTAATCTTAACTAGAAATCACTTATTCTTATTAGAAATTGTGGTCAAAGAGATTAATAGCCTTCAACTTTCTAATATAAGAACCCAACCCATGATTTTTTTGGTTTGGAAATAGAAAAACAGTTTTATGCATGTTGGACCATATTTCTATATATGTGGTCCCAAGGCATCTATCTTAAAGATGGTTGCAAATAGGTGGTTCATTTAAAAACAATTGCTATTTCTAATTTTCAAATTTTATTTACTTTTCTATATTCATGATCTCCATGTTAGTGTTACATGTCCTTAAAGTTAAATCCAAAAATCTATCTTAAAAATAAATTTTTAAGAGGTGACTCATTCTACATGGACTCATGATCTCCATGTTAGAGATCAAAATATAATTTTGTTTTATCCAGGGTTATAAAAAATGCCGAGTCGAACCGGACTCGCCTGGTTCGACTCGGGAATCAGCACTGGCTGTGCCGGTTCCGGCATTATACAAGGAATCGCCCGATTCCAAAGAGAACTGAACGATTCTGTAAAGTGACTCGTTGATTCACTGTACGAAATCAGCGAGTCCCGTGAAGAACACGGGCTGCACAGTGTGCTTCACGGGTTTCTTCAAATTTTATCTTTTTTTTATCATTTTTCTTCTTTTTTTTGCCATGTGATCGAATATTCAGGCTTTATGCAGCTTTTTTCAGCCTTTTCATGGATTAAATGGTGGAGAAATTTCATGTTTTTTTATCATGAAAGTTGCGGGTTTTAGGGTTTCTGCTATTTCTTTTGTTTCATGCCAAATAGGGCATGAATCTGAGAAAATTTTGAGGCATATTGATCGTAATTGTGTTCATCAAAACATTCTGTTACGAATTTATGATAATCTTTGAGAAAAATAGATTAATTTGGAGATTTAAACTACGGGTTCACGAAACCAGGTAAGAACTCTGCGATTTTTTTTTTTCCGCCATTTCATCAATTTCAGTCCATATTTTGAAAATAATCAGTTAAATTTGTAGGGTTTTGAATCTTTATCGTGTCTTTTATCATTTACCATATTCAATTTTATTTAATTTACTCAATTACAGCCTGAGTTTTTAGAAGAACATAGTGATGTCTGTGAAAAAAAATTTCTACTGTTTTTTTTTTTTTTTCCGCCTTTCGATCTATTGTTCACGATATATTACAAATAATGTGTTAGATTTCTAGGGTTTTTAATCGTTATAGTCTTTTTTATAATCAGATGTATTCAATTTGATCTAATTTATTCAATTTGAGCTTCATTTTTTAGATTCAATGACTGTTGTCAGTGAAGAACTACGTTTTTTTTTTTTTTGCTCAATTTAATCGATTTGATTTGATTTATTGATGATAATGTGTTCATAATTTAGGGTTTTGATTCCTTATATTGTTGTTTATCAAAACATGTACTCAATTGGATGTAATTTATTCGTTTGGAGGTGGATTTTTGAGTTGATAAAAAGATGTGGAAATCGTGACGAGGTTTTGATTATCATGAAGTATTATACCATATTTTTAATTTTAAATGTTTGAGTTTGTTGTACGTTTTTTTTTTTTTTTTATCCATGATCGAATTTTTTGGAAAATGATGATTTTCTTAAAAAATGTGAAAATCGTGACTAGGTTTTGATTATCATGAGGTATTAAACCATATTTTTAATTTTTATTGTTAAAGTTTTTGTTGAAAAAATTGTATGTTGATAGATTATTTATGCAAAAAAAATGCATGTTATTATATTTTTAATGCAAAACTATATTTTTTAAATTTGTTGTTAATGCATTTTGAGTTGGAATGACTGATGTTAGGTGGCTCTGTGAAGAATTGTTTTTATTTGTTTTTTTTATTAATACATGATTGATTATTTTTGAAAAATCGTGATTTTCGGAAAAGATGTGAAAATAGTGACCAGGTTTTGATTATCATGAGGTATTAAACCATATTTTTAATTTTTATTGTTAAAGTTTTTGTTGAAAAAATTGTATGTTGATAGATTATTTATGCAAAAAAATGCATGTTATTATATTTTTAATGCAAAACTGTATTTTTTTAATTTGTCGTTAATGCATTTTTTAGTTGGAATGACTGATGTTAGGTGGCTCTGTGAATAATTGTTTTTTTTTTAGTACATGATCAGTTTTTTTTTGAAAAATCGTGATTTTCCGAAAAGATGTGAGAATAGTGATCAAGTTTTGATTATCATGAGGTATTAAACCATATTTTTTATTTTTATTGTTAAAGTTTTTGTTTAGGGTTTAGGGTTTTCCTTCTTGTGGCACTTTGTCCTAAAAAACAGGTAAGAACTCGATCATCCTTGCTTCTTCCAAGTGGTAGGGAGGTCCCTGTCTTGGTTATCTTTAGATTTTCATTGCCCCAAATTGGTATTGGATACTTCCTTGACAAGGGTTGTCGAATTCTTATGAAATCTTCTTTCCTTGGATTGCTTCACTCGAGCCTCGATCTTCAGACTCGGAGTCACTCTCAACTTCATAATCCTTCAATCTCTTATTGGGTCGACTAAACTCAAACTTTTTATTTTTTATGGCAATAATCTTTTATTTATTTATTTCTACAATAAATGCTTGTCGTATTACTTTTTTTTTTTTTTTACAAGAAATACTTTTTTTATTATCTTTTTTTTTTTTTTTGAAAAGAATATTATATTTTTTTTACAATAAAATTTTAATTTTTAACAAAAAAGGAAATTTTATTGTATTACCTTTTTTTTTTTTTTTACAAGAACCTTATAATTTTTTTTACAAGAAAATTTTATACTTTTATTTTTTTGACAACAAAAAGAAACTTTGTTGTATCACTTCTTTCTTTTTTGTTGTTATAAGAACCATATTTTTTTTTACAAAAAGCTTTTATTTTTTTGTATAAAAAAATTTATTTTGTAAAATAAAATTTTTATTTGTTTGTGAGGGAATGATGGAACATAGCTAGGAGTTGATCCCGCGACGTCCAAAACAGTAAACGACACACTAACCACCACGTCAAACATTAATTTATAATATTGGTAGGCAATTTAATAATTATATTATATCACTTTCTCAGCTATTACCTTACTACAATTATCCCACATCGAACCCACAAAAAAAAATTTGTGAGAATAAATACTATTCTGCTAATGTTACTATTTGCATGCAAAACGCATGCATGTGGGACATGTGACGAGGGACACATGACGTTTAACAGTAAATGCGAGTAAAAACTTATCATTGTACATAATTGTTGTGATACAAAATCGTCGGTTCCTCGGGTGGCGATTTACTGTACAGAATCGCGGCGATTCTGTTCCCCGATTCATGACGTCACCTAGCGATTTATTGTACAGAATCGTTGGTTCCCCGATTCATGACGTTACTCGGCGATGATTTACAGTTCCCCTGTTCATGACGCCAGTTCCTCGGTTCATGATGTCACACGGGATGTCACCCGACGATTTATTATACAGAATCGTCGGTTCCCCAATTCATGATGTTACCCGGCCGATTCATGATGTCACTCGAGATGTCACCCTGCAATTTATTGTACAGAATTGTCGGTTCCCTGATTCATGACGTTACCCAGCGATGATTTACAGTTCCTCGGTTCGTGACGTTACCCGGCGATGATTTACAGTTCCCGGGTTCATGACGCTAGTTCCCCGATTCATGATGTCACCCGAGATGTCACCCAACGATTTATTGTATAGAATCGCCGATTCCCCGATTCATGACTTCACCCCAGAGATTACCCGGGATCTCACCTGACGATCTATTGTACAGAATCGCTAATTCCTCGATTCATGATGTCACTCGGCGATTTACTGTGCAGAATCTCCGGTTCCCCTATTCATGACGTTCACCCCAGCGATTTACTATATAGTACTGATTCAAAAGTCGACGAGTCGTCCTATTCGACTCGCTAACCGGTGAAATAACGAAATCGTCGGGTTCTTTAGAACCAGCGATTCCATGCAGTAAATAGCCACGTGACGTCATGATTATCCTGATTCTTCAGTGGCCATTTTTGTAAATCTTGTGCATTTTTGTAAAGTACATGTACCTTAAGGTCTGCACATCTTGTCACGTGACTCTCCTCACTTCACACGCGTTATCCTCGTTAACTACAAAGAGGTATTTGTGCACTACAACTTCCTTCTACCTCTTCGATGTGGGATAATGTGAAGGTATTAACTTAAAACATTAATATATTATATATTTTGTTTGCGCTTTTAATACTATTAAGTAGCATGTGGCTACTAGTTATAAATTTCTTTTGGCTTACGGAGGGTGTGGGTTCGATCCACCTTGGGACGAAAGGGGGTTTTCTTATAAACTATTTTTCTTGTCAATTTTATTTTTTTGAGGTCAAATTTTTTTCTTATAAATTTTTTTTCTTGTCAATTTTATTTTTTTGAGGTCAAATTTTTTTTTATAAAAAAAATGAGAGGTTTTTTTTATCAATTTCACTTTTTGTCAAATTGTTTTATTATCAAAAAATAAAAGGTTTTTTTATCAATTTCGCATTTTGTCAAATTTTTTTCTTATCAATAAAATAAAAATTTTCTTATAAAAAAAAATGAAAGGTTCTTATCAATTATTTTTCTTGTCAATTTTTTTTTTTTTTGTCAAAAAAATAAAAAAAATTTGTCAAAAAAAAAAAAGTAATAAAAAGTTATTGTCAAAAAAAAAAAAAGTCCTTATAAAAAAATAATACTACAACAAGTATTTTTGTCATAAGAAACAAATGAAAGGTTTTTTTTATCAATTTCGCTTTTTGTCAAATTTTTTCTTATCTGAAAAATGAAAGGTTTTTTTTATCAATTTTGATTTTTGTCAATTTTTTTTCTTATCAATGAAATAAAAAGTTTCTTATAAAAAAACATGAAAGGTTATTATCAATCATTTTTCTTGTCAAATTTCTTTTTTTTGTCAAAAAAAATAAAAGGTTTTTGTCAAAAAAATAAAAAGTAATAAAAACGTATTGTCAAAAAAAAAAGTTCTTATAAAAAAATAATAATACAACAAGTATTTATTGTAAAAAAAAAAGGTTCTTGCTAAAAATAAAAAAAAATGTAATACGACAAACTTTTCTTGTAAAAAAGTAAAAGGTTTTGTCAAAAAAACTAAACGTTATTTATTGTAGTCCATGTGATTATATATTTCATCCTTGATAGTTTTAAGATTTTTATTTTGTGTGATGTAATTTAATGGTTAAAATAAGTTCATATGGAGAAAAAATATCTCAATATTCACATATTGATGAAAAAAATAAAAATTCATGCTATAGTATCCCGATTTTTTATTGGCGTTCTAAAAAACAACATTTATAATAAATTTTAATAAATTTTTTATATTTTTTTTTACAGCTTAATCCGACCGATTTGGCCGATTCCCGATCCCGATGGGTTTTCGAGGTGCCCGATCTGGGCCACCGATCTGTTTTTTAAACCACTGTTGTATAGAATCGTCAGTTCCCCGATTCATCCCCGGTTCACGATGTCAACCGGCGATTTATGCTGGTTCCCCGATTCATAACGTCACCCAACGATTTACTGTACATAATTGTCGGTTCCTCGATTCATGACGTCACCTGATGATTTACTCTACAGAATCGTCGATTCCCCGATTCATGACGTAACCCGGCGATTTACTGTACATAATCGCAAGTTCTCCAATTCATGATGTCACCCGGCGATTTACGACGATTTAACATACATAATCGCCAGTTCCCCGATTCATGACGTCACCCGGTGATTTACTGTACAGAATTGCGGTTCCCAGATTCATGACGTCACCCGACGATTAATTGTATAGAATCGCCGCCTACGATTCATGACAACATGCGTGTATAGAACCCGGTGATTCATGATATCCTCGATTCATGACGTCACTCGACAATTTCTAGAGAAGGGCCGATTCTTCTCTAGAACCGGGCGATTCTCTGTTTTACAAAAGAGAAAAACCGGGCGATTCTCCGTTTTACAAAAAAATCGACACGAGATGCGACTTTTAAAACACGGGATGAAATAATTCCTCCTTTTATTGAAAATAATATAATTTGATATATATATACAAATAATTACATTTATTATCCAAAAAATAATATAATTCAATTAAAAATTATTTCTTGCCTCTTTGCAACATAAAAAATTAAAATATCACATAATAGTAAATATATATTTTTTACAAAAAAATTATTATCCAAAAATGATATAATGTGAGATTTTTCTCTTTTCCTATTCTTACATTTTTCCTATTTTGTCTTTTTTGCATCTTCCAAGATCTAAACCGAAATTAAAAAAACAAAAAAAAGTGAAAAAATTGGTGCAACCATCTTCGGTTTTCTTTTTTTTTTTTTCTACATCTTCTTCGGTTTACCCTGGCCCCGGCTTGAATTAATAATAACTAGGCCCAAGCCCAATTTGGCCCCAAATAAATCTGATTATAGAGTGCATAAACTATCCTCCAATCGGGGCAATATTATACACTTACTCTATCAGGTAAAAGACTAACTTAGGAAAGTTTTTTTTATCCAAAATTTTGCAAAGCACCTCAAAATCAATAAATGATTATATTTTAAAGAAGAAAAAAAAATGAATTTTGGGCTTTTTAACACTTGGATCATAGCCTTCAAGGTTTCTTTTCACTATTGAGGCATTACTTTTTCTCAATCCGATAGAATGTAATTAAAATATTTTTTAATTAAATATAACAAAACGTATAAAAGTGAAAGGCTCTCATGGGCAATGAAAATGTCTAAAAAGACCATGAATGGAGTAGTGAGAAACCATATGGTGACCTATGGTCTAAGTAAGAGTAGAACCCTTGACATAGTAGAATAGTGAAACAAGATTCAAATAGCATATCCGAATTATAGTGAAACAAAATTCAAATAGCGTATCCTAAATAGTTTGGATAATGCTAAAATGAGAATGAGTTATGGAAACCATGTCAAACTCTACTTTCGAGGCATCCTCCGAATGAGTATTTTTTAAACCACACCCTTAACACCATAAATATTTTATTTTTGTTACAAAGCCCCCCTAAGTTAAAAAAATTATATTTGTAAGGATGAAAATACCCCATTCGATATATATTTTCATCACGTTTCCATCATTTATTGTCACACGTACGAGTTTCTCTACATGGAACCGCCTTTTGGTGCAAAAATATGTTACTCCGGTTCAAATGTGTTGAATTGGCACAAAAAATTGTGCATTAGAGCCAATCTGCCGGTTCGACACAAACCGTCTCTGGATGAAAGTTGTGCTCGTCTCGAGAGAGACAATGGGAAATGAAACAAAAAGAGACCGTATTTTTGTCTAAAAAAGAGTCCTTTTGTATTTAAAGGGTGTTTGACAAAAAAATAAAATAACATTAAATCAATAGTATGATATCAAAATTTTTAGTGGGAGGACGCTTAGAAAATATAAATTGGGGAAGTATCCATAATGTTCCCAAATTTTGGATATATTGGATTTTACATGAGGGAGTAAATGGACAGCATGCTCCCTAGTATAAAACCATTCTTTTTTTTTTTTATCCGTTCTGCGTCAGACAAACCAAGCCGGGCCACAGGGCGATCCCATTAACACCTCCGAAAACACCGCCATCTCCAAAATATGAAGGTTCCAAAAGCATGAACTAGTCATATATAGAATGGAAAGTGTAAAAAATATATTTTAAAATATATTTAATTTTTTATATTTATGATGGCTTAGATGATTAATTTTTAAAATTTTAAATGAAAAATCCATTTTAAAAATAAATTTTAGAGGAGGACCCACGTATACATCCGAGTCGGCTGACTGATATGAACCCGATCCTACATAGATAGCCCAAAGCCCCAAACACCCCATTTTTTGGAGAGAGAAAGTCCAAATACAAAAACCCAAAAATGCCCCTCACCTTTCTCTTCTTATAGAGGGAGAAAGGTGGGAAACAAAGGAATCGAACGCGCACGTGTTAATTCGTGCAACGCCATGGCTTCCGCAGCGGAGACGGAGGAAGTCTCTGTTTTCAAATCCCAGCATCTCTCTAGGATTGAACCAGGAAGAGAGGCGGATGAATTAGGATTTTTCGAGCCCATCCATTCTGTTTCTGACCATGACTTCCTCACAATCCCCAACTACTCGAGTAAGTCGATCGAAATCTCTGCCTCGTTAGGGATTCATTACACTTTGGCCTGTTGATTGATTTTCTACTGCAGTTAGGGTTATAAAAAATTTCTTAAGAGTTTCCTTCGTTTTTAGCTTTATTTATTAGGTTTGCAGTGGACTTTAGCAATGAGTATTAGGGTTTATGCCTGTTTCTTTCCTCTGTGATTGTGTATGGGAATCTTGCGTTATAACTCTCGCATTCGTTTTAAGGTAATATTGCAAATACTGGCGCAATTAACATTCGTAAGTTGAAGGAAAAGAAAAATCTTTATCTTTCTTTTCTTTACAATTGCTCGTGCTCAATCTGAACTCCTTTTTTTTTCTTAATGGGTTACCCATTGTAGAAATTATTACTGAATTTTTTCTAGCGTAGCCATTAATGCTGCTAGTTAATTCCCATTTCTTGATGAATATCTCTGTTCAAACCTGAAATTTCAAACTTGCAATGACAAGCACCGTCTAGTTGGTATTTTTGCTCTGTTTTCTTGGGGTTGCAAATTTGCCTTTAGAGCTTGATCTTGGGGGGTACCATGTATTTCTTTTATTTTGGCTTTTAAGCTTCCTTTGCACCCTCTTATGCCCTTTACTCATTTTCAAAGGAGAAAAATGGAAGGAAAATGAATTACTCCTGATGGTTTTATCTAGTAGTTTAAAAAATGGATCGGTGCCCCTGATCGGGCACTCCAAAAACCCATCCGGATCGGTGAATCGGCGATCCAGATTAGGAATCGGCCGAATCGGTCGGATTTAGCTTTAAAAAAAATCCGAAAAAATTATTAAACTTCATTATAAATATTGTTTTTTAGGAATCCAATAAGAAATGAGGGTACTCCATTACGAACTTTTATTTTTTTACATCAATATGCGAATATTGAGATGTTCTTTCCCTGCATGAACTACTGTTAACCATTAAATTTACATCACACAAAAGGATAAGCATATAATTATCATGGATGAAGTATATCATCGTACGTGGACTACAATAATTAATGGATTGAATTGATGAAAAAATGGCCATCAAAATCTCGAATTGGCGGAAAACCCTAATCCACTAAAAAAACCCAAATTATTACAACCTAACTAACTTAATCCAAAATTATTACAACCTAACTGGCTATAATATTATATGCTTATATTGAAATTGTTGGTTTACATTTTATAATTATTTTACTATAGCAATAATAACAAATCCAAAATATCTTATAATATCATATAATTTAAAATATATTATTGACAACTGTAAAAAAAAATAGTACATTGCATAATTTATAATGCAAATGTAAGACGGACATGATAACCACTACACCGCAGCGTCACTTTGTGCATTAACTTTCATAATAAAAGGCTATATTGCCTTTTCAATCTGTTATAGTGGGAATTGTCCCACATAAAAAACTTCAAGGAAAATTAACATGTATAAAAGACCTGAGGACCAGCACATTAATGTGGCATGGGTCTCGTGATGGTCAGTGTGGTGACATCAGCTCGCCATGATAGAGTCCCCTAATTTTTTAAAAAATATCCCAATTACCCTTGCAGAAAAAATTGAAAGCAAATGTAGATTTATGACGCCATACTGTGTAAAAACACCGAGTCATGATGTCACTCGGGCGGTTCACTATAGAGACTCGGGCAATTCGGGTGGTTCACGGTAGAGACTCGTCGGTTCTTCTCTAGAATCGGGCGATACTGCGAATTTTACTAGAATCAATACGGGGTGACCGATTCTTGTTTGACAACACCGAGTCATGATGTCACTCGTGCGGTTCATTGTAGAGACTCAGGGCGATACTGCGAATTTTACTGGAATCGACATGGGGTGACCGATTCTCATGTCGACTCGCCCCGAGTCTGTGCTGACTCGAAGTGATTTAAAAGTCGTCGAGTCAGCACGGACTTGGGCGAGTCGACACGGGAATCGGTCACCCTGTGTTGATTCCAGTGCAGTATGGCTCTGTTCTAGAGAAGAACCGGCGAGTCTCTACAGTGAACTGTCTAGGTCTCTATAGTGAACCGCTAGAGTGACATCATGACTCGATGTTTTTACACAGTATGACGTCATAAATCTACATATGTTTTCAATTTTTTCTGCATGGGTAATTGAGATATTTTTATTCAAAATAGGGGGACTCTATCATGACGAGCTAATGTTAACACACTGACCATGACAAGACCCCATGCCCCATTCAATCGCTATTAATGTGTTGGTCCTCAGGCCTTTTATACATGTTAATTTTCTTTGAAGTTTTCGATGTGGGATAATTCTAACTGTAACAGCTTGAAAAGGTAATATAGCCTTTTATTATGAAAGTTAATACACAAATTGATGCCGTAGTGTAGTGGTTATCATGTCCGTCTTACATTTGCAATACAAATTATGCAATGTACTATTTTTTCTTACAGTTGTCAGTAATATATTTTAAATTAGATGATATTATAAGATATTTTGGATTTGTTATTATTTGTATAGTAAAATAATTATAAAATGTAAACCAAAAATTTCAATTTAAGTATATAATATTATAATTAGTTAGGTCGTAATAATTTTGAATTATAGTTAGTTAGGTTTAATAATTTGGGTTTTTAGTGGATTAAGGTTTTCCGCCAATTCGAGATTTTGGTGGCCATTTTTTCATCGATTTAATCCATTTGTTATTGTAGTCCATGTATGATGATATATTTCATCCATGATAATTCTATGTTTAATCTTTTGGGTGATGTAAATTTAATGGTTAACAGTAGTTCATGTAGGGAAAGAACATCTCAATATTCGTATATTGATACAAAAAAATGAAAGTTCTTAATGGAGTACCCCTTTTTCTTATTGTATTCCTTAAAAAAAACATTTATAATGAATTTTAATAAAATTTTCAGATTTGTTTTTAGGCTAAATCTGATCGATTCGACTGATTCCGATCCGGATGGGTTTTTGGGGTGCCCGATCCGGGGCATCGATCCGTTTTTTATACCAATGGTTCTATCACAATCATCTTAAGAAAGAAAATTGTTTTAAGTCATTATCTGGAATACTACAAGTTGAATGTCGATTTTGCTTCTCCTCTAAGTACTTTTGGACCTTTTAAACCGTCCCTCGTTTTCCCTTACTCATTTTGTTACTGTAGTGTTTTAAAATCAAGACTTGCTCGAGGACTTTGGAGGTGTTCAGGGCTAGTCGACTTGGCGGTTCTCGAGTGGACTCCGTGAGTCTTGACAGAGATCCCTAGAGTTGTTCACAAAAAATCCCAAAAAAATGGGAAAGTTAAAAAAAAAAAATTTGAACAATATGAATTCATGAAAAATAAGAAAACCAATCTATGAAATTATAATTGATGAAAATCAATTATCTCTGTTAAATTACAATAAAAAGAAAATTGAATCGTACTTTTTTTCTTTTAAAAAATACAACAAAAATATAAGGTTGACTAAAATATAACTTGATCTAGTAATATTTGTCCAAATAAATTTGTTTGTATGAATATGAACAGAAACCAATTTCACTTACCAAAAGTTTTGAAGCCAATCCTCCTATCTTTGTGAAGTGGTTCTCAAATATCCCTTTAAACTAGGTTTTGGCGTACCGTTAACTTCATAAAAAAAAAAAGTAGGTTTCGGCATCAAGTTCAGATCTAGTTGATCCAAGCTCTTGAACTTTTGGGCCAAATAGTAGTTTTGCATTCAAAATCTTGTAAATCCAACTAACCTTAGATTTGAATAGAGAACTCAAAAATACGCTTAGAGAACAATTTTCAAGGTTGATCAAGCTACAGTTGTGAAACTCTTGCAAGAACATGTCATCCAAGCCCTAGTTCAAGAAAAAGAAAAAAAAAATTCTTGCAAATCCGAGATTTTTATTTTTTGTGGAATCAGATGTTTTGAATTGATAGAGGATGAAAATACACCTAGGGATGAAGTTTGAGAACCATCTGAGCTCAGACAGTGGAGAAAATGGAAGAAAGGGGATCTGATTACCGCCCCCTTCCCCTTTTTATTGAAAAATCATTGGACATAGCAAGTTTATGTGGGATTGACGACTCCGTCAGAAACCATCCTGAGTTGCTACAATCAATGTTCGAAAATTCGGCCGCCCGACCACCTAGACGAAAAAAATTTCAAACCGCCTAGGCGCAGTCTGGACGGGTGCATTAGGCATTTTTGTTTCTGGGCGGCGCCTGGGCGCTATTGTCTGGGCACCCGCCTAGGTGGCGCCTCGTGGCAACTTGCGGGTGGCAGAAAAAACCCTTGGGTGAGGGAAAATAATGTAATTTTTTCCCCCTAGAAAGGGGGAAAAGGGTTTTAGGAAGTATTTGAAACCCCCAATAGAAAATCCGTGGCCTTTAGGGTTAGAAAACCCCCTCAAAAACCACTATTTTGTGATTTATCGAAAGATCAATAAATCATTTATTTTTTCGTTTTCTTCCCAAAACGAAGGCAATAGTTCTTGGGTAGATTTGGAGCTTTTAATAGTTGATTTTGAGAACTTTTGGCAATGCAATAGACGAGGTTTGTACCGACATCGATTTGATTTTGATATTTTTAAAGTATTATCATATTTGAAAGAGGGTTTTGATTTTATTTTGCTACAACATATTATGTTATGAATCATGTTTTTTTTCTTTTACTTTTTTTTTTTTTACGGTATATTTACATGTTTGTAGTTAAAAGTTGATTTTTTTGGTGATTTATTAATTTTTTTCTCACTTGGACGATGAAATTGAGCATATGTCGTATTCTGTTATGAATAATTGATTCCTTTTTTGTACAATGTATCTTATTTTGATAATCTATTGTTTTTGTTTTAGTTTATTTGATAAATAATTGATTATCTGATATCTTAATGGGTTAAGTCTTATGTGAAAGTGAAACTAAAGTCTTAAAATGTCTTATATATTCAGTTATTCATTTAAGAACTCCCTTGTTTTTTATGTTTGGGGTGGGGTGAGGGTACCCTATCCCTGGGCGCCCTCCTAGTTGCCCGAATCCGTTTTTTTGAACATTTGCTACAGTTTCTCAAGTGAGTAGTGCGAAAGTACTGCTCCGAATGAGTTGGGGGTCTTTTTGGACTCGTTGGCCTGCAGAGTCCAATTAACTCGGCCAGGTCTGAGTTGGATTCATCTAGGTTTCAAAAACTGGTTTCCTTTTGTCTTTTTCTACCCTTTGATTTATTGTGCCTATTGTCTTTTACAGGTTGGTTTTCTTGGGATGAAATTCATGAAACAGAAAAAAGCTTTTTCAAAGAATTCTTTGATGCAAGTTCCCCATCTAAGACCACAAAGCTATACAAGGAATACAGAGATTTCATTATCAGTAAATATCGAGAAGACCCAACAAGAAGACTGACATTCACTGAGGTGAGGAAGTTGTTGATTGGGGATGTAAGCTTAATTCACAAAGTTTATCATTTCTTGGAAACTTGGGGTTTAATAAATTTCCAAGTATCAGATCATACAAAGGAAATGACTATTAATGACACACAAGTAGTCAATTTTGAGGAAGGAGTTCCACCAAGTATTCGTGTAGTTCCTGCCATGAATGTTACAAAACAAATGACTTCAGACAATGCTACCGAAAGAGTTGTGTGGGGGTTTGAGCCACCACCTTTGGCATCTTATGTTGATGTTTTTGGTGAGGACATTCATAGAGAGGCGAAGAGGAGGAAGGAGGAAACGGCTGTTACAAGTTTGGCTTGTAAAGGTTGCGGAGCTGAATGTTCATTGAGCCACTACCTTTCTGTTAAGGTACATATTTTTTATACCCTTCTTTGCGGTCTCATTTAGCAGGGTTGCTTGCTTTCAAGTTTATATTGATGCATTTCAAATTTAGATCCTATGCATCAATTTTATGTATGCATTTTTCATGTTACATACTTCAAAGAGGTACATTCCTTTTTCATTTAATCATGAAGGCCTTTGATTCATCTCTTGTACATAGAATATTTTTGAAAGAAAGCTTTTACGTGAACGCCAGTAAATCAGAAATTAAATACTGTGAGCTATGAATGCAAATCGACTAAAGGGCATCCCTTTTATAATTTCAATTATCTGGAAATTTATGTTTCCGTTAAAATATTAATGTTGAAATTTCTTACTACGGCTTGTCACCATTTCTTATAAAGCTCATATAAAGTTCTAGGAGTGTTGGTCTGTGACATGGAATGTATGGGTGTGACATTGGAATTTATTACAAAATTAAATGGGCATACTGAAAAAGTTGTAATCGAATTTGATTTGCTAGATAACATTCAAAAAAAGAAAAAATGGTTTGTTAACTTTTATGTTTGCCTGCTGACATGAATGGCTATTTGCACTAACTATGAGAGAGAAGAAAAGATAAGGGGCTACCATGCGGTATTACTATGTGATGTAATTGTCTGGGATGTTATGGTGGCTAGCTTACTGTGCTGTATTACTATGTGATGTAGTTATTTGGGACATTATACTTGCTTGTTGAGATCTCAGGTATGATTCTCTTGATCTGTTTTATGTAAAGGATTGGATTAGGTGGCCAATATCTGCATTTACCTTATATTGATACAGATGGATTTTGTTCCAAGTTGCCAAGAGTGATCTTTATATAGTTTCTTTGCATGCTCTCAGCTGCCAATTGATGTGGATGAACTTCTAAACATTTAATTTTCTCAAAAACCTCATCTTATGTCTTTGATCTTGCAATTTGAACTTTAAACGGCATTTTCTAGAAAAATATATAAACCTGAGATGTACGTTTACGGGTGAACATTTTTCTATGCTGATTGTTCTATGACTGCTAATTTTCTCAATGTTCTGTCTCTGAATCTCTTGTTATCAGCTGTACCCATTTTAGTCCTTTTTTGGCAGGGCGAGTCGATACTTTGTGGAAAATGTTTTGAAAATGTGACAAAAGCTGAGGAAGAAACTGCAGATGGCACCAGGACTACTGCTGAAAAACAAGGACCTGTTTCTTGGACTGATTCAGAAATGTTGTTGCTCTTAGAGGGAACTTTGAAGCATGGGGATGATTGGGATAAAATTGCAGCACATGTTCGAACCAAGAGTAAATATGACTGCATCTTGAAGCTCATACAGCTTCCTTTTGGCGAGCACTTGTTAAGCAATGTAAATACTAAAGGCAATCTTGAGTGCCCAAAGAAAAATGCAAGTGTCAATAAGGAAAACCCAAATCCCTTTCTTGAAGCTATAATGAAAGAGGAGCAAAAGGATGAGCACATTGAAAAGAGCTTGCATATGGAAATGAATGATTTCTCAGTTCATCCTCTCAAGCAGAACTACCTTCCTTCACTTACTGATACAAGTTTCTCATTGATGTCGCAGGTTGGACTTTTTTTTACGGTTACTTTCGTGCTATTCCATTTCTGTATTATGGTGTTTGGCTTGATGAGGATACGGGTGGTGGGATCCTTCCCAGAAGCATTCGCATAAAGATTTAGCTGAATTTAGTGATTGGAAGATTCAAGAATGTAAAAACCTGTATCATATATTTACAGAAAAAAAAGAAATATATTGACTCACATGCAGTTGTGGTTGTGGTTTTTGAAGTTTGAAAATCTCTTATATTCTCCAACTATCTCCTCACTTTGAAGATTTTATTTTGTTGTTTTGTTCTGTTATTCTACTTTAACCTTTTTGTCTATAATTATTTTTGCCTGGCCAAAAATATTTCGTTCATGTAATATTTGTAGTTTTTGTCATTTTGCTATTTTTTTTGTTTGTTAAAAGAAAGGAAATAAGTTTTAAGTGACTAATACTATCCTTTAACTTTACATCATTTAAACTCTCCCCTCATTTATGAGTCTTATATTTATGTTTCATTTTTCTTATATTTATGTTTCATTTTTCTATTATTTGTACTTAGTTGATCTAATTCAAATAATTCTTTTTCCTTTCTGTTTTGCTTCTTCTATTTAATTAGTTATCCTTTACAAAAGGAATAAATTAGGAGCTTCTATGCCTTGGATACACTTAAAGAAGCATCCAATAATGCCATAGATAGGTGGCGAACTTTAAAGTGTTCGGTTATCATAACTTTTTTATATGGAAATTAACATTATCTATGTTAGGTAGCTTTCCTGTCTACAATTGTCGGCCCCCAGATCGCAGCAGCTGCAGCTGAGGTTGCTGTTATGGCATTGGGCAACGAGAACCCATCTGGAAGAGAACTCTTGGATTCAAAGCAGGAAAATGTGACATTTGCCTGCTTGAATAATGATCCAAAGAGGTTTGTATTTGTTTTTCTTGTGGACAATGCCAGGACTAAATGTACTCAGGAACCTGTTTCTTTCTCGACCAACAATCTTATATTTTCTTATTGATGACAAGACCAACAAACGTACTCTAGTTCATTGTTTTTTTTCTTAAAACTGTTTCAGAGTTTTAGAGATTGAGGACAAAAGGGAAATGAATGAGACCTCTAGACAGTCAGGTGTGTATTCCCCAAAGCATCAATATTAGCTGGTTTTATTTGTGCCCAAAATCATGTTTGTTATTGTGATTTCTGTTAATTTTTGTGGCTGATGCTATTTCAAATTCTTCCTCTTCTATAGGACAATATTAAATAGTTTCTCTATCCTTTTGCAAACTATAACAAGAAACTCCCTTGCTCTCAAAATCTTATTAGCTTGTTTTTAAATTTTAATATGTTGCCATCAATAATTTTATGCTTTCTAAAAATAGCGTCAATCTTTTCTATAGTGACCACAATGCCTACTAGTCAGAATTATTTAGATCAATGTTATTAACTTCAGTTCGGGAGAATCACCCAAAGTCTTTGGGATTAACTACTCCATCGAAGCTAAGTGAAGGGAGAAAATCTTGGTTGATTTTTCAGGATTCACAGTGGGTGGGAGAAAACTTTGGAAAATTTGCATCTTCTCTCTCTTTGAACTATGGCCTACATTCACAGGCCATGTGTACGTTACTTATATGTGTATTTTAGAGAGAAGAGAAAACCATTTCCCCCATCTAAATGAATACAAGAATAATAATTAAACTAAAAAATTAAAGGTAAAAATGTGTTTAATTTAAGAAATTAAATTCATAAAGAACATTCTGCTAAAGTGATAATTTGTTTGGCGGGTTTAAATTTTCTATTGAAATGTTTCAAAGTTTAACAAGAGATTGAACAGATTTCAGAGTATCACTTTTATGCTCGAATTTTGAAAATTATTACTGTATAAGCACAGGTGTCGGATGCTACAACCAAAGCCAAACACCACTGGCATTTTCCAAAATGGTCTATTCTCTATAATAATGTAATTTCATTTTCCTTTGTGTTTTTTTAGAATGTCAAAATTGCTTATCTTGGCCTTGTTATGACCGGGCCTGAAACCAATTCTTTGTATTTCAAAACAATGTTCCAATGAGAACCAGTTGTGGAAGAAATATGGCACAAGAAAAGTGCCACTCTTTTTAAGAAATAAGAAAAAGTAGAACCTATATTCATTTTTCCTTGTTGATGGAATCTGACACAGTACCTTGCATATGACTGTAGTAACTAGACTTATTATGGTTTTGGTGAAGGCTCGAGCTGGCATTCCTAAATATTGTAGGCAGCACCGGACCATGTTTCTTCCAAAAGGAAGCCATGAATGAATTTCCTCTCTTTATGCTTTTTTGCTCAATGCAAAATGTTGCAATTGTCCATTCCCTTTTGCTGGTGCCCCTTCCTTTATTTTTCCTTTAACAGCATCCTTACCATTCTTAGCTGTTTTAATTTTGTCTATATATTACATTATTGACTGGAAGTGTTAAGGGAAAGTATGCCATAATTCTACCCTATGAACCATGGTGTGTGGTACTCCCGAGTTTTATGAACCATGCTGATCCCATCGGATTGTTGGAGTTTAAATGTACATCCAGATGAATGTCCTTGTTTGTACCATTGTTGTTAATTTCCAAGCATCATATAGAGCTTGTTGTTTGGCCACTATTTACCACCTTAATTGATTGTGATATTCTTGTTATCTGTGAGTTGACAGGGACATCCAGGGTCCCAAGTGAAAATGGTGTTGGTTATTCAATATTGCAGTTGAGAGCTGCTATTGCAACAGCTCTTGGGGCTACCGCTGCTCATGCAAAGTTACTTGCTGATCAGGAAGAGAGAGAAATAGAGCACTTAATGTCTATTTGCATCAAAATTCAGGTGTGTAAGGCTTGCTTTTAAGTCCTTCTTTGTTCAATTTTTGTCACAAGTTTTAAGGAAAACCTTTATATAAGGTGTCAACCTTATACATGTCTCAAAAACCATTTGGAAAAGGTTGTATTGATGTTAAAAGAGCCTTCAGTTGATCATCTATACCTCGAGATGTACTCATATGGAAGGGACGACATATTTTGCTAGTGTAGGCAGTATGCTCTTTATTAGTGGTGCTCCATATTTTCTTGATTAGTGATATTTCATTTTATTCCGCTGCATGCTTTCTTTTTCATTTATTTCCAAACCCATTTTCTTTCACATGAAAGATTCTTCCTTTTGATTTTATTCAAAATCTTTTTCACGTGTTACCTTCCTTTTTTGCAAAATCAATTTTTTTACAAGGTTGTTTATTCTTTTCTTGCATTAGTGTGATTCATCGTGGTAAATTTGATTTTTTAAATGCCGTGGGTTTATTTCTTGTGTATATGCAATAAATTTTTCCTTCGGGAAAAGGATTGGTGAAAGACCTTAGCCTCATTTTTGCCATTTTCTCTTG
The DNA here is from genome assembly GCF_054954075.1 of Amborella trichopoda. Classification (NCBI taxonomy): domain Eukaryota; kingdom Viridiplantae; phylum Streptophyta; class Magnoliopsida; order Amborellales; family Amborellaceae; genus Amborella; species Amborella trichopoda. The sequence goes on along the minus strand of NC_142341.1, from coordinate 3,070,303 downwards.
AAGAAGCACTTTTCTCATAAACTAAGTATCTATGCTTATGTCCAGCTTAAGAAGGTTCAGTACAAGGTGAGCTATTTTGAGGAGGTCGAGATGAAAATGAACGAGGAACTTGGCTTCTTACTACAAAAGAAAAAGATGATTCTTGATGATCGAATCCTTTTATTACAGAAGGCTCTTGATGTAGGCTTCTTGAAAGGCAGAGAGAACGATCCCCCGAGGTGAGTAAAGCATTATGAAAAGGGTAAGACTCGGGCTTGATATCTGGACTCTGGATAGAGTTTCAAAACCCGCCTTTGGAAAAATATGGCTGACATAAAAAAGAGAGACGAGGGAGAAGCACTGTTCAAACTTTTGAAGGTTTTGGTTGAAATAGGGTGATCGTTGGCCTACTTCAGTTTTGCTGTGGTACAAGACCCTTTTGATTAGCCGATCCCGAAAAGGCTTTGACGATGATGACAACCTTTTGATATCGACTCTTACTAACATTCTAACCACTTCTCCATGTAGACCTAACTCGAACATCCCTGTAGCATTTACATTTTTGCAAAATGAAATATGAAATCTTCTTGCTGTGTTTTCTCCTGTGTACGTTTTAAGATGCCTCTTATAATTTTTGCCCCTGGATGAATGACTATTCAATGTATGCTTTTAAAATAGAAATATTTTGTAATGCCGCATATGCGTTTAAAATAGAAATATTTTGTAATGCCGTATCTTTATACAGACAATCGCACCGCAAAATCTCACTTGAAAATGCAGTCCCAGTGCCAAAACTGCAAATCATTATAACCACTTACGGATCTTAAACAAAGAATTTCAAGCTTAAAAATGGTGTAGACCACATTACCAAATTTATGTAAACCTTATCCTTTAAACCAAGATTGATTTTTAAGTTTTTTTCTCAGTACTGGCACGCCCATTAGTTCCCTGAGTATATTTATATAATGTGAAATAGACCACTATTTTGGTAGTCAATTCTATAGGAAAATGCCAATCTACTCCCTCGAGCTTCTTTCTCAAGATGCAGACCATATGCCACCATGTTAGAAGATTTACAAAACTTCATACAGAACCAAATCTCTTGCACGACATCGAACTCCCATTAAGGCAATTATGCTACAAAAGAATGCAAGCATTTGTACAATAAGTCAATCTGTACATTTCAGTACCTTTGAAACACCTAATACAAAAGATACAAAATTTACAGACCCGGAGCTGTCAATCTATTCACACAGATTATATGCTGATCACATTTGGTTTCTGAAATATCTGCGTTCACATGTAATTAAATATGAATATAGACCCATCTAAAAAATGCACAATGCCTGTTTCTTGAGCTTGAGCTATATACACAGTATCGGATCACTTTCTCTTTTTGCTGTAACTATTCCTTTTTCTTCGGAGTGTGTATGTTGATTATGCACAAGAAGATCAGGAATACGATCTTATCAACCTGAAATTGTGAAAATTCTTGGCCTTGAAGATATTGCTGAAGAGATAGCTGGCTATGGTCTCATGGGGTGGTGATTTTGGGGGAAGAAGAGAGTCTCTCTTCACATGCAGGTTGGCTTGGCCAATCTCTTGACGTATGGCATCTATTGTCTTGGGATCAACTGGGTTTCCTGAAACATCAGTGAGATAAAATGTATCGATTGCTTTTCCACTCTTGGTAGTGATCTCAGCCCTAGTGATGGTCAAGCTATTTTCTCGAAAGATTCGAGTAACGTCGGAAAGGAGACCAACCCTGTCTTCTGTGCATAACTCCAATTCTAGTCCCTGAAAAACCAAATCACGACTGAGAAGCCTAGGAGAGAGAGAGAGAGAGAATTTAGGATGGATTACATATCAGCTAAATGGTTTCTATGAGCCCAAAGGAATCTTGATTTTGGACTAGTGTTCATAGAACTAGACAAGACCAGCTGGCCCGATTGGTACGAAAATTGACCAGACATGTACCAATTCAGTCTAGATTAAGACCATGAAGAAATCAAAATTTTAATGAGTATTTCTGTTACTGCCACCTTAGAAATGAGAGAGAGTGAGTACCAAGGTGAGGTCATTCATGTGAAAAAAGAAAATTTACCTCTGATGCTCTGCGTTCAATGGCTGCTTCAAGACATTGAATCACACGTTGTTTCTCGGCTTCTGAGCTCACAGGGAGGCCATCCACATGCCTGATGTAGTATTCCTTTCAATCAAAAGAAGCCACTTTCAGATTATCCAAGTCTACATTGTAAAATGCATTAAGAAAGATAAGATGCATTGTTTGGTAATGTTAAAATCATGGGTCAATACTTTTATTGCATTGTTTCTTGCACATTCTTTTAAGGCCTGAATCTTAGATACGATAAAAGCTCAAGCCTGACTGCGTAAGGGTTCCCTACCAAAAGCTTTCAAGCTGCACTTAGAATTGCTAATAATACAACAGTACATGCCAAACATGGGCAGCCTCAAGACCAAATGATGTGAGCTCTAATACTGTGAAGTGGAACACACACACTTATATTCTTAGTAAAAACCAAATACCATTCTGCTTATTTTCCAATTTAAGTTCATCACTAGAGAATTTTTAACTTTCCAATAGGCATCAATGTCATGACTGACCCAAAAAGGACCAGGCTCTAAAGAGAATCATACCTGATAAGCTTCCCTTCTTCCTGTTTGCACAGTCCCATGATAAACCACATATTGCATGTCTGTTAGAGTGCAAACAGTGTCAAACAAAAGCTTTGGCCTATCCTTGGAACGCATCGTAACCACTGAATAATCTCTCTCGAAACAATCTAACAATGTCACATCAGGCCTGAGGCTCTTATCCTCTTCTCTCTCTAACCCATCCCTTTCCACCCTCTCGTAATCTCTATCTGCAAACATCATTTGATGAAGCCTCCTCTCAGTGTGAGTAAGCTCAACGGATACCACTGTTTTTGCAGCTCTATGAGTGCTGTTCCCTTTCAACACATTGCACAAAAGCTCCCTTATAAGAGAAAGCCTTTTTGGGTCATCAATGGCGGCCCCTGTATCAACATCAGTGACTTGAACAACTGCTGCTGCTCTTGAATTATGGGTCCAAATCTCAGCATTCACAACATTACAATTCAGGTTGGTAAGGACTGCACACACTTCAGAGAGTAAGCCAGGGCGATTGGTCCCTGTCAATTCAATCGAAGTGTGCTCTTTTGAGAGCTGGACTCCCTTGGATCTTCTAAAGGAGGGTGAGAAACATGCATCTGATTCGAGGGACTGCAAAAATTACAGAAAACATCAGTTGGGTTCGAGCAACGATCTGTGTTTGTGTGCATTCCATAGATTGCACAAAATGTGTGTGCGCCCTATGTGTGTGCCAGAGAGATCATATTGCACAAAGCTCAGGGGAAATTAATCAAAATGTTTTGTGTCTTGCTCACTGTTTCTGTCTCTCATTCTCAGGGTAAGGCAATAAATAAACAAAAACACAGCTCAGGTGAGATTAATCAAAAAGTTGTGTCTTGCTCAATGTTTCTGTCTCTCATGTCAGGGTAGGGCAATAAACAAAATTTTGTTTGAGTGCAAGATCCAATGAAAAGTTCGAGCAAGTACCTTTTGAATATAACTAAGAGTGTTTTCATCTCTGAGTTTCTCTCCATTCTGATCAGTGACCTTGAATACTGGTAAGAGAGGGGAAAAAACGGAGTATGCTTAAAGAGGAAAAAAGATTTAAGAGCTTTAGAAAAAAAAAAAAAAAATCATAACCTCGAGCAGGTGAAAAGAGTCAAAAGCTTCATTATAGAGCTGAATTTGAAGATAAAAACAGAACACTAACCATCCATAAACCAACCCCCATCAGAGGATATGTAAGCTTTGGTAATAATGAGGTCGAGATCAGTTAGAACTTGAATTACTTGAAGTAGAATCCCATGCTTATTAACACTGTCCACCTGAATACGAATGCCTCTCAGTAATCCAACAAAGGATGTGATATGTAACAAGCAAATCAACAGAAATTATTCAAAAGATTTAACCATATAATCAAAGGCAGCTTTACCTGAATTACAGTGGCGCTTTCACAGGCATTGTTGTCAATTACAACCCTGCAACACAAACAATAAGTCATTTTTTTTCAATGATAAAAGCCCCATTGAAAACGAAGAATAGCCTGAAATGAGCAATTCCAATAAATTACCAGATAAAAAAATATAAATAGTATGGAATTCAGAAAATGGAAAATTAGAAAAACCAAGTAAATAAAACAAAAAATAATACCAGAAAAAGTTAATGTCGTAGAAAATAAATTCCAAAATTTTTGAAGAATAATAATGACAAGAGAATAATATAAAATAAAAAATAAAATAACAACCATAAAAAGGAAGAAATCCATGGATTTTCCCAGGAAAACAAGAAAACACGAAATAGAAGAGGACGAAGATCGGGATATAATGCAAGGCAAATTGAATCAAATGACCAAAAATAAAATCATACCCATATTTTAAGAAATTTCAAACTTCCAGAAAATAAAAAAGTAAAAATGAATAGCCTAGAAACGAAGCAAACCATGTAATAAAAAAAAACGTAAAGAAAAATATCTTTGCTTCAAAATTAAGAAAGCTAAAAAAACAATACCAGAACTCAATGAAGCCTAAACAAGAAAATATGTGTTTCCATGAAATTTTGAAATAATCCAGAGAATTTAAGTCAAGCAAACTAAAAAAAACAAAATTCAAATCCATGACATTCAAACAAAAACGAACAAAATAAAAAAGACTAACCTAGAACAGAAACAAAGAGCCAAAACTTTGTAAATGGGTATACAATGGAACTTTAGAATCACCAATTATTCCCGAATTAACAAAAATTCCCAAAATAATTTGGGCGAAAACCCATTTCACACAAAGACTAACAGTTAATTTTTTTTTAAAAAAAAAAATCCAAAGAGGAAACCGAGCAAGAGGATATGAGGAAACCCCAAAATAATTGCGCTCAAAACCCAAAAAATTTCACAAAAGGAATTCTTACCAATCCAGAAAGAATTAAGTATAAAACCAAAAAAACAAAACTGCAAAGAATTACAGTTACTCATGAAACTTCAAATAAGCAACCCAACCAGAGAGCATAAAAAACCCACGAAAAAAATATACAGAAACCCATAAAAATTAAGCAAAGAAACAGAGGAAGAATCAAGGGAGAGATTACCTTGGGGGGTTCATCCTTCTAATAAGTTTCTCAATTTCATCATCCATTTCAGACCCAAATAACCCAACACAGAGTTCCTCACTATTGCTTAAAAAAACCCTAAATAGAAAAACTCTAAAAATAAATCGGAAACATGATCCAAGTTTCTTGGAACCAGAGAGTTAACGCGTCGTGGCTTAATGGTTTATGGCTTTCCATTATCCCCCCCATATTTTAGGGTCAATTTTTCTCTTTTAATTGGATTTTATTTAGTATCAATTCCCAATGGTTTAAGGATTCCCTTTTCGCTTTTTTTTTTTTTAAAAGATTTTTGGAGCTCTCATTGCCCGTGAATAGCACGAGCCTAGTCTAAACAAACTACGTGTCATGATCTGATTGGTAAGATCGCCTTAACGGGCAGTTCGGGCAGATTACGGTTTCTATTTTTTAAAAGAGGATCAAGATTTTTATTTCAAATTAGATCGATCTATTTTGATATTACCACCCAATATAACGGTTTTTTATTGTAATTCCACCATGTTAGGGAATTTAGATATTTGAAAAGTAATGCTTTGGTGGGGCCTACACCCACATTTCTTTTCAAAATTCGAAAGCCTAGTCTTGCTATTGTCACCTATAAACTGGGTGATTGATTAATTCGGCCTGATTATAGTATTGCCACCCGGATTTTATTTCGGCGGACCGTACAAACGAGCGGGAATTCAAGGCACGTGATTTGTGACAGGTCCTAGCTGGATCTTCCACGTGTACGGTACAGTTGGTCGGAATAGCGTGACCCAACGGCTTCCGCCTCACCCAACTTTGGTGGATCACTTTCTCTCTCTTGCTTGTAAACCTTTTACTTGTTTCTCTCTCTTGCTTGTAAACCTTTTACTTGTTTCTCTCTCTTGCTTGTAAACCTTTTACTTGTTTCTCTCTCTTGCTTGTAAACCTTTTACTTGTTTCTCTCTCTTGCTTGTAAACCTTTTACTTGTTTCTCTCTCTTGCTTGTAAACCTTTTACTTGTTTCTCTCTCTTGCTTATAAACCTTTTACTCAAACCTTTTACTTGTTTATCTCTCTTGCTTGTAAACCTTTTACTTGTTTCTCTCTCTTGCTTGTAAACCTTTTACTTGTTTCTCTCTCTTGCTTGTAAACCTTTTACTTGTTTCTCTCTCTTGCTTGTAAACCTTTTACTTGTTTCTCTCTCTTGCTTGTAAACCTTACTTGATTCTCTCTCTTGATTGTAAACCTTTTACTTGTTTCTCTCTCTTGCTTGTAAACCTTTTACTTGTACTTGATTCTCTCTCTTGATTGTAAACCTTTTACTTGTTTCTCTCTCTTGCTTGTAAACCTTTTACTTGTTTCTCTCTCTTGCTTGTAAACCTTTTACTTGTTTCTCTCTCTTGCTTGTAAACCTTTTACTTGTTTCTCTCTCTTGCTTGTAAACCTTTTACTTGTTTCTCTCTCTTGCTTGTAAACCTTTTACTTGTTTCTCTCTCTTGTTTGTAAACCTTTTACTTGTGTCCCTCTCTTGTTTGTAAACCTTTTACTTGTTTCCCTCTCTTGTTTGTAAACATTTTACTTGTTTCCCTCTCTTGTTTGTAAACCTTTTACTTGTTTCCCTCTCTTGTTTGTAAACCTTTTGTTCCTCTCTCTTGTTTGTAAACCTTTTACTTGTTTCCCTCTCTTGTTTGTAAACCTTTTACTTGTTTCCCTCTCTTGTTAGTAAACCTTTTACTTGTTTCTCTCTAGTCTTCTTTACCTCTATCTTCTCTCTCTTGTTTGTAAGTCTTCTTTACCTCTATCTTCGCGCTCTTGTTTGTAAGTCTTCTTGATCTCTATCTTCTCTCTCTTGTTTGTAGTCCTTTATCTCGTTTCTTCTTTATCTCTATCTTCTCTCTCTTGTTTGGAAGCCCTCTTTATCTCTATCTTCTCTCTCTTGTTTGGAAGCCCTCTTTATCTCTATCTTCTCTCTCTTGTTTGGAAGTCCTCTTTATCTCTATCCTCTCTCTCTTGTTTGGAAGCCCTCTTTATCTCTATCCTCTCTCTTTTGTTTGGAAACCCTCTTTATCTCTATGCTCTCTCTCTTGTTTGGAAGCCCTCTTTATCTCTATGCTCTCTCTCTTGTTTGGAAGCCCTCTTTATCTCTATGCTCTCTCTCTTGTTTGGAAGCCCTCTTTATCTCTATGCTCTCTCTCTTATTTGAAAGCCCTCTTTATCTCTATCCTCTCTCTCTTGTTTGTAAGCCTTGTTTTTTATCTCTCTGTTTGTAAGCCTTGTTTTTTATCTCTCTGTTTGTAAGCCTTCTTTTTTATCTCTTGTTTGTAAACCTTTTACTTGTTTCTCTCCCTTGTTTGTAAGTCATCGTTTTTTTGGTTGTCGAGAGATGGTATATGTCAGTATAGTGACCCATCCTAAAACCAGATCAGGGAACCATCCAAAAACCAGATGAGGAAAAACCAGATCAGGGAACCATCCAAAAACCAAATGAGGGAATTGTTGGTCTGGATTATTGTTTTACTACATAAAACCGTCAATTCTATTGTTTTTTTATGTATACGCAGAACTAAAATAGAGTGATCGATTAATGGATCAGACTAAACGATTTCTCTCTCTTTCCACATATTTGGTTGCCTATGCAACATTGAAATCCACCCATAACCCCAAATTTAGCTTAAAAACATCTCCACTTTCCTTTATTAAATATCGTGATATGATTATAAGATGAAGAAATTATTTTTATGATGTTTTCAAAATCTTTTGAATGTTTAATAGTTTGAATTTTTTCCAAATTTTCATCAAATTTTAATGCGCAACTTTTAAAATCACTAATAATAAAATAGAAACTCCCAAAAATCATTCATATGGTTTTGATGTTCTGAGAGAAAATAAAAACTGCCAAAATCATGACCATCAAACTAGTGCAATTTCTTTTTGCTCATTCAAAAGAAACTCAAATTTTAGGCGAAATACTCGCTACTTTGGCCATTAAATTGAGCAGTTTCTCTCACTAGATCCAACAATTCCCTAAATTTAGTAATCAACGAACAAGGCTTTAAGAAGGAATTAGTCATGACTATGATAAAGGTGTCTACGACCACCATGAGACAAGCTGATGTTGAAAGCACAAGTAGGTCTCTTTGGAATTTGTGAGACATTCGATAAAGAATAATGGATCTAACTTCTTGGCATATGATGGTTAGTTTTAACTATATTTATCATGAGGCTAATGACATTGTAGATGATTTGGCTAAAAAAAGAGTTATATTGGATTCTTTAGTTGTTTCTGCTATATCGATTTAAATAATGTGTCTTTACGAATTATTACATAATAAAGTTTAAGTACTGTTTGTCAAAAAAAAAAAAAAAAAAGATATTGAAAGTATAATTCCCAAAGTTTGAATGGAAAATTACAAAATTCTACCAAAAAAAAACTTACTAATATTTTAAGGCCAAACACTTTGTATGGCCTTTCAAAAATTGATGAGCCAACTCAAAATTGCCCTGAATCTATTTTCATACTTGGGTGGTCCTTTGGTAATCACCTTAAATTAACAAAATCAAGGCTGTTCATTGTAGTAAATACACGAGTATCGGGGTATTTTTTTTTTTTTTTTTTCGTTCAGGTTTTTTTATTTTATCTTTATGGGATTTCGTAAGGATGAAATTTGCAAGCCAATCTTAAAATCAACAATCCAACTTGGATAGCCGAACGCCCCAGACAACTACCGGTCCATAATTTAAAACATTTATTTTATCGAACAATAATTTTTCAAACACCATTAAAGGAGTCCACTTCATCAGATTAGTCGGTCATAGATGGTGGATGGACACGAAGTGAGGGCTAACTTGAGCCACGTCGGTCTTCCTCATCACAGGATTGGTCCAAGTTGTGTCCACGTCAGAAAGTGGTGATTGGTTGTCACCAACACAAAACCATGAATATAGTGTAAACCTTCACTCCACCCACCTTCTCATTGTAAAACCCTTTTTTTAGACGTTTTTGCTATTTCCACCCAAAACCAAATACTAATCACAAGCACTTCATTAATAATGCACCCATGTTTGGGGTGGCACTATAAAAAAATGAATTTTCATATAAAAAATAGTAAGTATAAGTGTTGGTGGGAGGGGCCCAGAAGGTGGTTGGCATGTGGGCACATTTGGGTGTCCCGCCAAAATTCGAATCTAAGACTTTGGGGACCTCATTCACTCACTCAGCTCCGTCAAGTTGTCAAAGGCGGTGGGTGCATGTCAGATTCCTTTCCCTTCCAGTAATGGAAAACCCTAGTGGAGAATGTAACCAACGAAATTTCCGCAAAGTTTCGGTTTCATTTTGAACAGGGGAAGGGAAATGCTTGTGAACCAGCGAAATTTCCGCAAAGTTTCGGTTTCGTTGTGAATTGGGTGTGGTTTTTCGTGGGGCCTGAGCATTTCAAAATTTGGTAAAGCCGCATTTCAAAACTAGTTGGAAAGTGCAATTCCGGTGTGGAGAATTGTAGTGGTGGCTTTTCAAATCCATTTTCACCTCTGATTGTGAAATTTGAATATTCGGTGTGCAGATTTGAGGGATTTGTGAACACTTGAAATAGATGGTTTCGGACGGTATAATTGATTTTTTTTTTTTTTAGGGCTTGAAATTTTTATTTTTTGATTTTCAAGTTCATGTTTGTTGAGATCTGAATGATTGATTTGAAGGTTTCTTAGAGCCAAAAACTACATATTTTAAGCAATATTTGAAGTGGGGCAAGGTAAAGCTGCAATCCTACAAATTACGTACCCTTGAGAATATGGGAATTTAGAGAAATTTCCCCAAGAGTGCGTTTGTTTTAACGAAGATGGGGCTTTGGCAGCCCCATCTACTACCACACTCTGAGGGCTGCGGCTTCCATGAATTAGAACAGAAGCTACAACTTCCCCAAAACATATCATATCCGACAGATTTAAGAAGTGCAAGAGTGATGGAAGCCTCCCCAAAACATATTATATCGTACTTCATATAAGGCCCCAAGCCAATCATGCTGATCCCTAGCCCAAATAAAGAAGGAGGGTTATGTTTGGTAGGACAGTCAACTTAAAACTTTATCATGTCTTTTCATAAATTTTGAACTTGATGTTAATGATGAGTTCCTACACACAAACAGGTAATGCAACAATGATGGAAGCCATGGCTTCCAGTAAACAAGCATGCCAAGTGTATGAGAGATACCATTTCGGTTTTTCAACCCTATGATGTAGATAGTTGATGGATGCGGCGTGTACTTCTTTTCATTTGAGTTGGAACATCATTCCATACTTCACACCGGATGTTTGGAGATTCGCAAGAATATTACTTGAAAGTCTAATGCTCCGGCGGATTGATGTGCTTTTCTTCTGAGACAGTTTGTTAACAGACTTGCTGAATTAAAAAAGGGGGAATATATCAAAATATCTTGAATATTGAGTGAGATACGAATTATTTAACATCTTACCCATTTGAAACTATTCCAAATCATGATCGTGTGGATTTTGATGGGTATTTTGAATAAGTAATATGTGGTAAAATGTTAAATAGTTTATCTTATTTTAATAAATTTTCTTTAAAGGGTAGTTCACCACATCTTTGGTTTCAAACATGAAATCAAGAGCTCCCCTGGCCCATCCAATATAGCAGACTACGGTTGAGAAACATTAATCTTCTGTCGGAAAGTAACTAGGAAAAATGAGAGGATTGACGCGATGAACAGTGCCTCTTAACCGTACGTTGTTTACATCATACGGTTGGGGCATTCAGTTAGTTATTGTTGAAACCAGATAGGTAATGTGAGGTGTTTTTCCAAAGACAATATATGATTAAATTTTATTGAACTCATTTAGGTTTTGTATATGAGTAGGACAAATTTTGAATACTTATTGGAAAAATATAAAAAAGAAAAAATTTATATAAGGTTGCAACCTTATACTGTAGAAAAAAAGGCATGCCTTGAATATCAATCAAAAAAGTTTATTTCTAAGTAAAAAATCCCTCTAATTGATCATGTCAACCTCGATATATATGGACGTGAAAAAAAAACTAGATTTTAAAATCCCAAAACTGATACATCTTGTAATATATGATCTAAACTGTCAATTCTCTAGATTTTCATCTATTTGTAGATCTACTCGATCTGTACTATTTTTTGAGTTTTAAATTTCGTAATTAGATATAAAATAGATCTTTAGGCCATCATTGAAACCAAAATATCATCTTTCGATGAGTTTTGGAGGTGCGCCTTAATTGGATTGTTTAAAGTTGACACCTTATCCAAACCATACCTCTAAAATAGAATTTGATAATTGTAAGATATACAAAAAATAATTATTGTGTTAGTGGTGTGGCTTGTAGATCATAAACCAATTCGGACATTCGCTTAGATCACGAGAACGTACCCACAGAATTTGAGATCCATTAGGATTAGAGAAAAATAAAAATCAAATAATGAGCTGCTATAGCTCATTCCAAATTTGATATGGACCATTGGATTTAAACTAGTCTTCCTTCTCTTTTCGTCTTGCCTTCTCCATGGTTTTCTTTTAGTATTTCAAAACTTGGTCTTTCTCTTTTGGTCTTGCCTTCTCCATGGTTTTCTTTTAGTATTTCAAAACTTGGCCCTTCAGATTGGGAATTGCTGATTTTGATCAATAATCGATATGCACCAAACCGGTTCTTGAAAAATTGGTACCTATCTAATACCCCATAAATCGTACTATTTTTTTTTTTTTTTTTATTATTACGATTTTTCAATGTTTTCTAAGGTCTCTAATATACCCTCCCCACACACACCCCACCAATCCAAAAAACTACAAAAAAACCTTTTCTATATTTAGTATTTGATTGGATCATTGATTCTAACAGATCTAGATCGGTGATCTTATGATCCAGTATGAATAGATAAGATAGACAATCCACCCCACCAATTCAGATTTTGGAATATTTTTTTTTGGATAATTAAATAAAAAAGACAGCCCCTACCGGTCTTTTCAAATGGTTTAGAAGTTAGTTTTTTTTTGAAGGTGCGAGTACGGTATGGTGGTGCTACAACCACGATCGAGCCCCTTTCTCCGAGATTTTGGAACATTGATTTCTTGGACACCCAACACCAAATGCAAACCTAAATTCATTTGTTCAACAAAGATCCGTCTCTAAGTTAGGTGATGATATGTTGGTTGGTGGGTAGATATTACATGGGCCGGAGGGGACAACTTCCCTGGAAATTAATCTTCCCCTTTTCTTGCAATGAAAAGTATCATAAGAGAATTGGAGACAGTGGCAGGTGATTGTTATTGAATGCAGAATGGAAAAAGGGTGCCGCCCTTGCATTCATTCGCCCCCTCTGTTGCCAAAATGATGGCTAGTTTTAGAGAGAGTGTTGCTTTTGCTAAAGCCCCTCTCCTAAGGTGGATAATGCATTGTTAGATGGAGAGAAGGTTTTTTTTTTCAAATGAATAAATTATATCTAATTGAGTATATGTTTTGATAAACAGCATTATAAAGAGTCAAAATCTTAAATTATGAACACATTATCATCAATAAATCAAATCAAATCGATTAAATTGAGTTAAAAAAAAAAAACGCAGTTCTTTATAGACAACAGTCATTGAAACCAAAAAATGAAACTCAAATTGAATAAATTGGATCAAATTGAATACATCTGATTATAAACAAGACTATAACGATTAAAAACCCTAGAAATCTAACATATTATTTGTAATATATCGTGAACAATAGATCGAAAGGCGGAAAACAAAAAAAAAAAAGGCATAATTTTTTTTTTTCACAGACATCACTGTGTTTTTCTAAAAACTCATGTTATAAATGAGTAAATTAAATAAAATTGAATATGCTAAATGATAAAAGGCACGATAAAGATTTAAAACCCTACAAATTTAACTGATTATTTTAAAAATATGGACTGAAATTGATCAAATGGCAAAAAAAAAAAAAAAAACATAGAGTTTTTACTTGGTTTCGTGAACCCGTTGCTTCAATATCCAAATTAATCTGTTTTTCTCAAAGATAATCACAAATTCGTAACAAAAATTTCTAATGAACACATTTACAATCAATATGCCTCAAACTTTTCACAGATTCATGCCCTATTTGGCATGAAACAAAAGGAAAAGCGGAAACCCTAAAACCCGCAACTTTCATGATCCAAAAACATAAAATTTTCCCACCATTTAATTTATGAAAAGGCTGAAAAAAGCTGCACAAAGCCTGAATATTCGATCACATGGCAAAAAAAAGAAGACGAATGATCAAAAAAAGATAAAATTTGAAGAAACCCGTGAAGAACACTGTGCAGCCCGTGTTCTTCACGGGACTTGCCGATTCGGTACAGTGCATCGGCAATTCACTGTACACAATCGCCCCGTTCTCTCTGGAATCGGGCGATTCAGTGTAAAATGCCGGAATCGAGACTGCCTGTGCCGATTCCCTAGTCGAACCAGGTGAGTCCGGCTCGACTCGGCGTTTTTTAAAACACTGAATAGGACTATGCATTGAGAGAATCGCAAATCGGTCGAGTCAGCTCGGACTCGATTAAGTTACTAGAGCTTGAGCAATGGCCGAGCTTGAGATGTTCTGAGTTGGGGGTCCAATTAGAGATATTAATTTTTTTTTAAAATAAGAAATCTATTTGTAATATCTTTTTTTTTTTTTTTATGTTTTTTATGATTTTGGCAAAGATTGGAAAGTATTTTGGCCATAAATATTTATTTTTATATTTTCTCACCTTTTTTAGAAAATTATGAAAATATCCCTGCTACAAACTGATTTTTCAAAATTTATTTTTTCTTTACCTTTTTTTTACCACATTAAGAGGGTATGGTTTATATAAGGTGTCAGCATTAAACAATCAAAGTAAGGCGTCCCTCTAAATCCTACCAGAAGATGCAGTCCAGTGTCGAAACCCCTACGATGGCCTTAAAATTTATTTCACCCTTAATTATGAAATTTAGAGCTCAAAAAATATTCGGAAGAGGCCATTCCGATGAGTCGAATCACACCACTATCGTACAAATTTATTAAGAGCATACAATAGGCTATATATGTCGTAGATCACATACACAATCGGGGTAGAAATTTAATGGGAAGGTATACCATACTACAAATAAGTAGTACACTATTTACTAGAGACGTTCCTCAATTGTAATTGGAGATTTAAATTTCGGAAAAAAAAGAAGATAACAAATTTCTATTTATTGGATAATTTAGTGACAAAAATTGAACTTGAGATGTAGAATTACTAACATTAACTGCTAATCACTCATCCTGTAACCCGACTTTTGTGAATCTTATTTCTCCATCACAATTAGGTATACAAATAAAATAGTAGACCAAGATTTGTATGGCAAGTCTCAATTAATTGAAAAAAAGCTACGATGACAATAAAGAATTGAGAATACAAATAGTAGATAAAAAGATGAGAAATTTTCCTTTCTCCCCTCAAAATATCATCAAAAAATCCAAGATAGTGACGGGTGATGTTTATTGGAAGGAGAATGAAAAAAGTGGGCCTTTTGTTTCATGTGATGCAAATATCTTTCAGCCTCTCTTGTGAAAATAATGGTGACGTTTTTTCTTGAGAGAGAGAGGTGTTTTCTCTCTCCTAAGGTGGGGAGAGAGAGAAAGAGAGAGGGGTGTTCTTTAAAGTGGATCTTGCATTATACCCCATGATGTGATAATTTAGGAATACTCATAAATGCTAAGTCTGAAAAATTCTAAGATACCGGCACTACATTAAAATCTCAAAGAAAGCAGAGAAGGGAATCCTCAAAAGTGGGTGTGAATTATGAGGCACAAATTCTATTTCATTGAATAGATATAGAATATTCCCATACCCCTTCTTAATTTCCTTAAAATTGATTTTATGGAAATTTAATAAGAAATGAATTTCCAAGCTAGTCAAAAGAGTATGTATTCGTTCTAACGAATGGAAAAGTATCCCGTGGCCAAAATTTATTTTCACATTTTATTTTTATTTAAATAAAATATTTATCTCAATTTTAGGGAGTTGGTTTATTTGCATAAAGATAACTATATAAAATATCACTAAAAATCACCAAAATACCCCTAAATATTTTTATCAATAATTTTTTATTATTTTTATTCAATTCTATTTATAAAAAAGAAAGAACCTGAAATTCATCTTAAAATCAGTTTAAAAAATAAAATATAAAAAATAAATTTATTTTTGACCGTTGGATGAGGTTGGTTCACTCCGAACCATGCAAAAGTGTTTGTGCAACTTTGAAGCGTCCACATCGTGTTGACGCAATACCATACCCAAAGGAGTATATGTTCCCTCGAGCAAAACTTCCATCCTCGCAAGGAAAACTTCAAAGATCAATTTTTTTTTTTTGGTGATGTGACCCAAGTAACCAGAATAAAAAACTGGTTAAAAATTCTATATGAGTTTGTTCTTTTTTTTTATGAGAAAAGTTTACATAGAGCCGAAGTACAAATTTTACAATAAAAGCTTCACCCTAATCTACCGTTTAATAAAATAGACGGTGGAGATATTGGACTCAATTTTAAATGTGAATCTTGAAAACTTGAACAACTCGTTCCTCTTTTTTGTTACTTTCATTTTCATTTCCTTCCAAATTCTCTCTGTGCCCGCTCCTCTCTCTCTCTCTCTCTCTCTCAGTGGCAACGAGCACAATCAAGTCTAAGTGTTTAAAAACTCAAACTTAGTTCCTTCAAATACTCATTTGGTGATTCTAAAATGGGTCTCAAAATTTTAAATTAAAAAAGTACGCCTAAGTGGGTATTGTACCAAAAGGAGGAATTGCACAACAAGCGCACATCTAAGCATCCCATACACCATCTGGTTAACATCAATGAATCACAATAAAACACAGATGGGCTCCAGCTCTGAACTAGTGAGAAATTAATAAAATATTAATAAAAAATAATATCAAAGATCATGGGTGCACACAAATCACCCACTCAATGAACCTGATCCATGTTTGTAATTCCCAATTCAAATGCTTTTCAAAAACTTCAATGGATGGATATAGATATAAGGATTGTATATTACAAGGCCATTTATTTTTAGTACACTAAAGTTACAATCACTTTTAGCTATTAGATGTGAAATCAATAAACTAAAATGTGTCGCAATATTTGAAAAAGCTTAATTTGAACTTTATGCTTTGTCAATGACACATCTCCAACTATCTAATTTTATATCCAACTATCTAATTTTATATCTAATAGTTAATGATGATTGTGACCTATTTATATCCACAATAAATAGTCTTGTCATATATATATCCATAAAAATATAAATATCTTATACTTTTTTTCTATATATTATACCATGTTGATGCACTAACAGCGTGTACCTTTCTAAAGGTTCAAGCTTACCCAGCAAGAATGGGACCCTGTTTGTTGCGTGTAAAAAGATGTATTGAGATCAATTGGTGTAAAACTGTTCTCATATCTAACTACATGAAAAAAAAATTTCATATGAAAATATTTTTTTAAAAAATAAATTTTCACGCAAATCAAACGTGCCCTAAGTATAAAGGCATCAAAAGGAAAATTATAAAGAGAAAAAGTGAGCTAGAGAGAAGAAGTGACCTATCACAAGGAAAATTATAGTGACGTAGATATTGACGTCAATAAACACACGTGCGCTTTGTGTTTTGCTTTTTGTGAGGAGAAATGATATGGTGACCTGGCTGCATCTAGACCGTGAAATGTCAACCGTTGTCTTTTTTTTTTTTTTAATGTTTGAAATACTGATGCTATCTTAGTACCATTGTGGAATATTTGAGGAGCGCATATACTATGTTCTCTCGGGACCATAGTTTTATTTCTACTCCCTTGGTTAGAAGACTCACTAGGGATGATTTTTTCAATCTGAGATTTTGGATGCCATTTAAGAATCACTAGAATTATTCTCAAAAGAAAAAAAAATTGAAATTTGAGTTTTCTAACACTTAGATCTCACCATCTAAAATTTGGATGATCTTTATTTAATCTCAAGATATTATTTTTTTTCAAGTGCATAATGGTGGAATTAGAAACTTTTTTCTATTGAGGTTAATATATAGGTAAAGAGGGTGTTCCCAAAATTTAGAGTCCTAAAACTAATTCTAAGTAGGATTTTACCCGAGGGAATATATTGACAATATACTCCGGCCGAAGTATCGTATCTGTCGGCTTTGAAACTTGTCCACCCCGTTACAAAATTGGAGTCAATATATGGAAGATTTTACAATTGGCTCCGGTAAATTAAGTCAAATATGTAGAAATGTGAAAAAGCAAAAAAAAGGAAAACGAAGAAAGATGAGAAATACGGAAAAAGTAAGAAAGACGAAAATAACACATAAAAGATGCATGCATAAAAGAGTATCAGGTGAAAAGTGCCCCTAAATTGTATACCATACACAATTCTACTAAATTCCATCTTCTAGGTCTCCTACCCGACATTCTCTCTAGCAATAGGATCGGGTCGTCATGTGGCAGCCCCTTGCCACCCAATCATCAAATCCTACCCATATAAAATTTCTTTGGAGCCCCCTCGGCCGCTTTTCGAAGGAATTTTGCTCCTTCCTCTTCGACCCAACGACGAGTCAAGTAGGTCTCTGCAGGCGTCACCCTCAAGATCTCCCCCTTCCTTGAGTTCATCCATCTGGGCTGATGATATGGCTGCCTCCGCCACTAGGGCCACCCTCGCGGATGTGCTCTATCTTTTCTTTTGGATAGTACCATCCATAGGATCATGGAATAAGCATGATCCTAAGGGTCGTCACAACTAAGGTTGGATGGTGGTTGAGAGCAAGTGGATACGAGCAAACATGTAGTTGATTTACTTGTGCACACCCCTTCTTCATCACCGTCTAACTACCCAAGGGGGTTGGACGGTGAGAACTCATATTATCATCATAAGATATGGACCATAGTACTAGAGTAAGTATTTTTTGTACTTAGGGATCCAACTACTGCCTTTGCAGCCTTGAAAAAAAAAAAGTAGACCGCCCCAATAAGTATTTTTTTTTAGTTAGGTATCCAACAATTGGCTTTACAGCCTTGAAAAAATTGGGGACCACCCCATCAATTCTATCCCCATCAATTTGATTAAATAAAAATAAGTCAACATGAATGACATAAGAAAAATGAAATTGAATAAAAATAAAGAAAAAATGAAAAATAGAGACAGGGTGGTGTGGGCCTACTTAAGAGTGAAACCAACACCACAAGCTGGAAGTCTGAGTTTTCAGTGCGAGGGACCGTTATCATGTGCTATAAGAGAGCTGAGCTAGAGATGCTTGACTTTGATTAAGTTTGATCAGAGATTGAAAAACCTTGGAGACGGGGTGGACCCGGATGAATTATTGTTTAGTCATGGTGGTTGACAATCTAGTTTTAGGGCATTTAGGGTTTGTTTGAGTGTTGAATAGGTAGATTGAGCCTACCTTGATTGCAAAGGGACCTAAAGGGTATAGGTTTCAAATTAGGGTTTCCAGTGCATTGGAGTAGAAAGATGATTTTGGTGGAATTCAGTGGTAGCACCCAAAATGTGGGGGTTGTGCAATAAGTAAGGCTGTTTTAGGAGCATTTGGGAAAATCTAGGCGAAACGGGCTCTATGAGTGTCCCAAACAAGCAGACATGTGTACCAAACTTGCTCGTTTAGGGCCAAAATGGAATTTATGTAGACCATATTGTTCAGGTCAATTACCAAATCCTATATCAGTTTTAAGCCATTTTTGGACTATTGAAAGATTACAGCCTCCTCTACAATATTGAATCAAGTTTGATCCAAGTTGAACAATTGTTGAGGTGTTTACAAGGCTAAAATAACTAAATTGAAGTATTAGATGGATTTATAGTATGGGTTCCAAGTTCAAAAAGATGATAGGTCAAGGACCCTACCATTACTAGAGTTTCCAGTTTCTTGGATACCCTCACCGGGGAAAGGGGTGTCTACACAAAGGCAGCATCTACCCATCTCTTTTGACCACTATAAATATTTCACAGAAGCACAAAGTTTCTAGGTCGCTTTAGGTCCTAGTTTACAAATAACGTTAGAAGCAATATTTTAAATGGACAATGACCTACACACCTTTTTTTGTAATTTCCATCCCTATCAGACTTTCGGGTTCGTCCCTATTAGGCTTTTGGGTTCACCAAAATTCTTTGTACCCCTCAAATTTAAAACCTTTGAACAATTAATTTCATCTTTTTGTTTTATTAAGTACCAAATCCATCCATTAATCATCTCTCTCTCTCTCTCTCTATATATATATATATATATATATATATATATATATATATATATATATATATATATATATATATATATATATATATATATATATATGTGTGGAAAACTCTTCCTAATGCCTATAGGCAAAAATGAATAATGATTTCGCCTTCTCTCATCACTATTCAAACTTCATTGCACGATCATAGTTGTCCGATAATGTTTCAATTTTTATTTTTTTTCTACAAATCCAAATTACTTGAAATTTAGAACATATGTACATCTTAGTGAGACGCACCTAATAAAAATATGAAAAAGTAATTCATAAAATATAAATTAATCAAAATACCTCCATAAATTTTTAGGGGTATTTTGGTCAATTTATATTTTACGAATTATTTTTTTTCATATTTTATTAGGTACGCTTCACTAAAATGTACACACGATTCAAATTTCATATCATTACAATTAGTAAAAAAAATGAAAATTAAAACACTACTTGACAACTGTGACTGTGCGATAAAGTTTGGATGGCGATGAAAGTAGGCGAAATCACTGTTTATTTTCGCCTATAAGTGTTTTGTAGTATCTTTATATATATATATATATATATATATATATATATATATATATATATATATATTATATACAATGAGACCATTTACTTTTCATACAAAGATGTCACAATTATTTATAACCATCCGAAATGAAATTTAATAGCTTGAGTAGTTAGTTGATAGCTTTGTGATGATAGGCACACAAACATATTTGATAGCTTTGTGATGATAGGCACACAAACGTGATACGAGTCACCCTTTAAGCTTTCATCTCCATGAAGAGAGATTTTGCAACTACTGGTTGGAGACCGATCCTCAAGAGTATACGAATCCGGAACTCCAAAGTATTTTATGCGCTAGGCTTTATATCACCAAGATCAAAGGCTCACAAAAGCATTTTCGAATAAATTCTACCGAAATCACTATGTAAGGTTCTCTTTATTATTCTAATGAAATTTCTTGTCATTTAAAAAAGAGAGAAAAGAATAAATTATTTCGAAAATGGTAAAAGTTCAAAAAGAAAAAGAGAGCTTTCAAAAATGTAAAACTCTGTCGATGTTTCGCAAAACTAGTTTATAAATTTGATAAGATGGATGGAAAGCATCCAAGCTCAAATTTGGGACTTTGGTAGTTATATATGATACTTAGAGCTTCCAATAAAAACAAACAAATATAGTAAAACTCCGCATTTCCGAGTTTACTCGGCCAGGCCAAAATTTGGTCAAGTCTGACAAATATCCGGCAATTGGCTAGTTGAGTCGATTCTGGTGAGACATGGACCTCCAGTGCTCTCTAAGGTCTGGTTTTGAGTGACATGGGTGACTCTGCTCCTCCATGGATTGTATAACTTAAAAATCCATTTCACCCATGCCAATGACTATATTTGTCTCAACCAGTATTTTGAATTTTGGATTGGTGGGATGGATCGTTCACCATCCTATAGATTCGTGTTGGATCAATGTATCGTTCATTCATATCAGTCAAAATCAGCGATCAAGAAAATATTAAAAAATAAGAAATAGAAAAAATTAAAGTAGCGGTTTATGGGGAACAAATAAAATATTAAATAATTTATAAAAAGGGAAAAAAAAATGAAAGCAAGGTATTCGGGGAGGGACCAAGTTAGGAATGATAATTTTTCAAAAGGAATTTGGTCGCCGTCGATTTTGGGTCCAGATTGGCTATTATCGATCCGGATCGCTAGGTTTAGAGACACTAGCCTACCACTATAGCCATGCCATATGAAATAAATAGCTATAATTGTATAATAACATACAACTATAAACCCACACATCTATTATCATTTTTATTTTTTTTGACAATTAATCTATTATCAAATATGGGTATGGTTTCTATAAGGTTGTAACTTTAAACAATCCAATTAAGGTGCATCTTCAAGTTTATCATAACAAGTAATTTTGGTGTAAAAATTCATAGGATTATATGAAAATATATTTTCATATCTAATTATAAACTTTTAAACTTCAAAAATGGTTAAAATCAAGTAGATCTATAAACATATGAAAATATTGAAAATAGACGGTCTAGATAACATGTTGCAATATGTACTATTTCTAAGGCTCCAAATATTTTTTATTTTTTATATTCATACATATCGATGTCGAAATGATCAACTAGAGGGTTTTTCAACATTAAAACAACGTTTTCCGATGGATTTTGGAGGTGCATCTTTAATTCTACATTTTAAAGTTCCAACCTTACAAACTTTTTCCATGAAATATTCATCCTTTGTTCCTAAAGATTAACGGTAGATATTAGGGAAATTTATGAGCACATCCTCCTCAAGTTACGTTTTTTAAGAAATCCCTAAATTTTCATGTTACAACATTCAATACCCAAATACCTTTTTCGCAATTTTTAAAATGATGATATTGCCTCAACTTGGGATTTTGAAAGTCCTGCGTCTAATACCCCTAATAAAACACTTGGAAAGTGTTTATAAGGCCGGAGGGCCTAGGTTTTCTCAAGAGAACTTCAGATTTTGAGAATTCAAAATTTATTGAATTTCAGATTTTCTAAATCCTTTTAACTCTTTGGAATCCAACAAGCACAATCGGATTTGTTAAATTAGAAGTTATCTTAGGAATCCTTGGCCTCCAAGTGAAGTGTTTCTTTTTCTCTTTTACTTAAAGGTTCAATAACTTCGATTTTGCAAGTTCTAAAGTTAGTTGCAGTTTGGAAAAAAAAAAATTTTAAAAAATGAAAAATGCATATAAATGTAATATTCACATATTTAAGGAGTTTTTTATAATGATCATATATTTTTTGTATAAGGATATCACAATTATTTTTTATCTGTCAAATTTTAAATAAGTAGTTTTAAGTACTTTTTGATAGCCGTTCAAATAGTAAAAAAAAAACTCTCGATAATGATGATGATAATTTGATTGAGATAATATCTTTGTAATTTAGTGTAGATGTCATTGACATGATCCCCTACAACGGTTTCATCTGCGACGTTCATCCCAGGGAACAGTGAATGGATGCCAGAGTGTCGTATTGTATCTTAACATATGCCCACTTGTGTACACCGGTAGTATATATATGAAGACCTAAGGTCATTCTGAACCATCTCTCAACAGGATCGGACGTTGATAATCTCGTTCTGTATTATTTACTGAACACCGCTGGTGTATGGTAGACCATTGGCAGAAAGCCTCGGCAAGACAAGAGAGAGAGAGAGGAGAGGAACACCGGACATATTAGAGAGAGAGAGACTGTTGAAACTGTAGAGAGAGAGAGAGCTGTAAAAACTAGAGAGAGAGAGAGAGAGACCTTGGAAAGAGTGGAGAGAGAGTTGGAAGGCATGGGTCACTTGCCGCCTCTTACTCCGGGAGCCTCTGGAAGAGAGAGAAAGGGAAGAGAGAGAAAAGAAATGTTGGGTTTTGGCCATGGCTATCCCTCTCCTCCAAAACGGGGAGCATTACTCCCAACTAGTCCAGTTTCGGAGCTCATCTGGTTACGTCCTATCCGAAATTCATGAAGCAAACCATGGCGTCTTTTCTGCATCATCCTAAAAGAAAACCCATTTTGTCGAGCTCTCAGCTGTCAAGATTCAGTATCCATGGCGCTGTTAATCCATTTTCAAATTATCAGAAGCTCGATGAAGCTATAAAGTCACTGAAAACCGAGAGAAAGGTAGAAACCCGTGCATGTGTTCAATTGTTAGATTCTTGCATAGGCCTTAAAGCATTGAACCAAGGCCTACAAATACATGGCTATATCAATTCCTGCAAAAATCTCTGTAAAAATGCCTTAATACTCGAAAAGCTCACAATTTTTTACATCACCGTGGGAGAGTTCGAATTGGGGCGCTCTGTTTTCAATACAATCACA
Source organism: Amborella trichopoda (assembly GCF_054954075.1). Lineage (NCBI taxonomy): Eukaryota > Viridiplantae > Streptophyta > Magnoliopsida > Amborellales > Amborellaceae > Amborella > Amborella trichopoda. The sequence continues at coordinate 3,047,001 of NC_142341.1, read as the reverse complement.
AAACCTACTGTTTTCTTGTTCAATTTTGTGATCAGATCATATGCTTGGAACACTCCCATGGATGAAGCTCTTACTCTGTATTATAAGATGCTAGAACTGGGAGTAAAACCCAATAAATTTACATTCCCTTTTGCTCTCAAAGCTTGTTCTGGTCTTCTATCTTTAGAGGATGGACAGAACATTCATGGAGACGCAGTGAACTGTGGGCTAGAGGGAGATGTTTTCGTGGCCACTGCTCTAATTGACATGTATTCTAAATGTGGGAACTTGGGAGAAGCTAGAGCAGTGTTTGATAAAATGATTAAAAGAGACATAGTGGCTTGGAATGCCATGATTTCAGGCTTAGCATTCCATGGCTTCTCAACCGATGCCATCGTGTTGCTTCATGAGCTACAGAGGGCCAATGAGAAGCCAAACCCTTCAACTCTGGCTTCAGTTTTGCCTGCATTTGGCCAAGTATTAGCTCTGAGACATGGAAAAGCTGCACATGCTTATTGTATTCGAAGATGCTTTGTTAATGATGTAATGGTGGGAACCGCACTCTTGGACATGTATTCAAAATGTGAGAACTTAAATTATGCTTCCAAAATTTTTATGACAATGCATGATAGGAATGAGGTCACATGGAGTGCCATGATATCAGGGTATGCTCATTGTGATCATCCAAAAGAGGCATTGAACCTCTTCGATCGAATGCTTCATTACTATGATCAGAGACCCACAACGGCTACTTTAGCTAGCGTTCTTCGAGCTTCTGCTAGGCTTTTGGATGTGAAGAGAGGGAAAGAGATCCATAGTTTCTCAATCAAAGCTGGGTTTGTTTTGGATTTAACTGTGAGCAATTCTATTCTCTCCATGTATGCCAAGTGTGGATACATGGACCAAGCCATTGAATTCTTTTATGAAATGCTAGTGAGAGATTCTGTTTCATACAGTGCGATAATATCGGGTTGTGCACAGAATGGGCATGCCAAAGAAGCCTTGCACATCTTTCGTGAGATGCAAATGCAAGGCTATGAGCCTGAGCTTGCAACCATGGTGGGTGTTATCCCGGCTTGTGCTCATTTGGCTGCTTTAAAACACGGTCAATGCAGCCATAGCTATGTGATTATACATGAGTTCTCAAATGAAATTTCAGTTGGAAATGCTCTTGTAGACATGTATGCAAAGTGTGGAAGCATAAGCTCTGGTCGAGCTGTTTTTGATCGGATGCCAAAGCGGGATGTGGTTTCATGGAATTCAATCATCGCTGGCTATGGCGTCCATGGACATGGGAAAGAAGCTCTCTCTCTCTTCATGGAGATGCAAGCTTCTGGAGTGAAACCTGATGATATCACCTTTGTGTGCCTATTATCAGCATGTAGCCACTCTGGTCTAGTCTCCGAAGGGGAACAGTTATTTAAAATGATGGGTTTAGATTTTGGGATTACACCAAGAATGGAACACTATATATGTTTCGTTGATCTTCTTGGACGAGTGGGTCACTTACAAGAGGCCCATAACTTCATTAGAAGTATGCCAGTTGAACCAGATGTTCGGGTATGGGGTGCCTTGCTTGGTGCTTGTAGAATTCATAGTAATCTTGAGCTTGGAGAAAAAGTCTCTAAGATCATTCGTGAACTAGGACCTGAAGGGAGTGGAAATTTCGTGCTTCTGTCAAATATTTATAGTGCTGAAAAGAGATGGGAAGATGCTGCCTTTGTAAGGATTACGCAAAGAGATCAGGGGTTTCGAAAGAGCCCTGGTTGTAGCTGGATTGAGATTGGTGGCTCTATTCATGCTTTTGTGGGTGGAGATAGATCACACCAACAATCAGTGATGATCTATGAGAAACTTGAGGAGTTGTTGAGAGAGATTAAGGAGTTGGGGTATCGACCTGATACGAGTTTTGTTTTGCATGATGTGGAAGAAGAGGAGAGAGAAAGAATACTTCTTTACCATAGTGAGAAGTTGGCTATTGCATTTGGGGTTTTGAATTTGGGACCAGGGAAGCCTATTCAGATTACAAAGAACCTGAGAGTTTGTGGAGACTGCCATACCGCTATCAAGTTGATCTCCATTGTTGTGGAGGCAGATGTAGTGGTGAGAGATGCTAACCGGTTTCACCATTTTAGAAGTGGGATATGCAGTTGTGGTGATTTTTGGTGATCATTTATAGTGGAGACTGCCATACCGCTATCAAGTTGATCTCCATGTTGTGGGGGCAGAAGTAGTGGTGAGAGATGCTAACCGGTTTCACCATTTTAGAGGTGGGGTATGCAGTTGTGGTGATTTTTGATGATCATTTATAGTGCATCCCTGAAGGGATCAGAAGCAAAATAAATAAATAAATAAACAAATAAATAAATAAATATATATATATATATATATATATATTTATTTTTTTATTTATTTATTTATTTATTTTTTTCACCAAATCCATGACACTGTATTGTTAGTCACTGATCCACCATTTGGGCCCCTTGTTTGCTGAGTTTAGAGGCATTGTGCAAACCATCGCCAAGCAGCAATTCACACTCTATCTGGGCAGGGTTCTGATCCCTTTCCATCCTTACTGTATGGAGCACAATGACGGGTTCTGATACCCTTCCATCCTTATTGCACGGTGCACAATGACATGCTGTGGCTAACCCATTACCTTGAACACCAAACCCAAACAAGGCTTTAGCTTAAGAAAACTCATGGATAAATGACCCAAGTCATGTTTGGGCCCAAAATACATTGTCTTGTCACGACAAATTTACCCACCATCCAAAGATTCACCAGAGCTGACCTGAAATTCAACTTTGTGTAATTGACGAGTACCAAGCTGATTGTTTTTAATAGCACCTGTGGAAGATGTGCCTCCAACTTCTTCAGTTATGTTGCTTTCCGTTTTGTTGCATTGCGGCCCTGGTTGCTTTAAAAGGGTTCAAGAGTCATCCATAAATAATAGCTACTGTGTATGTTTTAAAAGTGGTCTCAGACCCTCACAAACTCTGTTCATATTGACTGCTCTACTCACTACCACTGAGGCATCTGGTAGGCCTCCATGAATGGACCCTACTTTTGGATCTTGAGGGCTTATATGCCCTTAATCCCAAAACTAAAAATGTTGAATGGTGTGTAAGCTATTGCATAGGAAATTGTAGTTAAGAAAAATGCATTTAAAAAAGGAGAACTTTCTATATCCTCAATTAATGATAAATGATATGTGTTTGGGGACTCTTGGCCTTCCAATTAAATCATATGCCAAAAAGAAGCCATATAAAATGTCAGACTTTGTAGGTAATTGGCTGGTAGCTGATTTCTTCTCTGTGTGTCTTCTATCTCACTATCTACTTTGTCCCACCTCTCTGTCTCTCTCTATCCAAGGTTGTCCCCTGATCTCTCTCTCCCCTTTATTTGTCACCCCCCAAATCCCATCGAAATAACCATGTATACTCTCATTTTTATCACCTTTTTGTGCATAATGTCAATCTTCTCTTCTCCTTGCTCTGATGATTCCATAGCATGATAAACCATTTGCAAAGATGGAATTCAAAGACCCAAATCAAGACGCCCTGGAAAATTGGGAGAAAATCTTATTGGATTTTGGAGATCAATTGGCCAGGAAAAGGGCCCCTCTTATGGTAGATTGGGTGCTCCTTTTCTCACTGGTTTTATGGTTTTTCTTAGGTGTTGCTCTTACAAAGTTCCAAAGGTCCTCTTTCTTTGTATGAATCTTATGATGATGGTTCATCTTTGAATTTTACCGATCTAGAATGCGAACTTGAACATTCAAGCTTCAAAACAATTCGGGGTATTTAAGAGATGCAGAAAGGTCCTTGCTTTCTAAACTGTAACAAGGAGTTGGACCCAAAAGGGAATGAGGAAGCGGCATATAATCTATGGTAAATGTTAATTTGTGGGTAACAATCACATTGTGATTGAGACGGGAGAATTACAATGCATATTCTTCTTCCATGTCTTTTGAGAAAGCAGGAACCTATGCGAGAAAACGTGGGTCTTTTGAAGCATGAGTTCTACCGATATTAGTAGGGTTTTTGCTGGTTTATGGGGAAGTTTGCCCGGTCATTTGGACTCAAAATGTATTAGTACATAACAATCAGCACGAGCCCTGTTCATCATAGAGCTGCAAGAAGGTAGAGGAGAGAGAGATCATTGGGTGGGGGAGGGGACAAAGGAAATGTGCAGCTGAGCATTTTGTGAAGATAGTTGACTGTCATCCTACACCTGATTATCTTCTATAATGAGTATGGGAAACTTTTTATTTTTACTTTGTTGCTTTTTAAAATGAATTGTTTATGATATATTGATCGTAAAAAGTCATACATTATTTTAGGGCAATGGGGTGAATTCATGCAGATTTCTTCTTGTACTTCGAGTTTCTCTTTGATTGATTTTTTGAGAAAATTGGTACTCAAATTTGTTAATCTTTGGGAGATGAGCTTGAATTTAGCACTGGAGATATACGCCTCTTTAACGTCTTTGCATCTAACCTCCTCATCTCTCGTCTCCCTTTTTCTCAAAATTTGTCTCTCTCTCTCTGACCAGATTTGGTTTTCTTGCTTCTCTAACCTAAACTTGATCGTTTCTCCCCGTAGTTCACATTTCTAGTACTCTTTTTTTCAGCGCTCTATTGCTATGGCTGATAAAAAATTTCACATTAATCTTATGAAATTTCATGCACATTCTATTGCAGCTCATCTCGTGCACGAGAGCAGCAATAGAATTCAGCACTGGATATACCCTACTCAAATATGTGGGCTTCATTGGCTATGGCTTGATGCGGAGAGATATCTCTATCTCTCTCTCTCTCTCTCTCTCTTTCAACATATAAATCTAAAAATGGATAACCATGTGGGCTTGATTGGCTCTATTTATTAGGCCCCAAGCCAGTCAAGCCAAAGCTATACGTGGCTTCTCATCAGGTTTGGAAATCACATGTGAATTGATTAAAGGATGCAATCTTACTCTTTTATATATATATATATATATATATATATATATATATATATATATATATATATATATTTGTCTAGAGTTAACAACTCTTCAAAATATAAAAATTCAAATTAAAAGAGGTTTTTTATTAAAAAGTTATTTAAATAGGTAACTTTACCATTAGGTTAAATATAAATTTGAAATTTTCACAAAAGTACAATGACATTTTGGAAGTTAGTGTCCTGAAACTTTAATAGTAAAGTGCCCTTGTTTTTAATTAAAATTTCAATTTTATTTTTTATGGAGATGACAAAAGTATTATTTGTCTTGTAGTAATATTTACAAAATTGTCGCACAAAAGTAACTTCTTTTAAAAACTAGGCTATAAAATTAATAAATCAACCCTTCACAACTCTCTCTATCTTGAACTTTTGTAATTTGAAGGGGTGTGGAGTTTAGATTATCCCATATATATATATATATATATATATATATATATATATATATATATATAGAGAGAGAGAGAGAGAGAGAGAGAGAGAGAGAGAGAGAGAGAGAGAGAGAGAGAGAGAGATGCTAGGGTGAGCCCGCTAGCTCACAAAAAAAAATGAGCCCAACGGCCTAGATTGAATTTGGGATGATCTGACAATCACGGGTGTCCGGTAGTGTTTGAATTTTATTTTATTTTTCTACAAATCCAAATCACTTGAAATTTGGAGGATCGCATCGGGCAATTGTGACCATATGATGAATTTTAGATAGTGATGATGGTAGGCGAAATCACCGTTCATTTTTGCCTATAGGCGTTGGGAAGACTTTATATATATATATATATATATATATATATATATATATATATATATATATATATATATATATATATATATGTATATGTATATATATATATATATATATATGTATATATATATATATATATATATATATATATATACATATATATATATATATATATATATATATATATATATATATATATATATATATATATATATATATATATATATATATATATATATATATATATGGAATGAGACCATTTACCTTTGGTATAAGATGGTCACAATTAATCTTGATCACTAAGTGTGAAATTGGGGGGATGCATTTATTCCATTGACCAAGCTCAAACTTCAAAAGAAATTTTTTTGAACTCTATGATACTCAAACTATCAAATTTCACATCGGAGTGTGGATAGTAATTATGACCACCTTGTATCAAAGGTAATCAGTCTCATTGTATACAATTCCATATATATATATATAGGGTGAGGTTTTTATAAGGCTGACGCCCTAAATATATTGTTTTAGTATCATAAATCTTTATGATGACCTAAAATTTATTTTCAGCTTTAATTTTCATATTTAAATATTAAAAAAAGTGTAGATTGAGGAACTTTATGAATACTTCAAAAACTTGAAAATTGACGATCTAGATAGTATGTTACAAGGTGCACTATTTTCAAGACTTGAAATCTATTTTTCTCATATCCATAAATCTTGAGGTTTAGATAATCGAATTAAGGGATTTTCAGTGTCGAAACAACATCTTATTGTGAATTTTTTATGTGAAATCTGTATGATGACCTAAAAATTTATTTTCAACTCTAATTTTAAAGCTTAAATATTACAAAACAGTTTAGATCGAGTTGATTTATGAATACTTCAAAAACTTAAAGGGCAGTGATTTCAGGCAACAGTTGTATAGTAATATAATACAACAATCTTCAAAAACAATATTAGGGCCATTTGTTTGATCCAAATTTGAAAATATACACTCTTTTCTTTCTAGTGAACAATTACAAAAAAAATAAAAAATTGAAAACATAATATAAAATGCATTTTTTTAGCGCAATTAACATAGACCATCCATTTTCATAAGATACTTAGATCTGGGTCTTAGAAGGATTTTTTCTTTTCCAATTTTTTTAGATGACTATATTATCATTCGATGAACAATGTTAAAACATAAAAAAATGATTTTGAGTTTTGTAAAGGTTAAGATCTTGAAATTCACCAAATGAATGATCTAGATTTGTTGTTGGAGGATACTCATTTTGACCATAACTACAGTTCAAATTAAACTTTTATTTTTGTAGGATTGATATTGAGATGAAAAGAGTGTGTGTGCAAAATTTTGGATCGTACAAATACCACAAACATGGTTTTCTAGAAGTATGATTGCATTACAATATGATACAATCGTTGCATTAGATCATTTCTCAAACTTAAAAATTAACAATCTAGATAAAATGTTACAAGGTGCACTATTTCCAAGGCTTGAAATCTATTTTTTCTCTGGTCCATAAATCTTTAGGTCGAGATGATCGAATTAAGGGATTTTCAATATCGAAACAACATCTTCTGAATTTTTTGTGTGCACCTTAATTTAATTGTTTAAGGCCCTTGCCCTAATATACGTAAATATGTGTGAGCACGTGCACATACACACACACACACACACACACACACATATATATATATATATATATATATATATGGGCAGTGATTTCTTGCAACGGTTATATCATAGTAAAATGCCACGACACTTTTAGAAAACTATATTTGTGGTATTTATATGACCCAAAATTTTGCACACACACTCTCTTCATCTCAATAATCAATCCTAAAAAAAAAAAATTTTAATTTGAACCCTAGATATGGTCAAAATGAGTCCCCTCCAAAAAGAGCATGGACCATTCCTGTGGTGAATTTCAAGATCTTAGCATTTATAGACTCAAAATCATTTTTTTTTTTTTTTTTTAACATTGTTCATCTAATGATCGTAAGGCCATCCAAAAAAATTGGAAATGAAAAAAATCCTTCTACAGCCTAGATTTAACATCTCACCAAAATGAACGACCTATGTTAATTGGGCTAAAAAAATACTTTTTAGGTTGTGTTTTCAATTTTTTATTTTTTGTGATTGTTCATTAGAATGAAAAAATATATATATTTCAAAATTTGGATCAAACAAATGGACAAAACATGATTTTTGAATGTTGTTGCATCATATTACTATACAACCGTTGTATGAAATCATTGCCCTACACATACACACACACACACATACACATACACACACACACACACACATATATATATATATATATATATATATATATATATATATATATATATATATATATACCATAAATGCACCAAGATCACCCTATAGATATTCAATTAAAAGAAGACTTTACAAGTCATACCTCTGCATATACTGGACGAACTATTATCGATTGGAATATTGATGGAATTTCTGATCACCGAATATTAGATACAATGAAACATATGACTATGTATGCTTCGGCATGTAAAATGGCTGTTAGTCATGATCAGGAAATAGCAAAGGCTATAGTTTCAGGATTTACTGGATGGCTAAGAGGATGGTGGGATTCCTATCTCAATGAACAAACAAAACAACATATATTAACAAATATTCGTCAATGGACAGCAAAAAATGAACACAACCAAGATATAGTATACTCTGAAAGTGATGCTGTCAATTCACTAATTTATGCAATTGCTCTTCATTTCATAGGAAATACGTCAATACTTGCAGCTCGAACTGCTGATCTTCTATCTAATTTACGTTGTCCTACGCTATCTCACTACAAATGGTATAAAGATGTCTTTTTCTCTCGATTACTTATACGAGAAGATAGCCATCTTGACCACTGGAAAGAAAAGTTCGTAGCAGGATTACCTTATCTATTCGCTAAAAAAGTCAAAGAACGTCTGAAAAATAAAAATAATGGTACAATTAATTATTCTCAATATACGTTAGGTGAATTGTCCTCTGAAATATGTGCTGAAAGCTTAGCCCTCTGCACAGATATGAAACTTAAAAAGCAATTAGATAAACAAAACATAAGTGGTAAAAAAGAGTTACGACTTCTGTCAACAATTTGGTTATCATATTGATAAAAATAAACCACATAAAATACATAAAATATATTAAAAAAAAAACATCGCATTGATAAACTCGAAAAAACACATAAGTCTTTTCCAACCAAAAATAAAAAATATAAGAAATTTACTAAACGTTTTGCATCTAAAAAATTCCAATAAAACAATAAAAAATTACCTGTGTGCTATAAATGTGGAAAAGTTGGCCATTATAAAAGCCAATGCAAAGTCAAACAAAAATTAAATTCCATTACATTAGATGAAAACATCAGAAATAAAATCTATGACATTATTCAAATATATGATTCATCCACTAGTTCAGATACGGACACTACTTCATCAAGTAGTGATACATCGTTTATAGGAACTATGCATAATGATGATTTTTATTGGTCCACAAATAGTAGTTATGATACAGATGAAGAAATATGTAAATGTCCTATTACAACTTTTGATATTCATACACTAACAAAAGAAGACAATCTTATTTTAGACCTAATAGAGTAAATTTATGATCCTGATGAAAAAAGAGAAATAATTACTCAGTTTATTAATTTGACTAAAACAAAAACAAAACATATGCCATTAGTCAAACCTCCTGATAATTATAACTTTTTTGATATAATGAAACGTGTAAGTCAGCATGAAGCCACACAAAAAGAACCTACGATTGCTGAACTCAAAGCCGAAGTAAATACAGTCAAGATAGAAGTAACCCAATTAAAAAATAGAATTCAAATCCTTGAACTCCATAATAAAACTTCTGAAATAGACACTGATTCAGATGCTATTGAATTTGACCACTTACTCAAATCATATCATCCCAATGATTATATAAATCAATACGCATCTTCTACCAGGAAATCAGTAAATGTATTAAATAGAGTAATCACACAAAAATGGTTTGTCTTAGTAACCATTGTCATAAGTGATGAATATGAATTCCAAACTCTAGCCTTAGTTGATTCAGGTGCTGATCTTAATTGCCTTAATGAAGGATTAGTTCCTACAAAATACTTCGATAAAACTACTCAAATCCGTAATACAGCGGATGGGAGTAGACTATTTATTAAATACAAGTTATCTAATGCTAAAATTTGTAATGAAGGACATTGTTTTCCTACTCCATTTATTATGGTCAAGGGACTCAGCCAGACTGTAATACTTGGTGTACCTTTCCACACTCTATTATATCCAATTACTATTTCCCATACAGGTATTGAAACACATACTCATGGTACCCCTATTAAATTTGAATTCCTTGATAAACCAAAAATCAAAGAAATTAATACTGTCAAACAAAATATCAAACAAAAAGAAGATTTTATAGGATCGTTACAACTTGAAATAAAATATAAGGTTATCAGTGAAAAACTCCAAACTAATGATATAATCCAAAAAATACAATAACTCAAAAGTCTTATTGAAAGCGAAATCTGTAATGATCTACCAACCGCTTTTTGGCATAGAAAACAACATATTGTTGGACTACCATATGAACCAAATTTTAGTGAAACAAAAATACCAACAAAAGCTCGACCTATTCAAATGAATACGGAATTACTACAAACATGTCATAATGAAATTAAAGATTTACTTCATAAAAAACTCATACGTCCTAGTTTATCTCCCTGGAGCTGCTCTGCTTTTTATGTCAATAAAAACGCCGAACAAGAACAAGGAGTTCCACAACTAGTAATTAATTATAAACCCCTCAATAAAGTATTACAATGGATTAGATACCCCATTCCAAATAAAAAAGATTTACTCGATAGACTCTTACATGCAGTTATCTTCTCCAAATTTGATTTAAAATCCGGCTTTTGGCAAATACAGATAAAGGAAGAAGATAAATATAAAACAACATTTAATGTCCCTTTTGGTCAATATGAATGGAATGTTATGCCCTTTGGTATTAAAAATGCTCCATCTGAATTCCAAAAAATAATGAATGTTATATTTAATCCTTCCTATAAATTCATGATAGTTTATATTGATGATGTTCTCGTATTTTCTGAATCTCTTGAACAACATTTTAAACATCTTCATACTTTCATTCACACAGTTAAAAATGCTGGGTTAGTAGTCTCTGCTAAAAAGTTAAATCTTTTTCAAACAAAAATTAGATTTTTAGGACAATATAAATCAAGGGACAATTATCCCAATTGATAGATCCATTCTCTTTGCTGATAAATTTCCTGACAAAATTTTAGACAAAACTGAATTACAAAGATTCTTAGGATGTCTAAATTATATAAGTGATTTTACCAAAATCTAGTTCTTGATGCTAAACCCTTATATGACCGATTAAAGAAGAATCCTCCACCATAGACTGATATCCATACTTTGGCTGTACAACGACTTAAATTAAAAGCCAAAGAATTACCATGTTTAACTTTATCTAATCCTACAGCTTTTAAAATAATTGAATATAATGTTTCTGAATTAGGACTTGGTGGCATATTAAAACAATAAGTTGATTCTAAAGAACAATTAATACGATTTACTTCCAAAGCTTGGAATCCTACAAAAAAAAAAAAATTTATTCTATTGTGAAAAAAGAATTACTTGCTATTATTCACTGATTTGCAAATTTCAAACTGATATTTTAAACCAAAACTTTCTTATTCGCATCGATTGTAAAGCCGCAAAAGATATTCTGCAAAAAGATGTTCAAAACCTTGTTTCCAAACAAATATTTGCCCGTTGGCAGGCCATTTTATCTGCCTTTGATTTCTCTATTGAGCATCATCACCGCTCTGCTAATTCTTTACCTGACTTCCTTACCCGTGAATTTTTGCAGGGGGACCGTACCTTACCCACACTTCCTGAAGAAGAGACACTTCCATACGGTTTGCAATTATTTCTTGCCAATAAGAATATCAATATGAATAATCCTCCGAACAAAAGAGGAAAACAACCCATGGACTTAGTACCAAGTAATATGTTTGAGCCTCTTATGCCCATCCATTCCTCTTTGAATCTGACACCTATGTCACCTCTCAGATCCACAAACATACCTGAATACTTGATCCAAACTCCTCTTCAAAGTCCAATACAAACCCCGAGTCCGGCATTTTCTCCGACAACATACCCAAATAAGCAAACCTCTACCTCTGTTAAGTCAGTCTATAGAGATACAGCATTCCTCACAGATATACCCATTTCTGATAACCATGCACAAATTGACCCAAATAAATTGGCTCCCCTTTACCTTGTAAACTATTTAAATCCATCACACGTGGTCAAAACCCGTGAATGGTATGAATCCATTCTCATAGAAACCGGTTTAGTTTCGAATGTTCATTTTTATCAAGGAACTACTAAAGTATATGCTTATTCAAAATTTCAAATCAAAAAATTACTTTCTTATGACGATTGGGGATGTAATCCTTTCTAAGGGAAAAAATTGTTAAATCCAGAATTCCAATATAAATATTATAAATATGCTGAGTACATAGAAGCCTGGCATAATGTATTCTCATACCATAATCCAAATAATACTCACTCTTGGTAGTTGCAATTTAAACTTCTTATTGACGAAAGATTCCCAAACTGGTTCCGCCACTGGTTTTTAATATGGGGATCGCAGACACAAATCTTACCGGATTCGTTTCAAGCCTTTCAAACCAAATTTGCACAACGTAATACTTGCACCGAACTAGATGATTTTCATCTCTACTTCATGGCCATCTACCAAATACCTTGGATCCTAAAATGGGATTATGCCCTCTCTGAAAATAATACGTATAATTATGAGTACATTCCTAAACTTGGCAAAACCATCAAAGTTAAATGGTGGGATATTTTTAGTACTGATCCTACCTCCTTACCCCTTAAACGCATACCTCCTCAGAATAATATCCTGAACCCACAAGCACATAATACAGTCAGCCTACCTACATTTTCTGCTTATTTGTAAAAGATGAGATTAGCACACCCTAATGCTACCCTTGAAGAATTAGAGCAAAATCTTCTCAACATCTTTGCTCCTGATAGCTGCGACCCAATACTGCGGCCCGAACAATTGCGACCCGATACTGCGACCCGACCAATACAATCAAAATCAGCAACAGCTCATACAATACAACATAAAGCAATTCGTATCTTAACCTTTATTCGCGACATGACCATAAAAGTAGATTCCTATACTCCCTTTATTCGCGACATGACTCCACTTTATGTCCGATATGACTCCACCCACCGTCACACCTCCCGCAGATGCTCGCCACGAAGCTTCAAGCACAGTACCAGAGATTCCTCCATCACGTCACCTCTCCACTAACCAATCAGCAACGCTACCTTCAACACGAAGAGATTCCTCCGTCACGTCACCTCTCCACTAACCAATCAGAAAGGATACCTTCAACACCAAGTTACCTCCCGCCAATCAAAACGGATACCTTCGTCACCAAGTTACCTCTGGCCCTCTATAAATAACTCCCTTCACCTACTTATCAAAAAAAGGCAAGGACTCTCGGCAGACCAAAGAAGATCAAGCCCTGACCTCTGCTCTTTCCTCTTCTACCTTCTTCTACTCTCTTTTGCTCTTCTCTCTGTTTTCTCACTCTTCCTTTATTTACTTGTTTTCGCCATTTGTTGAATCTTTTATGAAACAAAGATACTAATTTAGGATCAAAAGTTTCTACATACCATTCTCTGATATTTTTATTTTCGCGGGATAAATAATGATTTATGATGAATTCTTTATCCAATGTTTCTTCAAGTTGTAATACTTGAATGAATTCTGATTCAGCAGGTTCTTCTTGAGCCTGTTTATATTGAGGGATAATGATATTATCAGATGTTCTTAATAGCCCATCAATTTGTGGTTTTATTGGTGTTGATGGAATAGTTATGATGGGCGGAATTCTATTGTAAGTAGTAACAGATTTTCTTGCTGGTTCTGGTTCTCGGAAAGAATAAAGACTTGAAGTACCCGAGATGGATGAATCATCCAAAATTCTATTATTTGTGAGTTGGATTTCAATATTTCCATCTGTATATTCAATAATTTTATCTGGAATGTTTTGGATAGATGTTTGTGATGGTTGATTTTCATTATGGATGGACCATGTTTGTGGTAAGATAATATCTGACCATGATATTGTTTTTGGTATAATCGTATTGGATTTTTCCATATTGGTTTGGAAAAATATTGTTTGTCCTCTGGTATCTATTTGAAGTACATTTGGACATAACGTATTCATAACTTTATAATAAATACGATAAATGATGGCTATGTTTTGAGAACCTAACATCATACTAAATCCTTGAGTTTTTAAATTTAAAGATAAAACATTTAATATATTGGGATCTGTAAGAGATACAGAATAATTTGGAAAACAATTGAAGTATATTGGTCCACTACATAAACTAGATTCGACCATCCTTAGTAATGAATCAGAAAATCGGTTATACCTAGTATCGCGTAAGCATACTAAGATAGAATTATTTAATCCTAGACGAGTTAAGGGTTTCACAGCTATTTGGATTAATCCTACATGTAAATATTTATAGTTTTTTGTTTTATGGACTTGTAATATTTTTTGAGATAGTAATTGAAAATCTTCTTGATTACTTGTAACAGATAGAGTCTGTTCTACTGTTTTGATAGCATATTCGATTTTTAGATCGAATGTGCCTTTCTTATAGACATCTGATATTGGAACTTTGGGTATGTTCTAATTTTGTATTTGATTTTCAATATCATTAATAATAATTTCTTCTTTATTTTTTATCCTTAGAGTTCTATTAGTTGCACTGGTTGTTTTATCCGTTAGATTCTTAATAAATTTCTCCATTATTAGGTTGCGGTTGACTGTTATCTGGACAGTCCTCTTTGACTACCTCTTACGTCTTCTAGACCTCAGCGGCTCTCCTGGCCTAAACGGTCAACTGACTGGGTGTCTGAGCGTCTCTAACATATATATATATATTGATATTTAAAATCTTTGAAGAGTTATTTACGTATGAACCTTAAATAAGTTAGAAAAATATGAGTTACTCCTTTTATACCCGAAAATTACAATCAAGGTCGATCAACGGGATCTTTTTTTTATCCAAAATTACCCCTCTGTCCAAAGATGATATCCTCGAACCGCTTTTTTTTGTCAAAACTTGAGTTGCAGTCCGAGGATGGCATTCTCGGACTGCTTTTAAGCTCTAGGGATGGCATCCCCCGACTGCTTTTTTTTTTTTTCAAAACATAAAGTTGCGGTCCGAGAATAGAATTCTCAAACCGTTATTATTATTATTATTATTTTTAATTTAAGTTTAGGTCCAAGGTTGAAATCTTTGGACCGTAACTTAAGCTTTGAAAAAAGAAAAAGCACGGCCTGAGGATTTACCCTGAGACCGACCGAGGGGTAATTTCATCAAAAGAGAAGTCATGTTGACTAACCTTGATCGTAATTTTCAAGTATAAATAGAGCAACTCGTATTTTTCTAATTTATTTAAGGTCCGTAACTCAAGATTGAAATTTGAGCTCTCTAACATTATAATCCGGAGTAGAATATCTTTTGGCTGTTACTTCTACTCGATGCACTAGGGGGAATTGTTTCAATGTGAGAGTTTGGGAGCCACTTGAGAATCACTATATGATTAGGATAAATGTTTTTCTTTATTTTATTTTATTTTTTTTTAAAGCAACCATTAGTATGAGAATTGTTTGAAGATCAATCCCCTATAAAACCACCGACAGATCATATTTACTTTTATTGTTTGGGGTATTTTTTTCATTTTGCTGTAGGGGTATGTACCACTTCTATTTTCCCATTTAAATCCGCTCCTCCTTTCATCAACCTCATAATATTGCTGTGTTATCCAATCCTGAACCATAGACTTGTCCAAAACCCTAACCCTTAGTGCCACCAAGATTGGTGACACCATGGAGTTCACAGATCACAACCCTAATTCCACCTCCATTGCTTCACAACACAGCACCAATGGAACCACCATTGTCACAGAGAATAGAAACCCTAACCCTAATGGTGCTCAGCCCTATGTTTTGATGTTCCCAGTCATGTCACAAGGCCATATGATCCCCATGATAGACCTCGCCCGCATGATCGCAGCCAGAGGCCTTGCTGTCGCAGTGGCCACCACCCCCCTCAATGCTGCCCGCATCCCCTCGGTGCCGCTTCTCCGTGTGCTCGAGCTGCCGTTCCCAGGGACTGAGGTGGACCTCCCACGCGGGTGCGAGAGCCTCGACGCTCTCCCGCAACTGTCGCTCTTCCCGGAATTCATGAAGGCGACAAGGCTCATGAAGCCGAAACTTGATGAGATCTTGGCGATCGATCGGCCTTTGGCCATCGTCTCCGACTTCTTTTTGCCATGGACCTTAGACACAGCGGAAAGAATCGGGGTTCCACGACTGGTTTTTCAAGGGATCAGCTGTTCTGCGCACTGTTGTCTCGAGTTGGTTAAAAAGTTCAGGCTTTGGGACGCTGTAGACTCGGATCACGAGCCATTCGAGTTGCCTGGTTTGAGTATAAGGCTCACTAAGGCTAACCTGCCTCCCCTTATGCGAAACCCCTCGGCCGAGCCCCCGGGCGTCATCGAGTTTTTTAACGAGATTCGAAGAGCAGACTCTGAGAGTGCTGGGATCATATTTAATAGCTTTTACGAGCTCGAGCCAGATTACTTCGAGCATTGCAGAAAGACCACACGAGCGTGGCACGTTGGTCCAGTCTCAATGGTGACCCCAGATACGGGTTCGAGGGGCAAGGCAGGCTCGGTCGAGTGCCTGGCTTGGCTCGACATGTTTGAGCGGGGAACAGTCGTGTATGCCTGCTTCGGGAGCATGTGCAGGTTCGAGTCCGATCAACTGGCCGAGATAGGGCTTGGGCTCGAGGCCACTGGCCGCCCATTCATATGGGTCGTGCGCGAGACCACAGAGCCACTTGGTTCGATAAGTGGGCTCGATGGGTTCGAGGAGAGGGTCAAGGATAGGGGCCTAGTGATAAGGGGGTGGGCTGCTCAGGTCTTGATCTTATCACATGAATCGGTGGGTGCATTTATTACGCATGGGGGTTGGAACTCGGTCCTAGAGGGGGTGAGCTCAGGCTTGGCCATGGTGACTTGGCCACTGAGTGCTGAGCAATTCATAAACGCAAAGATGGTTAGTGAGGTGATGGGGATAGGGTTTGGGGTTGAGAGAGTTGGGAAGGAAGTGGTGAGGAGAGAGAAAGTGAAGGAGGCGGTGGAGGAGGTGATGGGAGAGGGAGGAGAGAGAAAGAGGATGAGAGCCAAGGAGTTGAAGGAGATGGGTAGGAGGGCGGTGGAGGAAGGAGGCTCTTCCCACATGAGTTTGGGGAGGTTGGTGGAGGACCTGCTCAATGGACTCAAACAAGGAGCTTAATGGTTTAGACTTTAGAGAGAGAGAGAGTTGAGATGCATGGTTTAGAGAGAGAGAAAGGTAAATATTTGAAAGAGAGAGAGAAAGAGTTGCAGAGAGAGATAGGGAAGGAATTTTTGAGAGAGAAAGAGAGGTATATTAGAGAGTAAGACAAGAGGGAGAGGATGCTTTTGCCTGAGTAAGATGAATTGGAATTAGTCAGTCGTGAGCACCTGGTTTTGTTTGCTGTAGAATACATGATTCTTATTAAATAAAGTAAATTGAAGTTTAAGATTGTATTAAATGGAGTAAATTGAAATTTAATTTGTCTTATTTTGTGGTGAACATCGATTATCATATGCCAATTTTTCCAATGGAATTGTGTCTTCTTTTTTTTTTTTAATATGAAAATTACAAAGAAGATCGATTAACCTACTTTTTTTTTTTCCTTCTAAATTTCCTATCAACCAACCCAAATTTTGATATTTTTTTTAGTTTTTTTTTTGTTCGTAAAAAACTAAAAAAAATAATTAAAACTCAGGTCGTCTGAGAGGCAATTTTGAAATAAATTAAAAGCCAGATGACACAACTTCTTTGTAGTTTCCGCCTATAAGCAAGCACTATGTGTTTAACCTTTGTAATTTCTGCCTATAGGCAGAGCATTACGGATGTGAATCACTCTTTCATTTAAAATAATTTAGTTGGGGTACGTTTAGTTGGCATGAAAAATTTTTCATCCAAATATTTTCACAATTAGTATGAAAAATATTTTCACGCGAAACAAAGTGTCCTTAGTTAATTGGTTTTGCAATTTTTGTTGAGACTTAGTAGTACCTAGGTCCTATTATGATGGGCAGATATCGTGGGACTTGTTACTATTCTTATGGGATTTTGTAGAAACAATATTAGTTAGAGAAATATTAGTCTGAGAAAGAAGGGGAGATCAAGAGGGAGAGAAAATAGTTGTTTGAGAGAGAGGAGGGATTCACGTGTGTCCAAAAACATGTGGTAAAATTTTGTTGGTGCGTGATTTAAAGCGGTACAAGATATTCTCTTTACTTTTGCTCTTTTTATTTTTTAATTTTATTCTTGATGACTAGTATTAAAAAGGGTATAACGCCCATGAGCAATATTACATTATTTTTTAGTGAAATTTATCTTACGAAAAGAAGAGAGCTTCTTATTTGGTAACGTTACAAAAGTCAAAGAAAAAAACAAGAGAGAGAGATTCTTCTTTTTTTGGCTTGATTTACGGCCGTGATTTATCTATTTTGTTGTTGATTTATTTGTTTGAGGAAGAAAAGAACTGGTGATATAATTTCCCACCTATTCTCATTATATCAAATATCCATCCCAAATTTAAACTTCAAGTTAAATTTAGCATTTTTATACGAGGATAAGGTTTGTATAAGGTGTGAACTCAGTGCTCGTAAAATCGAACCGGAACGGTTAACTGGGAATGGGCTCAAAAACGATTTAACCGGCCGATTTAACCGTTCTAACCGGGTAAATCCCAAGCGGTTAAAACAGTGTTGAAAATTAAAAAAGATACAAAAAAATCTACCAAAATATGAAAAACATAAAAAGCATGATTAAAACAAAACCCATTCAAATGAAATTGAAAATTAATGAAAAAATTAGATTTTAACGAATCGATTTTTGAATTAAAGTGATTATTAATGACCAAAATAATTTTTAATTTTTAAAAATACATATCAAATCAAATTCTTTACTTTTTCAAATTTTTATATATTTTTTAAAATACCGGTCGATTGTCAAACCCACCCAAAACTGAAACTAGCCAGTAACCGAACAATTAACGGTTTGATCGCCCAATTTTTCCAACAGTGTACGAACCTTAAGCAATTAAAGTAAGGTGCACCTCTAAGCATTCCTAAAAGATGCAATTCTAGTATGGAAAACCCTTACAATAGAACATAAATATATTTTCATACCTAATTAAGATATTTATATATTAAAAAATATTATAAATCAAACATATCTATAAACAATTAAAATTATGAAAATAGACTGTGTTTCAAAATGCACTAACTTCATATTCACTTTTTCATGTCCATACGGTCAACATAAACAATTATAGGGTTTTTCAAAGGCGAAACAAAATTTTTTAATAAAATATCAAGTGCACCTTGTTTCTACAATATAGTGACACCTTGTATAAACTTTTCGCTTAATAAAATAATATTTTAACTAGAGCATTATTCGTTTTTTTACTCAACGACGCAAATATACATTTTTGCTCAACGGCGAAAACAATATCTTTTGCTCAACGACGCAAATATACATTTTCCTCCGTTAGAATTGCATCAAGCAATTGAAAACAACTAAAAAAATAAGAAATCAAATTTCAAATCTGGTGGTGGTAGGTATGAAAACAACTAAAAAAATAAGAAATCAAATTTCAAATCTGGTGGTGGTAGGTATGTTATTGATTAGACTCGAAGTTAAAAATAAAATAAAAAATATCTTTGAACTTCATGACACACTTTAAACTATCCAATTTGAACTAGTAGAAATCATAGCCTCCTTATAATCCTTCGAAAATAACCAATAAAAATTAAGAAATCTATGGAAGGGCAATCCATCTAAACTCCAAGTCAACCAATCCTTGTTGAACAACATTTCACAATACATAATAAAGAGTGTGTGTGCAAAATTTTGGGTCAAATATCACAAACATGGTTTTCTAGAAGTGTGGTTGTATTATACTATGATACAACCGCGGCAGTGATTTCATGCAACAATTGTATTATAGTATGATGCAACAACCTTTAAAAATATATTAAGGCTATTTGTTTGATCCAAATTTTCAAATATATAATATTTTCATTCTAATGAACAATCACAAGAAATGAAAAATTGAAAATGCAACCGGAAAAGTATTATTTAGCCCAATTAACATAAGCCATCCATTTTGGTGAGATGCTTAGATCTAAGCTTTAGAAGGATTTTTTGTTTCCAGTTTTTTTAGATAGATTTATTATCATTAGATGAGCAATATTAAAAAATAAAAAAATGATTTTGAGTTTGTAAAGGCTAAGATTATGATATTCACCAAATGAATGGTTTAGATTTGTTGTTGGAGGGGACTCATTTTGACCATATCTAAGGTTCAAATTGAACTTTTTTTTTTTTTTGGGATTGATTATTGAGATGAAGAGAGTGTATGCAAAATTTTGGTCAAATATACATTATACTATGATACAACCGTTGCATGAAATCACTGCACTAACTGCATCATTGTAAAAAAAATCAAAACACCTTTAAACATAGGTCACGGAACATAGTTTAAAAAGCACAGTGAAGAGAAAGGGTCCAAAACCAGGGAACTCACGTGCAACAAAAGTGCCTTCCTACCTTCATTTTCAACTGCGATGACAAAATTAGTGTTAAACCAAACATTCATCCTAAAAAAAAAATTCAAAATTTGGTATTCTCTGGGCTTGGTTGATGGCCCTGCCTCTTCTTTGATGGATCACCTTTAATTGATTGGACTGGCCAAATGAGAATAAACACCTCTACAATTCCCCTCCTCCAAGTGCAGTGCCCCACTGCATTGAAAGGATCGATTACTTCGGAATACCCTCCTTATAATTCATAATCTCGGCCTTGATATAAGGATTAGGGTAAGGGAGGGGGTCAAACCTTGATATCTATGCCATTAGTTAGAGCATTACTAAAGTTCTTGCTGCTTTTTACCTGAAATACCAAAGGAGATTAATGCGGTAATGTTGAGCTCTAATTGATCTCTCTGTTAGGAAACCCGTAGTTATAATTAGGGTTAGTTAGTTACAAATGAATAAGATTTGAACAATTTTGAATATTTCAAATACTGTATTTTAATAAAAGGAGCGAGGGATAAATTTTTTTTTTTTTTAAATATCTACGCTTTGTGCCATTTGTGCCTCAGTTAAAGTCTTGACTTCCATTATCATATAACACATTTGAAAACCACTAACGACTTGAAAAACGGATAGGAACTTGTCATCCCACTGAAACCCAAAAGAAAGAAAAAAAAAAAAATTCCCCTTGAAAATGAAAGTTTTGTATAAGGTCTTGCCTAGAGGCACTCTACTTGTTGCTGATCCTCGTAGTCGTGAGCCTGAGAAGCAAAAGCTCATCATTTATGGGCTAAGTGCTCGGCTCCAACAAGGACCATCGAAAAACTCATACGATTTATTTTTATATTTTTCTCTCTTTTTTGAGTTCTCTATAATACCTCTAATTATAAATCAATTTTTCTAAATTCATGTTTTATAGAGTTATTTTTTAATATTTTAATAATTATGTGTAAGGCTTGCACTTTCTTGTGGACTTATTTTCAAGGGGAGAGAGAGATGGAGAAATAAAGAGAGAAAAGGGGTTCGGGGAGATACGGGGAGAGAGAGAAAGAAAAGTTTGAAGAATATTACATCAAGAGAGAGGATGGGTTTATAAATGGTATATCTTTCTCATATTTGTGTGAATAATAAGTTTAAAGTGGGTAAATTAGTTCAGGAGGTTAGAAGATATAATACCAAAGAATTCTATATCCCAAGATATATTTTGAAACTTTAGATCTATTGAGAATTGAAACATAAAAATATAAAGTATAGAGATATTTTCCTTTTTCTATAGTAACCTAGAGAATTTATTTGGGAAATTTTTTGATAATTGAGATTAGTCTATGGGTAGTAGAGATTACATCCCCAAAATTTGAGGGGAAGCTTTCCCCTATAGCATAAAACTTATATGCTTCCCCTTATCCAACCATCCATTCTGAATGGACGGCTAAGATTACCCTAATCACAATATCACGTCTCTACATAATTTTATTTTTAATTTTTTTTTTATAAACTATTTTGACACTAAATTTTGGACGTCCAATCCTCTATTAAACTCGTACTAGCTAAAAATATTAAAAAATTATTTTCAATAAAATAAAATGACCAAAATACTTTTGAAAGTTTTAAAAGGTATTTTGATCATTATATTTTATCGAAAAATTATTTTTAATATTTTTTATAGGTGCGCCCCAATGAGAAGATGACACGTACCAAATTTCATATTTATACAATTTGTATAAAAAAACCAAAAATAAAATACTTTGAGACGTTGGATCTAAGATTAAACGGTGAGTGGCTCTCTTGACCAAAATTGAATGGCTGGATGGTAGGGAAATCATAGATCTCTATGCTGTAGGGGAAGGATACAAACCTTTCCCTAATTTTGAGATCTACATAATATCGGTGTTTTGCCCCAGGGAGCCCAGGGAGTATAGAATACTCCAGCGGGAGTTGGAAGTCTTTTAGGTTTTAAAAATGGATTACTAAAGGGGCCCGCATTTCTACATGAATCCGGAGACTCATGGAAACCTTGTCCCTAGATTCAAGTCCCGAAACGTACATTTGGGTAGTGTGCGTGGTCTTATCTGCTTCTCAGTCACAGCCATGGCTGCACCTCTCACATCTCTGGTATTTCTTAACCTATCCGAATAATGAATAATGATGTAAATAAATAAATAAATAACCAATTTTGTTTTCATTTTGCCATTATGTTTTCGAAATATTTTAGTGTTTGTAATGTTTTTCTCATGGCTTAGGCTCCACATTTTGCCCTACTACCATTTCTAATATATCCCTTCCCTAAGACTAAAATGAAGACGAAGTAATGGAAAAAAACTACTTTTTGTTTTTGTTTTGGAAAAAAGTTGGAATATTTGCAATTTTATTTTATTATTTTTGCAGGGAAATATCAGAGCTACTGCTTCAAGTCCTAACCACATGTGCAGCATCCGGTTACTTCACTGCCCCTCTAATTTCCTGAAATTTCAGAAATGTCCATCAATGGCGAGCTTTTCCTCGAGCGTCTCTTACTCTGATTCAAAGCCCCTCCTCTTTATATCTTCTTTGACACAAAGAAGAATCACTTCATTTAGCTCAGTTCGTGCTGAAGCAACGGTATGATTTTATCTTGTTTATTCTCTTTTTCTCTCCTTTCTCCTTTTACATTTTTTCAATTTTTTTTAGTTGCAGTCTGTATAATGCATGTGTACTTTAATGGAAATTGCAGGAGAAGGGTTTGTGATTTAATGGGAAATTGCTGCAAATTAGTCCGTTCAGTTCAATTGTTTGTTTTATTTAGTGGTTCACATTCTTAGCTTTGGTTAATATCATGTTAGGTTATGCGCTGATTCCTTTTATGAGAATTATTGCATATGCTCTTTGCGTTTTTTGGTAATGTATTATCGGTATTTGGAGTTATGTCAAATACATTACAGTTTAAAGTGAGAATTATGATTTAGGGACACTTCTTGTATGTTGTCTTACTTTTATATTGTTATCGTATTTATGGGACCTCTGTGTCTGGGATTGCATACGAAGTTGAGTTGTTCTCTTACTGAAAATCACAGCCTCTTTTCTTTCCCTCTGTCAATTTTGCTTCATTTCTTATTGGTTTTTGGCATTACAGTCTCCAGAATTACAGGCAAAGGTCACGAAGAAAGTTTATTTTGATATAACAATTGGGAAGCCAGTGGGGAGAATTTTGATGGGTTTGTTTGGCGATGAGGTTCCACAAACAGTAGAGAACTTCAAAGCTTTGTGTACAGGTTTGCTGTTATTTGATCGTTTTTGTTGCTTATGATGATAATAGGTAATGGCTCCTGACAAATTTCTTTCTTACAGTTACTTATTCTATGTTTTATTTTTGTCTTGCTTTAACCAGGAGAGAAGGGATTTGGGTACAAGGGATCCACTTTTCATCGTGTGATTAAAGATTTCATGATTCAAGGAGGAGACTTTGACAAGGGAAATGTGTGTATTTGTGCTCTATTATATCTGCAGAGTTTGACATTTATCTATGTTTTTCTTGTCATGTTTATGTATGTGTAATCATTCTTCTCTGTCCTAAAAATTAGTACTTAATTCATCTCCAATACTACAATAATTTTTGCTTATAATGGATTATTTGGAGGTGTTTTTCTTCAACTCATGCATTGTTTTTTACCTGCTAGCATTTGGACGTCATGGTGTAGGCATGCTATAATATGGGGACATTCGATGTAGGGGCATTCGATGTAACTATCTTCAAATAGTTATTTGGATAGTTTCATTGTTTTACTCAACTTTTGGGTTTCTTTTGCTATTATATCACAACAAGCATTCCACATTTTTTCTCTGACAGTAAGAACGCATGCTCTTTAATCATATAGATGGAGGCTCAAATCTGTGGGTTTGTGCGTTTGTGTGCCCATGCTCTTTTATTGTACAATTGGAATAAATGTGCTAGAATGTTCTATTGCATGGAAACTTGAAAGCTTTGTAGGTTGAATAATGTAAAACAATTGTGTGACAGTCTGAAACAACCATGCACCTTAAGTATATGCATGCAAGACTTGTAATTTTATGCAAGAATTGACTTTGGTGAATGTCTATGTGGGAGCATGTTTGTGTAAGAAAAATGAGTTTCTGACATTCAACTTAGTGGAATGGAGCTCTAATTTTCAATCTTAGGTTGCACGCTTGAATCCTGTCTTTACCTTTGGACAAAAATCTCAAAAACACGTGTTCGACTCAACTGGTTTGCATTCGAGAGCTTGACTTGGGGCCTCATCGTGTTATTGTTGAGACTCCTTCCTAGTTTTAACATCCTTTTCTTTTTGGGCATGTCAACGGGCATAGTAGCTGGGAATGGGATCCCCGATGTCATGTTGTGGTTTAGCCACCCTGAAGGCCTGAACACCCGGCCCCCAATTCCATTCAAACATCCTAGTTCCCATATATGATCTTATTCTGTTGTCTTTTGAAGGCTGACATGAATTCTAAGTTCATAAAAACAAAAGATCTTGTATGACACAAAGCATAATTTATGGCTTCATTCATGCTTCACAAGTATTCACGTTACAGAACTTGCAATATAGCGTCTTACTGATGGAAAAAAATATAAACTTCGAATATAGCAACTTTTATAATGAAAGCTAGAGTAAAATCACCATAACTTGAGACCATAATAAAGGATCGCCATAATTTGAGAAGCAATTCAAAAATTTAGTTCCTACATTTTGCATACTCATATAAAATGAATGTGAGTTAAACATCATGTTTGACTGAAATATTTATTGAATGTAAGATAACTTGAACCTATTTAAGTTGTTAATCATTATCACAGATATGACTTCCATAAATGATCTCTCTTGTCCCTCTTCATTAACATCAGTCATGGCCATCATCATCATCTCCATATTTGTGCAATCTCCACCCTTCTTTTCTCCTTACTTAGAAGAAGTCCTAAGTCCTCAAATAGTTGTGTCAATGTCGGGGTTTAAGCCTTTATTTCAAGGGCACTGTTATCAGTACATCAAAGTTTCTTAGAATTCTCTTGTTTTTTGTAAGCTTGAATCTTGATCCCTATGTCATCGTTTGAGCTAAGGAGTAGCTTGTCTATGAATACTAGGTGGGTGAGGTTTCCTAGGGTTTTCAAGATCTCGGAAAGGGTTTTAAGATCATTCATCTACACCATGTTGATGATACCCTTCCCAATTGACTTCCTTGATTTAAGGTCACATATTGAGTTTAGTTTTGAAGGTGAACAAATACTTAAATTCCAACATAATTTGAAATCTATAAAGAAAGTAGGCTCATTTTTAAATGTTTTGGCATTGGTTCTAATTGTTTGATAATTGCACCATTATGGCCGACCAAGGCAGTTCCAGTCTAAGCTATCAGCCATTGTTTAAAATTCAAGTTCAACTTGGGAACTGATGCTTTGTGAAACTGGATGGGTATTCTTAAGTTCTTAACTTTTTGCTTTTTGGTTGTTCTGAAAAATAAAAAAAATTAACTATATAAACTAGAACGAGCTTACTTTATGCTAATTTGTATATTATTCATTATTGGTTCTTTGCATTAATTAATGCATTTAAGAATTTAAACTACTAAATTACTAATATTAGCTAGTAATTGCTATTCAACTATTCAGAATTTAGCACAAAATTCTAATTTTTTTATGGTTAATATACAATTGTAGTAGTATAATATGATTTAAGGGACTAGTTTATGCCATATTTTTCAACCACCCCGGGCCATGAGTACATTTCACACCTCTCTCTAAAGGGAATTGTATGCATTGGGTCTGAACCGCACATTATAAGCGTGGTTACTAATAATGTGGTTGTAAAAACTAGTTCCCCTCTATTTATTTTAGTAATGTATGTGTATGCAAAGACATTCCAAAATGCATATTGCATAATCCCCACATACATGTTATGGTTCTTATGAATCTTGAATGTTAATTCTATAAATTTACACTCACATGCTTAATGATGCAAGGGGTTGAAGGGGGGGCACTTGAACCTTAAAACTCTCATCCAAGGGACATTGTAAGGTGTGGACTCAAATTTTCCAGTCTGGATCCACTGTTTTCAAAGAAAAACCTGGAACTGAGAATGGGAAAATAAAAAAATAAAAACAAAAGTTTGGAAGAAGTCACAAAAACAGAACAAGTTGGGCAACTTGAAGTTTGGCTTCCCTAACTTTTCTTTGACTTACGTAAGAATTACTTTCTCTAGGTCTGAAAGTTGGGATGCATTGGGTCTGAACTGTACATTAACCATAACATGTATGTGGGGATTATGCAATATGCATTTTGAAATGTCTTGCATACACATACATTACTAAAATAAATAGAGGGGAACTAGTTCTTACGACCACATTATTAGTAACCACACTTATAATGCACAGTTCAGACCCAATGCATACAATTTTGAATGTTAATTCTATAAATTTACACTCACATGCTTAATGATGCAGGGGGTTGAAGGGGGGTCACTTGAACCTTAAAACTCTCATCCAAGGGACATTGTAAGGTGTGGACTCAATTTTTCCAGTCTGAATCCACTGTTTTCAAAGAAAAACCTGGAACTGAGAAAGGGAAAAATAAAAAAATAAAAACAAAAGTTTGGAAGAAGTCACAAAAACAGAACATGTTGGGCAAGTCGAAGTTTAGCTTCCCTAACTTTTCTTTGACTTATGTAAGAATTACTTTCTCTAGGTCTGAAAGTTGGGATCCTATCCACTCAACTTGGGTGAACAGTTTTGTTTGGATTTGACAAAACGCACTAATGGTAAAATTGATGGAACGGCTATTGGACATTGTTAACTGTTTTTTCCATTAAGAGTCACTTAAAAATCGATTAATGTTAATTGTATGAATGAAAAACCATTATTAAAGTACTAAGTTCATGTGTCCAACATTTTCAATAGCAATCCATTGGGAAGCATACGGTAGAGATCTCAGATGACCTCCTTTTCTCGTTTCTTTTTTCACTCTTGGGGGAATGAGCAAAATCTACATAATCCACTATAAAAACAAATACGGTATCAAGTATAAGATCTCTTCAATAACGTCTCACTATTTGATTTCACCATCTTGTCCCTTCTCATTCTCATTACCATAACTGTGATCCTTCTCCACACTTCCTTTGCTTTGTGTATTATTAGTTATTGACGATTTTGACCTGATTATCCAACTTTGACATTGCCATGCATCTTCTATTCAATCACATCAGATTTTCATGATATCCATGCATCTGCTAACATCATGTTAATTGAATGCAAAAGCAAGGCACTTGGCTCTAAACTTGCATGAATTCCTGAGTTATTTTGTTGCTTATCTTAAAAGTAATGAATACAAATTTTTCTTGATGAATTATTTCATAGCACTATGTTGTGATACAATGCATTAGGTAGATCATCATCATAATTATTTTAGCCTTTACCCAATTAATTGGGATTGGTTACATGAATCCTGATTCTCCATTCTGCTCTATTAAAGGCTATATCCTCAGTGAGGCCACCATATCTTTTCAGACTACTTCCAACCACGTTCTTTTAGGCCTACCCCTTGCTCTTTTCAGTCCTTCTACTTGAACTAACTCGCATCTCCTAACAGGTGCTGTACTTGGTCGGTGCCACACATGGCCAGCCCACCTAAGTCTACTCTCTCACATTTTATCGCCTATTGGTTCCATACCTAAATTCTCTCGAATAGATTAATTTCGAATTCTATCCCTTCTTGTCTTGCCGCTCATCCATCTCAATATCCTCATCTCCACTACACTCATTCTATGGGTATATTGTTTTTGTCCGCACAATGTATTAAGTAGATAAAAACTTTAATTTCTAAACAGTGCCTCAAAAAGCGCCAGGTAGCCTAAGGGCTCCAGGCCGCCTACCGCCTAGCCGGGCGCCCAAAACCGGGGCGGCCCAGTAGAAAGAAAAATTTCTTTATAGTTCTATCTGTATAAGTATAATTGTATAACCCATAAGACTAAATCTAATATTAATCGGTGATGCTTAGATCAATTTCTCGTAACTTTGAGAAACTCTTCGATCCTATGGAAATCACCAAAAACTAGTTTTTTGGGATTTTTCTCTCTCTAAAATAGGCTCTAATGGACCTAAAACCCACAATTTTACCCTTTTAGTATTAAAAAAAGAAAATGATCAAATTATGCCCTCAACAAGGGGCATTTTTTGCCCCTGGGCAGGGCACAGGCCTTGGGCGCCCGCCTAAGCAGTTTCCTGAGCGCCCAAGGATATCCCGCCTAATTTGGCCGATGGCGCACTCCATCTAGAAAACGGATGCACTAACACACCCTTGCTTCTTGCTTTCGAGCTTGGGTGCATTAGACCGCCTAGGAGCTAGGCGGTCCGCTTTTTAAATCACTGTTTCTAGACCATAAAAATTATATCGTCTTAACCCTTGGCATCTTGTACCCATGCACATGTTCGCTATTGATTCCCTTCTAGTGTTCATAATTGGTATCCAGTAAGTACTAAGTTTGTGACAATCTTCAATGGAACATTGATAAAATATTTCCCGTCTTAGATGGTAAATCAAACCTTCTGTGTGCGAAATTTACACGGGTTGATTGTGTGATAGAAGGAAAAACACAACTTTTAAGACCAGTTTTTCATGGAGTCAGTATAAAACTAGCAAAGGCTAGGCTCTTTGCAAGCTTTTTAAAGTCTTCATTCATGTGTGGTTTTGGTTGAAAAAGTATACATGAGCTAAGTAAGATTTAAGCTAGTGATCAAACGTCCAATCTCAAACTTAAGTTGAGGATTGTCTTTGTCCTGTTTGGGTTTTAGTTTTCTTTTTCTCTAACCATGAACTGCAGCTCCTACTTTCGAGGACCATGACTTAACTTCTTCACTGTCGCTGCTCTTAGAGGAAAATGAAAACTGAGCTTGTTCTTAAGTGGTAATTGCAAAAAAATTAAATCATGCACCATGCAAGAAATCACTTCTCCCACAATCTGTGGTAAGCTGGCACACCAATATTGTGTAGGTGGACAAGGTGCCCTACTATTTCCTTTGCTTTCAATATAGAACGCATGAACTACCAAATCGAAACTCACAATGCCAACATTTCCAGGGACTATCACCCTGATATTATGCCCTTTCATCAGAGCAAAAGAATTTGTACTGGTGATGAAGACTCATCTTTTCGTAACCCAAACATAACTCATAATAAGATCGAAAGAATGCACTTCATCCGCTATCAAATGGCCCCACCAATTTTCTCAACTTAGTAAAAAATTTCTCATAGATGTCACACCCTTCAACCTTAATGACGAAGATAAGCACTGATCAGTGAAGCCTTAGCACACGTGGCCATCTCTTACAAGCTAGGAAATGGTTTCTAGTAAGTAAAATACACATTGTTTATTATGTAAATACTCACTCATATGTCTAGGAAGACTTGACAGAATGTTTTAAGTCTTAGGAGGTCTTCCTCTTTGATGTCAGGTCCATGCGTTGAAGAAACTTCATACAAAATTGCGAAAATCCCCTCTCTGAATATAATTAAGGCCAGGCCGAACGGGTCGGTTTGGACCAAGGATGGGTGAATTGGTCCCCCAATTGGTCTGTTCCAGGCTCCCAAACTGGAGAGAGCACTGAACCGATCATAACCTATTTGAACCAGTCGACTTAGGTGAGTTGAACTAGTTAAACCGATTTGGACTGTCCGGTTCAGACCATTTTTTATAGTTTTATATATATATATATATATATATATGTGGGAAAAAAAAATTATATAATGTGTCAACCTTATACTATTGAAGTAAGGTATACCTCAAAATCCTCTAGAAGAGAGTGTTCCAACATTGGAAAACCCTCCAATCTGATGATCTTGACTTCAACATGTGTGGATGTGAAGAAACAAGAAATTTCAAGTTCTAAAAATAGTCCTTGTAACATGTTATCTGGACCATCTATTTTCAAGTGTTTATAGATATGTTCAATCTGTAGCATTTTTGGTATTTATAATCAAATAACTAAAGATGAAAATAGATTTTCAAGTCATCATAAGGTTTTCGACATCGAAACTACATCTCTAGGCAAATCAAGGGGCGCCTTACTGTCTGCAGTATAAGGAGGGTACCTTATATATAATATATTGCTTATATTTTAGACCAGTCTGACATGTGAACCAGCTGGATTGACCTGTTTGGAACGAACTGGTTACCTTAGCACTCAGATGACCATCTGCTCAAGCTTTAGGAATGTTATGCCTTCCACATTTGGATGGGAAGCCATATGGTTACCTCCTTTGTCATATTTTAAAACTGCAAACGCATGGTTTGGAGGAACCAATCCTTTCCACCAATAAGCACAAGAAGGATCTCCAGCAACCTAATAGTAGTGCTTTGGAATTAGTTGAAAATAAAACTTCAGTGAATTTCATTATGGACTTTCCTAGTAATTGTTGTGTTCATAGGTTCTTGAGTCATTGTAAAATATAATATTAGGTAATACAGTGAGTTGGTGTGTTGACCCTAAGATCTACCTTTCTCATGTTTCTGGCTTCCTTTCTTTCTCATGTTTCTGTCTTCCTCTCTTTCTGCTTCTTCACTGCCATGCGAAGAAGCCTAAAATAAAATGTCAATCTAGGCCAATCATTGATGGAATCTTAGTTGCAAGAAAATTGCAACTCACATTGCATTTCAGCTCCTGAAACTTGATCAAGTGATTTGGGAAACCAAATCTTTCAGGGTTCTCATTTTCATGTTTTTTTAGTCACTGACCATATGATTTTCAATCATCAAGCAATGAAATCATAATTCCTCATGTTTTATTTTCTATGTTTTGTTTGCTACGTAATTGAGTCTTGTTTCTGTTATGACAAATTGTGGTGCTTGAAGACGATCTAAAGAGACATCGGGCAATTTTAGCCCCTTGCTCCAACCTTGTAGCACCAGAAAGTGTTTGATGACAAAGATGCAAAGAAAGTAGTCGGGCTTGTTAGAAATTGTATTTCTGTATCTTTGGGCGTTAAGCCCCCATGGAAGATGTATTATTGAGCTTATCGAAGATGTGAACAAGAGCCCCAATTTATAGGGTTACAAAGTTGTGTACTACTAAAGAGACTAACATATATAATGAACCACCTTCCTAATATATGTATACATAAAAGGAAGGAAAATATTGTTCCAAAAAATAAGTGTAGGTTTCTATATTTTCACACTCCCCCTCAAACTCAAGATGCATTAAGAGAGAGCAACTTGAGTTTGGACTGCTGAAGGCAGGCCTTAGTAACAAAGCTGGAACAGAAGAAGCTTGAGCAGCTGCAAATTAGCGATCCTCAAAAACCAACATCTCGAACAGAACAGTCTTGCATAACAACAAATCAACAAGCATCCGGAACACACAAGATCGAGTAACCAAAAAACTCGATCATCACATAGGATGGAGTAATGGAAAACTTCATCTTCCAATAGGAACAAGTAACAAAAAAACTCAATCATTAAACATGTTTAAGTAACGGAAAACTTGATCATCAACCAGGATTGAGAAATTCGATCATCAAACAGGAGGCACTTGGAAGAGCCAATAGAAATCAGCGACGGATCAACAAGCACAATTGGACTTTAGATTTGGAGTTGAGAACAGTAAGATCCAAAACTGATCAGAGAGTCAAAACACGACTTGATAGAGAGATAGATCAGGGAGTCGAAACACGACTGGGTAGCTGTTTTTTCGATGGTGCAGATCGGCCATTTTCTAACTTAGAAGCGGGTTTTAGATCCGGCTCACCAAGAGTCCGGCATCAGAGGGGAGCATGACAACAATGGTTTACCTAAAGTAATGGGCAATTGTAGTTGGCTTACAAATCACAGAGATTAGATTTTTTATTTATTTTTTCATTATAAACAAAATGGTATGACGATGATTGATACCAACAACCTGGTACAAGTAAACAATATGGTCCTTCAAGGCCAGAGCAAATAAACAGAATGGTCCACAAGGGCACAATGGACCACAAAACGAAAGTTAGAGAGAGAGGAAATTTCCCCATTTTAAGTCGCGCGCAAATCCAAGGGCATGTAAGATCGTTAGAAGAAAAGAGAACAGAGGAGGCCAATTCTCTTCCTAGATTGAATGGAGCTGCCCAAGATGGATTGCCCTTCTCAGATCCATGCAATTCAGGCTCGATCTTCTCGCTCAACAGATGCGCTCAACATATGCCTGCTGAACAAGGGACCCAATCTGCACAATTGACGTTTGAAGGCGCAACTTATAGACAAAGGCCAATTTGACAAGAGCCACAAAAAACATAACGAAGAGTCCAAGGGGGACTCCCTTCAAATGGCGGGATTTTAACCAGGTAGCACAAGAAACCCTAGCTTTGTGCTGGCTATTGAGAGTTGAGTTCATGATGAAGAGAGCTGAACCATTTGGTCAAGTGGAAACGATATCATCTGATGATTCCTCAGACTCAGATCCTGGAGATGATAAATGCCAAAAGACAAGTGGTAACGGAGCAATTGATAAGCATGCGAAACTTGGTACAGCTGAAATAACCAAAAAAATTGGTGGCATAGACTTCGAAGCTCTTAAAAAGCATGGGTATAAGGGTGGACCATCAGTGCTCAAAGTCCCACCACCAAGAGTGAATGAGACCATTGAGAAAAATTGGTCTTGGTCTGATGGCAAGAAGAACAAGGATGAGGGAGAAACTTTGTGGGGTAAACAAGAGAGAGAAAATAGAGTAGCATGACTGTCAAGAGAGAGAACGAGGTATGCCTGAATTTTCAGGCCCAAGGGATGAGAGGGACGATACCCACAAGGAGAGAGAAAGCTAGAGAGAGACCGAAAATTTAAGAGACCCACACACCAAAAAAAAAAATCAGAAACAGGAGCGTAAACCAAAAACCAATAAATCATAAATAATAGGCATTCACAGATCAAAACCCTCCTACCTCTTGGACTAAATCGCAGACTAGAGAAGTCGAAGAATGAAGGACAGACCTAGGGTTTCGGTGCTTGATGAACAAAGAGACGCAATCAAATTGAGATCAAATTGAGGATGTCACCGATCAGAGAAGCTGGAAACAGAGGCTCGATGCTTGAGAGACGAATGCTAAATCGTGACTTGACTCTGATACCATGCTAGAAACTGTATTTCTGTATCTTTAGGCCTTAAGCCCTCGTAGAAGATGTATTATTGAGCTTATCGAAGATGTGAATAAGAGCCCCAATTTATTAGGTTACAAAGTTGTGTACTACTAAAGAAACTAACATATGTAATGAACCACCTTCCTAATATGGGTACACATAAAATGAAGGAAAATATTGTTCCCTACCTTAAGTGCAGGTTTCTATATTTCCACAGGTCTCACAGAGTTCTACAATAAATGCTTTTCCCATATGAAAGCTATGAAAAGTCCAGGATAACAAGGAATGGAATTTTGAAAATTCTAGAGAAGTGCCAAGAGCTTTGACAACCCATGTGTCCCAGACTAATGAATAATGCAGCCTTAAGATCTTTTTCTTTTTCAATTTATGATGAGAAACTAAGTGGCTTGAATGGGGAAAATCAAGTTAAATATTGGTGAGCTAGAAGTGCTTGAAAGGAATATGCTAAGTGATGGATTTGACACCTTTTGTCACATGTGGATACAATATGAGGAATTGAGGAATGTGAAAAGCAATGGAAAGAGAGAGATGTCTCATATGAAATACAAATGAGGATTTTGAAAAGTGTAGAAGTGAAAAAGAAAAAGTGAGAGAAAGATGTCTTGTGTGGATAAAAACAAGCTTTCAAAAAACGATCCGCCCGACGCCTAGGCACCCAAGACACCACTCACCGCACTCCTACGCTGGCACCCAAGCAGGGAGGTGGGCCTTTTTTTTAATTTTAAAGGTGCCCAAAAAGTTAAAGGGGGTAATTTTGACCCCCCAAAAAATTTTAAATAGGTTGTGGGGGTTATTTTCAACTCCCAAAGTTAATAGAACATTTCCATAAGCCCCCAATCTCTTAGCTATACATATTTCTTAGAATAAAAAGTATTTTTTGTAGTTTGAAGAAGATTCCTGAACCTTTCCACTTATTATGAAATATGGAGAGTTGGAGACTATTACTAATACATAGCCTATTAGACTTTTAAATTTTGCGTGGTTGGAATTTTGAAATTTTGAACAAGTTTATTCTCAACGTGCGATATGTATTTGTATATAAAAAAGTATGTTGCAATAATTTAAAATGCAATAAATTACAAAATTGACACAAATATATGCATATATGTGCGTTTGGACAACTATATATATATATATATATATATATATATATATATATATATATATATATAGCTAAAGAATTTGTACTGCAGGGCACCTACCTGGGCTCTGGGTGCCAGGCCGGTTGCTGCCTAGGGGCCACCTAGCGTTTTTTAAAGCTTTGGATAAAAATGGGGATTCTGAAAATTTAAAGAGGGAGTGAGGAATATTGGCATCACAAACAATGTTCGAGAGGAGAGCTAAGTGCACAATCCTCAATGCTGTGACGCCCAAGGTCTCCTTGTCTCTTCTACATATAAAGTAACTGGATGTGCGTGAAAATGTAAGTAATTTCCTTCTTGAACAACTGTAGTGCCAGATTAGGCTTCTAAGTTTGTATCAGCAAGTTGATAGGACTCAATGAATTTTCCATGCTTGTGTGTGCATGCAGGTGTACATACGCCTGTATGTATATGTATGTGTTATTTGTGCGTGTAACATGTTTATGGTGATATGACCAAATGCTTTTAAAGGGACTCCTAATAGAGGTACTAAAAATGAATGATAAACTGACTCGACTTCCCCTGTGTTCCAGTTGATTTGCTATGGCTAATGACAGATATTTGACGATTTTCATCTTGGAAAGTGCTTATAGATCATGAGATGCTATGGCATCTAGAATACTTTTTTTAAGCAAATTATTTCCAGTTTTCAGTGGTTTACA
Organism: Amborella trichopoda; assembly: GCF_054954075.1. Lineage (NCBI taxonomy): Eukaryota > Viridiplantae > Streptophyta > Magnoliopsida > Amborellales > Amborellaceae > Amborella > Amborella trichopoda. The sequence goes on along the minus strand of NC_142341.1, from coordinate 3,011,521 downwards.
GATAATACAGATCTCTCAAAAGTTTAAAAGCAATATTAATCTAGATATGGATCTCCTCCTTGAAACAAGTAATTTACCGAATTGCTTATGTGATCGAAAAATAACATATTCTTCCGTTTACTCACTGATAATTGATCAAGAACCCATTCCTACCCCATTTAGATGTTTATTTTATCTGGAAAATTTTGAGAAGCAAGCAATATGTAGATATAGCTCCACCTCCTCTAAGTAATTGCCTAATTGGGTGTGCCCTTATGGTGTGCAGGGAACTGGAGGAAAAAGTATTTATGGCCGTACATTCAAGGACGAGAACTTTAAGTGTAAGTCTTGAATTTGCAACCTTGTTTCATTGGGTCTCTCTAGTGAGTTTGACTTAGTGCAATGATCTTCTTAACTCGCAAAAATTTTCTGCAGTGGCTCATTTGGGGCCTGGAATTCTTAGCATGGCCAATGCGGGACCCAACACAAATGGAAGCCAGTTCTTTATCTGCACAGTCAAGGTACTATGAATCTCTACCTAGTCCCAGTTTAAATGCTTTGCTATGTTTACTTTGGTGATTTTAGTTACCTTCGGAAAACAATTTCTAAAAGAAAAAAGAAAAGGAAAAACGATGAAATCTTGAAGACTTTAGCTGAATTTCAATATGAAATTTAAATGGGGTGTCATTTAAGAAAATTGGCAAAAACATGACATAGATAATCCAGATACGGTTAGTGGGCATGGTAGACCCAAATGATACATTTGGGTGCACCCCTCTCTGAATATTTTTCTTATAATTCCAAGAGTTCCATTCTATTATTATTGCTTTCCTAGAAAATATGTTTTTTTGTTTGGTGAATTTTCTTTATTTTTGAATTGTGTTCCACTTTTCTATATTCTTTAGGTTATGGAAAACAGTGTTTTAAAAAATGGTGTCTCAGGCTTGGACTTTGCCTGAGTCACTGGTGCCCCAAGTCTGGATGACTAAACCCTAAAATTAGGGGTGATTCTGACCGAAGTCCTTAAATTTCATGTGCTTTTTTTGAGACTCGGCTGAGTTGGCCTCTGGCTCGTGCATGGGACCTTAACAATTTCCGAGACCGAGTTTGGGCTTTTAACCCCGATGGGAAATTTTGATCGAGATGTTGGATCAGGCCTCATAATTGTGATAGATGGTTTCTATTTTATACACTTAACTTAAATCAATAACTACTTTAAAATTGGAAAACGAAATGGCAAAACTATTTTTTCATTTGTGGTTTTGTTGAAATTATTATTTTTTGAATGTTGTGGTTTTGTTGAGTTATGCAGACTCCCTGGTTGGACAAGAGGCATGTAGTATTTGGTCAGGTTTTGGAGGGCATGGATGTTGTCAAATTGATCGAGTCTCAGGAGACGGACAGAGGCGATCGGCCGAAATCCAAAGTTGTGATCAGTGAGTGTGGGGAGCTCCCCGTAGCTTGATAACCTTATTTTATTTTGAGGAAGGGAAAAAAGCAAAAAAAAATAAAGGGGGAAATTTTGGTCAAATTGACGGCTTACTACTTATGAGTCTTACTGCTTGGTTTTCATGTTGAAGTTTTAATTTACTTTGTTTTCTTTACCCTGTACTTCGACCCATCATTATTGTAACGCGGATAAACGTGATCTCTCTCTCTCCACAACCATTTCTCACTCCTAGAAGGAAATTAAGGATTATAAATAAATTCTCAATTTTAAAAATCAGGTAAAATTTTGAAATCTTTGAGAGAAATTGAACTAAAGTTGTGCTTTATATAAGTGTAATTATAGATGGTAGAAAACACATAAAACCACTATTTTTAATAAATTAATCCTCAAGATCGGGAGAATCTCTCCTTGGAATCGAGGTATTTCCCCAAGTTCTGATGAAGAAGACCATTATCATTGTCGTTAAGAGTCTTTTCACAACTAACTGGGTGGTTTCAATTAATTAGGGTGGTTTTGATAGTGAAGGACTATGTATACCATCTATTGCTCCCTCTATTTCGGAGGATTCTTCTAATCTAAAATTTTGGGATCAACATAGTAATTATTATTATTATTAGTTCGATAATGTTAACCCACATAATGTTTAGTGATTATTATTAGAGCATTTTTTAAAAATATCATTTATTTGGATCTCAATTTTTTCATGGAAATGCTGATTCCAACAATTCTTCACCGAGTTAGATTGATTCTTCATTGATTTCTACGGATTTTTCACTGAGTCAAGTGAAAAAAAAAAAAAAAAATGGATGAACAATTTTTATTGAATTATTTTAAAAAAAAAATTTGGGATAAAATTTTCGATTCCACCAATTCTTTCGATCCGATACACCGATTCCCCCAATCTGATACAGGAATGGGTGTGATCGATTCGAGTCACTGATCTGATTTTTCATAAAAATACTAAAAGGTAGGTATTATTTGAGCGAGTAAATGGATTATATGCTTATGCGGTATAACGTAATTTTTTCGTTCTCATCAGTCTTTTTTTTGTCAACTATTTGGGGTCTACAATGAAATTTTTATCTCTTCATTTATTATAGGCTTTCAATCAGATTTCCCGTATAGATATTTGTCACAAAAGAGCATCGGCTAAGCATTTAATTCGCTTTAAACTTTGACTGTGGTCTGTGGATGCCTACCCTAATGTCCGTAATGGGACTGTAGAGTCAGGGTGTTGGCACACTTATTCTAGCCTGTCACCTTCTGGAGATCATCTTGGGAATGGATTTTGGATTTAAAGTTTCGTTTTCGATTACCATAATTATGAATATAAAAAATTTAAATTTTATATTTTAAAATAATCTATCTCGAACTTATTTTTAATCTATTATTTTAATTCTTTGCACTCGTTCAAATCTCCACTATTTGTTTAGTCTATTATTTTAATTCTTTGCACTCGTTCAAATCTCCACTATTTTTCTTAGGGTGCAGTTCCTATAAGGTTGCAACTTTAGACAATCCAATTAAGGTGCATTTCTAAATTTTATCTTAACATGTAATTTTGTTGTAAAAAATTCTTAGGATTATCTTAAAATCTATTTTCATATTTAATTGGAAACTTTTAAACTCTAAAAATGGTTAAAATCAAAGAGATCTATAAACATATGAAAATCTTGAAAATAGACGGTCTAGATAATGTGTTGCAAAAGCACCATTTCTGAGACTCAATTTTTTTTATATATATTCATACATCTCGATGTTGAGATGATCAAATAAAGAGTTTATCAAGATTAAAACAATCTTTCCGATGTATTTTTGAGGTGCATATGTAATTTCACATTTTTAAGGTTCAACCTAATATAAACTTTTCCCTTTTTCTCAAGTTGTGAGGTTATGGATTCAAAGCACAAATGCACTTGTAGTGATTTAGGATGTTTCCTATTCAAATCTTAAAAAAACCCACAGAATCCCAATAATTACAAAATAAATAATCCCAGTTTGCCAATAGTGTGTGCATCAGGGGACGCACTCCTACAATAACGTACCCTGACGCGTTACATCCATCTTAGAGATGGATGTTAGACAATGATGGCTTCCAAAAATTTTAAAATCGACAGCATACAAATTATGTTAAAAAATTACATTTTTTAATTTATTTTTTTCATGGGTTCCTCTTCATCATAGTTGGTATTTTTATTCCTTAAAATTTTAATCCCAAATCCATCTCTAAAGTAGATTTAGGAGAGAGGGCTCATTTAAATAGATGGGTCAGCCACCCTTATCAATATATCAATAAAATGATACACATCTAATGTACATATGCAATCATTGTAATACTCCTAAAATGTGATATACTATTACTCCTAAAATGTGATGTGCTATACACGCAATGTGTATGGCATTACGTACCCAATTCTGAACTTGGGGGCTACACTCCAAATTTTTCTGTCATTTTCTATTTTCTGTTATTTTAATGAAAATCGAATTGATGAGCTTAAAAAACGATGGAAAGCAGCAATCAATGCCTGCACAAGTGGAGGATCAACATTTAATGCACCCCAATAAAACCAAAAAATGCAGAAGGCGTTTCCTTAACTGAAATTCAATGAAACGATAAAGCCGCAACTGTAAGTAACTGCATTTTGAAGGACATGTTTTCGTGCTCAGGAATTTGTTTTATTTTGAATATATAGTTACTACTAATTACTGAAATTTATTTGTCCTTCCTAGAATTTTTGGATGGGCTTTCATCCCCTTGTCCCCTGCCCAAGAGATTGGAGTTTCCTTATGCCATGTTGCTATAGTTGCAGGTCTCTCTCTCAAGTTTTCCACAATTCCACAATCATAGGAGGATTCGACCCCAAACCCTAGTAACTGTATCCAATTTGATATTTAATGGGTAGGAGTAATTATGACCTTTTTGTATGAAAGATAAAATAATTTTGTAGTATACAATCTCATAAAAAAATTTATTTATAAAAAACATAGTAAACAATGATCCAAAAATGGCTTGTACCACCAGAGAATTTTCCAAGTTGAATTGGAAGGTTAGGAGTTCAGAGCCTACTTTTTATTCATTGGTTTTAATAGTACCTGTTCTCAAAATTTTTTACCAAAAATATATTTTTTCTCAAAAGAAAATGTTTTCTAGTAAGAGAGGATGAAAATAATGCCTTGAACTCTGAACTCTAAATCCTAAATTCAAAATTCTAAATCCTAAGACTCCTATTTACTTCTATCTCTAAAAACCTTTTTCTCTTTTTAAAATGTTCGTTGAAAGGGGAGGCGGTTGGCATCACTACTTAGAGGGACGACAACCACCTTCTAGCTTCCTTGTTACTTAATACATACAATTAAGGCTACTGGATGACACAATGGATTTTGGAATTTATCAATATTTCCCAAAAAAGGTACCTTAAAAAAAATAACTAAGGCTAAAGGGTTTGATCCATATTTTTATCTTATTCACCTATAACACACAATTGGATCACTCATTATCTCTGACCGCGTGCCTATTGAAGAATGAGCCGGCGACTCATAGGCAGTGGCTTGGTTAAGGTAACACATCGGAGCAATAACGAAAGCGAGTCCCACTGCTTTGAGTGGATCTCATCCAATTTTTTAGGAATAGACGGAAGGCATTGTTAAAGTGTTGTGGACCACAACACAACATCTTGAGTTTGATTCCTACCACAAGTAAAAAACTTTCGATCTGATCTACCAAAAAAAGAAAAAGAGACGGAAATAAAATGATCACTTTAATTAATTAAAAGAAAGTATATAATGAGACCATTTATCTTTGGTACAAAGTGATCATAATTAATCTTGACAATTGGATGCAAAATGAGAACAATTGGATGCAAAATGAGATAGCTGCATTTATTTCATTGACCAAGCTCAAAGTTCAAAAGAAATTTCTTTGAACTTTGTGACACACCCAAGCTATCAGGTTTCACATCGAATGGTTGTAAGTAATATGGTTGTAAGCAGTGGTTTAAAAAACGGATCGGGCACCCCAAAAACCCATTCGGATCCGTGGATTGGCGATCCAGATCGGGAATCGGCCGAATTGATCGGATTAAGTTGTAAAAAAAATATAAAAAAATTATTAAAGGTTGTTTTTTAGGAATCCAATAAGAAATCGGGATACTATAATATTAATTTTTATTTTTTTCATCAATATGTGAATATTGAGATATTTTTTCTTTGTATGAACTTATTTTAACCATTAAATTACATCATATAAAATAAAAATCATAGAACTATCATGGATGAAATATATAATCATACATGGACCACAATAAATAATGATATTTTTATAAGAACATTTTAGTTTTTTTGACAAAAACCTTTTATTTTGTTTCAAGAAATGTTTGTCGTATTACATTTTTCTTGTTTTTAGCAAGAACCTTTTTTATGAAAAAAAATACTTGTAGTATTATGTTTTTTCTATAAGAACTTTTTATTTTGACAATAACATTTTATTACTTTTTAATTTTTTGACAAAAAAAAGAAATTTGACAAGAAAAATAATTGATAAGAACCTTTCGTTTTTTTTAAAAGAAACTTTTTATTTTATTGATAAGAAAAATTTTTGACAAAAAGCAAAATTGATAAAAAAAACCTTTCATTTTTTTGATAAGAAAAAAATTTGAAAAAAGCGAAATTGATAAAAAAACCTTTCATTTTTTTCTTATGACAAAATACTTGTTGTATTATTATTTTTTTATAAGAACTATTTTTTTTTTTACAATAACTTTTTAGTACTTTTTTTTAAAAAAAAAAACTTTTTATTTTTTTGACAAAAAAAAGAAATTTGACAAGAAAAATAATTGATAAGAACCTTTTTTTTTTTTTTATTAGAAAATTTTTATTTTATTGATGAGAAAAAAATTTGACAAAATACGAAATTGATAAAAAAAACAGTTCATTTTTTTTATTATAAAAAAATTTGACAAAAAGCGAAATTGATAAAAAAACCGTTCATTTGTTTTATAAGAAAAAAAATTTGACCTCAAAAAAATAAAATTGATAAGAAAAATAGTTGATAAAAGAACGCCCTCCACATGCAGAAAGAAAGTTATAACCAATAAGCCACATGCTACTTAGTAGTATTAAAAGCGCAAACAAAATATAAAATATATTAATGTTTCAAGTTAATACCTTCACATTATCCCACATTGAAGAGGTAGAAGGAAGTTGCAGTGAATAAATACCTCTTTGTAGTTAACGAGGATAATACGTGCGAAGTGATGAGAGTCACGTGACAAGGTGTGCGGACCTTAAGGTACATGTACTTTACAAAAATGCAGAAAATTTACAAAAATGCCCATTGAAGAATCGGCAGGCCATGACGTCATGAATCAAAGAACCCGAAGAATCGGGAGAACCATGATGTCATGAATCAAAGAATCGGGAGAACGATGACATCTGGGAGAATCATGATGTCACATGGATCATGAAGAAAAATTACAAAAATGCCTATTGAAGAATCGGGGGGCCATGACGTCATGAATCGAAGAATCGGGAGAATCATGAAGAAAATTTAGAAAAATGCCCATTGAAGAATCGGTCGGGAGAATCATGAAGAAAGTTTACAAAAATGCCCATTAAAGAATAGGGAGAATCATGAAATTTTTTTACAAAAGTACCCATTGAAGAATCGGTCGGGAGAATCTTGAAGAAAATTTACAAAAATTCCCATTGAAGAATCGGCGGGGCATGAAGAAAATTTACAAAAATGCCCATTGAAGAATCTACGGGCCATGACATCATGAATCGAAGAATCGGAAGAATCATGAAGAAAATTTAGAAAAATGCCCATTGAAAAATCGGTCGGGAGAATCATGAAGAAAATTTACAAAAATGTCCATTGAAAAATCGGGAGAATCATGAAAAAAATTTATAAAAGTACCCATTGAAGAATCGGTCGGGAGAATCATGAAGAAAATTTACAAAAATGCCCATTGAAGAATCGGCGGGCCATGAAGAAAAGTCACAAAAATGCCCATTGAAGAATCGGTCGGGAGAATCATGAAGAAAGTTTACAAAAATGCCCATTGAAGAATCGGGAGAATCATGAAAAAATTTTACAAAAGTACCCATTGAAGAATTGGTCGGGAGAATCATGAAGAAAATTTACAGAAATACCCATTAAAGAATCGGCGAGCCATGAAGAAAATTTACAAAAATGTCCATTGAAGAATCGGCGGGTCATGACGTCATGAATCGAAGAATCGGGAGAAACATAAAGAAAATTTACAAAAATGGCGATTGAAGAATCGGTTGGGAGAATCATGAAGAAAGTTTACAAAAATGCCCATTGAAGAATCGGGAGAATCATGAAAAAAATTTACAAAAGTACCTATTGAAGAATCAGTCGGGAGAATCATGAAGAAAATTTACAAAAATGCCCATTGAAGAATCGACGGGCCATGAAGAAAATTTACAAAAATACCCATTGAAGAATCTGCAGGCCATGACGTCATGAATCGTAGAATCGGGAGAATCATGAAGAAAATTTACAAAAATGGCCATTAAAGAATCGGTCGGGAGAATCATGAAGAAAATTTACAAATATGCCATTTGAAGAATCGACGGGCCATGACATCATGAATCGAAGAATCAGGAGGATTATGATGTCACATGGCACGTCGATCATGAAGAAAATTTACAAAAATGCCCATTGAAGAATCGGCGGGCCATGACGTCATGAATCGAAGAATCGGGAAATCATGACGTCACATGGCACATCGATTTACGGTATGAAATCGCCGGTTCTTCTCTAGAACCGAGCAATTTTCGGTATTTCATTGGAACCAGATCGTGTCTGCCTCGCCGACTTTTGAATCACTAGTTGTATCCGGTTTGACTAGCCGACTTTTGAATCACTGGTTGTATCCGGTTTGACTCGCCGACTTTTGAATCACTAGTTGTAAGTAGTTTGACTTTTGAATCACTAGTTGTATGCGGTTCGACTCGCCGACTTTTGAATCACTGGTTGTTTCCGGTTTGACTCACTGACTTTTGAATCACTGGTTGTAAGTAATTGTGACCTCCATGTACCTGAATCACTGATTGTAAGTAATTGCGACCTCCCTGTACCAAAGGTAAATGGTCATTTTATATTCAATCCCTTAATTAACGGAAAAAGTTTATATAGAACCAAGGCTCTAAACAATCAAATTGGAGCCCGTCACAAATATTTCACTAGAAGAGGTGATTTTGATGTCCAAATATCCTCAAATTGATCATCTCGACATCAAGACGCATGGACATTTGAAAAAAATGGATTTTAAGTTTTGAAAATAGAATATTTTGTAACACATTTTTTTACCGCCAATTTTCAAGTTTTAATAGATCTGTCAATCTATACTATTTTTGAAGCTTTAAACTTTATAAATAAAGATGAAAATATATTTTAAAGCTATTATAAAGATTTTCAATATTGAAATCAAATTTCTCAATACTAGTTGACAATCGGCTCTAAGATTGTTGAGAGCCTTGGCTATGTATAAACTGCACCGTTAATTAAAGGAAAGAGTTTATCTAAGGATGCTATCTTATAATGTAGAACTATGGATGCCTTTAAAAAATCCATCATAAAAAGGTTACATCGAGATGTATGACTATGAAAAATAAAAAAAATTTAAGACTAAAAAATAGTGTATTTTACAATATATTATCTGCACCATCTATTTTCAAGATTTTTATGTGTTTGTAGATCTATTTGATTTAACTATTTTTTAAATTTAAATTTTTATAATTAGATATAAAAATATATTTTAAAATAATCTTAACAATATTTTACGTCAAAATTATATATCATGATAAATTTGCTTACCTCTACACATACGTATGCAAACTGCACCCTTAATTAAAAGGCCAATTTCGTTACCGCAAAAAAGGGTTAAACATCGGAAGAGTTCCAAACCCTAGGGGATAAAACTGTAAAAGTTCTGTGACCGTTGACGAGGTTACCCGAAAGGGAAAGGTTTATAACGGTGGCCTTTGAAGAAGGCGAAAAGCCCTAACGTCAGGGGCCAAGGGAGGGAGCGCGCACGGAACTCCAAAAATAGAAATATCAAACAGAACCGTCCCTTTCGCCGTTTGGACTCGACCCACCCTCATCGACACGTGGCAAGATCTCGAACACTCGTCTACTGCGTACCGATCTCAGACCGCCACTTGCCCCTGTTGCGCGGAATGTTTTGCCCGTATACGGCAGGCGATTTCGGCCGAAATTTCGGTTGATTTCTGTCCAAGGAGGAACAGAGCTCGAAATTTTACACCGGATTTTACGTGATTGGCATAAATTCCGGAAAATTTACGGCTGGAGTTTATCTGATTTATTATGTTAATTTTATTTTCAAAATTTAGATGTGAATTTTCGGAGAAATTCCAAATTTGGACATAGGAGAGAGAACAATGGCCGCAGTTTGGAGCACGACTGAGAATTTACGTCGTTTCGACTCAAAACTCAAATTTTAGACCCTATCTCGATCTACGTATGGATTTGAGGTTTGGATTCCATGGGTCGGGTCAGGTTCTAAATTATCCAAATAGTAATTCAGATTGGATCCACGTACAGGTGGATTCGATCAGGATTTGACTCAGTATTTGTTATATTGTATTTTTTATTATATATTACTTTATAGATATAAAATAATATATAAAGGAAAAATTCTATATAGAGTTGAGGCTCTAAACAATCAAATTAGAGCCTACCTCAAAGATTTCATTAGAAGATGTTGTTTTGATGTCCAGATATCCTCAAATTGATCATCTCGACATCAAGATGCATGGACCTGCGAAAAAAAAAAACGGATTTTAAGTTTTGAAAATAGTGTATTAACGTATTTTTAGACAATCAAGATTTTAAAGTTTTCATAGATCTGTTGATGTACATTATTTTTTAAGCTTTAAAGTTTATAAATAAAAATGAAAATATATTTTAAGGCTATCACAAAAATTTTCCAGTGTTGAAACTACCTTTCTCGACACTATTTGAATGTAGGATCTAATTTGATTGTTTAGAGCCCAGGCTCTATACAAGTTGCACCCATGTATAAAACATTTTTTGGATTTGATGGGGTTTAAATGCGGATCCTATGTATACCTTTCATATCTAAATCCAGATCATGTTGGCTTTGGATCCAATCCAACCCATTCTTAACCCTAGTTTTGAGCATAGTTATCAAGAACGGACTAAATTGGTAGTCCAACTGGTCGCTAACTCGTGCCTTGGTCGCCCTAATCTAAGGTAAAATTTCAGTTTAGTAGAAAATTAATCAAACGTATTGTTTAACCAGTTTTAGATGGTTTAACGAAGGGCTCACCTACCTAAATAACGTTACAAAAAAAAAAATAATACAATATTTTTAAACTACTACATCGACCTTTCTTTTCCTTTTGCTAAAAAGGTCCAAGTGGTTTGATGAATACCTGTACTGATTTTGATTGGGACAAAGGTCTCATTGGTTCATCAGTCGGTCCAATATTGATAATTGTGAGCAATGGTTTAAAAAGCGGATCAGTGATTCGGATCGGGTACTTAAAAAATCGATCTGAATCGATGATCCGAATCGAAAATCAGTTGAATCAGTCCGATTAAAACTTCAAAAGAATCTGAAAAAATTATTAAAATTCATTATAAATGTTATTTTTTAGGAATCCAATAAGAAAAGAGGGTACTACATTATTAACTTTCATTTTTTTCATCAATTTGTGAATATTGAGATGCTCTTTCTCTGTATAAACTTAAGTATTAAATTTGCATCACATAAAAAAAAATCATAGAATTATAATGGATAAAATATATAATTATACATGGATTATAATAAAAAGTAGACTAAATCAATGGAAGAATGGCCATTAAAATCTTGTTTTGGCGAAAAACCCTAATCCGCTAAAAAAATCAAAATTATTACTGCCTAACTACCTATAATCTAAAATTATTACAACCTAACTAATTATAATATTATATACTAAAATTATAATTATTAGTTTCCATTTTATAATTATTTTATTAGACAAATAATAGCAAATTAAAAATATTTTATAATATTATCTAATTTAAAATGTATTATTGATAACTGGAAAAAAATAGTACATTATATGATTTATAATGTAAAAATTAATAAATAAAATAAAAGATTTGGTTATCAATATAAAAATTAATAAAATGTGCACAAATTTTGAAAATAACACTTTAATTTATTATATGCTTGAGGGGGAACAAAAATTAGCTCAAGATGGGATAAACTACTATATGACCCAAGAGGGGATCCGAATTTGAGAACTCATAGCAAATAACATCAGTGATAACTATTATGCCTCCTCAGCATATGTGTTTAAAATTGCCTATTAATAGCCTATATTTACATTCTGTTTTCATTTAATGATGTTTGGGAATTATCCCACATCGAAAGATGAGTACTCAAATATGCTATATAAATAACTATGTAATTGGAAAATAAACATAAGTGTGAAAACACTAGTGCATCCATGCACATTCACATGCATGTGCGTGTGGCACATGTGGGAGTGGTATGTGTCACACGTGTGACGCATACACACGTGCGGGAGTGGTGCGTGACGCGTACACACGGGCTGTGCCGATTCCTCGAGTCGAACCGGACTCGCCCAGTACGACTCCGCTGGTAAACTGATTCAGTCACTCTAACCTGGTAAAGTCCCAGGCGTTGAAAAAAATATAAAAAAAAATCCTACTAAAATAGAGAAGCATATATAGAATGATTAAAGCAAAACATGATTAAAACAAAACACATTCAAATGAACTTGAAAATTAATGAAAAAATAAGATTTTAACCTATTTTATATTTTCCAATGACTATTTTCAAAATTTTCTAAAAAAGATAGGAAATATAAAAGTGAGTATTAATGATCAAAACAATTTTTAATCTTTACCATAATATAAAGAATTTTTAAAAATGTATTACAAATCAAATTCTTTATTTTTTAGAATTTATATATATATTTTTGAATTTTTTTTTTAAATACCAATTGATCACCCTAACCGTCCAAAACCGGATCTAACCGAGCAGTTAGCTGTTAAATCCGGCGATTTTGTGAACCATGGATCAAACCCTTGAACAGTTAGATGGTCCGATCTTGATAATGCAGGTCGAAGAGTGATCATCGAAATTTCGGGGAAATTTGGAATGGAGTATGGAGACCAATTCCTAAATGCTTAACCGAAATTTCGGCAAAAAATTTGGAAGTGAGAAGACAAGGACCATTTCCTAACAAAGATTCACTAAAATTTCGGCGAAATTTGAAAGGGAGAGGACAGAGGATGGGGTCCTAGGAATCACGTGACACGTGAAACCCAAGAGGGATTCTTATCGAATGAGGGAAAAATGAATCAGAAAATAATCAAATATTAATTCACAAAAACTTGGGATGAGAGAGAGAGAGAGTTGTTTGTTTTGAATGACACATAACGAGGAGTTGGGCAGGGTGCTTTCTCTCTCTAGATCAAACAAGTTTTATCTCTAGGAGAGAGAAAGTGGGACTCCCTGTCGCCGTTCAAGCAAGTGGACCTCGTTTGGTAGAGGTAGAAAGTGTGGGTCTCTTTCTCTCTCTAATGGCTCTCTCTCTCCCCTACCCCTAAGAAAGGGATCTTGTGGGGTAGGTATTGGCAAGTGGGTCTATATGTGTGGTCCTATTGGTAAGTAGGTGAAAGTGCCTGTTTGAGATGTTTTCTCTCTCTAACTACCCAGTTTTTCTGTCTTGTTAGTAGGAACTAAGATGTGGTTCTTTCTCTCTCTCTCTAAGACAGGTGGTTTTCTCTCTCCAAGAGCTTATTGGATAGTAGGATAAGTTTTTTTCTCTCTCTAAGAACTAGTTAGGTGATTTGTGTCTCTTATTGGGTAATAGGATAAATTGTTCTCTCTCTAAGAACTATGTGGTTTCTCTCTCTAGGATATCTCCTTCTGCTTGTCGTTAGAAGAGCTTGTGTGAATGTGTGCAATGAAGGTGCTCTTGACCTGAAAGAGCTTGTGTGAATGTGTATATGGGTTTATGTGTGCAATGAAGGTGCTCTTGACCTGAAACCACCAATATCCATCAAAACAAAAGAGAGTTATATTTGGAGACCTCTCCTTCATTTGAGGAGAATTTTGACCCGTCTCTGTTGTGGACCCACTTGGAAAAGGCTATAGCACACTGTACACTTACTCCCCAAGTGAAATAATTGAGGGTTTTCATGATTTATTAACCGAAATCTACTTTGCAATGGCATAATTAGTATTCCAACAAAAAAAAATTAGACACTTTGGTTTGGCTGTCGAGAAATTAAACGGGCTATGTTCAATCTTAGGATTGGTGATTTAAAAAATGTTCGGTCGGCAAGGAATCGTCTCGACCGACCTGGGAATAGTCATCCGTTCCAATTTTATGTATATAAAGAAAAATGACCGAGTCTAGAAAGGAACTAGCAGCTCTGCACAGTCAAACGGTGACATGGATCGCCTATTCACCGATGTGGGGGGTATGGTCACTGACTTTTCCCTTGTTTTCTCGATGGTCCACTGTTTTTTCTACACAATAAAACATCGATCAATACCGTTTTTTGGGGACCTGATCTGAGTCACCAATCCGTTTTTTAAATAAAAGAGAAAAAGAGAGAAACAATTGGAAAATTGTTTCAAACGGGAGGGACTGCATGACTACATATGCGGTTTAAAAAGCGTAAAGCATCCATAAGATGAATGCAAACGGGTGTCCCATCTAAAAACATTAGAAACTAACGGTCTAAATGGTTATTTACTTATTATTTCTAATTTTTAAAATTTACCTATTTTTTCATACTCATGATCTCCGTGTTAGAGATTACATGTCTTTAAAATTTAAATTCAAAAGATCTATTTAAAAAATAGATTTATTAATAAGCCTGTATTCTTACGTATGCGGGCTTGGCCGAATAGAAAGTAGGTTCGAAATAATTTCCTATTGAAATTTACCGCATGAATGTTTTATAATTGGGTCCCGCTTTTAATTAAGACGTGTTGAAAGATGACAGCGTTAATCAAAAGGTAGCAAAGACCATTTCTCATACGAAAAGTTTATATGGATGAATTGAAATGAGCCGAACTTTCAAAAGTTAGGTGCTGCAATGGTGGAAATCCTCAAATCAAGCATCTCGGCCTCAAGAAGATGGGATGTAAGTTATAAAAATAGTGCATCTGCATTATCTCGACTCTATTTTGAGCTTTGGATTTCCTAATTAGGGTTAACAATAAATTAATCTCTCAGTAGAGCCAATATGCAGACGTTGAAATCCGACACAACAAGATATCCGACAAGTCCGAGTGAGCTTAACTCGGATTCTTGAAACATAGATTTTGACCACAGGAAGCTCATGTTTAACAGGAAAAGAAAGCTTTAGCTTTTCATTTATATTTCTTTGGAATGCCAGCATTATTTACAAGGACCATGAGAGACTCTTGGGTATCACCCTTGACATCTAGAGTGAGAATGGACCCAATTACGGAACATTAACCACCATTAGTAGCAATTCCCCATCAACTAGTTGTTGACACTGAACCCATGGCTCATAGTTTAAGGAATTTACACTTGTGATTGAGTTTTTCTCTCTGTGCGTCACTTCATGAGTATGACTTAATCAAACCCAAATTGTAGAGAAACCTCTCAGACCTAGACCTGAACAGATTCCCCAAAGAGAATTTCCCACTCTCTTGTGAAGGAGGTTTGGAGTATATATCATCTTTGACTTGGAGTATGGTTTGTCCAATTGCACTTCTTATGGCCTCAATTGTTTGGCTTTCCACTGGATTTCCTGATGCATCAGTCACATAGAATACATTCACAGCTTTGGATCCTCTTGTCGTCACTTCAGCTCGAGAAACAGATAATCCATTCTCTCGAAATATGCGTGTTACATCAGAAAGGAGACCGATTCGATCGTCGCTACATAACTCAAGCCTCAAACCCTAAATTACAGTTATGCGAAATGAAATCTTAGTTCAAGCTAAATTAAATTCATGAAAAACACAAACTAGATGTGAAATCCATAAATGACAAGTTCTATTTCCCAAACCAAGCTCAATGTTTCTTGACACTTAATTAAGCAAGAAGGGGTAAAATGGGAGTTGTTGTAGTTTAATTTTCAGTTTTACCTCAGATGTTCGCCTTTCTATGGCAGCTTCCAAGCAATCGATCACTCTCTGTTTCTCTGCATCTGAACTTAGGGGGCACCCATCCATATGTCGAATATAATACTCCTGTTTCAAGTTAAAATTCAGTACAAAAGATTGGTAAGAACACTAGGGGGCAATTAAAGAACTTTAAAATGGTCTAAGGTATCAAGTAGTGGCTTCAATGTTAGAAAGAATAGGACAAACTAAATTCTCACAATGTTTAGACCAGTTGGTATTTTGCTTTTGTTATTTTCTTGTATAATCAGAATACAGAAAGCCAGACAGTCCAAAGAGTCAAGGCTGAGTAGTTTACAAAGGAGCAATGTCATTCACAAAAACCAAAGCCATAGAAGACAGATGAACAATTTGTTTAGGTAAGAATGCATAACTAAACCAGGCTTGCTCAAGCAAAGGTCTTTCCACTTGATCGTCTCTGAGTCATAATCTGACTGATAATTGAATGCATCTCTCTCTCTCTCTATATATATATATATAGGGAAAAGATGTTGTTAGCCTAGATGTGTATTGTTACAATAAGCACCCACGGCCCAGATTAAATCTGGGCCGACCTGACAATCACGGATGTCCGATAGTGTTTTAATTTTAATTTATTTTCTACAAATCCAAATCACTTGAAATTTTAAGCGCGTGTTCTTCAAAAATAGGTTAATCTACAAAAAATATCAAAAAAAAAAATTTACATGAAATAAATTGACCAAAATACCCCAAAACGTTTTGGGAGATATTTTGGTCAATTGTTTTTTCCAAATTATTTTTTTATTAAGTGCGCCTTGATGAAAAAAATGCATGCTTAAAATTTCAAGTGATTTAGATTTGTAAAAAGCAATTAAAATTCAAACAATATCGGATATCCGTGAGCGTCAAGTCGGCCACAGAATGGTTCAGATTCAATCTGGGCCATTCGTGGGCGTATGGGTGTACGACAGTGACTCCCATATATATATATATATATATATATATATATATACTCCCTTATTCCTTTCTTCAATCATGACTAATCCATGGTGGTACTGGTTTCCCTTCGTCCTGTTACCAAGCCTGACCTACCCATAAAAGACGAGCACAAAAATGACCCATCCAATGGATTGAAGACTTAAAATAAACACCTAATTTCATGGACCCAAATAATCATCTCAATTATATGTTCAGGCTAATGTTTTGGAAGCCATGTACCACTCTCTAATTCAAACAAGAATCCAAGGACAAAGAATCAGAGCAATTTAGTTTGTTCCAATTAGCAGTAGAATTCCAAAAAGGCGGTGAGAGACCAAATACCTGGTAAGCCAACGGCCCCTCAGCAATGACATTAGCATGGAACACCACATATTGCATATCAGTTAGAGTGCACACAGTATCAAACAGAAGCTTTGGCCTGTCCTTGCACCTCACATTCACAACTGAATACCCCTTCTCCTTGCAGTTCTCGACAGTCACACTAGCCCTGCTCTTATCTCTCTCTAAGTTCTTCATTCTATAGTTATCTTCTCTCACTAAATCCCTCCTACCCATCTCAATTTTCTCGTAATCTCTATCGTCAAACATCATCTGATGCAACCTCCTCTCAGTGTGGGTAACCCCCATAGAAACCACTGTTTTTGCACCCCTTTTATCTCTATCACCTCTCAAAATGTTCGATAAGAGCTCTTTGATCCTCGAAAGCCTTTGTGGGTCGTCTATTGGTGAACCTGAGCACTCATCGGTTATATACACCACAGAGGCCATTCTCGAATTGTGGGTCCAAACCTCAGCTGCGACTACATTGCACTTGAGGTCAGCAAGGACTGCGAAGATCTCAGAGAGAAGGCCTGGTCGATCTCTTCCCGTCAACTCGATGGATGTGTGCTCAGGTGATGGTTGGACCCCAACCGACCTCCGTTGTGAGGAGAAACTTGAGGTTTTTGCTCCAAGAGACTGGAAAACAGGGGTTCAAGATTTAGTAAGAAAACATCAAGAAATTCAATAAGAATAATCTTCACTGGAAAATGAAATGAAAATCAACTCATCATAGTTTTAAGTTATAGTAAGTGCAAAGACATGATTCCTCTCTCTCTGTTTCCTAACAAGGTAATAGGCAAGTTCCTCTGTTCCAACAGATTCCTACATAAGTTTCCCTCTCTCTCTCTCTCTCTCTCTCTCTCTCTCTCTCTCTGTTCTAACAGAGTGGTGGACATGCCCAAGCCCCCCCCTTCCATCCCGCGCCTGCCCAGGGGACCTCCCCGTGGGTGCTTCTCTCCCTCTGATGCACACAGACACACACAGGAGCAAAAGTTTGGGCAATTTCTTCACTTTAAATACTGTTTGACAACGGTTATCATTCCATCTTCTGGCAAAGCACTTTATCAGGTATTCCAAACTTAAACTGAAAAAAGCTCTGAAAATGTACTATAATTTTCAGACTGAAAACTTCAAATGTACTTAAACCACAAATGTACTTACTTAAGCCACAACCATAAAAGGTTTGAACTTACCTGTTGAATTTTATTGATGACTTCTTCATCACATAGCTTGTTTCCATAACGATCTGTGACATGGAATACTGAAAACAAAAAAAATAAATGAGGATAAAAGGGAGGAGAAAAATAAAAAAATTGAATGAAGGAGAACAGAGTGAGAAATCAATTTTCAAAAAAAAGAAAAAAAAACAGGGTTAGAAGTTAGAACCAACCATCCATGAACCATCCACCATCTGAAGAGATGTAAGCTCTGTTAAATCTGATATTTAAATCTGTCAAAACTTGGACAACCTCTAGAAGAACTCCGTGCATATTAGCACTGTCAACCTGTATTATAGAGAGAGAAACAAAGAGAGCGAAGAGATGAACTTAGAGAGGAGATAATCTCCAGGTTCAAATGAAATTAGAGGGAAATTATAAGATTAGGAATGGGAAAAAAAAACATTAAAAAAAAAAACAAACAAAATATCAGAAACACAGAAATAATTAATGAGAGTACCTTCACTAAAGTAGCATTTGGACAAGAAGTGTTATCCACAGTGACCCTGCCATTGCCAATCCCATAATTAGTTTATAAAATATTTTATATTCGATATGAATTGCAAATTTACAAGATCATTTTTTTTCAGTATTAAATTTACAAGATCAAATTCTTTTGAGAAATGAGAAGGAAATCTCAAGATAAATATTCGTAATATTTGGAGGCTTTGAGAATTGCAGAACAGAGATATTCTGAGTCTTCGAGAACCACAAAACAGAGAGAGAGAGAGGAAGAAGAAGTAGAAGAAGAGGAGGAGGACGAATTGGGAAAGGGCAAAATAAGAAGAGAGAAGAAAGAGCAAGACAAAAATGGGTAATGAGTACTGAACTGGAAACTTAAAATCCATTAAAGGAACGTTTCAATCACTCCCCAAACACCAAAATCATTAATGAAAAAGCTCAGTAAATAAGAGAGAGAAGGAAGAGAGAGACCTGGGTGGGTTCATTCGAATGACCAGTTTCTCATACTCGTCGTCGACATTGCGAGAGTAGAGCCAGCAATCCATGGCTAAAACAGAAACAGTCGCCCCTACAGAAGAATTCCCAAACCAAAGTGGTGTAGAGAGAGAAACACAACTCGTCTATACTCTGCGTTTACAGAGATTTACATAGAGAGAGAGAAGCAGGGTGTATGCAGAGAGAGGACCCGCCCACCACATTGTTAGAAACTCCTGGAACTTAGAGAGAGAAAGAGAGACGAATAAGTTAGAGAGAGAGAGAGAGGGATCGAAGCGGCGGCCGAGCGGAGGCGGAAGGGGCGTGGGGCTAAGCGTGGGGACGCACGTTTTTATACTTGGGGAGGGACGTCTCTCTCTTTTGTCGGAGGTGGCGTGGTCCCCCCCTTCTCCTTTTTTAGTGTTTTGGGCACCACGAGTAGAGAGAGAAACAGATGCCCACTTTTAGAGAGAGAAAATGCGGTGGTAGAGAGAGAGAGAGAGAGAGAGACAAAGAGAGGTTTGTGCCGACCCATCGGCGTTTTCCTACGCCCCCCATGCAACGACATTCTCTAATTTTGCGCGGCCTTTGCAGATTTCTCAGTCCTGGAGGAGTATACTATTCATTTACTCCCTCCACTAAAATATCTGCCACTAATATCTTTTGGGATGTAATTTCCCGATTTACTATAGAAAACCTAATGATTCTAATTCTAAATTAAATAGATATGATCTAATTTTTTTGAAGGGCAAGATCTAAAAGTCACAAAACTCAAAATTTTGAATTTTTTATTTTGAAAATAATCCCAAAATTTTAGATTAAAAAACGTTTTTCTTTTCAGATGTTTGGAAGAGGGAGTACAAATGATCCCGCGGGAGCATAATATACTCCCTATCAAGTAAAATATCGCGGTTAACTCCTGTCTCTCTCATACACAATCTTGAGAAATTATTACTCCATATTTTCTTTGTCCGCTTCCTTGTACTTAGTTTCCTTTGATCATTACCATTTACAAATAATTGCAGTCTTTATATTGGCATGCACTCTCTCTATATCTTTCTAAATATTTCTAAAATTATTCCCCCTCTCTCTCTCTCTCTAAATATCTTCCCAATTATTTTCTCTCTCCAGGATGTTTCCCTTGTATATTGCTAAATATGATGCCTTTCATCTTGTCCTCTCTCTCTCTCTTCCTTTTCTTTCTTTTTCTTGATTTCCAAAAATATTGCAAACAATTCATGACGTTAAAAAGCATATCATGTTTGTAAATTTTTAGGTGAATCGTGCCCCTTTATTTCAAAGATTTGAGAATCTCTCCAGCTTAGATTCAAAAAAGATTATGATGCACTCCAATATCTTGATAGAATTTATTCGTGCCTATTTTTATCAAATGATAAGGATCCTTCTTGTCAAAATAATAATAATAATAACAATATCCCGATCTACGAACTTCCAATTGGGCATCTACCTTGCTTCTCTAGACTTTTTTTTAATGAAAAAATCATAAAATAATAATAATGATCTCTATTTGGTTTGATTTTATGCTAGTCCTAGGATCCAATCAAATTAGTAATATATTTTTAGACCTCTCTCATTTTGAATTAAGATATATGTTTTAAACAAAAAAGCAATTAAAAATAAAATTATCAATTTTGAATGTTCATTTCCATATTGTATGTGAATTTTTTTATTATATTAGAACACCACTAAGTGTGGTAAGTAATTTTTTGAATCGCTTAATTTTTAAATAGTTAAAATTTTCTATCAGTTGAAATCAATAATTAACAATTTAAAGGTTTAAACAGTTATGAAAGTGTTATTTTTTATTACACATTTGGAAATATTAAAAATTGAGAAATTATATTATTCTTATTATTACATAGTAATATGGGTAAAAATTCCACTATTAGGACAGAAGCATAATAAATTAACAGAAGGAATTTTCAACATTAAAAACTGAAATTTAAATCCTTTAAATCATTACACTTTTAATGATAAATTTCATAATTAGGAATTTAAAAAGTAAAGAATGTGTAATTTCGTTTGCAAATAAATAAATAAGAATTCTTAATTTAATTTTGTTTGGATGGAAACCTAATATTAGAATTCTCCATAAGTAATTAATTTCTTATCATTCAAAATGTAACTAAAATTTTGAAAAAGTTAAGAAAGGTCATCATTTTACTTCTTAATTGCAAATAAACAGTAAAAAGGAATTTTGTCGTTCTCCTATATATGCACAAAACCTTATTTATTAGGACTCCATGACCAAAGAATTTTACTAAACTCTTATTTTAAATAAATAGGAAATATTCTTAATTAGTACAAGTATTTATTATGAAATTACAATAAGAAACAATCATTTTTAATTTATATAATCAAAATTTAGAACTTCTCAAAAGTTTAGAAAATCTCATTTCTTACTTTTATTTATAAATAAAAGTAAGAAAAAGGGCTCCAAGAGAATCTTAGTATATTCATGGACACATTATTAACTCGATTCTTCATTCAATTCTCAAAATGGTAGGTACATCTTTGTATAGATACGAGGAATCTCTTTATTTAGGGGATAAAATACTTTTTCTTTCAACGGTTGGAATCAAATCATTTGAGATGCAAGAATATTATTGCTAAGAAACTTAGTACATCATAGTATATAATATAGAATTACATTATCCTTTGGGTGCAGTTCGCATACGGATGCATATGTAACTGTAGAGGTAAGGTGCACCTTCAAACTTTATCATGGTATTTAATTTTGATGTAAAATGTTATTAGGATTATCTCAAAACTTTTACATCTAATTATAAAATTTTAAATTTCAAAAATGGTTAAAATCAAGTAAATCTATAAACATATGAAAATCCTGAAAATGGACGGTGTAGATAATATGTTGTAAAACGTACTATTTATGAGACTTAAAATCTTTTTATTTTTCATGGTCATACATCTCGATGTCGAGATGATCAATCAAAAAGTTTTTCAACATTAAAACTACCTTTTCCGATGGATTTTTGAGGTGCATCCGTAGTTCTATATGTTATAAGGTTGCATCCGTATATAAACTTTTTCCTCATCCTTAAACTTTTGCATTATAGGTACTTTTATTCTTGCAGTAACATCCATTTTCGTTTTAGACTTTTGACATGATAATAAGCTTTTTACCCTTTAGAGAGAGAGAGAGCGAGAGAGGGGTTATGGATAAATGATATATAGGTGGAAAAAAAAAAAAAAATAGGTAATTTAGTGGAGAAGACGTGCCCTATCCGTTTTTTCAAAGGAAAATTGTTTGGTGCGTTCAAACCCGGACTTGGTACTATGCGGACTTGGAGATCTACACTGTTCACCAAAATCGGGTCTCATAAATAATAGTGCCCTAAATAAAAAGTAAAATCAACGGTTCAAATATTTTTCCAAAAAATACCAATTCTAATTTTAAAATTTATTTATTTTTACAGATTAATAATCTCTATGTTAAAGATTATATATTTTCTAAAAATTAGGATTAAATTTTATTTTAAAAATAGATTACTAAGAGGCTTGTATTTTTACATATGAGTAAGTGGAGTTATAGAAACCGTGTCCTTTTTCAAATAGTGTAAGAGTTAGTTCTTTGAAAGTATTAGTGGGGTGATGTTAGTGGGAATGGATACGTGGAGGTGCTACCACCTCCGCCCTAGCCTTAGCCCTTGTCCTTTTTCGGAAGGAATGGTAATTGATTAGAAATAAATTAATGGTAAATTTTATTCCTAAACTCAACTTCATGTCTAAACATTTTACGTTTTCCAAGTACAAAATCCTCATCACGTTAACTAACTAAAAAATTGCACGCCTTTGCACGACCATTCTTCGTCATCTCATCGAATACTATTAATTTAGTGAACATGTATACCATGCTCCTATAAGAGCATATACTGTACACCTGCTCCCTTGATCACAAGTCTTACTTATGAGGATTTTTTCAATATAAAATTTTAAGGATCACTTATTATCATTAGATGATTATTTTCAAAAGAAAAAAAATAAATTTTTGAGTTTTCTAATACTTATATATTACCCTCCCAAAATTTGGAGTTCTCTATTCAATCTCGAGAGATTATTTTTTCATCTGTGTAGAGCATGCATCTTGGATTATTATTTTTTTGTTAATTGATTTTAGTCTATCGGTTGGAGAGGTAATATACCCAACATTTAGGGTTTTAAAATTACTCCTAAATTGAGTTTTTCCCAAGGAAGTAAATGGATAGTATAGTTTCTTGTACGCATGAAACCATTTGGCTAATTCAGCAAGATACAGCTTTTAATCCACTATCTATTTTACTGAATAAAACACTCAAAATATACTTTATAATAATATATGTTAAAGCAATTAAAGTATTAAACCCCTATATCATAAGCCATTATTAATAAAAACGGATAGAGGGCCTTCTCCCCCACTGATTTACCCAAAAAAAAAAAATGTCATAAGCCATTAAAGTATTAATCCCTATCTCACACACCTTTAAGAACACACGTAAAACGTCCCTTAGTTATAAGTCTGTCTCTTATTTTAATGTTTCAACTGACCGAAATTTTTATTCTACAAAAAAATTAAAATAATGATTATTTACCAATATATAGAAAGTTGTTTTTCTTAAAAAAGGAGGCGTTACTGGGGGGACCATTTTTTATTGACACTTTTATTTTTGGTGATATATTATTAATTTATTGAAATTGGATAGTTTAGTGAAGTTTCCAACCTTAGACAATTGCTCCAAAATCATGCTTTTTAGTTGCAATCTATTGTTGGATAAGTTTGATGGGAACCAAAAGGGAGGTTGCTTTTGCAGCCCGAGACGATTTGATTTTTCATGAAAGAGTAAAATATATATACTCAAATTATTTTGTTGTCCATTGACTCCCTCTACTCTTTGGAAGTCATTATAAAGCAATGACACATGAATAAAATTCTCCCAAATTTCAACTATGATATACTCGTTGTTGACTCTCTCTCTCTCTCTCTCATTTTATCCATTTACATGTGCTTACTTTTTAAGTTTGGCAATGGGTCGGGCCTGGGCCTGAACAGCCTTGCCCTAGGCCTGACCCTTGTCCCCATAGGGCCAACTCAGGCCCGGCCGAATTGAGACAAAAAACAAATGGAACAGAAATAAAAAGAAAAACAAGGAAAAAAGAGGGCTGTGCCAGGCCAAACCGGGATAGCACCGGCCATAGCCCTACCCTTGGGCCATAGTTTGTGACCCAGGCCTACTTTTTTTTGGGCCAAGCTGGGCCAGGACGCTTGGCCAATTGCTAGCCCTACGTACTTTTATGACCATCCATCTCCCTCTTTCTTACATTTTTTCCATTTGCGTGTTTTTATATTTTATCTATTTACGTATCTACTTTTATCAAATTTTCACAAAGGCAGCCGAGTTACTTGGGCTCCGGCCCCTTGTCGAGTCTGAGTTGGGCGTCCAACTTGGAGATAATGAAAAAAAAATCTAAAAATAAAAAAACCTAAAAAGTAAAGAATTTATTTGGAATTTTTTTTTTTTATGTTTTATATTATGTTGGTGAAGACTGGAAAGTGTTTTGACTATAAATGGTTATTTTTATATTTATTATTATTTTGAAAATACCTAGGTACAAGTTAATTTTTTAAAATCTATTTTTTTACTACTTTTTTAATCTCATTTTGATGTGTTAGGCTTAATCTTACTTTAAACATAAAATTCTTATTTTTTATAATTTTGAACACGATTTTTTTGTTGTTTCTGTACTCAGCACAATTTGAGAAATAACTCCATCGGAGTACTCGGATTGGGCACGGGCCAAGTAATTAGCCCGACTGCGGGTGTCCAAATCTGACTTTTATGACTTCTCTCTCTCTCATTTTATCATTTATACATGCCTACTTAGATGACCATCTTTCTCTCTCATCCTTTTCCATCATCGCATGTTTAACGGTACGTGTGCGCATGTTGACGTGAAGTGCGAAATATATGTTATTTATATCAAAATTGACCTTTTCACACCTAAAAACCTACTGCTTGCATGCCTTGCCATGGAAATGTATGTGAAGCGCTTTTAGGAAGTTAATAATCATTATGGCTGAGAATTTATTTGGTTTGGATTTGAAACCTAAATTTTAGTTGGTTTGGATTTGAAACCTAAATTTCAAACCCTATTTGAAATTGAGTATGGATTTAAGATTTGGATCAGTCAGATCAAACTCAAATCTAAAATTTGGATCCAAATAGTAATTTGGATCCGATTTAAGTGCAGGTAGATTCGATCTGAATCCAACCCAATTATTAAATTATTATATATAATTATATAGATATACACATGTTATATAATATTTTAGGTTATATATTATTCTATTAAAATACTAAATACTATATATATTATATGGAAAAAATTTATATAAGCATCAAAAATCCATTGGAAAGGTTTTAAGTTGAAAAACCCTTTAATTGATCATCTTGACATCGAAATGTATAAATATAAATGAAAAAAAAAAACGAAATTGTGTCTTAGAAATAGTACATCTTGCTATACATTATCTAAACCGTCCATTTTCAAGATTTTCATATGTTTATAGATCTACTTGATTTTAACCATTTTTGGAGTTTAAAATTTTATAATTAGAGATGAAAATATATTTTAAGATAATCCTAAGAATTTTTTACACCAAAATTACATGTTATGATAAAATTTGGAGGTGCGTTTTAATTGGATTATGTAAGGTTGCAACCTTACAAAAACCGCATTATGTGTGTGCGTGTATATATATATATATATATATGTGTGTGTGTGTGTGTGTGTGTGTGTGTGCGTGTGTGTGTGTGTATGTGTGTGTGGATTAAGCGAAAGTGAATAGTGATTTCGCCTACCCTCATCACCGTCCAAAGTTCATCACACGATCACGATTATCCGGTAGTGTTATATTTTTCATTTTTTTTTTACAAAGCGGAATGACCTAAAATTTGGATCATGTGTTCATCAAAAATACGTGACAAAAAATATTAAAAACATATTTTACATGAAACAAATTGACCAAAATACCCCCAAAATGTTTCAAGGGTATTTTGATCAATTTATTTTTTGTAAATTATTTTTTTTATATTTTTTATTAGGTGCACCTCACTAAGATGTACACACACCAAATTTCAGATTATTTTTTATTTGTAGAAAAAACAATGAAAAACGAAACACTACCAGACAATCGTGACAGTGCGATGAACTTTGGACTGTGATGAGGGTTGGCGAAAACACTACCAGACGTTGGGAAGATATATATATATATATATATATATATATATATATATATATATATATATATATATATATATATATATATATATATATATATATATATATATAAAAGTCTTCCCAATGCCTATATAGGAAAAGTCTTTCCAACGCCTCTAGGTGAAAATGGACAGTGATTTCGCCTATCCTCATCACCATCCAAAGTTCATAACACGGTTACGATTGTCCGATAGTATTTCATTTTTTCATTTTTTTTACAAATTGGAATGATCTGAAATTTGGAGCGTGTGTACATCTTAATGAGGCGCACCTAATAAAAATATAAAAAAATAATTCTTGAAAAGAAATTTGACCAAAATAAACTTGAAATATTTCAGAAGTATTTTGGTCAATTTATTTCATGTAACATATTTTTTTTGATATTTTTCGTAGATTCACCTATTTTTTATGAACACACATTCCAAATTTTAGATCATTCTAATTTGTAGAAAAAATATGAAAAATAGAAAATGAAATACTACTAGACAATCGTGACCGTACGATGAACTTTGGATGGTGATGAGGGTAGGGGAAATCACTTTTCATTTTCGCCTATAGGCGTTTTGTAGTACTTTTATATTTATATATATATATATATATATATATATATATATATATATATATATATATAAGGATGCAACCTTATAATGTAGAACTGCAGATGCACCTCCATCGGAAAAAGGTAGTTTTAATGTTGAAAAACCCTTTGATTGATCATCTCGACATCGAGATGTATGATCATGAAAAATAAATAGATTTTAAGTCTCATAAATAGTGCATTTTACAATATATTATCTAGACTGTCGATTTTCAAGATTTTCATATGTTTATAGATCTACTTGATTTTAACCATTTTTGAACTTTAAAATTTTATAATTAGATATAAAAATAGATTTTGAGAAAATCCCAAAAGCATTTTACATCAAAATTATATACCATGATAAAATTTGAAGGTGCACCTTACCTCTACAGCTACATATGCATTCGTATGCCAATTGCACCCATATATATATATATATATATATATATATATATATATATATATATGAGAAATGATCCTATAGAACCATCCCCCATCCATGTGTATAGGACCCCAAAGGATCACCATTAAATTTGGCATAGATCTATAGAAAAGTTAAGTCCCACACCCATATGATAACTTTTTTAGAGATCTGTGCCAACTTTAATGATGATCATTTGGGGTCCTACACATATGGGTGAGGGAGGGTCCTATAGAATTATTTACTTATATATATATATTGGAATGAATCTGACTGTTACAACTTCATTTCGTATTTGAATTTTTCATTTTTTTCTACAATTCAAAATCACTTGAAATTTTAGAAGTTCATTCTTCTCATCAAGGCGTACTTAATTAAAATATAAAAATAATAATTCATAAAATATAAATTGACCAAAATAGCCCCAAAGATAATTGACATAAAAATATAAAAACTAATCATTTATAAAATATAAATTGACCAAAATAGCCCCAAAGATATTTTGGTCAATTTATATTTTGTAAATTATTTTTTTATTTTTTTATTAGATTATCCTACTTTTGAAAAATAGACACTCAAAATTTTAAGTGATTTGGATTTGTATAAATAAAATGAAAATTCAAATACGAAATGAGGTCGTGACCATTGGATTGGACACAAATTCAATGTGGGCCGTTGGCTGGTAGGATCCTCTCTCTCTCCCCCTATATATATATATATATATAAGTCTAATAATTGGGTTAGATCCGGATCGGATCCACTTGTATATTTTGGGTCTATATCTGACCCTAATCCAAATCTTGAATCAATACTCGGATCCAGATAGATCCAAAATTCAAATTTCGAATCCCTAAATTTTCCCCAAGCCCCTTGCTAACACTGTGCCTCTCGACTACTGATTTGGAGGCAGAGATGCAAGCACAACCAAGCCAATTGAACCAATAAAAAGACATAGAGGAGTGTGCCACTTTAGAGAGAGAAAGCAACTCAACCAATCAAGAGAGACAAACAGAGCAAGTCTACCAATCAAGAGAGAGAAAGAGGCTCAAATCTACCAATCATGAGATAGAGGAAGAGAGAGGATGACCAGGTCTTCCAATCAACACGGAAGTGCTATGTGCATACTAGAGAGAGAAAGAGGAGAGAGAGAGAAAGAGAGCATAGCCACAAATCGTGGGGCGTTGGAGGACCACGGGGGAGAAGTGGGCATTTGATGCCCTGCCATTAAAGTCACCCGCCAATGCACGTAGGGATGAGTGCTTTTTTTATTCCTATGGTTGAGCACTGGGCTACAACCATTACTTTCCTATAACATGGGAACATCACATCTTTTTCTTTTGCTTTACCATCACATGTTTTAAGAAAATTAAATTATGGAAAAAAAAAGTGGTGCCAAAATTTTATCAATAGTAGTCTTGGGATTAGGCTTGTTGCAGCCAGATGAACAACAAAATAAGGTGCCCACATGGGTTTTTAATGTTCTTCAAATAGATTTAGTACTTGGAATCATAGTTGTCAAGGCTACACGATCGGACTTTCGACCCGTGCTTTGGTCTATCCAGTTCTAAGCAAAAACTAGGTTTGGTCAAGAACTAATCAAAAAATAATGTTTGACTAGTTTTGACACATCATTCCCACCAGTTTTGATATGTTATATTGGTTGAACAAAGTTGGACGATTTCTATGTATAACATATTTCACGATTCATAAATGACTTAGGTTAAACAAAGTTTTGATGTCAAAAAACTACGATAATTTGAAAATCCATGTTCAACCCTAATTATAGTATTTAAAATTTAAAAAATGACGCAGATCTATAAATAATGTAAAAATATTGAAAATAGGTATTCTAGATACAAGAATCACTATTTTTAGGACTTAAATTTCTTCTATTCTATATGTCCATACATCTAGAGGTTGAGATTAATTGAAAAGTTTTTCAACTTCAAAACACTCTCTCCTTGATTTTTTAGGTGCACCTTACTTCTAAAGTATAAGGTTACAACCGTAAATAAACTCTTTCCTATAAATAAATTCCCCATAAGTGTTTAATTGTGGTATAAATATATGAAATAAATAGGGAAATTATCACAAATATACCTTAATTTTCGTCTATTTAGAAAAAACATTTAATTTTCATAAACCTTGTCCATACTCTTTTTATTCAATTTTGACATTTTTTTTACCAAAATAACCTTCACGGTAGTCGTTTTCACAAAACTAAAATGTTATACGGCATTTTAAGTATTGTAAAAACTTACTCATGTTTTACGGCATTTTGAGTATCCTAAAAACTCATGTTTTACGACATTTTGAGTATGTAAAAACTAGCCCATGTAATACGGTATTTTAAATACCGTAAAAACTAACACATGTAATACGGTATTTTAAGTACCGTAAAAATTAATCTATGTTGTACTGGCACTGTAAACCTTTTTCTGTTGTTTATATTTATCTCTTTCATCCTATTTATATTTATCTTTTTTATGTCTCTAATTATTTTTATGTTTATCTCTTCTTTCACTCTCTAATTCTTTTTAATATTTATCTCTTCTTTCTCTCTCTAATTTTTTTTTATCTCTTCCTCCTCTCTCTAAGTTTTTTCTATCTCTAACTCTCTTTCTCTCTCCAAAGAGATTTGTATAACAACCTATGTGTACCTTATCATCCCATATAAAAACTCCCTTCAACCCCATCCCCTAGGAAAATTAGTGTTTGTTGAGTTGATGAAGTAAGTAGAGAAAGAAAGAGAGTGAGTAAGAAAAAATATTTAGAGAGAGAAAGAAAAAAATATTTAGAGAGAGAAAGAAGAGATAAACATAAATTTTATTTTAGATAAATGAAAAAGATAAACATGAACAGGAGAAAAGGGTTACGGCATTTTGAGTGCCGTATAACATAGGTCAGTTTTTACGATACTTAAAATGTTGTATAACATGGGTTAGTTTTTAGTGTGCCTATAATATGGATTAGTTTTTAGGATACTTGAAATGCCGTATAGCATGGATTAGTTTTTAAGATACTTAAAAATACCATATAACATGGATTAGTTTGTACGGTAATTAAAGTTATGTAATTGGCTTCACGGTAATATGACTACCGTGAAGGTTATTTTGGTGTGTTACCGTTGAGGTTATTTTGGTCAAAAAATGCACAAAATTGACAAAAAATAGTACGGGTGAGGTTTATAAAAGTTGAACGATTTTTCTAAATAAAAATTAAAGTATATTTGTAATAATTTCTCAAATAAATACAATCAGATCAGTTATTTTTAATATAAGGAAGTCACAATTACTATTTATGGGTAGATTTAAACTCATATGGTCGAAAATGCAAGGTACAAAACCCAAAATAACATCTATAGAATGTTGTAAGATACTTAAGTTTTTGAATTTCAATTCTAATGGCTAAAAGTAATTGTGAACTTTTAGTGCTAAAAAGTAAATTATCTTTTACTGTACAATCCGATAGAGGCATATACCCAATCATCCAAGAATTGAATGAATAGGCTTATGCCCTGATCACCAAAGGGCTGCGCCGTTGCACTTACAAGTAGTTATGTTCTGCCCCATCCAACATAGGGCTTGCAAAATCTTCAATACTATGAGCTAATAATTTCCCAATGACCGTTACAGTGCAACTGCATATAATATATGTGAGTCTACTTGTAGTCATTTTGATTCTCTCAGGTTCTTTGGGGGTGGTATCTCTTGAATGGCTGTGATCTTCACGGAATTAATTTCAATGCTCCATGTTAAATAATGGGCCATAAGAACTTCGCTCATGAGACTCCAAATACAAACACGAAGGGATTCATCTTCAACTGATGGGCATGGAATTTCTTGATGGTAATATGAAGATATACATGGTGCTCCACAATATTATATAGGCTGTCATCTAAGATTCATCATCATCGTCAAATCCTTGTCCCAACTAATTAGGGTTATCTATCATTACAGTCATTGCTCATTGTAATGTCGTTCCTGTATTCTTAAGCCAAAGCCAAATGACATTACTGTGTAACAGAGATGCCATTATGTATGCATAATTTGACCTTTTTTACTTGATTATATAATGAGTATCCATAATCAATCAATATTTAGTTGTTAAGGAGGGAAATTATCGTTTAAACGTGCGGTATTCAGTCGTGAAAGTCAATACAAACTCGACTCTATTTTTCTTTTTCTTTATTTAAATTGACAGAGTATCGACAAGTTTGACAGTTTCAACTTCTGCCCAAGCCATGAATTCCGGGTAATTGCCTTCATTGTGAGGATCGACAACCATGTTATGAGTGGCTAGGATCTCTTTATATGCCCATTGAGGATACCGCAGCACCACTCCTCCCAAAAAAATGTGGAGCACTCCTCATTATCAAATAGGGAAGTGCTACAATATTAGGAAGTAACGGTTTCCAATACCGCCCACCTCCAAAAATCAAACACACCCTACATAATCATGATCCTGGCTCACGTGCTGCACAGCTTCTGGCACACGGGTGATATGTTTTCCAGCAATTAGAATCTGCAGATGATTTCACATGAAACAAAAGAGGCCTCTCTTCCTAGCATACCAAGTGGGTCTAATCTCCAACCTATGATCCATAACGTATGAAAGGACTGCTCTTAGTAGAATTGTAAAGGCATTCCTAGGAAAGTCAGTGGGAGAGGTGGCAACAAGTCGGGAGCACCCGGACCCGGACCAGGATCCGAAGTTATTGGACCCGGACTGAGCCTAGGTCTAATCTCCAACCTATGATCCATAACATATGAAAGGACTTCTCTTAGTAGAATTGTAAAGGCATTCCTAAGAAAGTCAGTGGGAGAGGTGGCAACAAGTCGGGAGCACCGAGACGTAGACCAGGATTTGAAGTTATTGGACCCGGATAGAGCCTGTATCTGATTGGACCAGACCCAAAAATAAAACTATATTTTATATATATATATATATATATATATATATATATATATATATATATATATATATATATATATATATATATATATATATATATATATATGTATATACATGCGTTATTTAAATATTATAACTAAAATATATAGTTATATTTAATAAATAATATTAAGATATTATATATTAAATATTATTTATATAATAACACTATTCGGGTCGGGTCCCAGTCGAGTCCACATGTAGTGTTTGGTCCAATATTTGGACCTAGACCTGACCCACCAAGTCCAATTCTTGGACCCATTCTCAGGACAGTAGGTCGTAGGTGCAGGTCCATTACCACCCCTAGACAGTTGCAGTTGAAAGTTTTCGTCCCTTAGTAAAAACTATTTGGGTCTTGCAAAGTTTTTTCTCTTATTCTCCAAGCCTTCAATCTTCGATCTTTGCCTTCTCTTAAGTGAGACAACATTCACCAAGTGGGCATTAACCAACTTAGCCTTAGCCTTAACTATGAATGGGGGAGGAAACCCCAATTCTTCAATATTAGAGTGTCTTCCTTTTTTTAAAATCATTAATATGGTACCTTCTTCCAACATTTTCTTTGGCTTGAAGGGAGCTATCAGTCCTCTTCCATTCGCCATGCCTTCCTTCTTCAAGATATCATAGTTCATATCGTGCATAATGCAATTAGCCTTGCAACTATAACAGTGTCATTCATGATTAAACTGAAAAGAATAGAAATTACATTTGAATTGTAATTGTGCTTGGGCTTGAGTGGTTAGTTATTTATGATTGGAATACTACGTCTTGAGTTCGATTCCTATTTCTGCACTACCAAAAAAAAAATGACATTCACGTTTCAAGTTGCCGCCTTTGAGATGATTAACATTGTGTATGTTTCAAGAGCTCGAAAAGCTTCACTTTTGGGAATGGAGAGCCACATTTTATTTTTAGAGGTCTTTTTTCTTGCAAGGGAGTTTTTGGTAGTTGTTTGTAAGTAATTGGGGTTACCAAAAATAAGTTCCCCGTGGATATTGCTTGCTTGGGGTGGCAATTGGGTACGCATGTCGGATCTACGCATAAGTATTAGACCAAATGGGTCTGGTCTAGATTCGAATATCCTAGATTTTATTGGATTAGATTGGGTCCAAGTCATAGTCAAACCGACCCGACGTAAACCTAACCCAACCCAATAGTTATGTAAAATATATGTGTATGTAATTAAATACGTTTTTCTTTTATCTATACCCGGATCCAACCTTGTGGATCACGTCTACATCTAGCTAGGACCTAATTGGTTGGGGTTGACCAGACCCGAACCAACCCAACCCATGAACACCCTGTGGAGCAGGATCGGATGTTTAAAATCGTTAAATGGGTGGAAAGAAAGATGATGCTATTCTTAAAAGTTTGTGCATCCAAACATGGCCGCTATTTCAAAAGAGTTGTCACGTGATTTACTAGTGGTTTATAGCGGGATGTTAATTATTTTGGTTAAATCGCCACTTTTTGAAACTTTTGAAGTCTACGAGGGATTCAAAAAACTTTTGAACGTTCCTAAATTTCAAAAACAACAAAATGAAAAATATTTTTTGAAGATGTCCAAATCTATTGCCACGAGTGATCGAAAAATGGAACCAGCCTCGGAAACCAGCCAACGGCTACGTCTGAGTAATCAATAAACCGGCCGGTTCCCAACCTAATCGGGCAGGTCCTAGCCGGTCCAAAAAGTGTTAAAAAAAATAAAAAAATTGTTTTTGGACAAAAGGCAGTTTCATAGCCCAAAAATCAAACTGGCCTTAAAAATTGATTTGTGCCCAAATATATTTATGAAATTTTCTAAAAAAGATGGGAAAATGTAAAAATAAATATTCATTGCCAAAACACTATCCAATCTTTGCTAAAATGATAAAAAAAAAATCCAAAAACACATAACAAACAAATCCCTTCGTTTTTTGAGATTTCTTTTAAAATATTCAGCCCACCAAAACCGGATTGGCCAGTGCTCGGTTCCAGTTAGACCGGTTGGTTTCAAGTTGGACCGGCCAACACTGATTGCCTCTTTTCAAAATCACATATGGTATTCATTCATGTTGGTCGTTGATTGAGTTGACACTAGAACTATAATTGAAGCTATTTTGGGCTCCAAATCAATTTTTTCTTTGGAGAAGCCATTCCATAATCAATCTCTTCGAAAATGAAAATTCATTTAGAATTCGAGGTTCAAATTAGTAAGAACAATATCTTTTACTATCCCTGTGGGAACATCAAAAGTTCTCTTGAAACCTGTAATACTTGATGGAATATTTAATGAAATCTAAATAAAATTGGATCGAATGGGCTTGAGAAAATTTTGCATTTAGAATTTAAGCAATCGATATGGAAAGCTTACTGCTTGTTTGGCTGTTTAGGAGTTTGCATCAGTTTTAACCGAAAAGCGACCAAAACGTACATGGGGCGCATTTTGCGGCGACATCCAAACAAGCCATTATCTTGAAATAGAAATATGTGGAAGAGTTCACGTTCAATGGCAGCACTCAAGTTTTCTACAATGTGATCACATCACCTCAGACCTCAGATATCAATAAACGATCCTAAAAACTTTAGTGCTCTCAATGAGCACATTTTCCACATGGAATTTCTATTGACAATGATAATCCTACTTGTGCATAAGTGCCTTGAAGATAATTGGCATGGGATGGGCCAAGCTGAGGCTAGTTCAGTATGACCTAACCCTTTTTTTTTATTTTTTTTTAATTGTATTTTCCTTAGTCCCGACAAAGCCAGGTCGGCTCTATAGGGACAAGGGCCAAGCAACGGCTAGCCTAGCTCAGACCTGGCCCGCTGCCATTCCTATGCATGAGTGCCCCCATATAAGCATGTAAAATGTCTGTTTGGTCACAAATTTATTGATACATGAGGTCACGTTTAGGCCTAGAGGTTTAAGAGCTCAAAATGATATTCCCTGATAGAACTGGCCGGCCTAGTTCTTGACGGGAACCGATCGGTTTCTTTATTTGGTAGGAACCAAACAGTTCTCCCAATCCGGATAGAGCAATTATGATCCAAATTTTTTTAAAAAACCCTGGTTGCAATTGAGGAAACGCTTTAGTGGAGATTTTTGGAAAGCCTTATGGATCTTCTAAACTAGTATGCCTCTCGAAATGTTTCAAAATAAAATCCTACCAAATATGAGAAAAATACTTTCTACCTCTTTGTTTCCATTGTACAAAAGCGATAACCTCTCAAATTTCATAAGAATTTCAAAACGGATAAAAAATTACAAGAATAAAAACATGTAGAATCGGTTTTGAGGGGGACAATTATTATTACATCACGTAGTTTTTTTATTCAAATAGGAAAAAATAGTAGAAGAAGAGTTGAATTTTGACTATGAGAAAAGGGTTGACGTATATGGTCTTTTTCTCAAAAAGATTGGGATCTTGTTTTAGATTTAAATTAAATTAAAGTAGTAACTTAATGCACCATCTTAACGTAAAATGGAAAAATGCCCTTGTTCTTAATTTTTAATAGGGAAAATTTCATATAGAATCTCAATTTCTCATCTTATTTCATGGTAGACTTTCCTTCCATTTTTCTTTCAAGCAGCATAAAGAAACCCCTAAAGATTTCACTGCATCCCTCTCTTAATTGACTTTTGACTATAAAAATTAGCCCCCAATAAATTTTTTTATATCATTTCAACTCAAAAACTTTTTAACCCTCTTTTTCCCTTTTCACCAATTAAAAACTTTTTTGGGTTAAAATGATATAAAAGATTTTTTGGGGTAAATTTTTATGATCAAATTTCAATAAAAGAGGGAGATAAGAAATGATGGGGCATGGTGAAATTTCCTTAAACAGCATGAAAGAAAAAGAGAAAGAGGGTCTACCATAAAATAATATGAGGAATTAGGGTTCTATATGAAATTTTCCATTTTTAATATGGGGTGAGCTCGTATACTATTCAAGTAAGGCTCATCTCAAAACTATATCGATGCAGTTTTGGTATCGGAAAAACTTGTAAATGCATAAAAATATATTGTCACCTCTAATAATGAAATTTAAAGTTCCAAAACTAATGCAAATTGAGCAAATATATATACTATTAAGTTTTTTTTTAAATAGACTGTCTAGATAATGCGTTACAAGATGCATTACTTTCATGACTTTAAAAAAAATTAAATCCCACATTCATACATCTTGATGTTGAGATGATCAATTTGAAGATGTTTTTCAACATTTTAACAACTTATTTTTTTTTATGAAATTTTGAGTTGCGCCTTACTTCAATAGTATAAGGTTAACACCTCATATAAACTTTTACCTTTAGGAAGCATAAAATCCCCCAAATTTTAAAATTGATACCCTCTGTTTTAACCATGGTTTACCAAAACTACTTTATTAAAAAGGGAAAATATCTCTATATCCCCTATTTTAAGTTTCATTTATTGATATACCCATAGTTTCAATATCTTCTAACCCTCTAGCCACTTTAAACTAATTTTTTAACCTAAACAAATGTGAGAAAGACATGTTATTTTTAAACCCAATCATTTCTCTCTCTTCACTTATATACTCTAAACTTCTCTCATTCTCTCTCTTCCTACATCTCTCTCACTCTCTCTCTTCCTACATCTCTCTCACTCTCTCTCTTCTCCCATATTTCTCCAAACACCTCTCTCTCTCTTCCCGATAGCCTCTCACCTCCATGAAGCCTTTCTCTCCCTCTAAAAGTTTGGAAAGATAGCTTTTAGAAAAGATGTCTTTTTAGATTTGTTTGACCTAAAAAAATAGGTTTAAATTAGCTTAAGGGATTAGAAGAAGTAAAATTTACAATTTTTATTCCCCAAGATATCTTTTAAAACCTTGGGTCTATTGTGAAATGAAATTTAAAAATAGGAAGTATGAAGATATTTTCCCTATTAAAAAAATGGTCCTGCTTTTTAAATCGTTTATAAGGTTTGATTCCCATCAAGAAACTTGAATTGTTGAAAGAAAAAAAAATTTATTCAAACTATATAGTTTTTAAAAGCAAAAGCATTTAAAGAGACCATTTACCTTAGGTATATCAAGGGCGCAATCAACTTTGGCCATTTGATACAAAATCAGGCGGTTAGGGGCGTCCCATTGACTGAGCTCATTGATTGATTCTAAAAAGAAAATTTTTTGAAAATTTGTAATACACGACAAGTTGACACATTTATCGTATTATTGCTATGAATGATTATGACATTGTAACAAAAATAAATGGTGACCCTTAAAGACTCATTAGAGAACTATACAAGTTTTCTTAAAGTTTTTATTTTTTTTCAGTTTTGAGGTGGGTCGGCCATGTGTTGCACATACTTAATAGAATACAACACATGTTAAAACATGCCATTTGGTTCGAGTGGAAGGCTTAAAAATGGCAAGGGGAATGTCCAAAAAGGACATGAATGGAAGTAGTAAGAAAAGTTATAGAGACTTACGGTCTTACTGAGGGTATGACTCTTGATAAAACAAGATTCGTAAAGCCAATCCCAAATAATTGGGATAAGGCTTTCATGATGTTGATGATCTGAAGACTCATTTGGACATGGATCACTTTGAGCAACATAAGATACTAATATTAATACTGGTATTTTAAAACTTGTATCGGTGGAGCGAATCATTTGATCGGTGATCTAGATTGGGTATAGATCGATCCAAATCAATGATTGAAAAAATATTAAAAATAAAGAAAATAAAATACAATTATAATAGGGTTTATAGGGCGAGGATTTAGAGAGGATCTAAAAAAACATTAGATATGCTTTTAAAAAAAAAAAATACAATTTTTTTTTTCTATTTTTTTTCTTTTTGGGTGGGGGAGAGGTGTGTGTTTAGGGGGGAACCAGCTAACATGCGTACTATCTCAGAAATGGTTTGGTCCCCATCAATTCGCATCGATAAAAAATGGCAGGGCTTTAAAACACTAATTTATACATTAGTTGATCACTTGCATCATGTACCGGAATTCTTTAATTTTCGTTAGAGTTAATGGAATCCAGCATCCTTCACTTATGTAAGTACACATGTTTACAATCAATGATGTTTTGGCTCTTCGTTTTCTACTACTTGAATTACTTACTCAGGAAAGCCTTGCGCAATGCGGCGAAACTGAATAGTATTTTTGCCTATAAGCTTGCTACCGTCCGAATTTTTTTTGGACAGTGGGGAAAAATCGACTATCACAGACCTAATATATCTGTCGCAATACTGTCAGGGATATAATAGGTCTGTAACAGACATAGTAGGTCCGTAGCGGTCGATTTTTCACGTTAAACCACAACAGACGTATTATGTCTGGTGAAACTACTATTCACTTCGTCTATGGGCATTAGAAATTGTTTTTCAATTACTTATTTTACTCTTGTTACTAATTATATTCTAACTGTTACAAAGTTGATCACTGAGGATATCCATTTGGAGAGGTATTACCGTGTATGAAATCGGTTGTCAGAAAAGAGTGTTTGGTGATGTTATTTCTACTTAATTTATTCACTTTTATGGAGACAAGACATGATCCCCTCCTACCTCCATCTTTTAAATCTAGTAGATGCATGTTCTCCCCCGTCCTCATGTTTTGATAGTGGGAGTCCTAAAGATTGTGGTCGAGGAAAGATTGAAAAGTCATTTTCATGGCCCACATTTGACACAATGGTTACATCTTCATTATGATTTCTTATCATTTAACGAAAACTAATTAGCTTTTGTATCATGAGAAGAGAAGCTTTGTTTAGGTTGAAGTTTCTTTGAGGCAGTATGTGATCCATTTGAAATAATGTTATCATGCATATATCATAAAATCGTTTTTTTATATAAACTTGTAAATTACAAGGAAAAGTATTTGGTGAGTCGGCCAACCCATGTGTCTGCTCTAGTTTTTTTAGGGTTTTAGAACCTGAAACATATTTCAAAATACTACAAATTTGTTTCCATTATAGCATTGCATATTTTATGATCTTTGAATGATTGAAATAAATGGTATGAAAAAGAGCGTACAAGTTGAATCATTTTAAAGGAAAAAGTTTATATAAAGATGTTGTTAGGTTTATGTGGCCATTAAAGACCTTATGAGTGCTTGTAAGATGAAATGATATAGTGGAATATAAACTCAGTGGGAATGTGATTCCTCGTGGACTATACTAAATAAATGATGTTTGCTGATACCGATCTGTACTTGACGATTTAGGCCAGTTGGTTGGGAAAAACCCATATTACCTGGGCATAAAGAACAAATCGAGAATGGTTCTAATGGGTTAGCCCTTGATGAAGTCGGAGCATATGCCCAAATGAGTGAGCCGAGGGACTGTATGACCCTTGTGTGTGATGGTGGCCTACAAAGACGGGGACCAAAGCCTCATCCATGTGTCATCACACGGCATGCATATCAATAGATTGTTCGGAAAAATCAGAAATCCATCTTTTAGAGTGAAGCATATATATGTGCGAGAGATACCCCTATGCGCCATTGAGTTATGGTTGTATCAGGTCTCGATGACTTTTACTCGTCTCTATGGGAAGACCTGTAATCCACGGATTGGGATTGCGACCCTTTGGCTCATCGGCCAGACTTTGGAGACACACTAATGAGCCCTTGCTTGGACTGTGGGTCATGAAAAACACTGGGTCGGTCTGATAAAGCAAGTGTGGTTTGTAGTCCACAGTTGAAGGTGGAGTGCCCCATGATTTTTTATTCAATTTTTAAACCATATGGATCATTTTCGCATCAGATTAATTTAATTGTATCTGTTTTATGATAATAATTATTTTAGAATTATTATTTGAATTTTTATGAACCACTGGGTATTATTTTTTGGATTTATAAAATTAAATATATTAATTTTACATTTGTATAAATATTCAAATAAATACCAAAAATTATTTTATTAATTTTAATGCATAAAAACATCATGGAGGCCCATTGTGCACATGGGCCCACCATGTTTCTAGAAGGTGGAGTCCATATGTACGTCTTATGGGTGGCACACCCCACCCCTTGAATTCTTTTTATTAAGTTTTGGTAATGTTGAATTGTCACATGTAGTCAAATATGACTTGGACCATATGTTGGCTTAATATGGAAGTGCATATTGACTTAATATATCTTTGATAGATTTTATGGAAAATATGAGTAGTAATGTGCTATATTATGGAATGCACAATATTTAATTAAGATTAATTTGACTTATTTTTTAATGGATAAATGGTTTAGGAAAGGGAGATAAGGTACATGCACTTTCTATAATGTTGATGGCCCATCTATAGAATGGATGGCTCAGATCTCTCACCCCACAAGTCACCCTTGATCGACGGTCCATGTTCAATCTCACAAGAAGAGGCAAGCCAAGGAAAACCCTGAGAAACCATAATCTTGATCAAGCCTATAAAAAAATAGATTGTCTCTATCCAAAATCTCTACACCTTATTTTCCTATCTCTCTCTCTTAAGAAATTTTTTCTCTCTCATGTTTGATCTCTCTTTCCTATATTGTAAAAAGGGGCTCAGGGTCTAGGCTATGGATTTCTTCTCTCTCTCATCTCTCAACTATGGATTTATGGCTCGGGGTTTTAGGGTTAGCAAAAGAAGAATCAATCTCTTTCGAACTAGGTTGTTAAGGGAATTCACATAAGGTTTGAGTTTGTGATCAAATGGGTTCATGTTCCATTGGTGTGGTTTGGCCGAAATTTGTTTTTCTGGTTCGAGATTGAAGCTAGACCGTTGATCCCGCACCATCGGATGACGGTGACTCGGTGTGAGGTATAATAAGTCCGGTTAAGGTAATCTTTGACACCTTTCCCTTCTATTTTTTGCAATCTTGCATTTTATTCTCAAGCATAGTGCATAGTTATATCAATGGCATCAAGTTTTAAAATCATGGTTTTATTGTTATATTGATTTTATTTTGAAGTATATGTTGTAGTAATAAGACCACCTGTAAATGATTTTTTACCAAAACAAAAAGGGTAAAATTAAAAAAAAAAATGTATTATTCCTCGTTAAAAGATCGCATAGGCTTTCTTTCAGATGCAACCTTATAATGTAGAACTACGGATGCACCTCAAAAATTCATCGAAAAATGTAGTTTTAATGTTGAAAAACCCTTTGATTGATCATCCCGACATCAAAATGTATGACCATGAAAAATAAGAAGATTTTAAGTCTCAGAAGTAATGCATTTTACAACATATTATCTACACCATCCATTTTCAATATTTCATATGTTTATAGATCTACCTGATTTTAACTATTTTTGAAATTTAAAATTTTATAATTAGATATAAAAATAGATTTTGAGATAATACTAAGAACATTTTACATCAAAATTATATATCATGATAGAATTTGAAGGTGCACCTTACCTCTACAACTATGGATGCATATGTATGCCAACTGCACCCCATTTTAAATGCGTGAATTTTTTTTTTTTTTTCATACTTATGATCATGGTGGTTGAGATGATACACATGTTATATCTTTGGATTTAAAATCCATGTCGAAGATAGATTTTGGATGGGTAGAGTTGAGACTCATTGTAACATGATTTCCTAAATAAATAAAAATGAACATTGAAAACTTTCTTTCTCACCTTGGATTGGGGAATTCCACCCAAGTTTCAAGATTCTTTCATATTTTTTTTTAAATAAGGTTTACCAATTTCTTCTAAAGTTGCCCTTAAAAGTAGTGGCCAAACTATCAGTTAAATATCCTAGTTATTTTATAATTATTCAACTGGTGGAATCATTCCATTTAACATTATAATAATTAATTTTTAAGTCTCGTATAATATATATATATATATATATATATATATATATATATATATATTATTTTATTTTATTTTCATGAAGGTCACCAACATTCCCACGCATTTATCTTTAGCCTCATTGTCTCATTTTACTCAAACACTTTTGCAAAAAAATATGTTTAAAAATGACTTGATCAGGCCAATTTTGGATTCAAAATCCTGAACAAATTAAGATATATTGGTAGTTTAGTCTCACATAAGTGACTGGAGTTCAATGATGATGACACCCTCAGATGTTCAGGTCAACGACACAAATATGTGAAATATCAGTAATACTTTTGTTATTTGAGCTTAGCAACACAAAATTCGTATTTTTCATTGTAAACGCTTTTGCCGAATTGCTAATTCTGAACAATCAAGAGAATTTCATTTGACTTAGGCCATTTATACGGATAAAATTTATTGAAATGTCCCCTACTCGTTCGTACTTTTCAATACTGGACAAGACAATTTAATTATTTTTAAGCATATTTTTTAAGGAGGTGCTTAGTCAAATGAAGCTTAGAAAAATAGCCATCCTAATCTTAATTTTCAATGGGATTTGACAGCCATAATAATTTTGTATGGCAATTTGATCATTTAGTTAATATTATCTCAAAGTAACGATTTAAAAAAAAAAAAAAAACCTATTGACACCATGCCCAATCCTTTTCTAAGACTTTGTTTGTATCTTATCCTAACATCTCTCTCCCCACTTCAAGTTTAGATGAAAACAAAGGCTATTGCAATTGATTAGTGGACCTTTTTAGAAAGTGACTCTCAGTATTCACACAGAATTGAAGAGGTTAAGCCGAGATTGACGGGTCCTCGAGTCAAAACTTGCGGCCGCGAATTGGATTTGCGATGTGGGAGGATATATAAAGGCTACTGTTCCTATGAGTTCCCCTTTTCATATCCAGAAAGAGCAATGATATTAGGAGACCCTCTCACACTCATGTGTGTAGGACTTTAAAGGATCACCATTAAATTTAGTACAAATATCTAAAAAAGTTATGACATGGGTATGGGACTTGGCTTTTTTAGAAATCGTTGCCAAATTCAAAGGTAATCCTTTATGATCCTCCGCAGGTCTCATAGAATCATTACTCATCTAAAAATACTTTCCTCTTGATAATTTATTTTTGAAATAGATTTTAAACCCAAGTTTTTAGGAATATACGATTTCTAATGGAGATCATTAATATGTACAATAAATAAATCCGAAATTTAAAAATAATCATTTATGAAGAAAATATTTCAGCCATCATTTTCAATATTTTCTCGAGGGACCCACTATTTACATAAATATTTATGATGGATGGTTTACGCGTGGGGGAAGACAAATGTATGAATGTGTTCCCAAATGCATAAAACACTTTTTCACCGATAAATACACCAAGTTGAAAATAAAAATAATTATTGTTAAGGATTGTATTTGAAAAATATGTAAAATGTTAATACAATCTTGAGACTCGGATAGCATTGTCTCAAACAATGGTGACATTTTGGCATTGACGAAACCAAATGAGGTAGAAGTCAAAATTTTCCTTTATATTTTCTTTTTAAAGTTAGGGAAGGTAAATACAAGTATATAAAATAAGGGTGCAGTTGGGATACAGATGCATCCGTAGCTGTAGAGGTAAGGTGCACTTTCAAATTTTATCATAGCATATAATTTTGATGTAAAATATTACTAAGATTATCTCAAAAACTATTTTTATACCTAATTATAAAATTTTAAATTTAAAAAATAGTTAAAATCAAGTAGATATATAAACCTGTGAAAATCTTGAAAATGGACGGTGTAGATAATATATTGTAAAATGCACTATTTCTGAGACTTAAAATATTTTTATTTTTCATAGTCATATATCTCGATGTCGAGATGATCAATCAAAGGGTTTTTCAACATTAAAACTAGCTTTTCCGATGGATTTTTAAGGTGCATCCGTAGCTATTGAGGTAAAGTTGCAACGTTATATAAATTTTTTCCATAAAATAAATGTAAAGCCAAAAGATTTCATGCTCTTGCTAGAACTCAATGAGGGAGTATCTTTAGGACCACAAATTTTGCTGATGTGACATTTTCATATTATAGATTAATCTCAATAAAAATTTCCAAATCACACTCTCTATGGGCTGGAAAAATAATGTTTCAATATAAATTAGAAAAAATTACAAAACAACACCTTAAAATGGACTATCTATGCAACTTACCCCACCCCAATTTTTCTCTCACTTTTTTCCCCAAACAACATTTTTTTGCAAATAACCCCCCCAACCCAAAAGTATCATGAAATAAGACTAAACTACCCTTGTTTGTTTTCACACGGCATTGTCTCTCTTGTTTTCACATGCGCTCTGACAGTACAAACACTCGCTCTGGCATTTTGAATGTTCGCTCCGGCAATACAGGTCTGAGCCGCAGCACTCCGGCATTATGAGAACTTGCTCTGGTAGTGCAAAGACACGCTCCAGCATTCCGCTCGGGCAATGAAGGCTCTGGAGCCACAACGCTCCGGCAATGGAGGACCGCACTCCGACAGTATAAACAAGCACTCTGGCATTCTAAATGTACGCTCCGACAATGCAGGTCTAAGCCACAGCGCTTCGGCATTGTGAGAATGCATTTCAGCAGTGCAAAGACGCGCTCCGGCAGTACGCTACTTGGGACCCTCGAATTGTTTTGGTTTGTACGGGAAGGACATTTCCATCCAAAAAAGAACAATTTTTTACTTTGGGGGGTTTTTGCGAGGAAATGTTGTTTTGGGGGGAAAAGTGAGAGAAAAGATTGG
Source organism: Amborella trichopoda (assembly GCF_054954075.1). Lineage (NCBI taxonomy): Eukaryota > Viridiplantae > Streptophyta > Magnoliopsida > Amborellales > Amborellaceae > Amborella > Amborella trichopoda. Next base: position 2,966,646 of record NC_142341.1, on the reverse strand, counting down.
GGTAGGGGTAAGATGCATAGATAGTCCATTTTAGGGTGTTTTTTGTAATTTTCCCTATAAATTATACGTAATCCCACTTCTCAACCATTCGATTTAAATGGATGACTAGGATTGCTCATGTCACAATGTCATGCTAAAGCACTGTTTGATTTTAGTTTTTTTTACGTAACCTTTTTTAGTGAAATTTGGGCCATCCCATCTTCTTTTCTGACGCGCCTAGAAAAAAAAAAGGATTCCTCATAAAAATAAATGATTAAAATACCCTTGACTGTTTCAGGGATATCCTGATAGTTTTTTATCAAAAGAAATATTTTTTATTATTTTTATCATATGTGCCCTTATGAAATGCGTGCACGCATCAAATTTTGTTGCAAAATTATTTATAGAACAAATATTAAAAATAAAATACTCTGAGCCATCAGATCAAGATCTGACACTCAAGAGCCAACTTGTGAGATTGTGACTCAAATCATCCCAGCCATCTAGAGATCTGATGGCTGAGAACAGGGGTTCACATATACTTTATAGAGGGTTGAGGACAAATGTAGAGCTTTCCCTTTAAACATTGTTTCAATACTCACCTACTAGTAATGTTCCCAATTGGGGAACCACCTTGAGTTGCCCAAAAGCTACCAATTCAATAGTGTGAATTGCGCAGTTTAATGTTGGGGCTTTTATATTTTAAGATTTTATGGATTTGGGTCAAAGTTGAATGTTATTTGTCTTGAGAGTTTTGGGTAAAAACTTGACTAGTAAGCTGCCCTTATGTTTTTCAATTTTCCAGTTCTTTATGTGAATTCTCCAGTACATTAGTTGGTATCAGAGTAGGTCTGTTCCCAAAGGCTAAGGGGTCTATTGCAAGTTTGCTCAATCTGCTAAGGAGGTTGAGGAGGTCATGGTCATGATAGTGGTATCAAAGTTACACAAGAGGAATTCAACAATCTGGAAGAGAATTTAGGAACTAGCCTATGAATTACATCGATTGAGGCTCGAGGAACTAATGCACAAGATGCTGCTACAGATATGAATTCAATCGCAATGATGGGCCAGATCAGCAAAAATTAATCCACCTCACACCCAAGGGGAAGGTAATCTTGCTGCGTGTGAAGATAGTTTGGTTCATAGTTTTAGCCAATGGATTATAAAGAAACATTCTTTTCATAAAATTGTTTTCAAAATCAACAAGTTGTAGATTGGGATTCGTCATGATTATATGACATGTTCTCCGATGAAGAATGAGATCTCATGGCCTAAGATGAAGTTGAACTACAGTGAAGTACGAGACTTCGTGGGTGATCCAATCTATGATGAGGCTCAAGATAAGTCAAAGAATTTCCAGAAGAGGGAGTTGCTGGTTAGGCCATTGAACCCGATGTTTATGACAAAGTGCTTCCCTAGTTTGTTGTAGGGTTTGAGTCCGATGGCTTTACAATGGCGGCTACATGTAAAAGGCTAAAACTTCAAATGGAGGTTGAAGTGGACCATGCTTTAAAGTTAGGGTTTAAGGTTTCATATCCAATCTCTTTTTCAATCAAGTGAAAAAGAAATCCCCAAATCGAGTTTTGGAGGTTCTGGTGAATCAATCAAGGGTTTAAACGATGGCAGTGTGATCAAGGAGCACCATCATGCTGGAAAAAAAGCTATTTCAGAGCTCTAGGATGTTTGAACTTGCTCCCCTAGTGTCTTCTACCCTTAACATCCCATTTGGAAGTTTCTTCAGTTCTTACTGTGTTAAATTTTAAGCTAGTTAAATTTGATACGTTCATACTAATTCCTCAATATACATATCGAGATCTGTCTTTTTGGAGAATTATCCTTGCACCCAAACTCTTTAAGAGAAAGAAGGAATAGGTTGAAGAAAACTTCAAACCGGAGGATAGGATTTCTCGAACCTAGGGGAGTCGAATGCAAACTGGCTGATTTGTTTTTTTAATTTTTCTTTGTTAAGATTCCGATTTATAATTTTGGGATATTTTGGCATTTATTTTGAGGGGGTTTTTTTTTTGTGGGAATTGGTCATTATTGAATTAGTTATTTACAAAAGGATAAAAGTGTCATTTTGTGTTCAATTTTAATTATGAGTTCATCTGATAATAGAAATATAGTTTCTTTGGGGTTAGGTAAAAGTATCTTTGGGAGTTGAATATTACTTATCTTGAGAGTTTCGGTTAAACTGGAGTAACCATTGAAGCTTAGCTTGTAAACTTTCACCACCATCTTTTACCAAATTTTATAGTTCTTTGTTAATTCTCTACAACATTAAGACCAAAGTGGATCTACCGGATCTAATAGAAACAAAATATTGCCATGTAATAAGATAAGAAAATGCATATTGTCATTATAGAAGATAAGAAAGTGCCTTGAAATAGTTGGTTGTGTTCATGGATTATTGTTAAAAGTGATCTGGTTAAAATGTCTCAATCCATAATCACATCAATCCTAATTTAATCGTCAATGTCTAATGCCTCTTGAATTTGACATTCATATTCTCCTTTGATGTTTGATACAAGACCAAGGTTTAAATGCTTGGATCCGGCTGCAAACTTTGCCCCTGCCTGCAGCCGAATAACTCAAGCGAATCTGAGCAGTCTAGAATGTGTTTTAAAAAAAACAAAGAAATAAAAATAAAAAAAATTAACAAAAATTAACAAAAATAAATAAAAGGGGATGGAGGAAGGACAACATATGGGAAGAGAGAGACTATGTTGTGTGCAGAGAGTGACAGGAAAGAAGTGGTAGATTCCTCCCCCTGTAGAAAGAGAGATAGGGAAGAGGAAAGGGGGAGTTTTCACCCCTTTTTCTGAGATCGAGAGGAAAAGAAATTAAGAAAGGGATGGCAGATTTCCGCTACCCTTCAAAGAAAGCATAGTTTTTTCTGAGATCGAGAGGAAAAGAAATTAAAAAAGGGATGGCAGATTTCCGCTACCCTTCAAAGAAAGCATCGTGTATGTCTAGTCCCTTGGTCAAAATATCTACTTGGGAGGATTTTTCAAGATGAAATTTTGGGTCCCACCTAAGAATCAGGAAAAAAAATTGAAAATTGAGTTTTCAAATGCTTAGAGCTCACCCTCTAAAAATTGGACGGCGTCTATTCAATTTTGAGACATTATTTTTTTCAAGTACATAAAGGGTTAAGTTAGATTTTTTTTTATATATAGGTTAAATTATGATTCGAAGAAGTTACATCCCAAAATTCAAGATCTTAAAACTAATCCTAAATGGGATTTTACCTGAGGAAATAAATAGATATTATATTCATGTAAGAGCAGTGTTCGTAAAATCGAACTGAAACGGTTAACCGGACATGGGCTTGGAAGCGGTTTAACCGGTCTAACTAGTAAACCGCTGATTCAACCACTCTAACCCGGCAAGTCCCAGGCGGTAAAAAATGTGTTGAAAAAAAATAAAAAAGATACTAAAAAAAATTTACTAAATTATGAAAAGCATATAAATAATTATTAAAACAAAACACATTCAAATGAAGTTGAAAATAAATGAAAACAATAGATTTAAACCCATTTTGTATTTTCCCAGGGCTAGTTTAAAAATTTTCTAACAAAGATGAGAAAAATATAAGAGTGAGTATTAATGACCAAAACAAGTTTTAATCTTTACCATGATGTAAAGAATATTTAAAAATGCATTACAAATCAAATTCTTTATTTTTGAGAATTTATATATATTTTTTAAATAAAAAAAAATACCGGTTGATCACTGTAACCACCCAAAACCGAAACCGACCAGTGGCCGTTTCCGATCTAACCGGGCGGTTAGCGATTAGATTCAAGCAATTTTGCGAACAATGTGCAAGAGTATAATGTCTTTTGGCTTCATCTGTATCTCTCACTCACATAGTCTATATATCATGAGTCTCACTTCAATTTCATTAGTGCCTGGCATTTGAACTATATTTTACTTCACACTGCCATGAAGACCTGGAAATTTTACAAGGTCAGTTTCTTCTGTTTTTTTTTGTCCCCATAGCCTTGAATATCCAATCTCCATATAAGATGAGGTCTAGATGCATCACAATAGCACATATTATTGAGTGTATGAAAGACACATAGTGATCATTTTAATCACATACATACCTACCACAAAATCAATGAAATAAATGCCCTAACAACTAAAAAGCCGGTCATTTATTAAAGGGTATGGTTTACATGATGTTGCAACCTTAAACAAACAAATTAGTACGCACCTTCGAATTTTATCATATATATAATTTTGGTACTTCAATTTTTGGAATCCTGGAACCTTGGCACCCTAGCAAGGCTCTGCCTATTGAATATGCCTTCTCAAATAAGGCTCCTAATATTTCCATATTGCAACCCTAGATAGGGTTGGCAATGGGCCGAGCGACACTGCCTGATTGGCCTGTCCCCAAAAGAACATAAGGCTTGGGCCACAATCTGTGATCTGATGGCCAAGCTAGGGTGAGTGCCACTCCGTATCGCCCTGGCCTGGCCCCTCTTTTTGCTCTTCATTTGTTTTTTCTTTTATTTTTTATTCATTTGTTTTTGGCTTGATCTAGCCCGTCCCATTTCTAACAGGGCCAAACCTGGGCAGCCCTATGGGGACGAGGGCTAAAGTTGGCTCGGCCCATTGCCACCCTTAACCCTAGAAAATGGTTTTGCATTCCGATTTTCTCCTCCCTGTGTTTGAGATTAATTAAGCCTTATGAACATGTGTGTGTTTGAGATTAATTAAGCCTTATGAACATGTGTGCGTTTGAGATTACTTAAGCCTTATGAACATGTGCTTTTCATGAAGGATGTAATGATGTATCCATCACTTGAATAAAATTGTTTACTACAGCAAGTATCCATCAAATAATTTCTTACTAAAAAATTTCCTAGTCCAAAAACCCCTCAATTGTCCAATCCTCCCCATGTTTTTTATAATTTGAAATTTTCTCAATAAAAATTACCTAGTCCAACTTGGAATCGTTCGAGTTATATAGGGGATTCAGGCACGAACATTGCTTTATATGGAATCAAAATGAAGTACTGGTAGCACTTAAAAAATGAGCAAAATTTCCTGAACTTTATGAAAGCGATGCAAACCACAAAGTAAAGGCTATTGCTATAAATGGTTAGGATTTTCCTTGTATTCCTTTTCTTTTTTCATTCCACCAATTTGTTTGTTGCAATTTGCAAATTTTGTTCAGCATCTTACCAATGCGATTTCATTCCAACACTTGACACAAAACGCATGCCAATAACCAGATATAAAATTAGAAATGGTGACCAAGCAAATGCATGTGCTACGTCTAATGTCAGTGCTCTCCATCAAGATCCCTTTTTTTCTTTTTCTTTTTTTTGTGAAGGTTATTTTGTGGCTGCAGTTAAGGCATTTGTCTGTTGTCCATCAGATCTCAGGTTGCCCGCGTCGCCGACCATCTCCAATTTGCTAAAATTGGCTTATCAAAGTGGTTGGTCAGAAATGAAATGAAAATGTCGCACTATGCCAATGATACTGAAATTATTTCCTGTTTTGGTGAAGAAAAAAAAGAGAACTTTGAGTCACTATACTGCGAGTATAATTGCATTGGGGATGAAACTACAGACACAGTGTTGTAATTATCACAAAATACAAGGACAGTGGCACATGTAGCTTAAAGGGGGAATTTATGGACATTTATTTCATGCTCTATATTTCCTTATTTTGGGGTTTCATTTAAATGAAGAGGCAAAGAGTTTCAGGTAGGGGGAGGGAAGGGAAGGTAATTAGTAACTAGTTACCCGTTGTTCCAAATTTTTGAAATGTAGAGATAGAGATAGAGAAAGAGGAGAGAGAGAGAAGAGAGAGTGGGTGGGCTCTTAACTGTGGGTCATGTTGATATTTGAAGGGGGCAAGGATAAGGTAGTTAGACCTTGAACAAATGTTGCTTTCACACTTATTTTAATGAGAGAAAGTCTTATTTACTGGCAAGGGTAAATGACCTAGCCCCTTTATGTTGTTCTTGTTTTTCTTTCGGGCATTGTTCTAGTGTCTCAAACCCCACAGGTGAGATGTTTGCCGAAGGGAAGGTGCATTATGGGGGTGTTTTCGTGAGAATCTTGGGTAGGGCAGTGGGGGTTATTGTGAAGGATGTCTTTAGATATTGTTTTGTGAGGTTTAGTTGGTAGAGAGTTGTGGTATAGGATTCTTTGAGGTTAGAATTTTTGTTGTATTTGACAGTCGAGGCGGTCCTCGTTGGAAGTCGGGAGTACTATTTGTATTTTTCCGTATTTTCGTCTGCTTTTCTTCTTATTTTACTTCTTATGGAGTTCTGCTGTCTTTTTCTCTTTTTATTTTACTTCTTATGGAGTTCTGCTGTCTTTTTCTCTTTTTATTTTACTTCTTACGAAGTTCTGCTAATGAAATTAATAGTTAACATTGAACAAAAACATGAGAAAAAAGAGAAAGGACCCACCTAATAAACTAAAATGAGCTTTTAATTTTATGCGTGCAATTTTAGGACATGATTTTGCGCAGGCTGATCCAAACGATGAAATCGAATCTTCTTTTCTTTTGCCATTTTTTATTACTACAGAGCTAGTCGTTACGTAGGTTGCATCCCCAAAATTTGGATTTCTAAAATTACGCTTAACTCAGACAGGAATGCAAATGTATATTTTGCCCTCATGGAAGTATATAAAATTTTCAGCATTTTACCTTCGTTTTTTTTTTAAAAAAAAATATTTTAGTTTCTCAAGAAGCTACATGAAATTTAGTATGCCATGGAAATCTGTCTAGGGTTTTATCTAAAAGAGCAAATGTGAAAGAGGCTTTTACAAGACCTATCATTTGTGCCAAGGAAATGTCCCAAATTATATATACAAAGCATGTTTCTATTGGGAAAGGAGCTAGAGTTGTGGTGGTAGTACTCTAGTCATCGCGTTGTGGTTTTTATTTCTACTGACACCACGCTATTAATACTTTCAAAAAACTAACTCCTAAACTATTTGAAAAAAAAAAGTAGGAGTCCGTCTTCCCCACTAAATTAACAAAGAAAAAAGGGCTTATCTTTATCTAAAGCACATTTTTGTGGACCATAAAAGATTAGAGAGAGAGAGAGATGGCTCAAACTATGCATAACAAAACCTATGATTTTCTTTGTCTAAAAGATGAGAGAGAGAGGGGTCGGGGGTGAATGGCTCAAATTATGAACAATTAAACACATTGATTTTCTTTGTCTAACACATGGGGTTGGGGACCATAAAGTTTAAGACTTTAAACTCATGTGATCCTAAGTGTAACGTCAACAAATGGCTTTGTTAGAGGGGTCCCTATGTCCCCTTTGTGGGAAACACATTTGACAAGCAAAGCAAGCACCAACACACACATACCCCCTACTCCTCCCATAATTGTCAAGCACCCATAGATCCATCTACACCAAAGCTCGCAAAAATAAAGAATGGAGAGAAAGGCTTTCCTTTATTGTTAATTTCACTTTTTTTTTTAATCTTAAAAGCCTTGCCTTTATTTTTATTTTATTTTTTTAAAATGCTAAAATTCCTGCTTTTATTCCTATGGTTAACACATGAAAACCTCAACAACACCCACCTTAGTTGAACAATGAAAAGTTAAAATTTGCCAAAATTTCAATTGGAATCTCTATATCCTCCCCCACTTCAGTGGTAATAGAAACCACATAAAACTACTTTCCTTTATCTTGTTCTGTTTTCTTTTAAAATAAAACAAGGTTTAAAATTATAGAAACCATATTGCAACATTTTATTCTTTTTTTCTTTTTATAAAAAACATAAAATTTTTGACAAAATTCCAGGCTCGCTTGGTTTATATTTAATTCATGTAGTTCCATTCTCCCATCCCAACCTCATGAAAGAATAAAATAAGTGGATATTGAAATGAGTTAAATAACCACTAATTATACTTGAATTTAAAAAAAAATATAAAGGAGATGCAGATATGATTAGTCTAGGAAAAAGTTTATATAAGAGCGAGGCTAGTCTAAACAATCAAATTAAGACGTACCTCAAAAATTCTTTAGAAAATGTTGTTTCAACGCTAAAAAACCGTCAATTTGATCATCTCAACCTCAAGATGTATGGACATGAGAAAGAAAAAACAAAACAAAAAAATTTTCAAATATTGAAAGCAGTACATCTTGTAATGTATTATCTAAATCGTCAATTATCAAGATTTTCAAGTGTGTTCATAGATCTCCTCGACCTACACTATTTTTTAACTTATTTTATTATTAGAGATGAAAATAAATTTTTAAGCCATTATAGAAATTTCTAATATTAAAATAATATATTTTGGCACTATTTAAAGGCGCACCCTATTTTGATTGTTTAGAGCCTCGGCCATGTACAAACCACACCCTTTAGTCTAATGGAGAGATGCCCGTTCTCCAGAAAGTTGTACCTGAATCTAATTTACCTTATTTCCCTTTAATATGAAGCTGAAGTATTTTCTTTCACAATGAAAATAACAATGAACCAAATTGTTCATGTGGTCTCATGGGTCAAACACCTAGATTTGATGTATTCCAAAACTCTCAAATCACGTTTACATCAATCTAATGCCATTTTTTTAACGAAGACAGTATCTTAAAGTGCGCCAAATCAAAATCTGCTCCAAAGGTGACCATTATGAGAGATGCCAAAATTAGGATTTTAAGTTAAGAGAATCTCATTTTCTTGAAATTTCTCTCAGGGTTTATACGATAAAAGACTTTTAGTACAAAGAGGCCACAATTGAACTTAGTCATTGGATGTGAAATGCAATTGCATAAAGTGTATCATAGTTTGATCAATTTTTATTATTGGACATTGTGCTCATTCATGGACATACTCCTAACCCACCAGATTTCACATTCAAGGGTCGATAACTATTGTGACTTTTTTATATCAAAAATAAATAATCTTATTATATATATATATATATATATATATATATATATATATATATATTAAAATATTTTATATCAATGAAACGCGTAACTAGGTCTCTAGGCTTTCGGACCAATAATATTAAAACCATATTTTCGAAGCATTGTTTTGAAACTGGAAATTGAGTCCCATTTAAGAGACTATGATCCAGATCGGCCACTTATCAAGAGTAAAAAAAAACAATAAAACCTAAAATTAGAAAAAAATAATAATAATTTAAGCCAGAATCGTCCCATTTTTTACCTTAATAAGTAAGGAAAAGTATATATGAGACCATTTACTTTTGGTAGAAGGTGATCACAATTGATCTTGACAACTGAGAGCTCAAACTTTAAAAGAAATTTTTTCGAACTTTATGACACATCCAAACTATCAGATTTCACATCGAATGTTTATAAGTAATTGTGACCTCATTGTATACAATCCCAATAAGTAATTCCTCTGATAAAATTGCAGTAGTTCTCTAATAAAACTGAGGGATTCACACTGAATCAGACTGATTCCTAATTCTATAAAAAAACTTATAAGTCCTTAACTGGACCCCAATCAAAATCAACAATCCTCATTTCAAGACCATAAGTGTTATAGATGGGATTCTGAATATATCCCTTGTGAAGAGATTCCATACGAGAGAAAACAAAAAAAATAGTATATACCAAAGGAAAATTGTCTCATGCGAGCTAGACCGCATGATTACATATGCGGTCCAAAAAGTGTAAAACAAACCATCTTGCAAGTAGGCGTTTCATCTAAAACCATGAAAACTAACGGTCCAAATGTTTTCTTACTAGAATTATTATTTCTAGTTTTTTAAATTTATTTATTTTTTTATATTCATAATCTCCATGTTAGAAATTATATATCCTTAAAATTTAACTTCAAAAATCCATCTAAAATATATATTTATTAATAGATCCACATTTCAACATATGCGGGCTTGGCCGCATAGAAACCGCGTCCATATGGTAATGCCCCAAAATACAAGATGTCTTTTTGAGAAAAGCCTAGGGTGGGGTTGTTTGGCTACATCTTTTCAAAATTTATCCATCATTGAATTAAGGCCACAAATATATTAGTATAATAAGATATGTGTTGTCTTGGCCAAGAATATAAAATGCAATAAAGCATGCGTAAAGATCTCTTAAGACTTTAGAGGTCAAAATGGGTAGTGATTTCGTCTACTTTAATCACCGTCTAAAGTTCATCGCACGATCATGATTGTTTGGTAGTATTTTATTTTTTATTAGTTTTTTACAAATCAAAATGATATAAAATTTGGAGTATGGTTTCATAAAAAATGGAAGAATCTATGAAAAATATAAAAAATAAATAATTTATAAAAAAAATTGACTAAAATACCCCTAAAATGTTTCGGGGGTATTTTAGTCAATTTATTTCATGTAAAATATTTTTTTGATATTTTTCGTAGATTCGTCCATTTTTTATGAAAACATGCTCCAAATTTTATATCATTCCGATTTGTAAAAAAACAATGAAAAATGAAACACTACCAGACAATCATGATTGTGCGATGAACTTTGGAGGGTGATCAGAGTAGACGAAATCACTGCTCATTTTTACCTCTAAACATTTTGTAATATCTTCTATATATATATATATATATATATGGGAAAAGATAGGATTAGCCCACTCGCTCATATGAGCATATGAGTTTAACGGCCTAGATTGAATCTAGGCCGTTCAGACAATCATGGATGCCCTGTAGAACTTTAATTTTTTTTTTTTTTTTTTTACGAATCCAAATCACTTAAATTTTAGGTTTATATTATTCTCATCAACGTGCACCTAATAAAAATATAAAAACAATTATTCGTGAAAACAAAAGATCAAAATAACCCCTCAAAACTATATTGGTCAATTTATTTCATGTAAAATATATTTTTGATATTTTTTGAAGATTCACCTAGTTTTAATGAACACACGTTTAAAATTTTAAGTGATTTGAATTTGTAGAAAAAAAACCTAAAATTAAAACACTACCGAACATCCATGATCGTCAGATCGGCCCAAAATCAATATGGGACGTTGGGCTCATATGTTCATATGAGCTAATGGGTTAATCCCGTCTTTTTCATATATAGGAAAAATATGGGATTAGCCCATTAGCTCATATGAACATATGAGCCCAACGTCCCAGATTGATTCTGGGCCGATCCGACGATCACGGATGTCTGGTAGTATTTGAATTTTAGATTTTTTTTCTACAAGTCCAAATCACTTGAAATTTTAGACGTGTGTTCTTCTCATCAAGGCGTACATAATAAAAATATATAAAAAAAATCAGTGAAAAATAAAATAACTAAAATACCCCTCGAAACATTTTAGGGGTATTTTAGTCAATTTATTTTATGTAAAATATTTGTTTGATATTTTTCAAAGATTTACTTATTTTTATGAACACACGCCTAAAGTTTCAAGTGATTTTAATTTATAGAAAAATATCGGACATTCATGATCGTCAGATCGGCCCAGAATCAATCTGGAACGTTGGGCTCATATGTTCATATGAGCTAGTGGGCTAATCCTATCTTTTCTTATATATATATATATATATATATATATATATATATATATATATATATATATATATATATATATATATATATATATATATATATATATATAAGCAATGATTTCATGTAACCGATGTATAGGAATATGATGCAACAATCTTAAAAATCCATATTATGGTTATTTGTTTGATTCAAATTTTGAAATATATATTCTTTTCATTCTAATGATCAATCACAAAAAAAGAAAAAATTGAAAACACAACATAAAAAGTATTTTTTAGCTCAATTAATATAGGCTGTTCATTTTGGTGAGATGCTTAGATCTAGGCCTTAGAAGAATTTTTTTATTTCCAATTTTTTTAGATGGCTTTATTATCATTAGACGAACAATGTCAAAGAAGAAAAACAGTTATTTTGAGTTTTTAGAGGGGACCTATTTTGACCATATTTAGGGTTCAAATTGATTTTTTTTTTTTTTTGGCGAGGGGATTAATTATTGAGCAATGATCCAATACAACGGTTGTATCATAGTATAATGCAACGACACTTCTAGAAAACCATGTTTGTGGTATTTGTACAACCCCAAATTTTACACGCTCTCTCTCTCTTCATCTCAATAATCAATCCTCACCAAAAAAAAATTTAAATTTAAACCCTAGATATGGTTAAAATGAGTCCCTTGAAAAAACAAATCTAGACCATTCATTTTATAAATTTCAATATCTTAGCCTTTATAAACTGAAAATCATTTTTTAATTTTTTTTAATATTGTTCATCTAATGATAATAAAGTCATCCAAAAAAATTGGAAATAAAAAAATCCTTCTAAGGCCTAGATCTATGCATCTCACCAAAATGAACGGCTTATGTTAATTGGGCTAAACAAATGCTTTCTACGTTGTGTTTTTAAATTAATTTTTTTTTTTTTTTGTGATTGTTCATTAGAATAAAAAAAATATATATTTTAAAATTTGAATCAAACAAATGGTCATAAAATAATTTTTTAATATTGTTGCACCGTATTAATATATAACGGTTGTATGAAATCATTACCTCTTATTTATTTATATATAAATAAGAGACTCTTAAGAAAAATCGAGTTGGGACCCACACTAATGATCCGTCCTAAAAACAGTACAGTAAAGGTCTTACAAATTTTCCCATACAAAAACAGTACATGTCATACAAATTTTCACCTACATGGTCACCAACTCTTAAAAACATTGCACCAACTTATTAAAATTGAGCTGGTTCGCTAGTTCTGCGTACACCAAGAGAGGAAACCTCCAATGTCAAAAAATAAATGCTAGTGAGAGAGAGAGAGAGTGTCCTAGTGCCCGGAACCTAGTGACGGAGAGAGGGTGTGTGTTTTGAGTCTTGTCTGGTGTGCATGTGATAAATAAAGGTTCACATTGTGGGGTGGCAGTCATCCAGAGAGGCAATATTCAATATTGGATTATTGTAGGGGGGAGAGAGAGAGAGAGATTCTATCTGGGGCCCCGTATTGTTAAGGGTAATTGATTCAATAAATTTCTCTCTCTAGAGAGAGAGAGATTCTATTTGGGGCCCCGTATTATTAAGAGGGCAGGCAGTTCATTTCGTTTCATAAAATTTATCTTTCTCTCTCTAAAATTGTTAAAAGTTTTGGGCTTGCGGTGGACTGATGTTCTGGAGTGTTGCAGAAGCAACTGTGACAATGAACGCCGGCCCTGTCATGCTGTACCACCTGTGCCACTCCTTCCCCTCCACGTCCGTTTTTGAGTCGCTTTGAAGAGATTCATCTCGACAATAATAGCAACGAAGCCATTGTTTTAGAGAGAGAAAATGATGCATGGAATGTATGTGAAAGCAGCGGCGGTTAAAAACCAAAATTCAAGAGAGACAAAGTGTGTACTGTTTAGACTCCAGAGAGAGAGAGAGGGGACTTTTAGAGAGAGAAAGAGGGGACCGTAATTATGGATTTGGTAATGAAAGTGTCAAGTCCCCAAAACGGTCAAAAAGATTTCATCAACAGTGGACAGTTAAAAGGCCAAAAAGGAGGGATATATGTAGAGAGTGAAAGTCGAAAACAAAGAGGAAAACAGTCCACCTGCAGTAATTTGGGGGGTCATTCTTTCAGTTTCGCTCTCACTCCTGCTATAAACGGCGAATACCCATGAATTCTTAAGGCTTTCAGGACCCTCTCTTCACTCCACTTTCTATCTCTAACCCACCAACCCTTTTGAGGCCCTAACTTTCTCTCTCTAACCCACCCAAATGGATCCAAAGTCCTCAAAGCTCCCGCCCCATGAAGTTCCCAAGTTCCATCAAGCCCTTGGCCTCCAGCCAGAGAAGAGAGAGAACAGCAACTCCACCAAAGGTGGTGGAGAACCCAGAGATTTGCCGATAGTTGAGGTGATGAGTGAGAAAGAGGAAGCAAAGAAACAGTTAGCCCCAAAAAGAAGCTCAAACAAAGATAGACACACAAAGGTGGATGGAAGAGGAAGAAGAATAAGAATGCCTGCTCTTTGTGCGGCTAGGATCTTCCAATTGACAAGAGAATTGGGGCATAAATCCGATGGAGAAACCATTCAATGGCTGCTTCAACAGGCTGAGCCATCAATTATAGCGGCGACCGGTACGGGGACTATTCCAGCTTCTGCCCTAGCCTCTGCAGGTCCCATGGCTAACCAAGCAAGCTCTGCTTCGTCTGGTTCAAAAATGGAGGAATTGGGTAATAGAGCGAATTGGACAATGGTGAGTAATCTCCATAGATCTCCACTAACGAGTAGCTTGTGGCCTTCAGTTGGGGGATTTGGGTCTGGTTTTCTTCACCACTCTGCACCATCTAGTTCGAATTTAGGGAGCGAGAACGCGAGCTTTGTGCCTCGAATTGGGTTTTCGGGGTTCGAAATGCCGAGCTCTCATTTAGGTCATATGAATCTTAGCTCTATTTTGGGCAATACCTCAGGTGGTGGAAACCATAATCAGCAACTTCCTGGTTTAGAGCTTGGTCTTTCACCTGATGGCCATATTGGGGTTTTGAGTACACAGGCTTTGAGCCAATTTTATCAGCAAATTGGGCAGAGTAGAGGGGGAAGCATGCATCATCAGCATCAAAATCAGCAGCAGGGTCCTTCTTCGAAGGACGATTCTCAGGGTTCCAGACAGTAGATAGAAAGTGTGAATTTTGGGAAAAAATTTGGTGGGTTTGAGAGGACATCAGGGGTTGAATTTTCCAGCTATTTTCTCCGCCCTCTCTCTCGATGCGCAGGGTTCTAGTGTTTCCTATGCAGCCCAAGACCTATCAATGGCTTTTGTGTGGAAATTTGTGGTATGCCCTAGTTGGCCCTGCAATTTCTCCTCCATCTCTGCATAAGCTTTGCCAAATTCACCCAGTATGGTATTCTCTCTCTCCATTTTTTTGGGTATCACTTTAAACTACTGGAATCTCTCAATCGATAAGGTTCTTATTATTATTATTATTATTTTTGTGTGTGATTTGGGTTTGGCAGGTTGAACCAGGAAAGCTGAATAGCTTGCGATTGCCCCCTATTTTGAGGTTTGTTTTAGAGGTGTGTTTATAAGATTTTATAGCCATTATTGATCATTTGTTTCTAGTTATAGGTGGCTTTCTGATTGGCTTTGTGTGAGAAGGAATTAAAAGGCCTGTAACTTTGTGTGGGAAGGAATTAAAAGGCTTTGACCTTTAGAATATTTGAGTTACTGTAAAAATTCTCATAAAGTAGAACGATGACATTGTATTTTATTATGGTTGATAATCAGTAAATTTAAATACTGGTTTGAGGGGTTTTGTATACTTCTCTGATTCAATATTCATCCTTTAATATTTAGATTTTAATCGCACTTCAACCGGAGTTTTGTATACTTCTCTGATCCAATATTCATCCTTTAGGATTTAGATTTTGATCACACTTCAACTTTTTGCATGGCGCTTAATTTTGTTGTCATCGTTGTCATCATGATCATAGTTCTTTGTATACTTCTCTGATCCAATATTCATCCTTTAGGATTTAGATTTTGATCACACTTCACCTGTTTGCATGGCATTTGCATAGTTCTGAGTACTTATATATTCTTAATTTTGTTGTCATCGTTGTCATCATGATCATATCATAGTTCTGAGTTAATATGCATTCCTAATTTTGTTGACAAGATGGTTAACACCACCATCGCACCTCACATGTCTGTAACCACTATCACACTTGTCTTCATTAACCATTCACCATCATCATTGTCATCATGTTCATGCCATCGGAGTCGTAGCTATCTTTAAAAACTGATTTATCAAACCACTCAACATGTAGGGCTCAAAAATTGAAGGAGCAATTTTCGATTTTTCACCCATCAAAACCAGAAGTGTTTTTTTTTTTGGTAATATTGTTATTTTCAAATGCTAATATCGTAGTTAAAATCATTTACTTATTTTCATTCGGAAAATTTCTCAAACCACGTTCAAGAGTTTCACAACTTCACATTTCATTCTATCCCTTTGACCTACACTCCTACTTTCTGAATGCCCTTACAAAAGAGACATCATGGCTCAAAAATTGATGCAGGGGTAATTTTCAATTTTTCTCCTCCATCAAAACCAAAACCAAATTAGTTTTCTTTTTTGTAATATTATTATTTTCAAATACTAATATCAGTTAGCGTGTATACTATGTTCCCACGTGCTCAAAGTTTACATTTATTCCCTTATTCGAGTGACTGAAGCGTATTTTGTTGATATTAAATTTTGGAATCCAATTTGGAATTACAGGATGAGTATATATTTAGTAGAAAATAAAAGAGGATTTTGAATAGCTAAACACTTAGATCTATCATCCAAAGTTGGACAGTTTGTGTGTAATCTGAGTGCATAAATTTTTTCTCATAGCATTCTTTTTTTCTTTTATTGTGTTTGCTAGTTTGAGTAGGTCATATCCCCAAAATTTGTGTTATAAAAGTACTCTTAGCTAGAATTTGCTTAGTGAGCAAACGAGCATTTTGCTATTGCGGATATAATCTTTTTCATAAATTATTTGGTTATGGATTGCCAAAATTTGAAATTGCCCCACCAACCATTTCTAACCCATTATGATGTGTCCTTCAAGGGCTAGCCCTTAGTCTGTGTGTAATTTGAGTGCGTAAATTTTTTGTCATGCAGTTCTTTTTTTTTCTTTTATAATTTTTTGTTATGCAGTTCTTTTTTTTCTTTTATGCTGTTTGCTAGTTTTAGTAGGTCACATCCCCAAAAGTTGTGGTATAAAAGTACTCTTAGCTAGAATTTGATTGAGTGAGCAAACGAGCATTTTGCTATTGCAGTATATAATCTTTGTCAGAAATTATTTGGTTATGGATTGCCAAAATTTGAAATTGCCCCTCCAACCATTTCTAACCCGTTATGATGTGTCCTTCAAGGGCTTTTAGAAATTAGTACAAAAGAAATAGGTGAAATATTAAATAGTAAATATTGCATAGTTTTGTGGTGGTTTGATAAATTTCCTATTGCATTATTTCATTTTGGGCACTGATTAGGCTTGCCCTTAGTCAAGAAAAATAACTCTATACAAAAATATTTGTTTAAGCATCATTTGATCACCATCATCGTCATCACCATCATAATAATTATCATGAATTATGTTGCATTAGGGAATGCTTTATTTTCTTGCCTTTTCTATTGCGTTTGCTTGTGTAATTTCATTTGTCCACTTTTTTTTTTTTTTGGATTGTATACAATGAGACCATTTACCTTTGAGACAAGGAGGTCATAATTACTTACAACTATCCAGATAGCCTGGGTATGTGACAAAGTTCAAGAAATTTTTTTTTGAAGTTTGAGTTTGGTCAATGAAATAAATGCAACCATCAAATTTCACATCCAATGGTCAAAATAAATTGTGACCACCTTGTACCAAAGATACATGTCATTGTATACTTTTCCTTCTGTTTTTTTTTATTCTAAAAATTAAAATCATTACCAAATTTAAATGCAGATTGATGTGCTCTGGAAGTTATGCATGATTCATCTATTGATGGGCCTTACAGACTTATTTTCTATTTTAGTGGCTTCGTGCCTTGTTTACTGCTTGCTTAAATTCTATTATAACTTATTTTTTACTAGCTTACATTCTGAGTGACTTTAACTGCAATCTGTTCTTCTTCAAGATGATTAGTCGGCATACCAATATCTTTGCTTCTTATATCTGTCTATTTCGATCCAGTACCTACTAATGCAACGAAAAACCTTTGTTTTATATTTAGGATCGTTCTTCTGGGTTACTCTAAGTATCTTATTTTAAGTTGTGCATTGCATCATGTCGAAACACAATCGAATTCATTTCTCTTCGTTTCTTTTATTTTCTTGTTATTTTTCTGGTTTTTGACTGTGCATGAAGAACTATATTTCTTGAGGCATCATTTTTTAATAGTAATCTGATTTCAGTTAAACAAGTAGTTTGCATTCTAGTTATTTAGACTGTTGATTCATCACTATTTCCAATTTTCAGAAGTTATCAATGTTGATATAATACTGCTATGATTATGTTTGAAAATCTAGTAATATTGGGATGGCCACGAAGTACATCTTTGATGAAATATTATGAGAACTAGTTATTGTAGGTGTATCCAATTTTTTTTACAGTTTAGGATAACTAAGAGATTACAATTTAGGGTAACTAAAATATTATAATTTGATAGCCTGGAATTTGTTAAAGTCATCCATAGATTTGAATATTAATCCCTCACGTTCTGAAGTGAAAATCAGGTGGAACTACTAATCTCCGTGTGATATTAACTATTGTATATGTTTAAGAAGAGCAGTTTAAGAGAAACAAGGTATGCTTTTGTCATCATTTCATGAGATTATTTAGTTTAGTTTGAGGACTCTATGCTATGATGATATGAGGAATCCTAATTTTCAATTGATGAAAATGTCGAACCCAACCGACCCGAAAAGGGTTGATTATGTGTGTTATATCTTTTGTTCAATAGCTGGTTTAGATTTTGATTTTTGATTGGATTGTCGATATCTAAGGAGATAGATCTGTCTGGCGAATTCTAAACCATCAACTCTATAAACTACTTTATTTAATCTCATACTCTAGAGAAGCAAATAAGCACCCTTTTTGTAGAAGAAATTCTTTCTTTTGGTAGACCTATATAATCAGCACAACTTCAGAAGAGAAAAGGTAGACAAGAAATTCTTTCTTATGGAAGACCTATAAGTCAGTGGCTTTTTTACAAGAATATAAATATTTTGTCTCACACAAACAAAAAAAGAAACAGAAAAGTAAAAAGACTAAGAATATGCACATCTGGAACACATGATATACTAATTAACTAGTTACTAGACTTTTCTGATAGGATAAAAAGCATAGCTGGATAAAAGCGAACATATTCTATGAGATCTAGATTGTCAACTCGACTAGTACCTCAATATCCTAAAGTTTTATTAGACAAATCACTCATCCCAACATATGTAAAGCTTTACCTTCACCGACAAACCACTCATCCCCAATATATGCAACGCGTTCCGTGGAGCTACTCATCCCCAACATAGGCAAAGCTTTCCTTGGGAGCCAGCGGAGCAAGCAGCATTCAAATATTTGTCTTTGAGCACCCTCTTGCACTCATTCATGCATTGAAACATAGTGCAAGGGTACATTTCTATACCAAACGCGCCATCAACGACACCAGGCCCCATGACAAGAAGAACAAACACTATAACAGCAACCATTTCTGATGCACTTTTAGTCTCCATTTTGGAAACTCAAAAACCTAACAAGAGTTTAAGGACCTAATAAGCACTTGCGAACGGATGGTTTCTACAGAATTGGGATTTGGAGGGCCTAAAAAGCAAGTTTAGCACCGAGATACAAAATATTGATGACGAATTCGACTCTCGAAATCTTAGCTAAAAGTGGCTCACTCTTGATGCTGGCTTGTCTCCTTCAAGTCAAGCAAGATATATAGGCAATGCAAAAGGCACGTCATACGCACTGTACTTTGCTCATATCATTCTAATGCATTATAATGGTTGTGATTATTGGCATTTAATTAATGTGATCAGCAGCACTAAGTAAATCTAAGTTTTGGTTACCATTGTAAAATGTTTTCGTCTTAATGGGGAGCACGCCAACACAATAATGGGATCGTCCTTTTGAGAAGAGCAGCCAATGGAGTGAGGCCATATGTGTGTCCTCCTGACACGTGTGGTCCAATAGGTGAACCCAATGGGGGCCCTTTGCCTTGTATTCTTAGTCTTAACAGTGTTTGGTATATAGGCCAATGATGTTCCTACGTATAGACCCCATCGTGTTATGGGGTGCACGTGAGCAAAGCCAATAAGAGAGGAGGGGAGGTCTACGTGAACCATTTTTTATTTGCCACGTGTGAGAAATGTTATAGGTGAAAGTTGTGTTTTGTGAGCATGTGAATTTAGGGCAAAAGGTTGAGACCCACCTCATACACTTAGATGTATGGAGATTTGGGGTTATTATGTTAGGGTACTGATGGATAGGAAGTATACTCGATATTTTTTGATACAAGATGCCCTTGCCGCACTATGTAATAACCTTTTTGTTAATAGGGTATTTTAGATAATTAATTAGAGGTAAAATTGAAATTTTTGATAGAAAGAATATTATATAAGATGAAGTTTCTATAAGGCCTAGGCTTTATAAAAACAAAATAAAGCCTCACCTCAAATCCTTATCTAGAAAGCACTTTAGGCATGGCAAATCTTTAAGACTGTTCCAAAACAATTTCCAACCTCATCAACAAAATTTGAAGCTAAAAAATGGTATAGATCTTGCGCATCTATGAACACTTATTTTTAAATTGGAATGGATGGTCTACATGATTTGTTGCAATATAGACTATTTTTAAGACTTAGAAATCTTAACTTTCTTTCATAACCATAACATTCAAGCTGAAATAATTGAATTTAAAGGCTTTTCAATACAATTGCAATTTTTGAGAAGGTATGAGGTGAGGCTTTACCTATACGTTTGGAGCCATATCAAAACATTTTCCTCTTTATTCTGACTTGTAGCGAAGGATGATGTCATTGTCATACCACATTTTTCTATTATTTTTGACTTGTAGCGAAATATGATATCATTGTCATACCACCTATATGGAGCAATGATTGTTTTTTAACAACGGATAAATGTCAAAAATATCTATTTTATCTCTCTTGATTTCAAAAGTGCACTTATTAAAAAAAATTATATTATAAAACAAGGGTGCATGAATTTTCAAAAAGTTGATTATATTACGAGAATACTCGTATGTATAAGTACCCTAACATAATCCTTCTTTATAGGTGATCAAGATTTTTAACTACTTTTTGTCCAAGATCTTGGATAGTAGAGATAAGGTTTGAGAAAAGGGTGAGACTTATATAAGGCACCCACCTTAAACAATCAAGAGGCACTTTTAGGACAGATGCATTTGGGTGCTAGAACTCTTAGAGTGGCTCTCAAAATTTGTTTTTACTAGTAATTATGGAATTTAAAGCTCTAGAAATATAGATAATGTGTTACAAAATACTTTATTTTTAAGATTTGAAATCTTTTCTTTCTTTCTTTTTTTCGTATTTGTACATGTCGATGATCAATTTGAGACTTCGTAAACCTCAGACAAACCTTTTTCAATATATTTTTAGATGTGCCTTAGTTCTATATTATAAAATTCATACGTTATATATTTTGTTTGTGGGGGAAATGAAAGCTGAAACTAAGCTGAAATTATACCTTAGTCGAGAAAACTGAAATTAAGTAGCATTAAGGTTTATCATACTATTTTGTTTGGAGAAATCCTAAATTGAAGGTAGCGGATCTGTGTTAACCACACTTTCAAAAGAGATTGAATTATTGGGGAACTAGGACCTGACACCAAGCTCATCGCCAAAGGTTCATACAAGTGTTTCAGAACCCAAATTGGTAGAGCGTATCATTCACCTATAGATATGTGCTACATAGGTGATCTTGATCAAATCTAAATCAGTTCAAATTAGTAGATCCAAAAAATATGAAAAATAATTAAAATAAAATAAAAACAAGGATTTATGAGATGCGAATATAGAGGGAATTTAATAAATATTAGATAAACCTAAAAAAGGAAAAATATATATGTTTTTGTGTTTTTTTTTTGGGGGGAGGAGGAGTCGGTCATCTAGGGGGAACCGAAATAGGACCCATACCATTAAGGAATTGGTTTGGTCACGATTCCCCATACTGATCGAAAATCGCTAGATCTTAAAACACTAGGCAATACGAAAACATCTAGTTTGTTTGATACCCTATTGTTAATATCTAGATAAAAAACCCCTGTTGTTAATATCTAGATAAAAATAATTCTTACTGAGCTTTCTTTCTCTCAACAGAAAGACAGCTTTGTGCGTTGTAAATCTTCTTGTTTTAGAGTAGTCAATAGAGTGTTTGATCTTTTATATGATCGCACTCTCAACCATTTCACGCTATTATATAAAGGTTAGAACTAATCTTATTCAAACTTGAAATGGGACCTCAGCTTTTCATCAAGGCACAATGGAATCCTCAAATTCTCATACTTCTACTCTTGAGACTCCTATTTGAACGCACTTTGAGAGTACAGGTCGGATCGGGCTGGATCCGAATCTAAATGGTATGTGTCGGATCGGGGTTTAAATCGGATCCTGGACGTTTAGATCTGGATATGGATCCGATAGCATATATATATATATATATATATATATATATATATATATATATATATATATATGGGAAAAGATGAGATTAGCCTACTAGCTCATATGAACATATAAGCTTAATGTCTCCGATTGAATCTAGGTCAATCTGACAATCACGGATGTCTGGTAGTGTTTGAATTTTAGTTTTTTTTTCTATAAATCCAAATTACTTGAAATTTTAGGTGCGTATTCATAAAAAATAATTAGATCTTGGAAAAATATCAAAAACATATTTACATAAAATAAATTCACCAAAATACCCCCAAAACTTTTTGAGGGGTATTTTGGTCTTTTTATTTTTTACGAATAAATTTTTTTATATTTTTATTAGGTGCGCCTTGATGAGAAGAAAACACACCTAAAATTTCAAGTGGTTTGGATTTGTAGAAAAAAAAAAAAAAAATTAAAACACTACCAGACATCTGTGATCGTCAGATCGATCCAGATTCAATCTGGGCCATTGGGCTCATCTGTTTATATGAGTTAGTGGGCTAATCCCATCTTTTTCTTATATACATTAATTATTTAAAAAACTCGGGTTAGATTCAGATTAAAATCCGAATCAGATCTGGATCGGATTCGCTTGAACCCAGATTCAATCCAAATTCCATTATAAACCTAACTTGGGTATGGATCCAAATTTTGAGTCTAACCTCAATTCGAATAAGATCTGAGATCTAGGTTTCAAATCGGGATAGGGTCAATTCTCACCCTTAGGTACTTCCAATCTTTCTAATATTGCATTCTTACAAAGGGAGGACTCCAACCTTGGTTCGTATTAATATACTTTTGAGAAAGTGAAAATATTTCCACATCTTGGTTCACATGAAATTACTTTTTCGGAAATATTTTCACGCAAACCAAACGTGTTTAAGTCTAATTCCATTTTGCCAACTCAAACCAACTCCACCAACTCAAACTAACTCCACCAAGCTTCTACCCATGAGCATGTAGAAGTAAGAACGTATCATTGTTTGTAGGACTTCATTCATCATATACAACATGACTGCAACCTACTGTTGGACCCTCTCAGTGGGGCAATTGAGAAAGGGGTATGCTAATCACTAAAATTTGTTTGATCTACATAAACATACAGTGAGTTTAGAGACAATCTTTTCCTCCAATGTCAGGGCTAAATCATTTATAGCTAAAATGCTAGATTGGCTTAGGCGAAACTCAACATAGTCCTTCTAAACAATTAAACATCCTATCTGTCAATGGGGAACACTGAACTACAAATGTTGATAATATAAGATAAATTCTTGTGTCTTTGAGATGCATGAGAGGATTGTGACAACAACTAAAGCTGCAATTATATCTGGCTCGTACTTTGAAAGATTTGTAGTATATAATCACATACACATAAATGATCTTCGGAGTAAATCGACCATTGTACTCATTTTAACTAAATAGGCCTTTGTGGACAACTACTCTTTTTATGTGTAAAGGCTATGAAATGTGGACCATACTCCTTTTCTCTCATGGATATGTAAAGGCAATGAAAGGTGGACCATACGCCATTTTATGTCATGGATATGAGGCTGAATTAGCGTGACTGGAGTGAAAGTGGTGGTTGATCACTCAATATCAACAGTGGTTTAATTATGCAGTATTTTGCTGCTTGAAAATAAATATAAAAATAATTTAAGAATCGAATGTATATAGAACAATGTGTAATGCAGTTCATGATGTTATTTTCTTAAAAAGCTACCCTTTAGTAAGGTGATCAAACTGGAATTTCAAAAAGATTAAATTTTAAATGCAGAAGATATAACGACACATATAACCAAAACCAAAAGATTACAAATCCATCATCATAAACAATATTAAAACACAATTAATAAAAATAATAATAGATAATCAATAAAAAATTACACATCACAATCATAATAAAAAATTTCACACAACATAATATTGAAATAAGATACCTCTTTAGTCTTCTCCAATGCCTCAAAATTTTCTACTCCAATTACCAAAACTTTTATTTTACTAATCAAATTTCTTCCCATTTTTTAACTTTACCGTAAAGATTATGAATTTGGTATCATAAATTTGTTGCTTATTTGAAATTATATAAAGAGACATTTGAAAGGCTTCTATAAATAAAAAAAAAAAAAAAGGCTTATCACAATAAAAACATGTTATTTCAATTATATTATTCCAATGTCTTATCATGATGAAACCAATGTCTATTCATGTTAGAAGACATGTGATTCCTTTTAAATGCCAAATGCATGCAAAATAAGTAGTTAGTTAGAGTAGGTGCACACTAAAGAATAACTATATTAATGCAAAAAATAAAAAATGCATATTTTATTATACACCTAGCCATTCCCCAAAAAACTCAAAATATCAAAGAAAACTAAACTAATTTTTTTTAGAATAGAATGAAAATAGAAGGATAAAAAATATCTTTAATTTGCATGAGAACTGAAATGTCACACACCGAAAAAGTGCATATTTGATTGAACACCCACCATAATTATGTAAAATAAATTATCGCAGTCATAATCAAAGTAAAATATGTAAATAAATTAAAATAAACGTTTAGTTAATATTTAGTCAATATTTTAAAAAATCTATATAAAACCTGTTTAAGACCAACATCACTCATATAAGCTCTACAAGGCATGTTATTCCCCATTGATCTACATTGGCAATAAAATGGATAAAAGCAAGTTAGAATATTTATCAAATACCCAAATATGCAAAAAATAAAGTAATAATCCATACATAAAAAAAAGAAGAGAAAAACATAAATAATTTAAAATATTATATAGTTCACAACAATAATAAATGGAAAAAACTATAGTAAGCCCAAAATTTACCACAGGGACAATTTTATCATCAATTCACAGTCAAATAGTGGAAGACACGCACATCGTATCAAATATCAACCTATGCAATATACAAACAAAAAAAAGATGTTAAACAATTATAAAAGATAAAATTGATCATATTTCCAATGATGAAAATAGACAAATAAAAAAATAGAAAAGGTTCCTTTAGACCTAGAGGGCATCAGAAAACCCTGAAATTGACGATCTTGATCGTGCCCGTTATGGATCTAAATATAGAAAAAAAAGATACTACAGGTCTTAAAAATATTGTATCTTGCTACACATTATCTAGATATTTCGTACACATTATCTGGATATTTCACTTTCATGTGCTCACAGATCTGCCAATTCAACACCATTCCATTCTGAAGCTTCAAATTTCATATTAGATTTTTTTTGGGCATCACAGGAGTCATTATTTAAGGATGCATCATCTGGGGCTTTGTTCTACACTTTCACTTTTGTTCCTGAACCACAACTTTATGCAAACCATAGGTACATCTCTCTTAACAACAAAAAAGCCATGAATGCATCTCTCTCCAGCAACAAAAGAAAAAATAAAAATAAATAAATAAATAAAAAATATATATATATGTCATGAGATGTTTTCCTCTTATATTGTTCATCAGTTTCTCTATCTTCTGTTGCAATGGCTGTCCAGCTTCACTCTATCTTTTGCCAATGTTAATCTCTGTAAAACTGCAAATGGGTTTTTTTTCCTCTTTAAAGCTGAAATTGGGTTTCTCCCCTTGCGTTTCTTTCTTGAACACTGTAAATGTATGTCTTTCTCATGCAAATGGTTTCTCCCTCCTCTGTAAATTCTTAGGAGAAAGTAAGAATGAGATAGCTTAGGTTCCTTGTCCTCACAATTATCTAGGCAAAACCTGGGTCATTGGGATGAACACAGTCAGCCGCAGTTGAATTGTCCTGTAATAAAGTCTCAGTGGTTGAGTTCCTACATAACAAGGTACCGTCTGCGATCCTTGGGTCAAAGTTGGCCACTTTGGTATTAGAATCAAGAGGGATTGAATAGGAACTTGAGGTTCCAAGCATTTATTCATGACATTTAGCCTCACAGAGAGCAACCTTTCCTTTCGAAATCTGCTCATCCAATGGCCAATTGATCTTGCCAAGCCTTCAGATGAAATCTTCATCAATTCATTCCTGAGTACTCTTAGTGTGGTTTGCATCCTTGAGCTGAGCCTCGAGTTCTTGAATCCTTTTTCTCTGTCCCGGTGTTATTATCTCTGCTTCAGCAATCTTGGAGACCATGCTTGCTTGAAGCGAAGGATCATGGAGAGAGAGCCTCTTCTTTGGTCGCTGCCAAGTCTTGATGAAGGCACAGAGCCTTATGCTCAGAGACAAGAATCCATGCAGCCGTACCATTGACTATATCAGAAGAAGCCTAGTTCATCTCTGGAATTATCAGATACCAGAAATATACTTAATTATCATTCAGATACACGCCCTTCTCTTCTGTTTCCTTTTTTTTGGTATTTTATTTTTTCCAAATTAGCTTTTATGCCCTTCTCTTCTGTTTTTTTTTTTTTGGTATTTTATTTTTTTCAAATTAGCTTTTATGGTAGTCGTATTACAGAACCGTGATAGTCTTTGTCGGATACAACCATGAATTGAGAAGAAGAGGGTACAGAGAGAGGGAGAGAAATCCAACAAAGATAGTTTTTTTTGGTATTTTATTTTTTCCAAATTAGCTTTTATGCCCTTCTCTTCTGTTTCTGTTTTTTTTGGTTTTTTTTTTTTTCAAATTAGCTTTTACGGTAGTCGTATTACAGAACCGTGATAGTCTTTGTCGGATACAACCATGAATTGAGAAGCAAAGGGTACAAAGAGAGGGAGAGAAATCCATCAAAGATAGAGAAAGTGACGATCTACTCAAGTCGGAAACTTGTTTGAAGAAGCTAAATTAATCAGATACTTGTTTGAAGAAGCTAAATTAAAGAATGGTCAAGGTCTGAACTGTTGTGAAAATGTAGGAATTGCGACTGGAAATTGAGGATGTGGAGAATTTGGTGGAGACCCTGAATTGAAGAGCATGGTTCAGTGGCTGGCAGCTTCTCCGATGAATGATCTCTCTCTCCATGCTTCTCTTCGTAGTCTTAAGCTCCATTCGAATCCAATAATATTTCTCTCATTTTTATCGTCCACCATGAGAAAGGGAGTGACTTTATCCTCCAATCGCTTTCTCTCTCTATCTTTGTTGGATTTCTCTCTCCTCAATCTCTCCACTCCTCTAAAGACTATTACGATTTTGAGCATCGTGATACCTCTCTCGGTCTCATGCCACTTTAACTGCAGCCGTGCCTTTAAACATTGCGACATCATTATTTTGATAAAAAATTAATATAAATAGTAAAAAAAAAAAAAAGTGTGAATGAAATTTAAAAAAGTATAGTTTTTTTTTTTAATTAGCCCAAAATTAAAGTGTGTTTCTGATCATTTCCCTTATATCTATAAAGAATTTACAGTAAGAAATGCAGCATACCTCTTAACCCAGCTCAATGTATATTACAACAAAAAGATTAAAAAAAAAAAGCTAACTAAAAATCAAGATAATTTAAGACCATACAAATTCTTTTTTTTTTTTAAGAAAATAAACATTGAAATGAAGGAATTTCATATCACTCACAACAAAAAATAAATAGGAATGCACAATGAAAAGCTCTATTGAGAAATTAAAATAGGAAGGAAAAATTCAAAGCTCAAAGATTACCATCTAATTCAAATGATAAGAGAAAATACCATGTAAAAGGTTGAAACCTTTTACAAAATCATTAAAGCGATCAAATTATCTCAATTAACATTTGCGGATTATTTCTTCTTTTTGTTTCACTTAGATATCTCATAAAAAAATAAAAATATTCAATTGCAGGATTGAGAAGGAGAAGGAATAAGGGGCATATAATCTTATTCTCCAAGAGCCCCAACTAAATGATGAAAAAACCTCTGCTTATTGAGGATCAGAAACAAGGACTGTACTATTCAATGTTCCTAACGAGGAATAATTAGGGGTATTTTTCCCTAATTATTCATCATTATTAAACAACCCACATTGATTTATCATACCGTTCTAACCCTTTTTCTAGTTCACGTTGCATCAACATAAAAGTCCATTAGGCTGCAATGTGATAGGTGGCTTGGGGTGGCAATGTCATAGCAAAAGTTGAATGAGGCTTTTGAGCAACAGCAAAAAATCTTTGCTTTTTTTTGGAAAGTTGACCACAAATTTCATCGCCTCAAAAAGAAATACAAAAAAAATCACCAGCAAAGATGGGTATACTCCCCTTTTAGCAAGAACATCAGCCTCAACATTACATTTTATAGTAATGCACAAGTCAAAAAAAAAAAAAAAAAAAAAAAACCTATAAATTTCATCGGGGGGCTTTATCGCTCTTTTTGCCCACGTAATAACGTTAGAGGAGTCCCTTTCAATTGTCTTATGACTATCTAACTTCATAATTATTTTTAGGACTTTCAAAATTCCTCTCGATTGAGCCTCATTAGTATTCCCATATGAACTTGAGAATGTTTTTAAAATACCACTATTGTGGTTTCTAATGAGTCTTCCAAAATTAGCTGGACCTGGGTTGCCCACACAACTATCATCAAAATTAAGCTTCAACCATTCAAAGGATGTGGTTTCCAAGTAGTTCTAATTAAATTGGAGTATGGACACAATTTTGCCACTTCCAACGGATTTTGAAAAATCTGACTTTTGGGTATACTAGTGCACTCCTTATGCATCGAGAGCCAATCTATTGCCATTGCTAAAATATTTGATTTCAAAACATCCAAATATAAGAACACGCCTTCAAAAATTCTCCTATTGTGCTCTCTCTATATATTCCATATTATGCTGGTCCATAAAGATCGCCATAGAACAGTGCCAATCTTTGGAAGACCCGGGTGCATCCATTATTGAAGAATAACATCCATTGTTGAAGAATAATAACAAAATATCCTTGTTGTTGAAGTGAAGAAAACTATAGGCCACGCTAGCTGCAAATAAACTTGTAGTGTGCTAAGGCTAGGCTCAGTCAACTCGAGCCTAAAAAATTAGGACATGCTCCATGATATGGGCCTTGAGGGCTGGGCAACCACGGTCCAAGGGTAGAATTGGGCTTTGGTGAAGGCCAGCCTGGTTTGACCCAATTGGGCCCTCTATTTATTTTTTCATTTGTTTTATTCTCTATTTTATTTGGCCCAACCCGGCCCCGTTCTGATAGGGTTAGGGCTAGGCTTGGGCTTGGACTAGGCCTTTTGGCCTTGGTAGGCCTAGGCCAACCCTATGGGGACTAGGGCCAACGGTGGCCCGGCCCATTGCCACCCCCTATTAGACGGTCCAAGTTGATTTAACCTGTTTTTTAATGAACCCAAGAGAAATAAATAATTATGTAGTTTGTACAAGGTGCCCAACTTATACTACTAGTAAGGTGTAACTCTAAATTTTACAAAAGATGTAGTTTCAATGTTGAAAATCTTACGATGGCTTGAAAATTCATGTTCTATCCTAATTATAAATTTTTAAATTTCAAAAATGGAGCAAACTGAGTAGATTTATAAATACATGAAATTCTTGGAAATAGTTGGTCTAGGTAACTTCTTATGAGATGCACTATTTTTAGAGTTTGAAATTCTCTTTGTTTATATCTTTAGATCTCGAATTCAAGATCATCAATTGGGTGGTTTTCCAATTTTGAAACACTAGTTTCAATTGGATTTTTAGTGTACACCTTATTTCTATAGTATAATATTGCAACCTTCTATAAATTATTTCAAAAATATTAATCTCTTATTATGGACCATAAAATTGCACATAAAAAAGATCTCCGTAAAAAGACTATTTTGAGAGGGGTGTGGTTTGCATAAGGTTGCAATGTTAAACAATAAAAAAAAAAAAGGTGCTCCTCCAAATTTTTTTATAAAATATAATTTTGATATTAAAAATTCTTATGATTGCTTGAGAATATATTTTTATCTCTAATTATAAAATTTTAAACTCAAAATATGATTCAAATCAAGTAGATTTGTAACAACATGAAAATCTTGGAAGTGGACGGTCCAGATAATGTGTTGCAAGGTGTACTATTTTTGAGACTCCAAATCTTTTTTTCTGTACATCTCGATATTGAGATAATCAATGAAAATTTTTTTTAAAATTAAAATAATTTTTTCTTATGGATTTTTGAGATGCATATTAATTCTATATTTTAAGGGTGCAACCTGAACTTTTTTCATTTCGAGCGACGGAGTAAATGCATCGCATGCTCTCGTGGACCTCAGAACCAAAAGAAAATTGGAGGGAAAACCCAACCCTGAGAGAGAGAGGACTTTAAGCGAGGAGCGGGAGGGTAATGAAGCACCACTCGGAAAAATGGCGAGAAGGAGGCGACTGAGATTGCAGGTCTCTTCAGACGAAGAAGAAGAAGAAGAAGAAGAAGAAGCAGTCGATGGCATTGAAACCCCAATTCGTTCAAATCCCCAACCACCACCCCAAGCACAGAGCAGTGCCTTTGAAATTTCAGACGATGAATACATGGACGTCGAACAATCACTCTCCGCCCCCTCTCCTCCTCTTCAAGATGATCTAAACCAGAATTTCACCGGAATCCAGTTAAATTCTGGCGATTATCCTGGCCAAAATCAAAATTTCATTGGAACCCATTTCGATTCCGGTGATTTTTCTGGCCAAAATCAAAATTTCATTGGAACCCATTTCGATTCCCGTGATTTTTCTGGCCAAAATCAAAATTTCACTGCCGTAGAATCAAATTCCGTCCCTTTCTCTGGCCAAAATCGAGATACCGGAATTCATTCGAGTCCTGGTGAGTTTTCCGGCCGTTCTGGTTCAGTGGATGTGGTTTTTAGGGGAATGGGGCTCCAGCTCAAGAGAGAGTGGCTGGAGTCTTGTTTTGAGGGTTTAATGGCTTCTCAAATAGGGTTTTCTCAGAAGAGTAGTCTCGAGCAGGCCGAGCTTTACTTCGCTCAGTTCCTTGTGGCTGATATGAATGATGTTGGTAATGGTGTGCTTCCCTCTAATGTCAATGCCATGCATGGCACAGAGATTGCTGGCCCTTTTATTTTGCAGGTAAAATTCATTGAATTCTTATTTGTCTTATCTCACTGCTATTTGAACAGTTTTTGTTAGAATCTTAGGTCTGAAAGCTTGAAGCACCATTGAAAGATAGAGGAGAGAATTTTTTTTTTCATGGGAGATTAGCAGTTGTTGCTATGATGTGCTTTGTGAACTATGAAAGTTCGAGATTTAGAGTTGTATATGTTGGGCTATCTTGATTTCGCTGGTATGAATTCTGATTATTGGAGTAGAGATTTAGAAATGCATTTGTGTTAGTTTTCAAATTCGATAACATAGAGGGACATGAACACAGCGCACATCCAAGCAATTCTACAGAGAATGAGAGAGTGAAGCGCTAGAGAATGCACATTCAATAATCTTATTTTATTTAAGTTGTTATTTGTCCATAATCATCAATGTTAATGTTATGAAATACCAACAAAAAGAAAGCTGATGCCTCACTGAGCAAATTCTATTGCCCACATTCTCCTGGTTCTCAATCATTATATATAATGCAAAAACAAAGAAAAATCTTAATTATAATGAGATTTTCTTATTACCCCAAAAAAAGACAATCTATTCATGATGAAAGGCTTATTTCAAAACATAATGCTATATTGTTTGGTTCCTATAGTATGGATATTGTGGGATAAAGTAAATCTGCACTGGTATGTGTCTCTTTATAATATTTCATTATGGTGGTTGTAGAACTGACTTTTGCACGACATGTTCTTTGGGGCTTTTTGCTTGACTTGGCCCAGCCATTCTACCCAGTGTTTTACTAATGCTGATCCATGTTGGGAGTCTGTGGGGACCGACCAAGTTCCTAGTCAGAACTGGGAATTGGTCTGATTTTGGTACACTCACTTGGTTCTATCAGTGAACTAGGCAAGTATGTCAAGGAGCTAGGCTATCTGGATTGGCCGAATTGCCCATTTCACACCTATTTTATTTTTTTATGATTTTTTCAAATTTTTTATTTTTTGAAAATATCAGCTCAAATCTTATTTGGATCGGACTCCTGCACCGTAGAATAGGTGCTTTCTGGCCTGGATGGGCGATCAAAATCTGTTCAATGGGTGATCAATCTGCCCCCTGATCTAGGTTTTAAACCACTGATTCCACCTATTGTTTTTGCCCTAGAAAAAGGTAAAACATATAGAATATTCAGTTTACGAGAGAGTTCGCTTAATGCTCAAACCAATTTGTTCCTTATGGCCTGTGCTATAGCTACCATAAAGCAACACTATACTAAGAAAACAAATAATGTTAATGTGAATGTCTATCTCTTTGATATGCACTGATTTCTACTATTATTATTATTATTAGAATTATTATGTGTGTGTGTGCGTGTGCGTGTGTGTGTGCGTGTGCGTGTGCGTGTGTGTGTGTGTGCGTGTGCGCGTGTGTGTGTGTGCGTGTGCATGTATATGTCCATTACATATATTTGTTCGGCTTCTATAATCTGCGAATTTTCATACATCCATATGTGGGTGTGCACTGTGTACGCATGTCTGAGTGTGTATGTCGGAATATTTCTCTTGTGATTTGAGATTCAAGTTGCTTTACAACTTCAGAAGGAAGTATATATGTGTCTAACATTGGTTTAAATTTTCTTGACAGGTTGATGAAACAGTTAACATTAGTTCTCCTCTTAAAGACAGGTATAAGGAAGTTGCTGCTGGTCCTAAGAGGTGCCTTAAATTATCAATGACAGATGGTGTACAACGTATATTTGGTATCGAATATCGCCCTATTAAAGAGCTTATGGTTCTTGCTCCAGCTGGTTTAAAGGTCTGATATGCTGCCCTTCATCGCAGCATGTGGGATTTCTAATAATTAGTACTATTCTACCTCTCGATATCAAATTAAGTGATAGTCAACATTTTTGTCTATTTTGTAAGTTCATCACCCAGTTTTAGGGCATGGTTACTTGCCTTGAATCTATTACTGATACAGAGAGAAGTATTATGGATTATTATAGAAGGGTATTGCTTTCCCAATTTTCAGCAAATAATTTTAGAAAGTAAATACTTCGGGAGAGTAGAGGTAAGAAGGACCTAGGAAGACAGTCAGCCATTTTTTTCTTGTATTTATAAGCACCGAGCAAATTTCTAGTGCATTGAGGGAACCTATATGTTTTCTGATTGCCATTTCGAAAGCTCAATGGTTGTGAATTATGGTTTTTCAACCAAGTTTGGACTTCTTGTTTTAAATGGGTGTGGATGTTTGTTTTTTTCTTTTCTTTTTGAGGTTAGAAATGCTTTAGGCTTCTTGATGCTTGAGTATTTTTATTCTGGTTCTAAGAATTATAACTTTCTCTTCTGACTCCCTGTTAAATAAGCAGCACTTGTGTAGTTCAGAAAACATGCGACTTCTTTACAATGTAAAAGGAATCTTCTATATGATATTCTGAACTTGTTTACATTTATTGAGAATGTGTCCCTAGAGAATCTATTATATGAAAATGTGCCACTAGAGAATCATGGACTATCTACCTTAGGCGATAGATGGGGGTGCAAAGCGGAAGACTTGCCATCGGCCTACTTGGGTCTGCCGCTGTGCGTTGGCAAGCCCAAAACTAGTCAATGGAGCCACATTATCGACAAATTCGATTGCAGAATCGAGGGATGGAAGGGCAGAATTTTATCATCTGCAGGTTGCCTAACTCTCATCAAGGCCACCCTCTCCAACATCATATTTTTCCAGATGTCCCTCTTTGATGCAGATAAAGATTAGGAAAAATTCAAAATGTTTAGTGTTATTATTATTTTTTAGTTTTTCTTAGGGATAGGAAGTGCTGCACTGGGATTGAGGGTTGGATTTTAGGATAAACTAGGCTTAGTTGGTTTTAAAGAGATAAATTAAGCATGGTTGGGTTTTCAGGATATACAATTGGGATAACTTGGGCTTATCTAAAGAAGTCCTACTTTTATGGACTTAATTTAGAAAGAGATTTTATGGAGGATCACTTAGAGATTCATGTGAGAGAGAAAATAGGGAGATGGAGAGAGAGAAAAAATAGGGAGCTTGGGAAAAAAACGTGGAAGTTAGAGAGTTTTATGGGTTTTTTTATTTCTTATTTTGTATTTAAAGGAAAGTCCCTCATTGTAAAGAGAGAGATTGGAATTCAGTAAAGTTGATATTGTGAAAAGATCTTTTTGGGGTGGATTCCATTGCAGACCTTGAAAGAGGGTATATTCTCTCAAACTTTTATTTTATTTTTATTTTTTGGTTTGTTATTATTTCTTCCTGCATCAGTTGGTATCATAGCCTTGAGATAAAAAATCTATTCACTATATGGAGTGTTTGGATTGACTCGAGCAATTCGATAGACACATGGAAGACCTTCGCAGATCAGTATAACAATATCTACAAAATCGACAATTCAATGGATACATGGAAGACCTTCGCATATTAATATAACAATATCGACTTAGTATATTGTAACAAGAGGAAAAAGAATATGAAGAGGTAGATCTCGATGCAAAAGACGATCTTGATACCCAAACACGCAAGAAATATTGAAAATCAATTGTGAAGAAAATGATATGTTTATTGCAGCTTATGAAACACCACCCTGTGAGCCTAAAGGAGAAATCAAGATTCAATTTGATATTTCAGAGTTTGGTGCCTCAAACTTCCACTATAAATTGTGTTGGATATATCGTTTATTTATTGAAGAAAAAGTATTGAAGCGCTTGGTGGGACTCCATCACTAGCTTTTGTGAAGACCTCTAAAAGATTTGAATTCTATAAACTCGAGGTTGAGCTTCTTCCAACCTGGAGAGAATTCGATAAGCTCGAGGTTGAGCTTCTTCCAACCTGGAGAGAATTCGATAAGCTCGAGGTTGAGCTTCTTCCAACCTGGAGAGAATGATGCAGATAAGGATAAGAAAAAATTCAAAATGTTTAGTTTTATTATTTTGTTTTTAGTTTTTCTTAGGGATAGGAAGTGCTGCATCGGTATTGAGTTTTTTTTTATTCGTCAAAGGGTTGGATTTTAAGATAAGCTAGGCGTAGTTGGTTTTAAATAGATAAATTAAGCATGGTTGGGTTTTCAGGATATACACTTGGGATAACTTGGGCTTATCTTAAGAAGTCCTACTTATGGACTTAAAATTTAGGAAGAGATTTTGTGGAGGATCACCTAGAGATTCACGTGAGAGAGAAAATAGGGAGATGAACAGAGAGAAAATAGGGAGCTTGGGAAAAAACGTGGAAGTTAGAGAGAGAGAGTTTTATGGTTTTTTTTTTAATTTCTTATTTTATATTTAAGGGAAGGATGTCCCTCATTGTAAAGAGAGTGATTGGAATTGAGTAAAGTTGATCTTGTGAAAAGATCTTTTTGGGAGTGGATTCCCTCGCAGACCTTGAGAGAGGGTATATTCCCTCAAATTTTTATTTTATTTTTATTTTTTCGTTTATTATTATTTCTCCCTGCATCACTCTTCCATATGCCATCCTCGGTGGCCAACTGCCTAGAGCAACTCATGAGGAACTTTCTCTGGGTAGGGGGAATAAAGTACTACCTCATCTCTAGGGGCCAAAGTTTGCACTCCCAAGTCCCTAGGAGGCTTAGCCATCCACAATCTAAAATCCAAAAATCTAGCCCTTCTTGGTAAATGATGGAGAATCACCTCTTGGAAGACATCATCCAACATAAATACTGTGGGAGTCAGCCTGGCTTCCCAATGGTAGGGCCACCCCCAATCCTTCGGGGGATTGGAGATCTTTGCTTCGCAGCTTTCCCCTCTCTTCGTTAGAAATATTCGCTTCCATCCTCAGGCTAGTCACAAAGTCCTCTTCTGGTCCGATTTATGGCTAGGCCAGGCACCCGTCATGGAAAGGCTTACCCACCTATTCCTTGTAACCGGAGCCCCCAGGCCAAAGTAGCAGACAGTTTCCAGGCCTTGGGCCCTGGTAGGGTGTGGAATCCCACTTTCAGATGACCCCTGTCGGACCAAGAGGTCCCAGAATTCCTGGCTCTCTCATCCCTACCACGTTCAACCTTCCTCCGACCCCTTGGGAGTGATAAGATTACTGGTCCCCAGCCCCTTCTGGCGTGTTCTCAGTCTTATCTTTCGATGTCACTCTTCAATTGCCCTCTACCTTGCCACTTCACACCCTTCCATTGCGGCCAAAGCCTGGTTGCCTCTTGTCCCTCCCAAATTCCAAATATTCAACTAGATCACCATTTCCGAAAGAGCCGTAACTATAGACCAACTCCAAAGAAGGGGACTGCAATTGCCTAACAGATGTACCATGTGCACCGTGGAGTAAGAGACCAACAGCCATGTCTTCATCCACTGTGACATAGCCAGCACTCTGTAGGGGAAGATACTCCAGCTTTTTCATTGGTTGTGGGTGACTCCGCATTCAGTCCCTCAACTTTTTCGTTCTTTCTTTCTCCACCGTGGTCCAAATATGGCATTGCACTGGACTTTCCTGCTCTCAAGAATTTTGCCGATAGTTGGGGTTGTAGGGCTGAAAAGCTCCCCTTCAATTACCTAGGACTGCCACTTTGCATTGGTAAGCCTAAAAAGAGGGAGTGGTCCCACATCATGGACAAGGTTGATCGAAAACGGGCAGGATGGAAGGCCGGTTTCTATCCCTGGGGGTTAGGCTTACTCTAATCAAGGCCACTTTGGCCAATACGCCAATTTACCAAATGTCTCTTTTCCACATGCCAGTAGCAATCAGTTCACGCCTAGAACAGTTAATGCACAGATTCTTCTGATCTGGGGAGGCAGTGAATCACAAATTCCACCTTATCTCTTGGGACAAATTATGTTAGTCGAAGAGGTGGGGAGGTCTCGGGATTCGAAATCTGGGGATGCACATTATGGCATTATTAGGGAAGTGGTGCTGGCGCTTGGTTACTCTTAAGAGACCAGTTGTGGATCGATATACTGAGGTGCAAATATCACCTCCCCTCTTCTCCTTGGTTACCCACTTGCACTACCAACTACAGGTCATCGGGGATTTGGAGATCATCTGTTCCGCTTTCCCGTATTTCAAATCTGGCATTCGGTTTCATCCTAGAGCAGGTAGCCACATTCTCTTCTGGAAAGATCTCTGGCTTGATCATTTTCCCATTATGGAGAGATACCCAGCTCTCTACTCTCTGGCTCAATTTCAAGATACTACAGTGGCAGAGGAAATGACGGAGACTGGGTCAATATGCTCCTGGAACCCAATTTTCAGATGAGCAGTAAATGACGTTGAATTCAATCAATTTGCGGACCTCTCGGCTGAACTTCAAGCTTGCTGCATAGCCACTCAAGCTGTGGACCGCATAATCTGGGCCCATGTAGCCTCAGGGATCTTCTCGGTCTCCTCTCTTTGCCAAAAATTGACACAGAGTCTGCCACATTTCCATTTGCCCCCATTTCAATAGTAGTGCAGGCTTGGTCATCTTTCACTCCTCCTAAAATACAGATCTTCATGTGGTTGGCGCTCTCCCATAGGGTGCTCACTATTGATCAGCTTCAAAGAAGGGTAATTCCTTTGCCCAATCGATGTGCTCTGCGCATGGCAAACAAGGAGACCAATGCTCACCTGTTCCTGCACTGTCCATTCGCTTATAACCTATAGGAAGAACTTCTACACCTTTTTAAAGTTCAGTGGGTACTCGCGGCTACTGTACCTCACATGTTCTCTTCTTTCCAGCCTCTCCTTTGTGCATAGGCAGGCATTCTTCTGCAAAAAACCGCAGTGGCAGCCATCTTATGGGTTATTTGGATAGAACGAAACAATCAAATCTTCTGGGGCGAGCATACTTCATGGTATGGCACCTTTGTCAAGCTCAAATCCTCCGTGGTGTTTTGGGCGACCAACCACTAGAGTTTTAAAGGGGTTTCTGCTGCCGCCTTTTTTCAGAATTGGGAGGCTGCCGTTCAGCACAACCGAAGGCGTCCATCTCGGGCAGCTTTGTGGAGACCCCCTGCCCTGGGCAGTTTCAAGCTTAACTTCGACGGGTGGTTCTTGGGAAATCCAGGGCCATCGGGAGTTGGCATGATTCTCAGTGATCACCAGCTCAACTGTCACCTCTTTCTCAAAGTCCATCAGTCATACCGACTCTACGGAAGAGTAGGCAATAGCACTTTTGGAATGCCTCAAGCTTATCCAACATCTCGGAATTTATTCCCTTACGATTGAGGGAGATTCCAAGAGCGTGATCACTTGGGCATCGAACCCCCAGGCCAAAGTAGCAGACAGTTTCCAGGCCTTGGGCCCTGGTAGGGTGTGGAATCCCACTTTTAGATGACCCCTGTCGGACCAAGAGGTCCCAGAATTCCTGGCTCTCTCATCCCTTCCACGTTCAACCTTCCTCCGACCCCTAGGGAGTGATAAGATTACTGGTCCCCAGCCCCTTCTGGCATGTTCTCTGTCTCATCCTTCTATGTCACTCTTCAATTGCCCTCTACCTTGCCACTTCACACCCTTCCATTGTGGCCAAAGCCTGGTTGCCTCTTGTCCCTCCCAAATTCCAAATATTCAACTAGATCACCATTTCCGAAATAGCCGTAACTATAGACCAACTCCAAAGAAGGGGACTGCAATTGCCTAACAGATGTACCATGTGCACCGTGGAGTAAGAGACCAACAGCCATGTCTTCATCCACTGTGACATAGCCAGCACTCTGTAGGGGAAGATACTCTAGCTTTTTGATTGGTTGTGGGTGACTCCGTATTCAATCCCTCAATTTTTCCGTTCTTTCTTTCTCCACCGTGGTCCAAATATGGCATTGCACTGGACTTTCCTACTCTCAAGAATTTTGCCGATAGTTGGGGTTGTAGGGTTGAAAAACTCCCCTTCAATTACCTAGGACTGCCACTTTGCATTGGTAAGCCTAAGAAGAGGAAGTGGTCCCACATCATGGACAAGGTTGATCGAAAACGGGCAGGATGGAAGGGCCGGTTTCTATCCCCAGGGGGTAGGCTTACTCTAATCAAGGCCACTTTGGCCAATACGCCAGTTTACCAAATGTCTCTTTTCCACATACCAGTAGCAATCAGTTCACGCCTGGAATAGTTAATGCGCATATTCTTCTGATCTGGGGAGGCAGAGAATCACAAATTCCACCTTATCTCTTGGGACAAATTATGTCAACCGAAGAGGTGGGGAGGTCTCGGGATTGGAAATCTGGGGATGCACATTATGGCGTTATTAGGGAAGTGGTGCTGGCGCTTGGTTACTCTAAGAGAACAGTTGTGGATCGATATACTGAGGCGCAAATATCACTTCCCCACTTCTCCTTGGTTACCCACTTGCACTACCAACTACAGGTCGTCGGGGATTTGGAGATCCATCTGTTCCACTTTCCCGTATTTCAAATCTGCAACTCGGTTTCACCATAGAGCAGGTAACCACATTCTATTATGGAAAGATCTCTGGCTCGGTCATTCTCCCATTATGGAGAGATACCTACCTCTCTACTCTCTGGCTCGATTTCAAGATACTACAGTGGCAGAGGAAATGATGGAGATTGGGTCAATACGCTCCTGGAACCCAATTTTCAGAGGAGCAATAAATGACGTTGAATTCAATCAATTTGCAGACCTCTCGGCCGAACTTCAAGCTTGCTGAATAGCCACTCAAGGTGTAGACCGCATAATCTGGGCCAATGTAGCCTCAGGGATCCTTCTCGGTCTCGTCTCTTTACCAAAAATTGACAGAGTCTCCCACATTTCCATTTGCCCCCTTTTCAATTGTAGTGCAGGCTTGGTCATCTTTCGCTCTTCTTAAAATACAGATCTTCATGTGGTTGGCCCTCTCCCATAGGGTGCTCACTATTGATCAGCTCAAAGAAGGGGAATTCCTTTACCCAATCGATGTGCTCTGCGCATGGCAAACAGGGAGACCAATGCT
The DNA here is from genome assembly GCF_054954075.1 of Amborella trichopoda. Taxonomy (NCBI): domain Eukaryota; kingdom Viridiplantae; phylum Streptophyta; class Magnoliopsida; order Amborellales; family Amborellaceae; genus Amborella; species Amborella trichopoda. Next base: position 2,926,681 of record NC_142341.1, on the reverse strand, counting down.
CACCTGTTCCTGCACTGTCCATTCGCTTATAACCTATAGGAAGAACTTCTACGCCTTTTTAAAGTTCGGTGGGTACTCCCGGCTACTGTACCTCACATCTTCTCTTCTTTCCAGCCTCTCCTTTGTGCATAGGCAGGCATTCTTCTGCAAAAAACCGCAGTGGCAGCCATCTTATGGGTTATTTGGATAGAACGAAACAATCAAATCTTCTGGGGGGAGCATACTTCATGGTATGGCACCTTTGTCAAGCTCAAATCCTCAGTGTTGTTTTGGGCGACCAATCACTGAAGTTTTAAAGGGGTTTCCGCTGCCGCCTTTTTTCAGAATTGGGAGGCTGCCCTTCAGCACAACCAAAAGCGTCCATCTCGGGCAGCTTTGTGGAGACCCCCTGCCCTGGGCAGTTTCAAGCTCAACTTCGACGGGTGCTCCCTCGGAAATCCAGGGCCATCAGGAGTTGGCATGATTCTCAGTGATCACCGGCTCAACTGTCGCCTCTTTCTCAAAGTCCATCTGTCATACCAACTCTACGGAAGAGGAGGCGATAGCACTTTTGGAATGCCTCAAGCTTATGCAACATCTCGGAATTTATTCCCTTACGATGGAGGGAGATTCCAAGAACTTAATCACTTGAGCATTTGGCTCTTCTTCCCCCCCCCCCCCCCCCTTCCCTCCCTCCCCCTCCCTCCCTCCCCTCCCTGGCATTTGGTTCACCTTTTTTATGAGATTAACCACCTTTGCAGGGATATACTCGTCTTATGAAAGCATACTTGGAGGGAAGCAAACCAGGCGGCAAACACTCTAGCTAAGGAAGCGGCAGCAGCAACTATGGAAGGCCTTTGGATTACTATTTTTGGAATGGCGTCTTATTCTAGGTTGCTTTTGATTATTAAAACCTTCAATAAGAAGGATTTTTGTTTCCTTTCTACTTTTTTACTCCTTGTACTTGGAGCTTCCGTGTTTGTGGATAGCCCAAACTTCTCTATCAATTCAAGGTTAACTTTCTCAAAAAAAAAAAAAAACTTGTTCACATTTATTGATTGCCAAATAGGTTTGGATTTTCTCTGCTATTATCACAAAATCTCATCACTCGAGTGGTGTATGGAATAATATGGAATTTGCACTATTTTCGTTACTGATAGGGTAATGCTTCTCGTAATGTTTGTAACTGTGTTTTCCATTTGATTAAATTTTAAAAATTTTATCCTTAAATTTTGTAGATTGCAATTTGTAATGTACACGTACGACGAGGGCTTCTAATTCTGGTGCCTGAAGTAATTGAAGTTCTAGGAGGATTTGTTGACCATCTGGAGGCAGCACGCCAGAGGCTTGTTGAGGAAGTAAATAAGCCACCGAGAGGTCAAAGGTTAGAATGAATCACAAAGATTGTTTCTATTGAGTTTGTTGATTTATGTAGACTTATATATTAGAATACAGATTTAGTCTCATATTTTGCATTCATAGGTTTTACGAAAACATTCCAAGTCTCTTGGACATAAAAAACGACTTCGATGGCATCCAATGTCGATAAGAATTTAAATAGATCTTGTAGTGCGATTATTTTTTCTTATTTTCTATTTTGAGTAGGGCCATGACTAATTTTGTTCTAAAGATAATTCATTCAAAACAGCTCTAACTCCATATTTTATAATAACTTAGTTGGCTACTCAGTTCATCTCCTGCAATTACCTATACGCATTTGTGTAGTAAATTATGCCAATAGTTACTAGTCATAAAGAGAAAATTCAAATAATTATTATTTTCTGAAAAATGGAGTTTAAAGAATTATTTGCTCCCATTCATCTGAAGTTGTCTCCTAGTCTCTTTGTAATATTTGTCTCAATGTAGCTTTGCATTTCATGCAGATCCCGTAGAGGAGAGGAAGCTCCTTCTTTGTCTTCCAGAGCTCGTCGTGCTGCTTGGCCGCCCAATACTTTGAACGATCAATCTGCACCAAGCACTAGGGCAGCACCTGATATAAATCTTCCTCTCTCCTCAGCTCAAGGTATCACTATTAGGTAATTTAATTTCCAGATAATGTATGTTGCATCTTTTTTCCATCAACTCAATTTGGTCTCCTTTTTTTTTTCTTCCTTTATTGATAATTCACCTCATTTCATCTCTGATTTATTATTCTTTGCAACCCATCTCCTTACATTGATTAGTGTTTTTTTTTTTTTCATCTTTTTTTATCTTGTAGTTTCTCCATCAGCTGCACCGGTTCGGGTCGCCCGTCAAAGAACAATTGAAGAGTTCACCACTCCAAACACTAGGACAAATGAGAGAAGTCACCTGTCAACATCAGCTACCCCAGATGGTGTTGCCTACGAGAGAAGCCAGCAAGATTTCTCCAACCGTGAAAGTGTAAGGGAAGGTCTCAGCACCTCTGCTAGATTGAATCAAGGAACTAATAATACAATACCAGCTACACCTCATGTGATTGTTCATGAAAGAACAATGGAAGAATCTGCCAACCCTAGTTGGATGAATCAAGAACCTAATCATTCGACATTGGCAACACTTGGAGGGCTTGTACATGAAAGAGTAATGGAAGAATCTGCAAATCCAACTAGGCTGAATGAGGGAACTAATCAATCTACATTGGCAACCCCTAGAGGGCTTGTTCATGAAAGAGTAATGGAAGAATCTGCCAACCCAAGTAGGCTGGGTAACAGAATTGCTCAACCTGCATCTTCTACACCTAGAGTGGCTGTTCATGAAAGAACAGTGGAAAAAAATACCAACCCAATTATGCTGAATCAGGGAATTAATCAACCTATGGCAGCTTCATCTAGAGTTGCTGTCCATGAGAGCAGAATAGAAGAATCTACCAACCCAATTAGGCCAAGTCAGGGAACTAATCAATCTACATCCGCAATACCTGGAGGGGTTGCCAATGAAGTTGTACTGGAAGAATATACGTACACAAGTAGGTTTAATCAGGGAACTATTCAATCTACAGCAACAACTAGAGGGGTTGTCCATGAAGTTATAATAGAAAAATCGACGAACCCAAGTAGGTTGCCTCCGGGAACTAATCAATCTACATCACTAACACCTAGAGGGGTTGTTCACGAAGTTCTAATGGAAAATTCAAGAAATCCCAGTAGTACAATATTGGATGAGGCCAGCAACCCATCCTTAAATTCTCCCTCAAGTGATACGTCGATGACCGATGCTGATGCAGTTGAGCACCCGATCATTCTCAGCGGAGATAAAGAGATGCCCTTCACTTATATGGCTTGTTTGTTGGCAAAGTGGACCACGATGAAGGACAATGTATCAAGTACTCGAGGCAAAATCAAGGTATTCATTTCTGTTTTCAGATGATGGTTGTGTTTGAACTGCTTACTTTTACCCATTCTTTCCCACTATGAGTTCTGCATGTTTGATATGTGTAATACTATACTATGTACCAGTTGATGAGGAAGAATCATCTGTTGGAGCCATCACCATCCATCATATCATTTGTGATGGTGATCCCATTGGATGGTGATGGAGGGTGTTACCCGCAAGTGGGATTGTTTTTTCCAATTGATTCCCCTCTCCATCACTGTCCATTATTTTAGTGGATGGTATTGATCATCAATTCCTGAAATTTGCAGTGCTTCTTGACCGGTGTGAAAGGATTTCAATTCAAGGGTAGGAGTAAGTTCGAGCTCCATGCTTATATCGATGATGGAAGTCTCATCTCTGAGGTCCTCATCGATCACCATGTAAGTTTGTTTCCTTGCAGTTGAGACATTGCTATTCGTTCAAATCATTAAAAAATCTGGAAATTGGGTCTCACAAGTTCACTTCATTAATGCCTTGTCATGGTCGTCAGGTTGTGCAAAGTGGAATAGGCCACTCCCCTGAGGAGGTGACTGCCTCACTTTCATCTTCAAACAAAGAAAAAGTAGCTCTTATGAAGGAGACCCTGAAGCAATTCCAGCTTTTCTTGGCGAAATTTGAGGTAATTTTCCCATAACTACTACATAAACTGTAAAAATACTCTGATAAACATACCTTGGATCTTAGAACTTTCTTCTATCCTGATCGTGAGTTCTGAACCAACTCGATCTTTAGTGGCTTAGAATCAAGTCATTTCGGTAAATTTAGATTACTTAAAAACAGTAATTGGTAAATTTAGATTACTTAAAGATAGTAATTGATGCACGTTAGCGTAACGGCTTTCACGCAAGACTAGCCATCGCTTGTTGCAAAAAAACGGTTGCGCGTTAGCACAACGGCTTTCGAGCTAGGCTAGCCATTGCTCGTTGCAAAAAAATGGATGTGCATTAGCACAACGGCTTTCACCCTAGGCTAGCCTCAGTTCTTTCTATCGGTAAGTATGCTTCCCTTGCACTCACTTATTAGTTTCTAGGGAACACCTTTACCTCTCTCTCTCTCCTGCACCTTACACATTCTCTGCAGTATCCACTCATTGATTGAGATTCCAATGTTATTGAAGCATTGATCTCTCTGTCCATTTTATTGGTTGAGCTCGACGCAGACACGTAATACTCTTTTTGTTCCAGTCTAATTTGGTTATATCTTCTCATAGGGAATAATACTTGTGGAAGTACGCCGAGACTCGCCTCCGGTGGTGCTAGAGATGAACCGGGGATGCCCATCATCAGATGCATGGCTACTGCTTGGAAGACTTAAATTATTCACTAATCCTCAAACCACACTCCATCGGATTCCCGACCCTATCTACATTTCCCCATAACGTCCCCATAACTCACCAGCCTCAAACCACACGCCATCGGATTCCTGATCCCATCGACATTTCCCCATAACGTCCCCATAACACACCAGTAAGCTAGTGAAGAGAGAGAGAGAGAGGAGAGAGAGAGTTGAGTAATTTGAACTATCTTTTATTCATTTGAGAATCATACAGAGTGCCTTGTACATTCTTTGACAGATATTACACTAATTTACATGAAACAAAGTTCAGGAAAACTCTCTCTACGGACAACACTCACGACTTCAGGAAAACTATATCTCTACCGATAACACTTTGGAATCATTTGTACTGTCGTTTATTCATTTGAGAGTCATACAGAGTGCCTTGTACATTCTTGGACTGATATTTCACCACTAATTTACATGAAACAAAGGTTCAGGAAACTACAAAGGTTCAGGAAACTATATCTGTACTGATAACACTGGAGTTAGCTGTAAATACAAATAGCTCGGTGGTACTAACCTAGATGATTCTTATTTATGAACATGGCTATGGTTCGAATAATTATGGCTTCTTACACCATTGCTCACAGGTGCTAGCCTCTGATGTGGCCATAGCGATTGATTGAAACACTGGTTAATCTGACTTTGTCTCTTCTGATTGAATTGAGGTGGGGTAGAGAACCTTCTCAGCTCCTGTTGCATACAGGATTTTCTTGCTTGGTGGGTACCTTGATCCCCATGGTTTAGTTACATAGAGCAAGCGATAACACCATTCCATCACCTCAGGGACCAATAGCCTATACCAGAACATCACTCTAAACCAGAATGGCTCTGTTACATTTCTATCTCCTATGCAAGCACCCTTTACTATCGCTTCTGCGCATCCCTGTGTGTACCCAATAGGCATTGGGCCGACCTGAACCTGCATGACCGAAAACAATATTATTAGGACTTCTTTGAAGAATAGCGAGCATCAATCTTTTAAAACTCAGCTGAGTCGGCTCGGAGTAGGCCGAGTAACTAGGCATACTCAGGCCTCGGTACCCTGCCCAGACGAGTTCCTATGTAATGAAGTGAGGTCCATGCTTAGTGAAAATCTTTGCAACAGGGTCGGAAAGTATGGGTCTTTTAAATTCTTGAATTGAAGTTGCAAAATGTCGAAGACCTGATCTTAATGAAAAATTTTGAATTACATTGAGAAAATCCTTGAAATTAAAGCTCACTTAGATTGCTTGAATTAGACTTAGAAAATCCTTGAGACCCTAGCTTAGTAAGAACTCTTGAATCTAAGGCAAGGAAACTTTGAGATCCAAGCTTAGTTGGAAATCTGGAATTAGAATCATAAACTCTTTAAGAGATAAGTTCAATATTCTTGAATTGGATTGAGAAACTCTGGGACCCCCTTATGATAGGAGAGGGTGAAGTTTCTCTCACTTCTCTCGTCTCCTCATTGACCACCATCTCTCCTTCCTTGTTCAGGAATTTCCCTCGAGTCATCTCTGACTCTATCCAACCGGGAGTTGCAATGGTGATCCCAATCTCGGGTCCGACTTCCATCCTCAGTGTGTCAAAGAAGTTTATCATAGCTGCTTTACTGGCCTGGAAAACCGTGAAGGAGAAACTGTTATGCCCATAGGTTACAGAAAGATGTTTTTTATTTGACAAGGTTACATAGGAATCGACGGTAGTGCTATGAAAATTCAGCTGCTACTGTCTTCTTCCCAAACCTGATTCTCAAGCTACAGAAAGATTGGTTGAAAAGCTGTGCTTAAAACGAATCTCTCTCTGATATTGTGAGGAGTGAAGGGGCCTCTCTCAGGCATAGTGAAGAGTGAATGGGTTTCTCTATCGAGCACAGCAAAGAGTGAATTGGTCTCTCTTACATTATAGATGCTCATGCGGGCTGTCGGCAACCATCCTGCAGCAGAGGCATTTGCCACAATCTTTCCCCTGACTTTTCGTAGGTGAGGAATGGCATAGTAAGTCGGATATACCGAACCCCAGAAGTTCACATCCTGACGATAAACCACAGACCATCAGAGATTTGAAGAGAAGAAAGATGATACTGGTGACCAGCAGATATTTTAAGAGAAGAAAGATGGGTCAAGCAATTCTGCTCTTTCAACTTACCATAACAGGTTCAAGCTTGGTTATGTCGGTGACTTCTTCGAACATGCATAGACTTACAATTCCGGCATTGTTAACAAGATGATCCACTGCAGCAGGAAAAGAAAAAGCATTCAAATCAAATGCCAATTTCTCTCTCTCTCTCTCTCTCTCTCCCTCATATTTGTTATCTTGCCAATGCTTCTCTCTCGTTCTGATACTTACAACGACCGAAATGGTTGATGGTTTCATCGATGAATCTTTTACACTCATCGACTCTAGTTACATCAGCATGAACAACGATGACATCAGGGGAGCCAAGGCTTCGTGCTTTCTCTGCAACTTCTTGAAGGCTTTGCTCCCTCCTGGCTATAAGAACCAAACGTGCACCTCTTTTCGCATACTGATATGCCATATGCTGCATATTATTAGACCGCAACACCAAATATTGCATCAATTTTCCCATAAGTGGAAACTAAATATAATTATTCAGTTCTCTCAACTTCCCTGAGAAGAAACATAAATATAAATATGAATCAGTGCTTTAGTGCTCTCTCTTGCTTGTGGGGGTTGTTGCTGTCGCATATTGTTTCACTCCCTAAACCCTAAACTTTAAATCAGATGGCCTCTCTCTCCTGAAATTATCTCAGGTGACAGATTGAAGGCATTTATGCAGAGTGCTCTCTACCTCCCTCTCCAACTACTTCGGGTATCCCATGCAAGAAAACTAAAGAAAATTAGGCTCTGTTGCATATGGGGTTTCTTGTTGCATTGTGCCTCATATAAGTGGATAGAATTTGATTATATTCCCCTCTCCACCTTCCTCTTTTAGTCGATAAATTAATTCTCTCCCCCTTCAAGTATCCAAAGACGGAGACTAAATAAACTAACAAAGGTTCATGTGGATGTAACCTCCACAACACTGCAACTGCGACTAATCTATACTAACCTCCAAGCGAAAAAAAGGGTACATATGTTGTAACAAAAGAAACTGTATAATAATAACGCCATTCAATTTTTGGTATACTACCCCCATGACCAAAATCGGATGAATGTGTCAGGGGACAGTCTATAAAACTTTCAAATATTGTGACACTTCAATTCATCAGATTCGATCATATATAATATAACCATTTACTTCTAGTATGAAGAGATCCCAATTAATATTGACTGATCGGAAAAATGTACCCTTGACAAGCAACAAAGTCCCAACATAAAATTCTTAAAAATGGTGGCACACTTCAATCCATCAGATTTCATATCTGATAGTTAATTGTGACCTCCTTGTAAGACCTCCTTGTAAGGGTCTTATAGTATATAATCCCTAACAAAACCATCTTGCCTTCAACCATCTCATCTTCAAGTTTTAGATAGTTAGATCTAATGTTTTAAGAATTCAAAATTGGAATTTTTGTTACTTAAAATATTCACTTGTTTATTTGAATGTAGATCCGAAAAGTTGAAACCGAGCAAGTGCATGGTCTGTTGGTGCTAGAGGGAGCAAGTATATAGTGTGCTCCGATTAGAGGGAATACAATACAGGGTGCCACTGCGGGAGAATGTTGTATGCACTCGTTCTATCCATCTCTCCCCAAACACACTACATCCTGTATCCAGGACTTTGAAAACAAAAAAAACATCGATTCAAAAGTTCTCACATATGAGGCTTGCTGTTGCACTCTGTTCACAGAGAGAGAGAGAGAGAGAGAGAGAGAGAGATCATCACTCATATATGAAGCTTGCTGTTGCACTCTGTTCACATTGATTGTGTGTATGAGAGAGAGAGATGCAACATTCATGTCTCATATATGAGATTTAGAGAGAGAGAGAGAGAGATTACCTCCCCGATGCCAGAAGAAGCCCCTGTTATGAGAACAACCTTCCCTCTCATGTCATCAGCAAGAATAGGGCTGATGAGGTACAGGAAGAGCTTCAAAGTAGCATAGGTTGGGTAGCACAGAGAGAGGAAGACAATGGCAGTAGGAGGTAACACCAGGCTCAACAAATTGTTTATCACACCCATCCTTCTCTCACCCCAACACCTTCTCTCCTAAATTTTATCTCAAGAACAGAACTAAAACTATCAACTAAAAACTATGTTAAAAAAAAACAGAATTAAAAACTATATTATCTCTAGTGGAGTATTGTCTAAGCGAGAGACAGGGTTGAGAGAGAAAATGGCACCTGGAGTACAAATGACACTCTCTAGTCTAGGGTGGTGCCACCTTTGCATGCTTTTCTTTTATTTCTTACGTGATTTTCTGGTGTTTATCTTCTCTTATTGAAGAGGATGGACACAAACAAGAGAAATGGGCTCATGGGGGTTAGTGACAATTATCTTTTTCATGGATATTATTGTTGGTAAATTGGGATATCATTAGCAGGTCCTTGTTATCAAATGTTTATAAGGTGTGGTTTCTAAAAGGTGGCAACCCTAAACTAAGGCGCATTTTATCATGTAATTTTTTATACCAAAATATTAAAAATTAACTGAAAATATATTTTTATATCTAATTATAACATTTTAAACTCCAAAAATGATTAAAATCAAGTAGATTTATAAATATATGAAAATTGTGAAAATTGACGGTCTAGATAATGTGTTGTACGATGCACTATTTTTTAAACTCAAAAAAACTTTTTTCTTTTATATTTATACATCTCGATATCATGATAATCAATTAGAGGGTTTTTAACAATAAAACATATAGATTTTTAAGGTTGCAACTTTAAATAAACTTTTTACTTATAAAAATTTGATTTAGAAGTTAATATATTAAAAAGAAAATTGTTTCATGCGTGTTGGACCGCATTTCTACATATGCGGTCCAAAAAGTGTAAAGCATCCATGATGGATGCAAGTAGGTGTTCCATCTAAAAACAATCGAAACTAACGGCCCAAATGTTTTCTTACTAAAATTATATTTCTAGCTTTAAAAATTTATTTATTTATTCATATTCATAATCTCCATGTTAGAGATTACATGTCCTTAAAAATTAAATCTTAAAATCCATCTCAAAAGTAGATTTATTAAGAGGCCCGCATTTCTACATATGTAGGCTTGTCCACATAGAAATCGGGTCCATGATAAAAATGAAAACTATACGAAGAGACTGTCTACTTTTAGTACGAGGTCACAATTACTCTTATCCATCAGATTTCAAATTGGGTGGTTGTAAGAGTGTTATTGACTAGAGTTAAAGTTCCACAGAAAATTTCTTGAATTTTGTGACACACTCCAAACCTTCAAATTTGACATTTAATATTTTGGAATAATTGTAACCACTTTATAACAAAAATAAATGGTCTCATTCTATACAACTCTATAATAAAATTAGAATTTTTTGGTCATGGAATAAATGTAATTCCTTGTCATAACCTTTTATTGAGTTAAGTTTTTAAGAGCTTGCCATATTTAAATATGGAAAAAGGTCACTGAGTCGAGGCTCTAAACAATCAAATTAAAGCCCACCTCAAAAATTTCACTAGAAGAGGTGTTTTTTATGCCCAAATATCCTCAAATTGATCATCTCGCCATCAAGATGCATGAACATGGGAAAAAAATAGATTTCAAGTTTTGAAAGTAATGCATCTTGTAACGCATTTTTTTACCGTCAATTTTTCAGATTTTCAAGTATTCGTGGATCCACTCGATCTACATTATTTTTTAAACTTTAAATTTTATAATTAAGATGAAAATATATTTTAAGGCTATCATAAAGATTTTCAGTACTGAAGCCACAATTTTCGACACCATTTGAAAGTGCATTGTACTTTAATTGTTTAGAGCCTCGGCTTTATACAAACCGCACCCTTTAAATATTCAAATAAAATTTGAGTGAGTGTTAAATCTTTTTCAAAAAATTTAAATTTATATGACAACGTTTTTAAGGTATTTTTTGTGCAAGAGTAGTTTTCAAAATTGTAAATTCTAAGCTGTATTTAAGGTTCTTCAAATACTGTGTTAAAAATAATAAAATGATAAAAATTTTGCTTCTTTATAGGTAATTACCTTACTAATGAGAGTGGTGAGGTTTGTATAAGGTGGCAATCTTATATTATTAAAATAAAGCGCTTGAAAATTGTAGTTTCGGTGCCGGGATGCCTTGCCATGGCATGAAGATAAATATCAGCCCTTATTTCTCATGAGAAAATGAAGATATATTCAACTTATCGGCGATAATTCTTACTAAGGTGTTGGGGTGCCATGAGTTCTAATCTTACTGTGGGTTCCTATCTAAAATAATCGAAAAAAAAAAAAAGAAAAAAAGAAAAATAAAAGAGGTTAAATTGTTGCGGCTTTTTAAAATTGACTCAAACTTTGGTAAAAATCGCAGATTTGCCGTAAATAAAATAAAAATAAAATAAAATAAAAAGCATCAAACTGATTATCTTTCGTTACAATACTTGTAGATCTGAAAAAGTTGTAAATTCACTGTACTTAGATTCTTTTAATTTCACATTCTTTGGAGAATATAAATAAATTTTGGGGTCATCACATAAATTTTTGAGCCAAAGTTCCATTAAAAAATGTGAGGCTCTACATTTTATCGTGATGTACCTGGTAATGTGCCTTTTTGTGATGCACTTGGCCAGTAGTAGCATACCGGTGTTACAACATGAATACACCATCCACCATCCGTTCTCGACGATGGACGGTGAAGTTTGATTACATGTAAATGGATATCCGTGCTTCAAAACTAAAATTAATTTTTATAAGATTGTGTATAATAAGATCATTTATCTTATTACAAAGAGGTCTATTTACCAATAATGTACGTTATAATTTTTTATAAAAACTTTGCCCATAAAGGGCTTGTTTGATTACTTGATAATGCAGCTTTTGAAAGTCATGGAAGGATTCCAGTATTGTAGCACTTCGCCATGTTTGTTAAACAGGAAGTGCTACATTATTTTGAAAGTTGTGGCTTCTAAAACGACATTAAAAAAGTACACTATAGGGGATCGACATATAGAAAATCGATCTTTTAGTTTGTATGTTTTCGGCTTTTTGATAAATAGTCTCTTTGTATACTTTTCCAATACGTGTATGTAAGTGTGCAGCCTAAAACAACTTTTCATAACATAAAATTTCATTCCCAGGTAATGACTACTGTTTATCCTCCCAACCCAAGTGCCTCGCCACTTGTTTTCACCATGGTTAAATGACATTAGCAAATTTTTCAGTTGTGATCCCTTTTGGTTACATTCATTTTGAACATTTACTTTTATCTGGTTTCTGGATTAATTATTTAAGCATTTTAAACTTGGGTGCAGTTTACATAAAGTGTCAGCTTTAAACAAACTAAGACGCACCTCTAAATCTTGCTAAAAAGATATAAATCCCGTGATAAAAATCTTTATAATGACTTAAAAATCTATTTTAACTTCAAATTATGAAATTTAAAACTTTAAACTAGTAGGGTAGATCGAACAAATCTATAAAAACTTCAAAATTTTAAAAATCGATGAACTAGATAGTGTTTTAAAAGATACACATTTTAATACATGAAATCTTTTCTTTTTTTTTCTTCTATATCTATACATTTGGAGGACAAGATGATCCATTGCAGAATTTTGGACGTTGGTACAACCTTTTCAAGTACATTTTTTAATTGCACCTTACTTTTATAGTAAGGTTGATGCCTATATAATTTTTTTCCTTTGAACATTGGTCGTGATTTTTTATCGTGGTTATACCATGTTCTTGCCTACCCAAGCTTAATGGCATGTTTGGGTACACTAATTGTCACCAACAATTCATTTCAAGAAAATTAACCATGATGATAAATTGGGATTGTATATAAAGAAACCTTTTACTCTTTTTATACAAACAGGCCACAATTATTCCTACTCGTTATTTAAATTGGATGGCTTAAAATGAGTCACAAAGCTCAAGAAAGTTTGTTTTTTATTTCTGTTTGAACTTTGAATCTATTCAACGACACTTCTACAACGATCAAATTTGAAATTTAGGGGGATAAAAATTATTATCACCTCCTTATACAAAAAATAAATAGTCTCTTTGCATACTTTTCCGTATGGTAACTTGTGATAATATAGCCTTAAATAAAACTAAAAAATTAGTTATGGGTGGGGTTTGTATAGAGCCGAGGCACTAAACAATTAGAATAAAACCCACCTTCAAATAGTGTCAAGAAATGTGGTTTCAATATTGAGAATCTTGATGATAGCCTTAAAATATATTTTCATCTTTAACTATAAAATTTAAAGGTGCAGTTTGTATAGAACCGAGGCTATAAACAATCAAATTAGAGCCCACATTCAAATAGTATCGAGAAATGTGGTTTCAATACTAGAAATCTTTGACTAACCTTAAAATATATTTTCATCTTTAATTATAAAATTTAAAGCTTCAAAAATAGTGTAGATCAAGTAGATCTATGAAAACTTAAATAACTTAAAAATTGACAATCCAAAAATATATTACAAGATGCACTATTTCCAAAACTTGAAATCCATTTGTTTCAAGTCCATGCATCTTGATGTCGAGATGATCAATTTGAAGATATTTGAGCATCAAACAACATGTTTTAGTGAAATTTTTGAGATAGGCTCTAATTTGATTGCTTGGAGCCTAGGCTCTATATAAACTTTTCCCAAAATTTAAAGCTTCAATGTCCAAGGAGCAATCTATGAAAACTTCGAAATTGACGGTCCAAAAATGCGTCACAAGATGTAGCATTTCTAAAACTTGAAATTACTTTTTTTTTTTTCATGTCCATTCATCTTGATATCGAGAAGATCAATTTGAAGATAATTGGGCATCAAAACAAGTGAAATTTTGAGGGGCGCTCTAATTTGATTGTATACTGTTTAGGGCCTCGGCTTTTCCAATAGTTATGTGTCCGTTTGGAGGACCCAAAATTCAGCTGTGTGGAGTACGCTGCGCTATTGCCGTTAGATTTTACCGGGAAGTTTATATGCTGCGTCAGTTTTGAAAAGTGAGGAAAGAGGAGAGAGTTTTTCAGAAGCAAGTAGAGAGAAAGAGATGTTGCAGGTGAAGAGCTTGAGAAAGGCCCTCATTCCTCCCTCTCTCCTCATGGACCCATCCCCTGCAAATCTTCAGTCCACTCGCCTTGCTCTTCATGTAAACCCTAACCCTAGTTTTACTCTGTTTCTTCGCTGTTACCATTTCATCAAGCTGCTTACTCTTCGCTGCTTTTTTTTGACAGGTTAATGAAGATGCCTCATCTTGTTCGGTATATGTTGCTTCTGGGTGTTGCGTTTACAATGTGGTGGTAAATTATCTCAGAAAACTCTAAACCCTTCTCATTAATTCTAAATTTGAACTTCTTCATCTTCATTTTTATCTTACGAGCCCAATAATGGCCACTTATTTTTCCATGGAATTGTGACATCATCATATGAAATGATCCGATTTTGAAATTTTTATTCATAGATATCTATGGAGGATACTATGGTTACAAGGGGAAAGGAGAGCCTTTTGATTCCGGTGCCGGCACAAGTATGAGAATGTTCTCTCTTAAAGAAGTTGATTTGTCAAATAAGGGACAAATTAATGGGCGTTCTATTTCTTTCTGTTGTTTTTGTGGGGTTTAATAATGTTTGATTAGTTCCTTATTTTTTGAGGAGCTTCATGTAACATTTTTCACAATAGATTGGTATTCTTACTTTTTTTGGTTGTTTTTATTGAGATTAATTGACTAGTTAATTCTTTTTGAGGAACCTAAGATAAGATTTTGCAGACAATCCGTGCATCTTTGGTTAAACGGTGCCCTCATCGTACAGAGATCCAGAGTATAGCACTTGCAGATACTCAATGTAAGCTTCATCAATAATATCGTAGGAATTTTTTTTTTTTTTTGGTGAGCTCTATCAAGGTATTGTTCTTATTGTATTGCAGTAGGCTTTTGCCATATTGTAGAAGTTAGTGCATTTTTTTTTCGGTACCCAAAAGATTCAGTCTTTGTCCAGCTTATACATTTATTTTTTAGTTGTTAATTTGTCCAGGTTATTTATAACCAAATAATATCTCAACAAAAGGATTATGAGCTCCAATTACGTATAATTCGAGATTTCTTCATAAATATGGAGTGGATTCTTGTTCACCTAGTGTGTCTGCTACAAGAATTGGATTGCATATTCTTCGCAAATGCTCCATGGTTTTTGCAAAGCGCAGTGAACTGTAGCCTATATAGGCTCAATCTATATTTGATTATGTGACCTGTAGTCCTTTTTCTAGGATTAAATCAACATATTCTTTATAATCATGTCCTTTTTTGTCTTCTTTTAATGGTTTCATCCTATCCTTTGTAGTCACTATTAATAAACAGGGTTCAAGCCTTTATTTTTTTCTTTTTTTACTTTATTTTTTCATTGTCTTCTTATAGGTGACATGGGCATGATACTGGGAACAGTGGATTCTTTTGGTCATGTAATCATCTCTAGATTGGATCCAAGCAATGAAGGTAATAACTTTTTTACGGGTGCCATCTTTATAAATTATACATAAAAGGTGACAAGTTGCAAGGAAGCTCTTCAAAGGAAAATCTCATTGATGTTGTCATTGTGCTGTAAATTGAGCAAGATTGATCTCAAAATAATTTGGTGCACAATAGGATCTCATTTAGTGTCTTTTATATCTATTAGGAAAGTTATACATGCTTGAATGGTGCAAGCAACCCCCCAACGATTGAAGTTAAAAGGGAAGAAAATGGAAGACCATGATTGCATACAATATGTTAATTTAGTTTTAATTTTTTCTACAAATTAGATTAGCATGAAATTTTGGATGTCCAAACTTCTCAATCACCCCAGAAAATGTAAAAATAAATAAATTGCAAAAGATAATTGAACAAAATACCCTAAAACATTTAGGAGTATTTTGGTACATTTTTATTTTTGGACTTATTTATTTATATATTTTAGGTGTCCCCAGATGTGGCGTACACACTTGTAAAATTGCATGTAAATCCAATATGTTGAAAAACTTAAAAATTCAAATATTGAATACGATCGTTGCCATCCGATTTCTTCCCTTGCAATCTGAACTTTTGAAAGGTGCTTGTGAGGTATACCCTCATCTTCTTATTTGCATTTATTAGGATTTTCTTGGGATGGAGTTCTCTTCAAGAAAGTAGTGAAGAATAGCATTACCTATTCATAAATGAAACATTTCCTTGGTTAGAAGTGGTTGTAGTTAATAGGTGGTTTGATCTTTTCCAATATTTCAAGGCTTTGATGAAATCAATTTAACTATGCTTCCAACTATAATTTCTTGTACTAGAAGTTCCTAACTCCATCAGTTATACAAACATGCCTAGAGAGTAAGTGTAGATCAACAATTATATTTTCATCATGATTGAAAAGATAATCAAGAACCAGGCATAAATTTTGCACGTAGTCTCTATGAAGTTTGTATGCTTGACTCTTTAGCAAATGCATTAGTTTTGCATGCATGAGTGCAAAAAGAAAAATGCGTGCTGCATATCTTTCTTTGTTTTTAATACCTATAAATGCTTAAAATCAACCATGTGTAATGGCTTATTCTAGTAACATGTTCTTCTTTTCTTGCCAGATGTTGAAAGGCTTACATTTACAACTTTGCCTCAAGATTTCGGTGTGGGAGAGAGTAGTTGGGCAGGAATATGTTTCTGTCCAAGTCGATGGTCCACGGTATAATTGAAGATATGTGGCATTGTTGTAATTTCGGTTTTGTGACATTTGTTTTTGTGGATTTTCTAGAGCTGCATTGCTTATATTTCAGGAATTGTGTAAAATGAATAGATAGGGCTTAATTTTTCAGAGCTGTCACTTCAATCACATGAAACATTTGATAATCATAAGGAGTTTTTCCAGTTTCATGCAGATTGAAGAGTTGCATCGGTGAATTGTAATCCTGGGCTATCAGTTTCTCTTTAATTCTTTTGAATTGGTCTTATTTTACCTGTGGTCTCCAAATTTCTGAAGACATCTGAAAATAAACTTTTTTGCATCATTCCTGGTAATGGTAGTCGTTTTAACCTAAATTGTATTAGCGTGAGAGAAGATGTTCTTTAACTCGAAAGAATTCAATTCAAGAGGATAACTATCCAAAAGTTTTCACAGCTCTATCATATATTATGGAATCATAAAAAATTTGATTTCGTTTAACTCTGTCTATAGCTCACCAGAGGCTAGGGAAACCAAGAGATGTGTATGAATGTGATATCCAGCAACAAAAAGAAAGTTAGAGCTAAGCATCTGTTAGGATGCGTGTTTTGGGGCAATTAGTTATTAGTAGATATTTGGATCCATGAACTGACTTTGTTGATTTTTGTGTTGTAAGTTTATTTAGATATATATGTTGTAACTAGGCATCACTTTGATCCATGGGGAACTAAGGTTCGTCAATTTTGATCAGGAACTTAGGATAACATTGAATGAAGGCTACCTGCTAGTTTGAAATAGTACCAAGTAGGTTTTTGAAATCAAGAGCCTAGGTCCTTTACCAGGGAATCTACTATCACTATCCCCATTTACTGGTTGAAAGTTGAAACATTTCCCCAATGCCATGTTATAATGATAAGGTATGGCAAGATTTTCGGATTGTTTTGCCCAATGGTTGTAGTATTGAATATGGAAGCTGCTTAGATTCTCATGACCCCATGCATCCCTTAGTATAATTTAAAAGCAACAGCTGCTGAATGTTAATTTACTAGTTATTGAAAGTTGGACAAGGTGAACAAGCAAGGTGTATGCGGTTTTTAGTTTTTCTCTCTTCTACTGGCTTGAACTCACAGAAGTCCAAATACAATTAAATCAACTCAAAATACATAACAAACAATAACTAAAGAGGTTTTCACTTGCTGCCACTAATGAAATTTCTTTTATTCAATAACTAAAAATCACATAAGACTCTTGGGAACAAGAAATAACAAGACTGCAAACCATAGAACAAGATGCTAGAAGATTACCTCAACTGGACTTTGCACCCCTCACTCCGGATCTCCTCCTCCAATGGCGCATGAGATCAATGGTCTATCTCAAATCTTTAAAGCATGGGAAATTCCCTTAATCAAATAAGAGAGCAATGGAACAAGATGGTGCAAGACTAAACCTCAATGTCTAGTATGGGGCGTGCCCACCTTTGGGCTACAATGGCAAGGGCGTGCCCCCCTATTTTTCTTAAACCAATATTTTCTAAGAGACAAATGAGAGATCTTAGAGAGAGATGAGAGAGGGAGGTGTACCACCTAGAGAGAGAAGAGAAAGAGGGATGAAATGTGTAGAGAAATAGGACCCCCGTGGTGCCTATTTATAGATTTTCTCTAGGGTTAGGGTTTCTTAGGGTAACCATCTTTATGGATAATAGATCCAGACCAAATTAATTAATTCTAAATTGTTTTGATGGGTTCGGATCCAATTATGTTAAGAAATTATAATTTGCTGAAGCACTCCATCTTCTGCAATGGACTATAATCCGCACTCACTTTCTCAAACTAACCCAGCAGTTCTTATGACCCACAGACCATCGCAGAGGTTCTTGATTGGGCTACCAAAGTTAGCCAATAGATGAGGGGACACAATCCTAGTCTATGGAGTACAAGTTCTCCCTTAGGGACAAGTCTGAGGTCACACAGACCTGGTGCAACCATAACTCTATGGTGCATAGGGGTCATCTCTCGCACATGTACACGTATCACCCTCAATGGTGATTTTCTTTCCCGACATAGCTATCATATGTACATGTCGTATAATGGTTCAAGATGAGGCTTTGGCCCTCGTCCTTACAGGCCTACCATTACACACAAGGGTCACACAGTCCCTTGGCTCACTACCCTAGGCAACTCGACCTCATTAAGAGCTAACGTTGCTAACCCTCATCGGTTGTGCTCTATGCCTAGGTAATTAAGGGTTTTCCAACTCGATTGGCCTAGTGCGTTGAGCCTAGTCTGAGTCTCGGCAAATAGTATTTGCCTATCTTAGTCCTATTGGACCATACTCCCACTGAGTTTTTGTTCCACTATTTCAAAATATTGATTACATGTTGTCATAAGGCCTTTATGGGCCACAAATACCCAACAATTACTTTATGGGTCTCTCCTTTCTATAGTATATTAAACTTTAGTAAAAGGACCATGTGTATGTGACCACCATCTTTAGTTCAGCTGTATTCAGTTCCCTTAGGCATTTTTGGTTCTGTTGGATTAGGATGTTCACCTACCAATCATATGTTTGATCTCTTCCCTATATTCCCATCACTTTGTGGATCTTTTCAATTATTGATAATGGATAATCTAAATTTTCCAGGCTGCAGTAGCTCGTAGCTTCTGCAAAAGTATTGACATTTACGACCAGGATATTCATCTCCAAACTCTACGAACGTAAGTTTTTGGTGTTCTGGTCGATTAGCTTGCTTCATGATTTTTTTAGTTACTTGAATCAAATTGTGCCACACTTTTCTGATATTGTGTGATTGTATCCAGTTTGTAGCATATTTGATGACTTGCTTATTGTGGTTTAAATTTATGTGAGATTTACAGGAAACTTTGTGATTAGATTGTCTTCAGTATTGAAAAACTGTCCTTTACAACAATTAGAGATGTTTATAATCTATAATGCACACTTTTCTTGTTTGGAAAAGTAATCTGCAGAAGTGATAGGTAGGGAGCTAACCTGAAGTGTCAATATACAAATTAGTTCATCAAGCCACTACTTTTAAAGACCATTGTGTTGTTACATGCAAATTAATTTATTACTGATGCAGGCATGACAAGGACGAAAGATGGGTCATAGGATTATGGGAATCAAGAGACTTTATTTATATGTTTTGGTGTTTACTTTGGAGATTTTTTTTTTTTTTTTTGAGAAGTCACATAATGGGATTGTATGTTGTGTTTATTTTAGTATTTTTTAAGTTGCTTTTATTTGGTAGGATTATTGTCTGAATATATGCTGGCGATAAAAAGGGAAATAGATGGATAGGATTTCATAGGATATTTGTGGGGTTTTCAGGGTTCAAAGTTATTACATAATGGTGTTTGGGAGTTAAGAGGAGACTTCGATTGTTCTCTTGTTATTGATTTCTTTTGTGGAAAAAACTTTGAAGCTTGTGATGCTTCTTTTAAGTTGAATTCCTTCTCTAGTTACTTTGTGCAGAATTTTGTGTTTGTTTTGTTGGCTCCCTGTATGCTTTGATATTCTTTTTCAAGAATGAAATATCAAGGCATGCATCAAGTGGTATTAGAGCAGGGCTTCCTAGGGCATCCTAGTTACAATTCAAAGATGACATTGAAAAGACAAGCTCTTGCTGCACATCAAGATGGTAAACCATTACCAAGTTCCCACAAGAAGTAGATCAACTCATGCATGACGTGCAGCCAGTCTGGCAGTGGAAGGCTACTGGCAATTGGATATAAAGAGTGCAATATTGATTGTTCTAGAGAAAGATCCACACTCAAACTGCTTCATCAAAGAGGAGCCTCCATACTGGTTGGTCCCTATGATTCATGGAAAATCTTTATTTTCATCAATCAATTTCACATAGTATGGAAGTGTGTATTGGGATTCTCCACCAATCTTCAACATATTCCTAGATGATGATTAGGGTATTGTAGAGAACCTACTCCTAATGATTAGTTTGATTGAGGATGGATTTATCGAGGATAAATCCACGGAGAAAGTGAAGTTGCTTGCGTTGGTTTTGTTCATATAATTCTCTCCATCTGCACTTATAGATCCATTTCTTGGGGTGTTCTTAGTTCTATTTTAACTTATATGGATCCTAGAATTATGGGAATCAAGAGACTTATTATTTGTAGTTTCTGGGGGTTTACTTCTAGGACAACGAGAAATCACAGCTTACATTTTCTTTGGATTTCTATTTTGTGTTTATTTTAATATCTTTTAAGTTGCTTCTATTTAGTGTTATTGTGATACGAATAGACGGTGGAGATTAAAGGAATGGATTGCTAGAATTTTGTAGAAACTTTTTAGGTTTTATGGTTCAAAGTTATTTAAGTAGTGGTGGTAGCAAGCTGAGAGGAGACTTATTTATTCTTATTATTGATTCTACTGTGGAATAAAATTTGAAGTTTCTGATGCTTCGCATGTGTAGAGTTCCTTCTCTAGATACTTTGTGCCAGATATTGTGTTTGTTGGTTTGGTTACTTGCATTCTTTTTTTTTTCTGCTTTTTTTCAAGAATAAAGTATGAACGCTCATCTCAATTGAACTGCTATGTCTAGACTATCAGGCATGATGACACATCACTGGACCTTGGTCATCATGGAACTCTTCCTCTTTTTTCTCTCTATTTTAGTTTTAGATAAAAAATCATTAGTAGGGTGGTAATATTGGTATATAAGTTCAGCAGTGCCTTGGTTGTTCTCTCTTGGTATATAATTATGTAAGTTCCTTATCACAGAGATGGCATGTTGCGGTGAACTCATTACTCTGGACTTAATCTTGAGTCTTTTAATACAAGAAGACACATATAGGGTACATATAGTATTTTGAATAGTTGAACATGACTTGTTTGTACAGTTTGTGGCATCCGGCTTCTATATGTTTCCTACAAAGTTTGTCCTATGAGTATGAGAATTCTTCTATTCTAGCCGTTGCAGAAGGCTGCCAGGTATTCCTTCTAATTTGTAATTTAGAGTAACATTTCTTTGCATATGTTATATTTACAAACGTGTTTATTGATCATAAACGAATCTATTAGTTCATATTTTGCTTTTTTAAGTTCTTTATCGCTTTATATACCACCCTATTGCAGCTGACTATCTGGGACCTAAGAACAAAGCACAATGGTGGTTGTGTAGAAAGAGTTTCTGGCTCACTTGGACATCCCTTTTATGCTGTTTGTAGTTCCTCCAGTGGAACTGTAGCTATTGGTGGCGCTGACCGGACAGTAACCATTTATGACAGTCGCAAGTTAGTATTTTCTAGCAAATCAAATCTATGGTTTTAAGAAGAATAGGACACTATCACAATGTGTGTGTTTGTGTGTGGCATGCTAACGTGCGTGTGTGTTCTTTGTCATATTATTGCAAGTTTGCAGCATATAGATTGCTTGTCAGATGATGGTAGGGTTTGTCTGGTAAAGGAAATGATCGACATTACTCCTAGTAGCTGGGTATGAGAAGCGATATCAGTAATTACTGTTCACAAAATCTTTGATAATTAATTGTGCGAAAGAAGCTACAATTTTATTAAAGCAAATTCACAAGAGGTTATAAAATCTGATGGAGCATCTGATATACGTATTACCTATGTAGTACCTATGTTTGCTAATGTGTCTGCACTGAATTGGCTTGAAAATGCTTATCTAATTTTCTATTATAGTTAAACTAGACAGGAATGATATTTTATATGGCCTGAATTTTGGTCGTGTTTGACATTTTGGCTGCAGATGGACAGCCTTGTCAAGATGGGTAAATTGCTCGAAATATGAGGTGAATTGAGTTATTATATACCTTGAGTTTCTTTGGCATCTGTCTTTTAGAGCATTTGCATTCCAAAATAACTGATCTTATGTTCTTTTAGTACTGGCAATCCCCCAATGCTGCCAAATAGCTGCTCTCTTCTTTTTCCCCCCCGTCTTTGAGCAATTGGTAATTGTGAAAGCCACGTAATAATTCTTGTAATTTTGACTTCAAAAGTTCCCATGACACAAACCAATGAATTAGATGATTCTCTTTATAACATGGCAGTGGAGATCAAGCTAAGATCAAGAAACCATTGCTATCTTGTAGCCCACATGGCATTTTTTTTTCATGGATATTGTGCCTGTGTCCCATGAAGACATTATCAGTTGTTATTTGATTGCTGTGTTGATTATTCGTATAACAGGTCTATAAACGGTCATAGTTTTATTCTGGGGGTAATTGCAGATAACAGGTCTTGCATTCTCCTCATTTGACCCCGATCATATTTATGTCCAAGGTGTTGATTATGAGGTGAAACAACTATCTCTTGCTTTTTCGCACCTCAGCACATGATTGATTCATCATCCTTTTCATTGCAAAATTGATCACCCTATTTGTTGCTTTTACTTGCTAATTGATTGTGGGGAGTTCTTTGGCTTGCGAGGGACAATGCTTGCTTCTTTTCAACCTTCCTAGGTTTTTTTTCCTTTTACATATTTGTATTAATGATCTCCAAAAGATACCTTTTGAGATCTGAAAACCTAAGTGTCTGAAATCAAGCGGCCAAATATGCAATATAATCTTTGGGAACGTCGATATCCTGACATTCGGACAAAGGAAATTTCTATTTCCAACAAAATATCCCAGTACTATGTTTGAATGAGTGACAGTGTGCTACATATTCTGTCATGAATAAAGCAAACAAAAACATGTGCCAAATTTTGCTTCTAACCTTACTGTCAAATCTATGTTTCCAAGCATTTCTGCTTTAATAGCAAAGAACCTCTAGGAACTAAGTTTGATCCAAGTCCAACTCAAAGAAAGTGTATTTTGTTATATGCCAATAGCCATTTAGCAGGCAAAATAAGTTCAATTTCTGCTGCAGGTCTGTTGCGGTAAATGGCAAGGAAATGAAAAAGCATTTTCATTTAGAGGGGATTCTAACTGGCTAGGATTCAGTAAGGTATGCGCTTTTTGTTTCACATCAAAATGAGAATTCACATACGCTTTGCTAGTGGGCATATCTTTCTGTCCTTTGAATTCTAAAACGTGGGGTTTGTTGGCAGTGTTCTAAGATGGATGTTTTAGCCGGATGGTGCGAGTCTGGTAACATCTTTGTGGCTGATGTCAAGGGACCAATAGATTGACATATGGAGCCCTACCGGTTAATTCCCCATTTCGATCCTCAGGATTAGGTTTGGGAAAGTATTGTTCCAATAGGGAACATGGTTTTTGGTAGACAATGCTTTAGGGGGGCATCCACAGCCAACAGCCAACAGCCAACAATGAAGCGTGGAGATTTAACTGAAAATGGTTAATGTCCCTATGGGTTCTGCTATGCTTAATTGCAACCATTTATTCACAGAAATGGATGATGGATGCCTTCTGGAGTTCCATGTACCATTCTTCATTGGACCATGATAAACCTTCCCCAAGGGTTTTCGCATTTAGTACTCAGATTAACTCTCGAAGAGAGAGTATTGGCAGGATTAAGTCCAAGGAGAAATAGCTTGTGCCATGCCACCACCCCCTTTGCCTTACCATTTATAGTGATGAATGCACCTTTCTGGTTTACCCTATGTTCCAAAGAATTGTTTGAGAAAATAATCTAATTAAAAAATTGATTAAAGAATTATTATTTTATTGTGCGGAACCACTAGTTCCCTTCTAGACTTGGTTGTTTTCCTATATATATACAAAACCGAAACGGGGTGACCGATTCTTGAGTCGAACTAAGCAGTTCCGTTCTGACTCAGCATTTTTAAAATCACTAAATCAAATGGATTTTTTACTGTTTTCCCATTTCCCCTTTCACAAAATTGGTAGTGGAAAACAATGGGACTTCCTAGATCAAGTACCATTATTTATTGGGCAAGCTTTCTATGTTTCCCCTGCAGCATAAAACTTATGTACTTCCCCTTATCCAACCCTCTAGTTTGAATAGAGGGCTAAGATTGCTTCAATCACAATATCATGTCTCTATGTTATTTTATTTTTAAATTTTTTTTTATAAACCATTTTGACACCAAATTTTGGATACCCAATCTCCTATTAAACTCGCACTAGTAAAAAATATTAAAAAAAATATTTTCAATAAAATAAAATGATCAAAATACCTTTGAAAGTTTTAAGGGTATTTTGGTCACTATATTTTATTGAAAAATTATTTTAAATATTTTTTATAGGTGCTCCCCAATGAGAAGATGGTACGTGCCAAATTTCATATTCATACAATTTGTATAAAAAAAAATTAAAATTAAAATACATTGAGATGTCATATCTAAGATCAAACGATGAGCGGCTCTCTTGATCAAAATTAGAGGGTTGGATGGTAGGAAAAGCATAGATCTTCTATATTGTAAGGGAAGTATAAAAACCTTGCTTTTACATATTAACCGTCATTACGGTACCACTCTTGGCTCGGCATGTGATTGAGTTATTGATGGATTATTGTATTAGTGCTATCAATCGCGTCGGAACTTAGTTCTTTGAATTATTTAATGAAGAACTGTTCTAAAATGTGCTGCTTTCATTCCACTCTGATTTTAGATGCTTTGAGGATAACCTTCTTGCAGCTTCATAATTTTTATTCAAGAAGATTGTGCTTTAAGTTGTTTCTCATTTAATTTCACAAAATTATAACGAAACTTGACAAAACGTTATGAATTCTTACACGTAATCATATTAAGTGTATTAATACAAGAAGAATATCAGAAAACAAATAAGTGTGTTAAAACTTGTACCATTGGTATCATTCTAAATACAGCCTACCATTTTTAGGGAAAAGGAAAAGGATCAAGAGTCTAAACCCTAAAAAAACATCCATATTTCCCGACTCGACAAGCCCTCATTCATCAAGGCAATCTAAGTTGAAAGCAAACATGAACTTCGGAAAGTTATCCATTTTTAGTGTTTGTAAGGATTTTTTTTTAGGATGAAGTTTTTGAGGCCTAGGCTTTATAAAAACAAAATGTGGCCTCACCTTAAATTATCGGAAACCATTTGGGCAATGGAAATCTCCATGATGCATATAAAATTACAGATCTATGAATAATTATTTATAGGGTGAAATAAACGGTCTAGATAATTTGTTACAATATACACTATTTTTAGAGCTTAAAATCCTAAATTTCTTTCAAAACCACAATGTTCAAGCCAAGATGTCGAATACTTGAATTGTATTTTCAGATGAGTTAGGCTTTCCTTATTTTGATAGGGTCGCCACCCTATCATACCATTTTCCTTGTGTTTGTGCATCACATTTTCATCTTTTCAATATAATTCTGAACTGACAAATCTTCAACTGCTGACATTTGTGCAGAACCACCCAAGGTTTCAAAGTCACAGAAACACATAGAAAGGGACTTCATATTTCGCTTATAATTATATAAAAAATTAGAAGTACAAAACTATAAAATCTAATAAAAAAATAGAGCATACAATTTTTCCAACCTGCAATCAATAATCAAAGTTAAAAGAATAATCAATCCCTCCTAGTCAACTTCTTTCTCGATACCTTCTTATCTCTAGGATGTTTAGAGCAACATGGCTTGTTCCAGTTACTGAACTCGCCATTGTCCCGAAAACCCTACTCTCATTGGAAACAGCTGTAAATCTGTGCTTAACCACCTGGTAATCCACTGGTTTTGAACTGATTTCAAGCAGGATCAGCTTTTTCTATTTTTCTTCAAAAACAGAAAAGTTTAAGAATTTTAAACAAGGTATAAGATTTTCAAACAAATATAAAGGGATATCTTCATGATATATTACTCCAAAAAACATATATTTTATGGTGAAATATTCCAATAAATTACTTCAGCAAAAAAGTGTGCAATAGGTTTGAATTTCATTTTAATTTTGCCCGCAGATCTCGTAGCTATAACAATTCACCGAGATGAATGCAAGAGAGAGCTGAATGAGAGAGAGGCCCACAATACATACAAATGGAATCGCTGTAAACAAGGACGGCTTTGGTGAGTCAACCAACTCATCAATTACGGGTCCCTTGTCTATCCATCTGTAAGATGGAGATCAAAAAATGTTACATCCACTAAAAGTTAAAATGGACAGGAAGAAAGGAATTCAAAAAATAACCTTTACGTTTTTTGAAAAATAAAATTTTCAAATTTAATCATTGACGTACTTGACATTATTGAACTCAAAAATTTTGGATCGAAAACATATCTTTGAGATATATTTTGTAGTGAGACCTCACAAGAATTGTGGAGGTCAGCCGACCCGGCAAACACTTTTCCTCTGAACAATAAGGAAGACCAAAATAACAAGAAAAGTTCACATGAAAATTTATAAAAATAGATTTTGATTCCTAAAAATGGATCAATAGATTTCCAACATAGTCTAATATTCTGAAAACACAATAAAAACAATAAAATAATTTTAATCGGTAAATTTTAACTCAAAACTATATACAAAAATACCATAATCAATGAAATTGGTATAAATTTCAATTCGATGCCCTCAGATCTAATAGCTATCATAATTCAAATAGTGGCATAATGAAAGATGTTCATTGACTCAGAGAAGAGAGACAGAGAGATGAAAGATGAGAGATGATAGAGAGTAAGAGAGGCCCAAAATGAGTACCGATGCAGCGGCTCTCAAAAAAAAAAAAATCCTCCATCATCGGGCAATTACACCAATCCATCTGCCGGAAAATTGTTTCATGCGGGCTGGACAGCATGACTACATGCGGTCCAAAAAGTGTAAAGCATCCCTTTTAAAGATAGATGTAAGTAAATCTTCCATCTAGCTACAATAAAAATTAATGCTCCAAATGTTTTTTTACTAGAATTATTATTTCTAATTTTTAAAATTTATATTTCTAATTTTTAAAATTTACTTATTTTTTCACATTCATTATCTCCATGTTAAAGATTACATGTCCTTAAAACTTAAATGCAAAAATCCATCTCAAAAATAGATTTATCCAAAAATCCATCTCAACAATAGATTTATTAATGAGCCCGCATTTCTACAAATGTGGGCTTCGCCACATATAAACCAGGTCCCCATCTGAGACAATATATCTAAAAAGGGGGAAATCAATAAAAAAAACCATGTAGAAACATACACTGAAAAATGAGAAGTCATTTTCAATGATCCCTTAAAAAATGGGTAAAATCATATAAGATTGGGAAGTTCCTTTCTCCATGCTTAAAAAAAAAATCGAAAAAATAAAAAATACCGAAAAACCCAAAGAAATAACAACTTAATGAGATTCTTGTGACCACAAGGGTGCTTGAGATTCCTGTGACCAACCTACCTCAGGGATAAAGTCTCGTTCGAAGCTAGCTTAGCAACTTAAGCAAACCTAAACGTTCTAGCTTACGAGTTCTAGCGAAACTCTCTATCTGTCGAGCAATAATCCAATGCAACGGTTGTATCATAATATAATACAACGGCACTCCTAAAAATTCATGTTTGTGGTATTTATATGACCTCAAATTTTGCACACACACTTTTAATCTCAATAATCAATCCCCAAAAAAAAAAAAAAAGAAGTTCAATTTGAACCCTAGATATGATCAAAATGAGTCCCCTCAAAAAACGAATCTAGACAATTCATTTTATGAATGTCAAAATCTTAGCCTTTATAAACTCAAACTCATTTTTTTCTTGTTTAACATTGTTCATCTAATGACATAAAGCCATCCAAAAAATTGGAAATGAAAAAATCCTTCCAAGACCTAGATTTAGGCATCTCACCAAAATGAACTCGAAAAAAATACTTTCTAATTTGTGTTTTTAATTTTTCCTTTTTTTTGTGATGGTTCATTAGAATGAAAAGAGAATATATTTTAAAATTGGTTCAAACAAATGACCATAAGATGGTTTTTCAAAATTATTACATCACATTACTATACAACGGTTGCATAAAATCATTGCCCCTATCTATATCTAGACTACACTTACCTATATTCGGTTTCCCTGGCTTGATTCATTGACCGAAGCCTAAGACGAAGCTTGATTCAATAATTTCAATTGTTGGTGACATTAATTACATGCATACAAACCCTAAAATAAATGAAAAATTGTTTCTTGTGGGGACTGCAATTTTATACATGCGGTCCAAAAGTATAAAGCATCCATCTTAAAGATAGATGCAAATAGCTGGTCTATCTAAAAAAAACTAACACGCGAAGTGTTCTTTTAATAGAATTATTATTTCCAATTTTTAAATTTTATTTATTTATTCATGTTCATGATCTTTATGTTAGAGATTACATATCCTTAAAAATAAAATCCAAAAATTCATCGCAAAAATAGATTTTTGAAGCACCTCATTCCTGTAAGGGCTCATAAAACTGGGTCTAAAATAAATTTATGAAAGAGACTATAGGGGTCAGCACCAAAACAAACAGAGCGAAAATGTCTGGCTAAAAAGGACAAGCAACCAACTTTTTCAAAACAAAAAAGAACAAAAAAAACAAACGTGTAAATGTCTCCCTAAAAAAGGACAAGTACCAACTTTTTAAAACTAAAAAAACAAAAACGTAAGTCAATGAGGATTTGCCCCCTACCCTTTTTGGTGAGACATTGGTAATAAGGTGAGACATCGGTATTATCACCGCCCCAGCCCACTCTTAATTTTTCAAAATAAGAAAACATCCTTTGCTGCGGAAATTACAAAAAAAAATGATCAATCCCATTTTTTTTATTTTTTCAAAATTGTCTTTTGATCAACTCAAATTTTATTTTATTTTTATTTTTTGGTTAGTATGCCAGTGCCCCAAGCTTTAAGGCTCAACCCTACTAAAAAAAAAACTAAAAAAATCAAAAGCAAAAAAAAAAAAAAAAATGGATTGAACGACCTTTGTAATTCTGCTTATAAGTGAACATTTTGTATTTTACCTAAAATTTTAAGATCCACACTTAAATCACTCAAAAAAAAAAAAAAAAAAAAAAAGAAGAGGAAAGCTCCAATACATCTCTAGTCCTTCTCACTTGTTAATTGATTTATAGCTGTACAGTGATTCTTGCAATTTAAAGAGAGAGGGCAGGGGTACAGCTCCATTCTCTATGCCCATTTTCTTCCTATTTAAACCCCATATCAATGGAGAGTTCTCAAAGTGATTTTTCATATTTTTAGAGAGAGCCTGAAGAAGTCTCTTTGTGTAAAGGTAAAGGATTTGGAGGGTTGGAGAAGCATGGACTTGGTCACTAGATTCATGAACCTGATGTTTCCTCCCATTACTCTTTTCTTCCTCACTCTCATCTTCCCTATCTTTGCTCTTTTCAACCTCTCACTCTCTCTTTCGCACACCCAAGACTGAGGATGTGAGGCGGAAGGTCGTTCTCATAACTGGTGCTTCCTCCAGCATTGGGGCGGTGAAACAGAGAGCACTTTGGGCAACTGTATCTAGCATTCTTGTATTGTACTTTTTGAGAAAGGTTTGGTGGTGGGTAAAAAGCAGCATATGTAGAGAGAGAGAGAGGGCCCAGTATCATTTTACTTGGTTTCCCTGATAAATTGATGTGAAACTTGATGTTGTGTAATAATATGCAGCATATGGCGTATCAATATGCAAAAAGAGGCGCATGTCTGGTTCTTGTAGCAACGAGGGAGCAACACCTTCGAGAAGTTGCAGAGAAAACACGCAGCAACAGCTCACCCGAGGTACTCATCCTCCCTGCCGATGTAACGAGACTCGATGGGTGCAAGAGGTTCATCCAACTTATTATACAATCCCTGGTAGATGCGTCTGCTACAGCAGGGGTTCCACTGCCAAGAACGAGTCTATATAATGTAAGTGAAAATGAGTCTGTATAATGCAAGTGAAATGAATGACAGAGAGAGATGTTCAATCTCCACCCTGTTAAGAGAGGGAGAGAGAGAGAGAGAGAGAGAGAGAGCTGTTCACTCTACACCCTGTTAAGAATCCTTGTTAAGACTCATGAGACAGACCCATTCATTCTGCACCAGGTTATAACCATGAGAGAGAGAGACCTATTCACTCTCCACCCTGTTATGTTAAAGCCCAGAGAGAGAGAAGGTCCAGCTTTTCTCTATTTTTTAATTACTGTAATACGCTTCATGGTTTTCAGGCTAGTAAAGCAGCTGTAGTTAATTTTTAGGAGACAATGAGGATGGAAATCGGGGACGAGATTGGGACTAAAATCGCAACACCTGGTTGGACCGAATCAGAGCTCAGCAAAGGCAAATTCATGAACTGCAACGGCATACAGGTGGATCAAAAGACAATGGATGAGAGAAAAACTACACCTAACTCACTTAACTGCAAGAGCGCCTCAAAAGATCTTCTGAGTCTAATGCTCACTAAGCTTTAGTGTCTCAGATTTACTTTCTACTTCAATATTTCTCAGAAAGCTCTGTTCTATAAGATTTCCTCATTCTGATTCTACAATTATTGCTAAGCTTCAATGGAATCCTAACGATTTTGTTCGAGCTGGAGCAGGCTTTCGTCAGTGTCATGCCGGTTGTGCACGCAGATGAATGTGCAGAAGGAATTGTGAAGAGTGCATGTCAAGGAGAGAGAAACATAACAGGGCCATTCTGGGTCAGGAATTTGTTCCTCTACAGGCTCTTGGTCCCTGAGATGGTGGAATGGTCCTTTGCCCTGCTTTCTCCCACTAAACAAGGGGGAGGGAGGCAACTCCCAAGCAAGAGCCTTGCAGATGATGCAAAATCAAAATAATCACATAATGGAAAGGAGGAAAAATGAGATCTTGGCTTGGCACACAGGGCACTAAGTGATTGGGGTTGGCTACATGAATCATGATCCTCTAACAGAGTAATTGGGGTTGGAAAGGAGTTAAAATAAAATCGGATTACTTCCAACCACGTCCTTTTGGGCCTACCCCTTGCATTTTTCAATCCTTACACTTGAATTAACTCACACCTCCTAACAGGTGTTGTACTGGATCGACGTTACACATGGCCAGCCCACCTAAATCTACCCTCTCCCATCTTATTGCCTATTGGTGCCACATCTAAACTTTCCCAAATGGATTCATTTCAGATTCTATCCCTTCTTGTCTTGCCACTCATCTTCGCTACACTCATTTTATGGGTGCATTGTCTTTTTCCGCCCAACATTCTGCCCCATAAAGCAAAGTTGGTCTTACAGCTTTCCTATAAAACTTACCCTTCAGCTTCATTGGTATGCGGCGATCACATAAAATTCCAGTTGCACATCTCCACTGTGCGACATCTTCCTCAATCGGTCCATTTTCTTGGATTATCAACCCAATGGATCAAAAGTGTAGTCTTTTTTATACTTATTGGCCGTCAATCTTAACTACTTCCTTGTCTCTACTCCTATTAGTATTAAACTTGCATTCCATATACTCTGTCTTAGTCCGACTAATTTTAAAACCTTTGGATTCTAGAGCATCATTCCAAAGTTCTAACATTGTGTTCACGTCATTTCGGGTCTCATCGATCAAAACTATATCATCTGCGAATAACATGCACCACGATACGTCATCCTGCAAGTACGTAGTTAAGTCGTCCATAACTAAGACAAAGAGGTACAGGCTCAATGCTGACCCTTAATGCAGACCTATTGTCACTGAAAACTCACTCGTCTCTCCACTAGTTATTCTCACAATAGTTAGCGCTCCATCCTACATATCTCTCATCATGCATATGCAAATGTATATTAACACAAAACGTATATGAGCATAAATGTAATTTGGTGCTGAACCCAATTACAAGCATAAAAGGTGTAATATGTATGGTAATATGCATCCTTTACATAGCACCAATGTTTTAAAATTCGGACCATAGGGGTCGAGCCGGTCGCCCTCAAGTACCAATTCGAACTTGCCAACATTTAAATCTTAGTTGTTTAAAACTTTCAATGAGGTTTAGAATTCTCAGACACCCTAGAAACAATATTTCTTTGATATTAATACTTGAAAATATTTTGGGAGAAACTTTCTAAATCCCGATTCCGACCCATCCCTACCAGTTCCAGTTCTAACCACGAAAGCCAGTTGATCTAGTCCTACTTTGAAACACTCATAATATGTGCAGGTTGCTAATTCGTAGATAAAGAAAACCATGGTATCAAGCATTCAGGCGAGTACAAAATTCACTAGATGTATGCATATGAAGCGTTCATGAGCTGTCTAAATATTCATGTAGACTACTTAGGCTGTTACGGAACTTAATGCATCCATGACACCTGTTTACATTGGTGTTCATGTTCATGTACAAGATGCACATGCATCCAAGCTTTAGGCATGCTCCCATGTAAATTCTGGTCATGAAAAACTAAAACACTATGTGAATGAACAAAAAGAGCAACCACGTAAATTCTGGTCATGAAAAATTTAAACAATATGTGAATGAACAAAAAGAGCAACCTGCAGTTGTCTTTAAGATCATAAGAACCAGAGAACCATCACACATAATTATGAACAATGCCCACACATAGTTATGTACAATGCCTGTAAGACCACCCATAGCGTCTGACATTCATTCAGCTACTTGCAGAAGGCCCAAAGGACATACATATAG
Organism: Amborella trichopoda; assembly: GCF_054954075.1. Lineage (NCBI taxonomy): Eukaryota > Viridiplantae > Streptophyta > Magnoliopsida > Amborellales > Amborellaceae > Amborella > Amborella trichopoda. The sequence continues at coordinate 2,893,780 of NC_142341.1, read as the reverse complement.
GAGGATTAATTTTGAAAGAACGGTTGAAGGAATGTACCAAATGCCATCTCCTCATATCAAACCTGATGCAACCGTCTCTGAGTATGCCTCTGCCTCCTCCTCATTGATCCTCTCCCAAACATTCAAAATCACCGACCAAAGAGAGAGCTTTGGCAGGAAGGAGAAGTAGGTTGTGCCATGCCACCACCCCCTTTGCCTGCACATTTCTAGTGATGAATGTACCTTTCTGGTTTACACTGTTTAAAATATTGTTTGAGAAATTAATCAAATCAAATGGAAAATTGTTTGAGAAAATAATTTAATCAAATGTATGTCTTTACTGTTTTCCTTTTTCCCCTTTCACAAAATTACAAAGGGACTTCCTTGATCAAGTACCATTACAGATTAACCAACATTGCACTACCGATCTTGACTCAGCGTGTTTGAGTTACTGATGGACTATTGTACTAGTGCTATTAATCACGCCGCAACTTAATTTTTCAAATTATTTAATAAAGAAATGTTCTAAAATGTGTTTCTTTCTTCCCAATCTGATTTTAGATGCTTTGAGGAAAACCTTCTTGCAGCTCCATAATATTTATTAAAAAAGATTGTGCTTTAATTTGTTTCTCTCATTTAATTTTACAAATTTCTAACGAAACTTAACATAAAAAGTTATGAACTACTTCGTGAAAACTTGACCATTGATATCATTCTAAAAACGGTGGATTTTTAAGATCAAAGAATCTAAACTCTTAAGACATCCATATTTTCCGACACCACAGGCACTCATTCATCAAAGCAATCTAAGTTGAAAGCAACCATGAACTTTGGAAAGTTATCAATCAATTAGATTATAGAGTTTGTAAGGATTTTCGTTTATGCATCACATTTTCATCTTTTCAGTATAATTCTGAACTGACAGTGACCTTTAAATCTTCAATGGCTGACATTTGTGCAAAACCACCCTAGGTTTCAAAGTCACAAAAAAACAAAGAAAGGTACTTCACATTTTGCTTATATTAAAAAATACAAGTACCAAACTAAAAACTCTACTAAAAAAAGGGAAAAATAGAGCATACACCAATTGTTCTAACCTGCAATCAATAATCAAAGTTAAAAGAATATACCAATCCCTCCTTGTCAACTTCTTTCTAGATACCTTATTATCCCTAATATCACTTAAAGTAACACCGCTTGTTCCAATTACTGAATTCGCCGTTGTCCCAAAAACTCTAATCTCATTGGGAAAAACTGTAAATCTGTGCTTAGTAATCCACTGGTTTTGAGCTGATTTCAAGCAGGATCAGCTTCTGCAACTTTTCTTCAAAAACATAAATGTTTAAGAATTTTAAACAAGGTATAAGATTTTCAAATCAATCTAGAGCCGATATCTTCATGATATAATACTCCAAAAAACAAGTATTTTACGGTGAAATATTCCAATAAATTACTTCAGCAACAAAGTGTGCAATAAGTCTGAATTTCATTTTATTTGTGCTACAGATCTCATAGCTATAATAATTCACCTAAATGAAAACAAGAGAGAGGGAAAGAGAGAGATGAATGCGCAAGAGAGGAAAATGTTACATCCACTAAAAGTTAAAAAGAGACGGGAAGAAAGGAATTCAAAAAATAACATTTATATTTTTTGAAAAAGAAAATTTTCAATTTTAGATCATTGTCATTCTTGAGATTGTTGAACACTAAAATTTTGGATCCAAAATACATCTTTGAGATATATTTTGCAAAGAGACCGCGCAAGAATAGTGTTAGTCAGCCAATTCACCAAACGCTTTTTCCTCTGAACAATATAAGCTTTCCATCAATGAACAAGACCCAAATAACAACAAAAGCTCACATGACAATTTATAAAAGTAGATTTTGATTTCTAGAAATGGATCAGTATATTTCCAACATATTCTACTATTTTGAAAACACAATAAAAACAATAAAATCTAAACCTAGAAATCAAATTACTATGCAACACGAATTTCAAGGGACTGAATTTTAATCAAAACTATATACAAAAATACCATAATCAATGAAATTGGTATAAAATTTCAATTCATTGCCCTCAGATCTCATAGCTATCATAATTCATCGAGTCACATAATGAAAGATGTTCATTGAGAGCCTCAACAGAGGGGAGCGAGAGAGAGAGAGAGAGAGAGAGAGAGAGAGAGAGAGAGAGAGAGAGAGAGAGAGAGAGAGGCCCAAAATGAACACCAATGCAGCGGCTCTCAAGAAAAAAATTCTTCCATCATCGGGCAATTACACCAATCTATCTCAGACAGGATATGTAAGAAGGGGGAAAATCAATAAGAAAACCCCGTAGAAAAAAATAATGAGAAATCATTTTCAAAGCATCCCTCAAAAATGGGTAAAATCATGTAAAATTGGGAAGTCCCTTTCTCCATGCTTAACATACAAAAAAAAACAGAGAAAACCCAAAGAAAAATTGAAATAAAAACAAAAGAAAGAGAGAAAACCCTAGATGACAAAGGCTTGGAATGGGAAAGAAATGAATTGGAATCCAAAATTGGAGATAATTAGTCCTCTCTTTTAGAAGGACTTCATTTTTAGGGCAAAAAACACGAGAAACATAGAGCGGCGAAAAAGGGCAAAGTTAGGGTTGGAGTGATACTGTGAAGTATATATCTATGTTGAAGGCATAAAATACGCCTCATAAGAGACTAAAATTGCGGAAGTACCCTCTATGCATGTGGTGGGCAATCCAACGTTCAAATCCGAATCCGAGCAAAGAAAAGAAAATTAATTGGAGGAGGTTTTTATAGGGCTCAGGCTTTATGCCTCTAATTCTCATTTGGAAGGTGCTTTCGTAACGGAAATTTTCATGATGTCGTTAAAATCATTTTTTAATTTCAACAATGAAATTTGAAATTCAAAAAATAGTATTGATCTTGTGGATCTATGGACACTTACTTTTAGGGTGAAATGAACAATCTAGATAATTTGTATAATATACATTATTTATAGAGCTTGAAATCCTATAATTTTTTTACATCCATAATGTTTAAGCCAAGATGATCGATATAAAGATTTTTTTTTTCACAACCATAATGTTCAAGCCAAGATGATTGATGTAAAGGTTTTATAATCTTTGAATTACAATTCTCAATGAGTTAGGAGACAAGGTTTTACTTATTTTAATAGGATTGCAATCCTACCAACCTTTTTTTCTTTTAACTTAATCATTAAATAAAGGTAAATTAGACATTTTTATAAAAGTATAGTGGTATTTTTTTAAAAAAAAAAGTATATAATGAGACCATTTTACTTTGGTACAAAGTAGTCACAATTGATCTTGACCATTGGATGTGATAGTAAATGGTTGCATTTATTCTATGGACCACACTTAAACTTGAAAAGAAATTATTTCAAACACACCCAAGCTATCAGATTTCACATCGGATGGTTGTAAACAATGTTCGTAAAATCGAACCATAACGGTTAACCGGACATGGGCTTGAAAGCAGTTTAATCGACCTAACCAATAAACAGGCTGATTCAATCATTTTGACCGGGCAAGTCTTGGGCGGTCAAAAAAGTGTTGAAAAAAATATACAAAAAAAATACTAAATTAAAAAGTATATAAATAATGATTAAAACAAAACACATTCAAATGAAGTTGAAAATTAATGAAAAAAATGGATTTTAATGAATCTATGTGTGCTTAGCGGTATTTTCAAAAAATTTCGAGAAAGATGGGAAAATATAAAAGTGAGTATTAATGAACAAAACAATTTTTAATTTTTACCATAATGTAAAGAATATTAAAAAATAGATTTCAAATCAAAATCCTTATTTTTTAGAATTTATATACATTCTTTTGAATTTTTTCTTTTTAAATACTGATCGATCACCAAAACCGAAACCTGGCAGTGGCCGATTTTGATCTAACCGAGAAGTTAGCGGTTAGATTGCCCGGTTTTTCCAATAGTGGTTGTAAGTATATGTTATCTCCTTGTATCAAAGGTAAAGTGACTCATTGTATACAATCCCTTTTGAAAATTAGTGTGCGGAACTTTATTTATAGAGTATCTTTCCCATTTAGTAAGAATTTCAATTTTTACCCCATTATGAAAATGACAAAAGTATCATTTGTCTTTTAGTGATATTTACACAAATATTATTACTTGATGAGCAATATATCATTATTATTATTATTATTAAATACACCTCATATTTAGTAAAAGATGCAATTTATATCAAGCCAAGGCTCTAAACAATCAAAGTACAGTACACCTTCAAATAGTGTCGTGAAATGTGGTTTCAATACTGTAAATCTTTATGATAGCCTTAAAATATATTTTTCATCTTTAATTATAAATTTTAAAGCTTATAAAATGTTGTAGATCGAACTTATCTATGAAATTTTGAAATTCAATGTGTTACAAGATGCACTATTTTCAAAGCTTGAAATCCATTTTTCTCTCATGCCCATGCGTCTTGATTTCGAAATGATTAATTTGAGGATATTTAAGCATCAAAACAACCTCGTCTAGTGAAAATTTTGAGGTGGGCTCTAATTTAATTGTTTAAAGCCTCGGCTCTATATAAACTTCTTCCTTTAGTAAATCCACCCATCACAATTTACTTTAACATTAGCTTTTGTAATTTGAAAGGTTGTGACTCGTAGATTATCCATATTTCTTAGTTATAGTTATTTAGTTTTATTTATAAAACTAATCCTACACTCTAAAATTCATAAATATATTTTATTTTAATAAAAAAATTAAAATTAAAATATAATATCTTTAGTTCAAGGTGTTTACAATTAAGCTTGACTATTGGATGTGAAATTGGGTAACTCACTCTAACATTAACCTTTGTAATTTGAAAGGTTGTGAATGGTAGATTATCTCTATTTTTTAATCATATTTGTTTAGTTTTATTTATGAAGGATGCAATTTGTATAGAGCCAAGCCAAGGCTCTAAACAATCAAAGTAAAGTGCATCTTCAAATAGTATCGAGAAATGTAGTTTCAACACTGGAAATCTTTATGATAGACTTAAAATATATTTTTACCTTTAATTATAAAATTTAAAGCTTAAAACAATAGTGTAGATCGGACAGATCTAGAAAAACTTGAAAATTTGCAATCCAAAAATACGTTAGAAGTGTTGGGTTTATGTGGTCTTTCAAGGCATTATGAGAGCTTGTATGATCATTTTATATAATGGAACATAAACTCAGTGGGAGTGTGGTCCTTTGTGGACCATACTAGGCAAATGTTATTTACTGATACTCGGACTAGGCTCTACAAGCTAGGCCAGCTGAGGGATCTACCGATAAGGGTTTAGTGGGTTATCCCTTAATGAGGTCAGAGTATGCCCAGATGAGAGCCAATCGACATTGTGACCCTTGCGTGTGATGAATAGCCTTTAGAGACAAGGCTAAAACATCATCGTTATATCATCACACGACATATACATAGATAGCCGTTTTGAGATTCACCAATAAAGATGATGCGTGTAATGTACGAGAGATTACCTATATGCATCATAGAGTCATGTTTGTATCATGGTCAGGAAGACCATGATTTTTTTATCTCTAGGGGAGAACCTGAAATTCATAAACTGGGATTGTGTTCCCTAGTCTATTGGCTGACTTTGGTGGTCCAATCATGAGTCCCTGTAGTGGACTGTGGGTCATGAAAACTGCTGGGCCAGTTTGAGAAAGCTTGGCATATCGTGATTCGCAGTTGAAAGTGGAGTGCTCCCATATATTGATAATTTCCTAGATCTAATGGATTCGATTCCCATCAAAATTAATTAATTTTAATTAATTTTATGCTATGTGATTTTTAGAATTTTTATTTGAGTTTTTGTGAATCTTATAATATTTTATTTTTGTCATTTGGATTTATAAATTAAACTGAAATTAATTTTTCAATATTTTAAATAAAATATAAGATTTAAAAATTCTAAATATGAAATAAAATATTTTTTAAAAATATATGGTACCTCCATAACATATGGGGCCCAAAATTTTAAAAATGTGGCATGCCCCTACCTATTCACGTAATATTATTGGGAAGAATGTGTATCCTCTTGGTTGACTTATCTTTTTAGGTATAGTCCATTTATGTGATAAGGTTGAATATTTGAGATATTTACTAATTGATTGATTGATCAAATAATTAAAATTTTTGATATATTAAAATATAAGATTTCCTTATTTGATAGGAATAAATTTAAGAAAGGAATGATAAGGCTCTAGCTGTATTTGAATCTTGATAGTGGATCAAAGATATGGATGACTCAAATCTCTCACCCCACAAGTCTCCTTAAATTGACGGTTGAGATGTGACCCTACAAATAAAATCTATGACATAAAAAATCTATAAAATAAAGTCTCCATATGATATACGGATTCTCTTTTATCTCTTTAACCATTCTCTCTCCCTACCCAAAATTTAGCTCTCTCTGAAAATGACTTTGGATTATCAAAGGGAGAGCCCCAATTTGACGCACGCCCCAATTTTAGCTATCTTTCTCCAAGTTGTTTGAGGCAGACCCCAATTTTATCTCTCTCACTCCAAGTTGTTTTGGGTATGCCTAAGCCTAAGTGGTGCTTAGATGGTGTTTTATTCTTGGGTGGCAAAGGTGTGGAATCCCTTGCTAGTAGATATCTCCCTCTCTCTTCATGTTCATCTCTCATCTCTCTAAAAGCATAGTAAGAGGCTTGATCAAGATTATGCCATTGAGTGGATTTTTGCCATAGTAGAAAATTAACATACCAATCATAAATCCCGAGAACCAGCGGATGGAGGAAACTTGACGTGGGGCGTACTAAACCCGGTCGAGGTAATCTCTAGCAATTTTATTTTTTAAAAATATTTACTTCTCTTCTCCTAAATCAACAAAATCTATTTTTCTTTATTGAATAAAGAATTGTATTTGAAGAGGTAGCAATTGAGAACCGATTTATTTTTATTTTTTTAATTTCAAGAGTAGTTTGATTATAATTGGACATTTTAAGTGATCTTGTTTGCCAGTGTAGGGGTACAGAATTTTTTTTAAAATATATACGCCGTGCTTTATCATATATTCTTTTAAAAAAGATGCACTATTTTCAAAACTTAAAATCTATTTTTTTTCTTGTGTCCATTTATCTTGATATAAAGATGATCAATTTGAAGACATTTGAGTATCAAAACAACATTTTCTAATGTAATTTTTGAGGTAGGCTCTAATTTGACTATTTAGAGCATCGATTTGATATAAACCTTTTTAATATAATATCTTTAGAGTCGTATATAATGATATCATTTACTTTTCGTACAAGGTGATCACAATTAATCTTAACTATTAAATGTGAAATTGGGTTGACCAAGTTCTTTTTCAAACATTGTGACATACCCAAGCTATCAAATTTTATATGGAATAGTTGCAAATAATTGTGATATCTCTATATAAAAAGTAAATGATATTTTATAATTTTATATTTATAATATAAATTAGCCACAATTAATCTTGACCCATAAATGTGAAATTGGGTGAATGCATTTATTACATTGATCAAGTTCAAAGTTTGAAAAAAGAGTATTTGGTGGTTATAAATAGTAGTGATCTCTCCGGATCCCCTATGGATTATTGGCTGAGCGACTCGTCGGATCCCCTATCAATTATTGGCTGACTTGGACCTGGGATACTTTTGTACGTGGACACAGTACTTGTCCATCATGATTGTCAACTGCTGGTGACAGCAACCATTACATCATGCAAACCCTAAAATAAATCTGTGAAAGAAAAGTGTGTGCGTAAGCACCACAACAAACCGAAAGAAAATATCTAATAAAAATAAATTGCCAACCCCTTTCAAATAAAAATAAACATCATCCGCCTGCCTATCCTCAAGCCATCAACCACTAAGAGCGAACGGGATTTCCAATCTTCTCGACGGGGTACGGTTTTTGAATTTTAGGGATTTTTTGTATTTCGAGAGGGTTGGTCTTTGTTTGAAGGAGAATTCTTGTCTTATTTTTTTTAATTGTATTATTGGAGTTTATCTCCTTGTATTAATTAATGAATACTGATTGATATATATAAAAAAAGAGAAAAGCTCGGATACATCTCCAAGAGAAAAGATCGATCATTTTCAAGGGGGCAATAGACTTGGACCAGACCAGAGACCCAATATGAGTTAAAAAATTGAACTCGGTAGGTCGAGGTCCAAATCTTTGATCCAAATACTATTTTGGTTTGGGTTTGGAGTCGATTATAATTAAATATATAAACATTTTAATTTTTACGACCCGACCCAGAATCGAACCCAACCTAACCCGTTGATACATGTCCATTCCCTCTTCCCATTAAAACCCATTTAACTAGGCAGTGATTATTACTGTTGAGAGAGAGAGGGGGACTGGTATACAGCTCCATTCTCTCCGCCCATTTTCTTCCTATTTAAAGCTAACATCATTGGAGAGTTTTCAAGTGATCTCTAATCGTTTTAGAGAGAGAAAGTTTGAAGAAGTCTATGTGTAAAAGTGAGGGAAGGATTTGGAGGGTTAGAGAAGCATGGACTTGGCCACCAGATTCGTGCACCTGGTGTTTCCTCCCATTGCCATTTTCTTGCTCACTTTCATCTTCCCTCCCTTTGCTTTCCGCAATCTCTTACTCTCTCTCTTTCGCACACTCAAGACTGAGGATGTGAGGGGGAAGGTCGTCCTCATCACTGGTGCTTCTTCCTATCTCTCTCAATGCGCAGCAGAGTGCAAAAACAAGTCCCAAATGCAACAAAGATGACTCTGCATAACTTGAGGACTAGAAGTTTATGGATCCAGGATACTTGATGTGGTTGTAGATAGTGGGTGTGTGCGCTACATAGAGAGTGAGAGAAGAGAGGACTGTGTGTAAGAGAGAGAGAGAGAGAGAGAGAGAGAGAGATAGTCTGTATAATCTTCATTTTTTTGAGAATTTAAGTGAGAGGACTTGTGTAACTTAACTGTGTTGAGTGTTACTCGAGTAAAAGAAACAGAGGGCAATTGGGTAACTGCATTCTAGTAAAAAGTTTATATCATTTCGGCATCGGGATGTATGAATATGAAACAAAAGTTAGATTTTAGGACCTAAAAATAGTGTATCTTGCATGTCTAGACCATTCATTTTCAAGATTTTCCAAGTGTTTATAAATCTACTTGATTTGAGCCATCATTTTTGGAGTTTTAAGAATTTATATTTGGTGATAAAAATAGATCCTCAAACCATCATAAGAAATTTTAATACCAAAATTAGATTTATGATAAAATTTGGAGGTGAGCCTTAATTTGATTGTTTCAAGGGTTGAACCTTATACAAATCACACCCTTCTTGTATTGATACTGTGAGTAAGTTCTGGTGGTGTGTAGTAAACAGCATATGGAGAGAGAGAGAGAGAGAGCTCAGTATTACTCTACTTGGTTTCCTTGTATTGAATACTTTGACGTGAAATTTGATGGTGTGGTGTAACAATATGCAGCATATGGCGTATAAATATGCAAAGAGAGGCGCATGTATGGTTCTTGTAGCAAGGAGGAGCAACGCCTTCGAGAAGTTGCAGAGAGAGCACGTAGCAACGGCTCAGCCGAAGTGCTCGTCCTCCCTGCCGATGTATCAAGACTCGATGAGTGCAAGAGATTCATTGAAGAAACAATTAACCATTTTGGTCATTGTAAGTACTATGATTTTGTAGTGGATCATTCGCTAGAGAGAGAGAGAGATCGGCCTAATTGAGTTTATATTGCGTAGTGGATCATTTGGTTAACAATGCCGGAGTCGCATTTGTCGACGTGTTTGAAGAAGTGACAAGCGTAACAAATCTTCAAGAAGTTCTGGTAATTAGATCATTTGATCTTTCTGTTTATTGAAATTTGAGTTGTGGTAATCGGCATCATCTTTCTCTAATATTGAAATTTCTCTGGTATTTTTTGATGACTTCCTGTGTACTTTTATCAACAGAATGTAAACTTTCGGGGTGCCATATATCCAACTTATTATGCAATCCCCCACCTTAGAAAAGTCAGAGGAAAGATTGTGGTAGATGCCTCTGCTACAGCAGGGTTTCCAGTGCCAAGAATAAGTGCATACAATGTAAGTGAAAATGAAAGAGAAAATGAGTGCATACAATGTAAGTGAAAATGAAAGAGAAAATGAGTGTATAATGTAAGTGAAATGAATGAGAGAGAGAGATGTTCAATCTCCACCATGTTGAGAGAGAGAGAGCTGCTCACTCTCCACCCTGTTAAGAATCCTTGTTAAGAGTTAAAGACTCATGAGAGAGAGACCCATTCACTCTCCACCAGGTTATAACCCTGATAGAGAGACCTATTCACTCTCCACCCTGTTATGTTAAAGCCCACAGAGAGAGAGAGACAGGGTCCAGCTTTTCTCTATTTTTCAATTACTACTATAATACGCATCATGGTTTTCAGACTAGTAAAGCAGCTGTGGTTAATTTTTATGAGCCAATGAGTATGGAAATCGGGGATGAGATTGGGATTACAAGCGAAACACCCGGTTGGACCGAATCAGAGATCAGCAAAGGCATATTCATGAACTGCAAAGGCATGCAGGTGGATCAAAAGACAATAGATGTGAGAAAAACTACACCTAACTCACTTTAACTGCAAGAGGGCCTCAAAAGATCTTCTGTCTAATGCTCACTAAGCTTTAGCATCAAAGATTTGCTATCTACTTCAATATTTCGCAACAAGCTCTGCTCTAAATGATTTCCGCATTCTGATTCTAGAATTATTGCTAAGCTTCAATGGAATCCTAACGATTTTGTTCAAGCTGGTGCAGGCTTTGATCAGTGCTATGCCAGTTATGCCCGCAGATGAATGTGCAGAAGGAATTGTGAAGAGTGCATCTCAAGGAGAGAGAAACATAACAGAGCCATTCTGGGTCAGGATTTTGATCCTCTACAGGCTTCCGGTCCCTGAGACGGTGAAGTGGTCCTTTGCCCTGCTTTCTCCCACTAAACAATGGAGAGGGAGGCAACTCCCAAGCAAGAGCCTTGAAGATGATGCCAAATCAAAATAGTCACATAATGGAAAGGTGGAAAAGTGAAATCTTTGCTTGACACACAGGGCACTGAGTAACAAAAATTGGCTGTCCAGCCTCTCCTTCTCAGCGACTGTTTTAATAATTTTAGCAATCATTGTATCACATATTTGCATGACTAGTGCAAGAATAAACCTATCCCTCTCTCTCTCCCCCAGTAATCGGCTCGATTTCTCTACATCCAAATGGGATAGGCTAGACGAATCCTGGTATGTCATTTTGCTCTATTGAAGACCGTACTATTAGTAAGGCCATAAATCCCCTTATCTTTTCCAACGACTTAAAACCATGTGATATGCAAATTCATATTAATATCCTTTCTTACAACTTACAACCATGTGCATATGCAAATGCATATTGAGAAAGGTTTTTATACTTCCCATACAACATTGAAGATCTATGTTTCCCTACCATCCAGCTGTCCAATTTTGATCAAGTGAGTCATTCACTGTTTGATCTTAAATCTGGATCTGGCACCTAGGAATATTTTATTTTTAATTTTTTTTATATAAATTGTATGATATGTGCCATCTTCTCATTGGGGCACACTTATAAAAAAGATTAAAAATTATTTTTCGATAAAATATAATGACCAAAATATAATAATGAGAATATTCTTTACAAGTGTTAGTTTAATAGAGGATTGGATGCCCAAAATTTGTGTCAAAATATTTTATATAAAAAAATGAAAAATAAAATAGTGTATAGATGTGACATTGTGATTGAGACAATATTGGCCCTTCATTCAGAATGGAGGGTTGAATAAAGGAAAGTACATAAGTTTTATGTTGTGGGGAAACATAGAAAGCTTGCCCTTAATAGAAAATGTATATGAGTTCCAATTTGGTATTGCACCCAATTACAAGCAGAAATGGTGTAATATGTGTGATAATATGCATTATTTACATGGTACCAGTGTTTAAAAATTCGGATTAAAAATTCGGACAGCAGGGTCGAGCAGGTCGCCCTCAAGTACCAGTTTGAATTCGCCAACGGTTAAATCTTAGTTGTTTAAACTTTTTAAGTAAGGTTTAGAATTCTTAGACACTCTAGAAATAATCCTTCTTTGACATTATTACCTCGAAAACATTTTGGGAGAGATGTTACGAGTCCTGATCGGACCAGTCCCTACCAGTTCCAGTTCTAGCCACAAAAACCAGTCGATCCAGTCCAATTTTGAAACACTGAATAATATGCGCAGGTTGCTAATATGTAGATAAAGACAACCATGGTATCAAACATTCAGGCAAGCACAAATTCACTAAATGTATGCATATGAAGCATTCATGAGCTGTCTTAAATATGCATGTAGAGTAGCTTAGGATGTTGTCGATCCTAATGTATCCATGACACTTGTTTACATTAATGTTCATGTTCATGTACAAGATGCACATGCATCCAAGCTTAGGCATGCTCCCACGTAAATTCTGCTCATGAAAAACTAGAACACTATGTGGACGAACACAGAGAGCAACATGCAGTTGTGTCTTGAAGATCATAAGAACCAGAGAAGCATCATATTTATATACAACACCCATAAGACCAATCCTAATCATCATGCATAGCACGGCCCATCTGACCATTCATTCAGCTACTCGTAGAAGGCCCAAAGGACATACATATAGGAGGATTAATCTTGAAAATTGAAAGCAGGGCTGAAGGAATGGACCAAATGCCATCTCCACATATCAAACCTGATGCAACAGCCCCTGCGTATGCCTCGGCCTCCTTCTCATTGATCCTCTCCCAAACATACAAAATCACCGTCCCCACAAACATATCAATTGCAAAATACGCTCCAATATAAAAAGGTATACCCATTGCCATTGGAATTGGGATATACTTAGCCACCCCTTTAGGCAACACATCCCTCACGAGATTAATGACCAAAGCTGCAGCAAAGAATCCACAGCACATCTCCAAGCAATATTTGGGCAAAGAAGAGAAGCCCTCAACACCCAATATAGCCATCTCCCTAAATATAACTGCATATGGGGCCTTGTATGGACCATCAGGGGAGCCTATATCAAAGGCATTCCAAAACATCCAAAAGGTGAGAGGGGCCAAGACACAACCCATAGCAGTTCCAATCAATTGGCTAACAAACATAGACCGAGGAGATGAATATGTGAGATAACCAGTCTTGAAGTCTTGCATAAGGTCAGCAGCTGTGGAAACAATAGACATCATGACCCCACATGCGCCTAGGCCTGCAAGGACCCCACCATTTGGGCCCACCCAAGAGGCGAATATGAAGAGACCAAGCTTTCCATAAGTGGAGGCAAGGTTCCAGTCAGTCAGGCCACATCCATAAGAGTTACAAAAGGCAAAGCATGGGGCAACAATATAACAGAAGAGGATCAGATACCATTTGAGAGGGGGGAATATGAGGGGAATAGCGACCATGGATATTGCGGCGAGGCCTATGTACCCTGAGGCGGCAATCCATGAGGGTATCTTGTCCTTGAGGAATGTTTCATCCCTTCTTCTCTCCTCGAGAATTAGTTTTGAAACTTCACTATCTGTTAAAATTGCAAAAGTCATGTTATAAACTTGACTATTTGAGCATGCAAAATCAGGTCTCTTTTATGACCAACCATAAAACCAATATTTAAAGAAAAATTAGATAATTCATTTGTATTGGTGCCTATGATCTGCATGGAGACCAATGGGTTCAGCAAATTACAGTATTATGGGATGTAAGTGGAGTCCACAAAAGGGCAGTGGGAACTCATAAAAAAAAGTAAAATTCATCAAAATACCTCTAAGACATGAGTTATTTAACAATTCTATTCCAACTTGAAACAAATGTGTTCTTTTATGGGTATTTTGAAATAAAACCAAAATATGTTGCTAAGATGCTAAATTGTTCAGCTCTTATGTGTATTGTGATAAATTTCCCTAAAAAAAAGGTTTTAATGAACTGATTTCACTGAAATTTGGAAACTGATTTATTACACACACAAAATCAACCTGCAGATGCATCAGTACTTTTTCTCAAGATGCTAACAATGAAAATTTGTGAAAATAAGTGGAATATTTTCATTATGTTCACCTTGAAAATTGTTGACCAGAGGAATCGTGCTCTGCTTTGAGTGTTGAGCGTGTAATTCCCTGATTGTTACAACTAGAATCTTGATCAAGTTGTAAAGCCCATCTCCAAGGATAAGAGCTATTGCTATGAAGACCTGCAAATAATATTAAGGATGGGTAACACTTTTGTCTATTCAGTAACAAATGGCATCATGGAAACCATACTCTTTTTCACAAGTCTAGACAGCAGGGGGAAGTGTAATGATTGGCTTCACCATGTAACTAGTCCAGATGGTTCCATGTTCAATAATATTCAATAAGCTGCATTGGACAGTTATAAAATTATTTCTTTGGTGATGTGACTAAATTTTTACTCCTATATGTTTCATGGTGTACATGTTTCAGCCCTTGCCTTGTTATATTTTTTATTTCCATAACAGACCTTGAGATGACAAAAGACCTTGAGATTCCCAGATCTTAGGTGAGACAGGGCAACCAGTTGCAAGATCATTTAATAAATAAAGTCCCCTTCTTCACCTATTAAAAAAAAATCCGCTTCTTCTAGAAACCCAACTCTTCTTGTTCTAAATAGATAATGCATCCTGGTTTTTTCCTGTAAGCCTTTCTTTTGTTAAAATGCAAAATTAGTCATCAAGAATCCTGGAAATTGCACTTAAATTAATGCCAATAAAGCAGACCCACTTACTTACAGCATACCTTATATCCATAGAGACCTTGAAAGTCATTGTTACCAAGATTTGCTGGATACCAATCACCAGCTCGTTGTGAAATAAATGGCCATAAAAATCCCCATGATACAATCGCCCCGAAAAGCACTGAACAATTGACAATATGTGGACAGATGAGACCACACCCAATATAAGTTGGGCTGAAGTCAAAATAAAATCTGCATAGAGGAAAGAGACCACAACATACATGTGGTCAATTTGAGAGGTTTCTTTGATGATTAAACTAGAACAGACAGCAAAAGAAACAATATCCCCAGATTCTCTTGGGGACATACTCTATAATCCAATAAACTAGGTAAGAACAAAGTCCAATGGGGTCATGAACAACCTATTGAAGGATGGATGGAAATGGAGAGAGAGTGAGAATTAGCAGGATAAGATGTGACCCCAAATGTAGGTCCCCTCCCTCCATCACCGTCCAGTGCCTCAATCACCATCCATATCACTGGACGGTGATGATCCCATTGCAGAATGTAATACCGTAGTCCATTAGATTACCATCATAATACAAGATTCTCACAGTCTTACGTGTTTTTTAATGCTTCCAGCCCAAGACTGGGAAAGTTATCAAAGCCACATGAGTCTCCAATACCACTGAAGAACCACTTAAAAAAACTCCAGAACAAGCTAATGCTCAGATATTTCCCAAGAGAGCTGACTTGATTCCTGCAACTCGAGGATGAGAAAACTTCACATAAAATTCATTAAGTGAAATACAACATCAAGCCATTTCTAGACGATAACTAGAGAAGTGAATAAAGAAACTTCAAACCATGAAGAACACCGTATGCCACTAAAATAAATTCAGTACCTAAGTTGATATTATTCTAGTCCAGATATCAAGCCTTCACATTACAATAACAATGATCCCAACAAATGATGGGAAGAAATCCTTTCTTTAAAGACTTCAAGGATCATACTCAATAATTACAACAGTACATGCTATCAAATCAATGACAAGATGATCACATGCATTACATTGTTCTTTTTTATCACCTACAAATATTGTTGTTCTTATATAGAACTTATGTTAAATCTATTTTCAAGGTTAGTTTCTGTTGCATTGATCACTAGTATATGCTCTAGATAAAGGTCTTTCTTACACCATTTTGGACAAGGGATTTCTAAATATCAATGAATACCCATACAACTGAAACCAACTCACCGAGCATCATAGAGACCAAGAATGCTTTTGCCAAACAAATCCACCACCAACTAAAAAAGATCTCAAGACCACAAAGAGAATAAAAAATATGAACAATTTCCCAATTTTGGGCAATATATGACTCTGAATTATAAATATAAACACTGGAGAAAATAAATAAGTTTAATTAAAATTCTAAATTTTGTTTTCAAAAATTTAAAAGTGAATTTTAATATTAATTTCCTATGCACATCAGCACAAGTATATCTCTGAACCACATGTGCATTACACTTCACAATAGTCAAGAATGGATGTTTGTAGAAAAATACAAACCAGAAAAGCATTGTTATCTTGATCAATAATTTCATTCTAGGTTTCTCCAATTTTGGTTCATTGAAAACAAAACAAGATAAACTTGAGTACATCAATTAAAATAAATCAATTGTATACAAAGGAGAAAATTTTAAACAGAACACACAATTTTCGAAAAAAAAGGGCACTACTCAAACTGGAAAAGTTCTACAAGAAAACAATTACCTCGTAAGTTCAGCACCAGAACTTGTATGAAAGCTATTTATCAACGTAGCTGTGGCTGTACCGCTAGGATATGTGAGCTTGTAGTCCAATACCATTATCTTTATAGAAACACAGTAGAGAAAAGAAACCTATTAGTGCAAATTATTCTTATTACTGATATCTTTTTACAAACTCCAACAGCTTTGAAATTGCTTTCCAAAAGAAGTAGCTGATCATCACCTCTTTGTAGAAAATGAACAGTGTACCATCTAGTTTTACATGGATGTTTGAAGAGAAACTGGATTTTAATCAGTCTTGGAAAAGAGACTGCATATGTCTGGGCTTTTATTTGCACTTGTTGGTCTTGATGGTTAGAAGAAAAACCAGTTGGGTGGAAATGAGGTTTCAGAGCTTCTAAAAGTGAGCATATGCCACAAATGATAGAAATTTTTGGTCAATAGATTTGGTTGGATAGCTAAAACAGCAATAAATAATACCTAATTCCTCTCAACATAGAGGTGGCTTTAAATAGTATGTATACTACTGAGAAAATGGTCGTCGGTTCGGTTGGTGTTCTCTCTCTAAGAGAGAGAGAGAGAGAGATCACTTTGAAAAAAAAAAAAATTCTCACAGAAAAGCCGAACACTATGCTGCTAGATTCCAAACTTATAGTGTAGAGAGAGAGAAAGAGAGAGAGAATCTCACAAAAAAGCCCATCATTGTCCTGCTAGATTCAAATCTTATGGTGCAAGGGAAAGTATACTAAACTCTAATGGACTGAGAGAGATCTCACAAAAAGTCTATCGCGGTCCGGCTAGATTCAAATCTTATTGTGCAGGGGAAAGTATACTAAAATCCAAGGGACTGTGGAAAAGCATAGTCCATCTGGGTCATCACCATTCAATGAAATGGACATTGATGGTAAGAGAGTGAGACCTGTTGTTGGATTTGTGAAATTGATATGGTGTTCCACCCTCTCCCTATCACCATCCATCATTTCAATCGACAGCAATGAACCCAATGGACTATGCTTTCCTCTTTGCTGTAAAAGAATATTTTCGTTATGGGGTAGTTTACTTAGAGCACATACCTTCCTAAGTGCCACAAGACTGAACAAGCCAAGAAAACTAACAACAAACATGAAGCCCATCATCCAACCCAATGATGGATTTTTCACATCTTCTTGCCTATTACCCGGATAATCAGCTCCAATAAGTTCATATGTCCTCTGATCCAAGGCTAGCAAATATGACCCAAAACCTCCTGTTGTAGAGATACCAAAGCATCAGTCAAAACCACAATAACTTTAAAAGTTACTAATCATAATCTCTGGAACATAATATGATTTATTTCTGATCTCTTAGCAAAGGATAAATTTAAATGACATATACTGCCCATTTGCATATATGGCCCAAACAAAATATATCTCATTCGCTGATTTCAATTCCTAGCAAATACATTGAAAGGATTAGTAAACCAAAATGAGTAGCAGTTACTAGCTATATCTTAATATGTAACATATTTCCAATCTCAGTTTTAAGAAAATGATAGATACAAAATTCCAGGTTTCATAGGCAATACAGCCATCTAGAGAGTGAATTTGATTAAAAACTCACTTCATCTGGGATTAATAGAGTCTCCAAACTCAGATGAATATTTTAGACCCAGTATAGTGGTTAGTAAACATTTAACTGGCAACCTTTTATTTGTGCAGTCAAAAGACTTCCATAACTTCAACAAATGAATTCAGTTTAACCCCCAAGTCAAGCACTAAGCACCAATTGGGATTCAGGCTCTAGGATTGGTGGTTGCCGCTTTAAATTGGCATGGCACAGCATCCAAGTTTCAAGTCCCACCACTAACTTAACCCCCAAAATGGTTAGTGTGTTAAAAGGGCAAATAAAAGCGTCCAAGGTTCAAAGGCCAACACCAACTTAACCCTCAAAGTAAAAGAATGATAATAATCATAATTGTATGGTTGAAAATTTGTATTTGGTAGGGGCACTCATAAGGGACAGCTTAGCATCCACTCTAGCCTCCCTATCCAAATCCATTGGTCTTCTGACTCCACGGAGGCAGAAGCAACTGCCCTTCTTGAAGGGCTCAAACTTTGCTTTCCTTACTGCTCGGTGCCCCTTATTATCGTAGGAGACTACAAAAATGTTATAGCTTGGGCTTCTAAACTTTCACTTTCTCATCGAATCTGGCACACATTTTTTATGAGATCCACTACATTTGCAGGGATATTCACGTCTTATGGAGGCATATCTGGAGGAAGGGAAACCAGGCAGCGGACAGTCTAGCTAAAGATGGAGCAGCTTTAGGAGGCGCATAATTTTTTGGGATTGAAATCTTTTTGTTGGTTGCTTTGTTTTTGGCACTGTAACTACTAAAAAGATGTTTTTTGGATTCTACTCTCCCTCATCCCCCTTTTCATAAGGGTTCTGTTTGCTTTCCGTTTGTGGAACAGCAGTTCTCTCCTTCTCTCTGTACTTACTCCTCTCTATATATATAACCGCTAACATTCTCAAAAATTTGTATTTGGTAGACAAAGATCCGAAGGTTAGTACGATCAAGACAAGGGTATGGCACACTTTTTTAAGAATATTAAGAAATATCAAGGCAAGCTCTTACTGAAACACAATCCTCAAAAATGAGGCTAAGTAATATTCCTCAACAAAGGGTCATCCTAATTGATTCTGGCAGTACAGACAAATCCATAGATCCATGGGTAGCTCAACACAGCAATTATTATGTGATATATATCAATATAATAAGCTTGAGGTCATGGTGGTTGGTAGCTAAAGTTAACATGCAACGTAAATGTTCAAGGTCACAATAACCATAGACAGTCTGAAACAAATATATAGGCATCCCTCCATTACGAGTAGCTACATGATCCATGATATTCAACGGCACGAGCATTAGACCCAATCTATGGGATATCAAGCGACACAATTCACCATGTTGGGAAATAGTTACAGGGGCCAGGTTTCATGATAATTTTCTTAATGTTAGTAGTTGTTGGAAACCCCAAAATGAACGTGACTACAACCTGTCATCCACAAAAACAAAGGGAAAACACAACTTCCTAACAAATTCTCAAAGAAGTACTTGCGTTTTTTTCCATCCAATCAACCTCAGCAGTTAACCTGATGGATTTCTTTAGCAAACTAGTAGTATAACACGCATTACATGTCAATGGAGATGTACCCATATGAAGGGTCTCTATGAGCAGCCATATCCTTTGATTGACTTGTACAGGGTTCAAAAGTTTACAAGATTTCAAATAGAAGCCATCAAAGGCTTATCACCACATAAAACAACAAGTTGGGAAACACTATTTGGAAGATAGTTTTTGGAGGGACATGTTCTTTAAAACTACAACATTATCTCCAATTCAATATGAAACTTGTAGACCTATAAAATCTTTCACCTAAGTGTATGGCATCCTAAAGTCATCGAATAGAACTGTGAAACAATTGTATAAGCTGGACCTAAAGAATTCACCATGCATGTCACTCTGTCCTCTACGTCCCATGCCTCAAGAAAATTGTGATATCAAAAGATATTGCTTTGACACAACCACCACAAATGAAAGAGAACAAGGGCTGATAACTAAACTTGCAAATCGGATAAATGTTTACCAGCCAATGTCAAGGTCCAGTATGCAATGGTAAAACTCATTGCTAAACGACACAATTTGGAAAGTGTTACTAATTCTGATATAGAAGTCATGGTTTGTACGAAGGGTTTGTGGAAGTATCGTGTGTTTGTTTTAAAGTGTGAGCTAAGGTTGTAATTAAAATGCTTAGGAATGGTTTTGTTATTAGTTGTATAAGGACACATTTTTCTAATCTTGCAAGATTAAAACTAATATTTTTAGGAATAGGGTTTTCATCAGTGTGGACACATATGGTTTTCAGTTGTGGGGAGGGGTCACAGTTGCGGTGGGAATTTAAGAATAGTGTTCCAAATGGGTAGGACTATACAGAACATGGACTATGAATATGGGAGCATAATATTGAGGCAGCAAATTAGTGAGATGTACCTCTAAGTAGGACAATCCCCTCAAATTGGTTCGATGTATAATATGCTCCTAAGGCCTTGACTCTACAAGATTTTGTTATTTGCTTTCTACCACACTCATGTTATTGGATTCTCTCTCTCTCTCTCTCTGATTACGGATTTGTTCTCTGAAACGAGCTCAGCCACCATAAATAGGACACTAATATAAGCCACGAACAGGGTGCTTCCTTTTCTTCTAACAGTGATGCAAAGAATCCAACCATGAAAAAAATCATGATGATGAACCACTAAGAGAAACAAATTTCTCTTTTTCTTTTTCTTTTAGCAAGGCAAAGAAAATCTGGCTAGGGCAATTCGAACCCGCAACCTAAGGACCAGAGCTCCTAAACTCAATATATATCCAATCTACAAATAAATTTCTAGTATATAACATGTGAAATCCAACCTACCCAAAATATATGCAACATATAAATTTAAGAGATGCACTTCATACTACTGATACTAGAAGAAAAACAGACTTTCTATAAAAGAATTCCTTGCCTTAGCCTCAAAAATAAAACTACGAATAATAGCAACTTCTCAAAATAGAAAAAATTTAATTATAAAAGGAAATTGTTGTTACCATGTTTTTGCTATTCTAAATAAAAAATATGGGTGCAATACTAGCTGATTATTTTTTCTCATACTGCCACTTAAACTGGCCTCAAAAACAATTCTAGAGAGAATGTGCTTTTACATAATCCTCAAAAATAATTCTAAAGAGAGAGCTCACCGCTGAAAGCAAGGCCATAGCAGGCAACAACGCAGGTCTGGATAACAGTATTTTCTTGTCTGGTGAAAGGAGTAGTCCAAATACCCAATTGGGATACAAAACCAGTCCAGGTCTTGATCAAGAAAAAACCCAACAAACCAGCACCGACATTAAGAGAGGGAATTATCCCAACTGTGAGATTGAGTTTATGAGTAATTACACAGAAGAGACCTCCAAGAATAGCACTAACAAACAGGCCCCTGAATGTGATCTGATCTTGCCATGGCGGTATCTTCTCCACAACCTCAAATTCATCTCCAATCTTTTGAGAACCACCCAACAAAGCCTCTGAGATCTCCAATTGTGAAGGTTGGTCAGTACCCATCTCCAAAAACCAGAGGTGGGTGGCGTTGTTTAGAGAGAGAGGCTTCTATGAGTTATCTCCTGGTTAATTTTCCGAGGAGACAGACCAAAAAATTGGATCTTTGGATCCGGACTTTGAGCTGGTTTTGGATGATTCAGCGAGAGAAACCTTGTGTATGCCCTCTGAGAATGGGTGTTAAAGAGAGAGAAAGATAGGAGAGAGAATGGGGTTGTAAGAGAAAACAGAAGTGTGCTGATGTCAAAATAAGGAATGTCGAAGAGATTCCGATGAAAACAGAATGGTAGTTGGAAAAAGGCTACA
This sequence comes from Amborella trichopoda, assembly GCF_054954075.1. Taxonomy (NCBI): domain Eukaryota; kingdom Viridiplantae; phylum Streptophyta; class Magnoliopsida; order Amborellales; family Amborellaceae; genus Amborella; species Amborella trichopoda. Next base: position 2,871,821 of record NC_142341.1, on the reverse strand, counting down.
TGATCCACGTGATCGAGACGTCGATGATCAGTATATTCCGCCAGGATTCATATAACATTCTTGGGGTAATGGTTGGCGCAGCCCGGCCCGGCTTGTTCGACCGGGCCCACTAAGAGCTCTGTTACAAACTGTAGCCCGAGAATTGGGGCTGGGTTACAATTACGACAGGGCCAAGGCCATGACAAAGTCGATCATTTCGATTTCTTTTATTTATTTATTTTACCTTTTTTTTAAGTTGGTTCAGCCCTGCTAACGGGGTTGAGGTGGCAATAGGTCGGGTTCGGCTGGACCTGAATAGTATTTGGGTCCAAAATTTGGACCAGTAGGATTCCAACTCTACCTGTTGGCTTTCGGGTTTGGTCGTATCCATTGTCACCCTATGACTATGAGCTTTTTTTTTTTTCTTTATCTTTTTTTCTGGAAACGGTTTCTATGCGGCCAGCTCGCATATTATAGAAATACGGGCTTGGCAATAAATATATTTTTAAATATAATTTAATCTTAATTTTTAGAGAATATATAATCTTTAACATGGAGATCATGAATATGATTTTTTTTCTGAAAATTAGAAATAATAATTATTAAAAAACATTTGGACCGTTAGTTACACTTTCTTTTTAGATAGACCACCTATTTGTGTCCACTATTAAGAGGATGGATGCTTTATACCACCACATATTGTAGAAATGTGGTCCAGCCTACATGAATTTTTTTTTTTTTACCATCATATACCATTCGACTGACCGTTTTTTTTTTTTTGCCAATAATATTGTAAATGCTACCAATATTGTGACAATATGAACATCTAGTGCACCTAAAGACACATGATTACCATTATATACCTTATGACTATGGGTACGGGTCAGGTCTGGCTGAACCCGAATCCGGATATAAATAATATTTGGGTCCAAAATTTAAACCCATATCCTAACTTGAGGTCAGCTATACCATCGGGTCCAGGTCTAATCGGGTCCCATCCCTAGATAGGGCTAATGCCCGCGCTAGGACAGGCCTCTTAGGCCCATTGCTGCCCCTAACTTCATATTTTGTTATGGGAAGATATCAATAAAACAGTCAACCAACTACAAAAACTTGATGAGGTGGCTAAATCATCAAAATTTCAACTTATTAATTTCTTAAAGATGATTTCACTTCAGTTTGTATAGAGCTGAGGCTCTAAACAATGCCCACCTTCAAATAGCATCGAGAAGTATGGTTTCAATACCCTTCAAATAGCATCGAGAAGTATGGTTTCAATACTAGAACGTTTGTGATAGCTTTAAATTATATTTTTATTTTTAATTATAAAATTTAAGGCTTAAAAAATAGTATAGATTGAGCAGATCTATGAAGTCTTGAAAATTGACAGAAATATGCTATAAGATGTACCATTTTCAAAACTTGAAATCTATTTTTTTCTCATGTTCATGCATCTTGATGTCGAGATGATCAATTTGATGATATTTGAGCATCAAAATAACCTCTTCTAGTGAATGTTTTGAGGTTGGCATTAATTTGATTATTTAGAAGTCTATATAAACCTTTCCCGAGAGAATTTTAGTTATTCAGCCACTTCTACTTATTTGAGCTAAATGATTTAAACCCTCTTATTTGGCATGGATTTCGAACTCGGGTTTTGTTTTTTTGTTTTTTTTTTGACAAAAATCTTGCTTTAGGTTTAGAACCCGAGCAAATATAAATATTTATGCCTTATGGTTTGAGTGATTTGTGTTAATTGGGCAAAATTATCATAATGTGCTCACTCTCTTATGTTAACTTTCAAATCTAAAACAATATTTTTCACAAAAATATATTTTAGACTTGGAACCCAAAACAAGTAGGTGTATTTAAATCATTTGGCTCAGATCACTTGAGCATGTCAAATTACCAAAGATGCCTTTGCTTGTTACAGGTACAAACTCTGAGCCATGGCAATTTGGACAATTTTTAACAAAATTCTTGAGTAAGTATTCAAATTAAAGGGTATTATTCTAAAACTAATTAAGGAGTTAATAAAACTATTGATTTAAACCACCTCATTGTTTTTTGGGTGCAGTTGGCATACGGATGCATCCGTAGCTGTAAAGGTAAGGTGCACCTTCAAATTTTATAATGGTATATAATTTTGATGTAAAATGTTCTTAGGATTATCTCAAAATCTATTTTTATATCTAATTATAAAATTTTAAATTTTAAAAATGGTTAAAATCAAGTAGATCTATAAACATACACTATTTTTGAGACTTAAAATCTTTTTATTTTTCATGGTCATACATCTCGATGTCGAGATGATCAATCAAAGGGTTTTTCAATATTAAAACTACTTTTTTTGATGGATTTTTGAGGTGCATTCGTAGGTCTACAATAAAAGGTTGCATCCTTATATAAACTTTTTCCTTAATTTTTTGGTGCCATTTGTATAAGGTGTCAACCTTAAACAATCAAATTAAGGTACACTTTCTATCTTATTCACTTAGTGTTCATAGATGTACTTGATTTGAACCATTTTTGAAGTTCAAGATTTTATAATTGGTGATGCAAATAGATTCTCAAGCCATCCTAAGAATTTTTTATACCAAAATTATATTTATGATAAAATTTGGATGTGGGCCTGAATTTGATTGTTTACTGCTGCGACCTTATACAAACCACACCCTTCTTGTATTGATACTTTGAGTAAGGTTTGGTGGTGTGTAATAAGCAGCATATGGAGAGAGAGAGAGAGAGAGAGAGAGAGAGAGAGAGAGAGAGAGAGAGAGAGAGAGAGAGAGAGAGAGAGAGAGAGCTCAGTATTACTCTACTTGGTTTCCTTGTATTGAATAATTTGATGTGAAATTTGATGTGGTGGTGAAATAATATGAAGCATATGGCGTATTAATATGCAAAGATAGGGGCACGTCTGGTTCTGGTAGCGAGGAGGGAGCGACGTCTTCGAGAAGTTGCAAAGAGAGCACGCAGCAACGGCTCACCCAAAGTGCTCGTCCTCCCTGCCGACGTACCAACACTCGATGAGTGCAAGAGATTCATTGAAGAAACAATAAACCATTTCAGTCGTTGTAAGTACTATGATTTTGTCGTGGATCATTTGCTATTGAGAGAAAGAGAGAGAGAGATCGGCCTAATTGAGTTTATATTTCGTAGTGGATCATTTGGTTAACAATGCCAGAGTGGCAATTGTCGACGTGTTTGAAGAAGTGACAAGCATAACAAATCTTCAAGAAGTTATGGGAATTAGATCATTTGATCTTTCTGTTTATTGAAAGTTGTGGTAATCAGCATCATCTTTCTCTAATATTGAAATTTCCCTGGTATTTTTTTATGACTTCCTGTGCTTTATCAACAGAACGTAAACTTTTGGGGTGCCATATATCCAACTTATTATGCAATCCCCCACCTTAGAAAAGTCCGATGAAAGACTGTGTGGTAGATGCTGCTGCTGCAGCAGGGTTTCCACTGCCAAGAATGAGTGTATATAATGTAAGTGAAAATGAGAGAGAATGAGTCTGTATAATGTATGTGAAATGAATGAGAGAGAGAGAGAGAGATGTTCAATCTCCAACCTGCTAAGAGAGAGAGAGAGAGCTGTTCATTCCGCACCCTGTTAAGAATCCTTGTTAAGATCCATGAGAGAGACCAATTCATTCTCCACCAGGTTATAACCCTGATCGAGAGACCTATTCACTCTCCGCCCTGTTATGTTAAAGGCCACAGAGAGAGAGACAGGGTCCAGCTTTTCTCTATTTTTCAATTACTACTGCAATACGCATCATGGTTTTCAGGCTAGTAAAGTAGCTGTAGTTAATTTTTATGAGACAATGAGGATGGAAATCGGGGACGAGATTGGGATTACAATCGCAACACCTGGTTGGACTGAATCAGAGATCAGCAAAGGCAATTCATGAACAGCAAAGGCATGCAGGCGGACCAAAAGACAATATATGTGAGAAAAACTACACCTAACTCACTTAACTGCTAGAGGGCCTCAAATTATCTTTTCAGTCTAATGCTCACTAAGCTTTAGTATGAAAAATTTGCTCTCTACTTCAATATTTCTCCGCAAGCTCTGCTCTAAAAGATTTCCTCTTTCTGATTCTAGAATTATTGCTAAGCATCAATGGAATCCTAACGATTTTGTTCGAGCTGGTGAAGGCTTTGGTTAGGGTCATGCCAGTTATGCACGTAGATGAATGTCCAGAAGGAATTGTGAAGAGTGCATGTCGAGGAGAGAAAAACATAACAGAGCCATTATAGGTCAGGATTTCGTTCCTCTACAGGCAGGCTTCTGGTCCCTGAGATGGTGGATTGGTCCTTTGCCCTGCTTTCTCTCACTAAACAAGGGAGAGGGAGGCAACTCCCAAGCAAGAGACTTGCAGATGATGCCAAATCAAAATAATCACAGAATGGAAAGGAGGAAAGGTGAAATCTGGGCTTGGCACACGGGGCACTGAGTAACAAAAGTTTGCTGTTGAGCCGCCTCCTATGCGACTGTTTTAATAATTTTAGCTATTATTCTATCACATATTTGCATGACTAGAGCAAGAATAAATCTCTCTCTCTCTCTCTCTCTCTCTCTCTCTCTCTTTTTTGACAAGAATAAGTTTCTCACGAAAACCAGTCAATCCAGCCCTATTTTGAAATACTGCATAATATATGCAGGTTGCTAATATGTAGATAAAGATAACCATGGTATTAAACATCCAGGGTATTAAACATCCAGGCAAGCACAAATTCACTAGATGTATGCATATGAAGCACTCATGAGCTGCCTAAATATGCATGTAGATTAGCTTAGGCTGTTGCGGAAGTTAATGCATCCATGACACTTATTTACATTGACGTTCATGTTCATGCACATGCATCCAAGCTTACGCATGCTCCCACATAAATTATGCTCATGAAAAACTAGAACACTATGTGGATGAAAAGAGAGCAACCTGCAGTTCTGTCTTGAAGATAATAGAACCAGAGAAGCATCATACATAATTATGTACAATGCCTGTATGACGAATCCTAATCATCATGCAGAGCGCAGCCCATCTGACCATTCATTCAGCTACTTGTAGAAGGCCCAAAGGACATACATATAGGAGGATTAATCTTGAAAATTGAAAGCACGGCTGAAGGAATGGACCAAATGCCGTCTCCACATATCAAACCTGATGCAACTGCCCCTGCATATGCCTCTGCCTCCTCCTCATTGATCCTCTCCCAAACATATAAAATCACCGTCCCCACAAACATATCGATTGCAAAATACGCCCCAATATAAAAGGGTATACCCATTACCATTGGAATTGGGATATAATTAGCCACTCCTTTAGGCAACACATCCCTCAAGAGGTTAATGACCAAAGCTGCAGCAAAGAATCCACAGCACATCTCCAAGCAATACTTGGGCAAAGAAGAGAAGCCCTCAACACCCAATATAGCCATCTCCCTAAATATAACCGCATATGGAGCCTTGTATGGACCATCAGGAGAGCCTATATCAAAGGCATTCCAAAACATCCAAAAGGAGAGAGGGGCCAAGACACAACCCATAGCGGTTCCAATCAATTGGCTAACAAACATAGACCGAGGAGACGAATATGTGAGATAACCAGTCTTGAAGTCTTGCATAAGGTCAGCAGCTGTGGAAACAATAGACATCATGACCCCACATGCAGCTAAGCCGGCAAGGACCCCACCATTTGGGCCTACCCAAGAGGCAAATATGAATAGACCAAGATTTCCATAAGTGGAGGCAAGGTTCCAGTCAGTCAGGCCACATCCATAAGAGTTGCAAAAGGCAAAGCATGGGGCAGCAATATAACAGAAGAGGACCAGATACCATTTGAGAGGGGGGAATATGCGGGGAATAGCGGCCATGGATATTGCAGCAAGGCCTATGTATCCTGAGGCAGCAATCCATGAGGGTATTTTGTCCCTGAGGAATGTTTCATCCCTTCTTCTCTCCTCGAGAATTACTTTTGAAACTTCACTGTCTGTTAAAATTGCGAAAGTCATGTTATAAACTTGACAATTTGAGATCTCTTTTATGACAAACCATAAAACCAATATTTGAAGAAAAATTAGGTACTTGATTTGTATTGGTGCCTATGATCTGAATGGAGAGCAATGGGTACAGTATTATGGGATGTAAATAGAGTCCAAAAAAAGGCAGTGGAAACTCATTAAAAAAAGGGAAATTTATCAAAGTACTTATAAGAGATTGGTTATTTGACAATTCTATTCCAACTTGAAATAAAGGGTTCTTTTATGGGTATTTTGAAATAAAACCAAAAGATGTTAGTAAGATGTTAAATAGTTCATCTCTTATGGGCATTGTGATAAATTTTCCTTAAAAAAATGGTTTAAAGGAACTGATTTTACTGAAATTAGGAAACTCATTTCTTACACACAAAAAATCAACCTGCATATGGGATGTAAATAGAGTCCACAAAAAGGCAGTGGAAACTCATTAAAAAAAGGGAAATTTATCAAAGTACTTATAAGAGATTGGTTATTTGACAATTCTATTCCAACTTGAAATAAAGGGTTCTTTTATAGGTATTTTGAAATAAAACCAAAAGATGTTAGTAAGATGTTAAATAGTTCATCTCTTATGGGCATTGTGATAAATTTTCCTTAAAAAAATGGTTTAAAGGAACTGACTTTACTGAAATTAGGAAACTCATTTCTTACACACAAAAAATGAACCTGCATATGCATCAGTACTTTTTCTCAAGTTGCTAGCAATGAAAATTTGTGGAAATAAGTGGAATATTTTCAGTACGGTCACCTCGAAAATTGTTGATCAGTGGAATCTTGCTCTGCTTTGAGCGTTGAGCACATAATTCCCTGACTGTTACAACTACAATCTTGATCAAGTTGTAAAGCCCATCTCCAACGATAAGAGCGATTGCTATAAAGACCTGCAAATAGTATTAAGGATGAGTAGCACTTCGTCTATTCAGTAACAAATGGTATTATGGAAAACATACTCTTTTTCACAAGTCTAGACAGCATGGGGAAGTGTAATGATGGGCTTCACCATGAAACTAGTCCCGATGGTTCCATGTTCACTAATATTCAATAAGCTGCATTGGACCATAATAAAATTATTTCATTGGTGATATGACTAAATTTCTATTCCTCTATGTTTCATGGCTACATGTTTCAGCCGTTGCCTTGTTATATATTTGTCTTCCATAACAGACCTTGAGATTCCTCTAATCTGGTAGGTTATGGTCATATTCTTTTGCACTAGATATTTTTTTAGGTGAGACAGGGCTACCAATTTCAAGATCATTTAATAAACAAACTCCCCTTGTTTACCTATTAAAAATAAATATATAAATAAATAAACTCCCCTTCTTCTAGAAACCCAACTCTTCTTAGATAATGCATCCTAGTTTTCTCCTTTAAGCCTTTCTTTTGTTAAAATGAAAAATTAGTCATCAAGAATCCTGGAAATTGCACTTGACTTAATGCCAGTAAAGTAGACCCACTTGTTTACAGCATACCTTATATCCAAAGAGACCTTGAAAGTCATTGTTACCAAGATTTGCTGGATACCAATCACCAGCACGTTGTGAAATAAATGGCCATAAAAACCCCCATGATACAATTGCCCCGAACAGCACTGAACAATTGACTATATGTGGGCAGATAAGACCACACCCGATATACGTTGGGCTGAAGTCAAAATAAAATCTGCATGGACGAAAGAGACCACAACATATATCCAAACATGTGGCCAATTTGAGAGGTTTCTTTGATGCTTAAGCTAGAAAAAACAGCAAAAGAAAAAATATCCCCAGATTCTCTTGGGGACAAACACTATAATCCAATAAACTAGGTAAGAACAAAGTCCAATGGGGTCATGAACAACCCATTGAAGGATGGATGGAAATGGAGAGAGAGTGAGAGTTACCAGGATAAGATGTGACCCCAAAGGTCCATCACCGCCCAGTGATGATCCCATTGCAGAATGTAATACCATAGTCCATTGGATTACCATTATAATATGAGATTCTCACATTCTTACGTGTTTTTTAATGCTTCCAGCCCAAGACTGGGAAAGTTATCAAAGCCACATGAGTCTCCAATACCACTGAAGAACCACTTAAAAAAACTCCAGAACAAGCTAATGCTTAAATATTTGCCAAGGGAGCGAACTTGATTCCTGCAACTCAAGGAGGAGAAAACTTCACATAGAATTCATTAAGTGAAATACAACATCAAGCCATTTCTAGACGATAACTAGAGAAGTGAACAAAGAAACTTAAAACCATGAAGAATACCACATGTCACTAAAATAAATTCAGTGCCCAATATGTCACTAAAATAAATTCAGTTCCTAAGTTGATATTATTCTAGTCCAGATATCAAGCCTTTACATTACAATAACAATGATCCCAACAAATTACGGGAAGAAATCCTTTCCTCAAAGACTTCAAGGATCATACTCAATATTACAACAGTTCATGCTATCAAATCAATGACAAGACCATCACATGCATTACATAGTTCTTTTTTATCAACCATAAATATTGTTGTCCTTGGCCTACCAAGACTAAATTGGTGGAGCTCAGTCACCGACAAGGTCGATAGTAGGTTGGCTGGGTGGAAAGGGAGATTCCTCTCTCCAGCTGGTAGATTGACCCTCATATAGGCTACTTTAGCCAGTATTCCTCTTTTTGTCATGTCCCTCTTCCATATGCCTACACCAGTTCAAGCCAGATTGGAGAAGCTCATGAGAAATTTCTTATGGTCGAGTGAGGGAGGCCATAAATTTCATCTTATTTCTTGGGCCTGGGTTTGCACCGTCAAGGCTCAATGACGTCTTGGTATCAGAAATCTCATATCCACAAATCTAGCTCTTCTTGGAAAATGGTGGTGGCGTCTTCCACTCAGCCAAATCATCTTTGGAGAGGAGTTGTATTCCATAAATACTGTCGAGACCACGCACGGCTACCTTCCTGTAGAACCAGTGGCCAGTTATCAGGCTTCTGGAGGTCTCTTCTACATTGCTGCTGCCTTTTCTCAGAGAAGGTGCGCTTCCGCCTGAGAATTGGTAATAGAGTCTCTTCTGGTTAGACACTTGGGTAGGCAAATCCGCACTAAAGGACGTGTTCCATTCTCTCTTCAGAATTGCAGTTGATACCCTAGCCAAGGTAGCAAACAGATTTACTACTCTTGGGTCCTCGAGATCGTGGAACCCAAATTTCAGAAGACCACTCACCGAGGACGAGATTAGTGCCTTCTCGGTTTTTTCATCCACACTTGCACAAATCTTCATCCTGCTGTTTCGGAAGGGTAAGATCATATGGACACCCAATGCTTCTGGGGTTTTCTCTGTAGCCTCCTTTTATCAAGCTATCTACCTGACATCAATTTCCTTTACTGCCTCTCCCTCCATTGCTGCCAAAGCATGGTTCCCCTCAATTCCAAGATCCAGTTCTTTAATTGGGTCACCCCTCACAAAAGGGCCCTCACTCTAGACCATCTTCAAAGGAGAGGAATTCCCTACCCAATAGATGTGCGTTGTGTTTGAAGGCTGAAGAGACCAATGCCCATCTATTCAATCACTGAGATTTTGTTTTTTCTCTTTGGTCCTATGTACTCAATCTTTTTAATTGGACCTGGGTTACCCCTCAGTCCATTCCCCAACTTTTCTCATCCTGTCTTGGACTAATTCCAGCTATTTCCTGTGGAGAACATCGATTGCAGCCATCGTATGGACCATATGGCTCGAAAGTAATAGTCGTATTTTCTGGGGGAAGAAGGCCTCTATTCCCACTATGCTTGACAAAGTTCACACCCTTGTGTCATTTTCGACTAAGAACCACAACACTCTCAGAAGCTTCTCCTTCACTGCCCAAGTTGGGCACCTAAAGCTTAACTTTAATGCGTGCTCCGTTGGCAACCCTGACCCCTCCGGCATTGGAGGCATTTACAGAAACACCGAAGGCTCCACCATCCTTTCATACTCTTCACCGATTGGCTCATCAGATTCTACAAATACGGAGGCTCTGGCTTTGCTTGAAGGCCTTCGAAGATTCAACACAAGCTGGAACACACACCTGGTAGCTGAAGGAGACTCAAAAATTGTAATCACCTGGGCTTCTGGTCTTGCTCCCTGCCCATGAAGACTTGAGCCTATTTTCAACAAAATAGCTCTCATCTGCAGCTCCTTAAGCATCACTTGGAGACACATCTTTAGGGAAGGAAATGCTGCTACCGACACCCTATCTAGGGATGGCGCAAGCCTTAACAATCCTCGGGCCACTTAGCAGACATCCAAGATTTTTCCTCTCTTTTAAATTTGTGTCAAAGTAGAGTTTTTTTGCTTTTATTTATTAAACCCATGGGGGTTTTTGTATAGGGCACCTGCCAAGCAGGTATGCCCAATCATGGACATGTGTTACACACACACGAGCTACTCTGTAATCCCTTTACTTATTAACACAACAGTTAGCATTCTAAAAAAAAACTTAACGTTAATCTATTTTCAAGGTTAGTTTCTGTTGCATTGATCACTAGTATATGCTCCAGATAAAGGCCTTACTAAACTTAATGTTAATCTATTTTCAAGGTTAGTTTCTGTTGCATTGATCACTAGTATATGCTCCAGATAAAGGCCTTACTCATACCATTTTCGACAAGGGCCTTCTAAATATCATTGAATACCCATAGCACTGAAACACTCACCAAGCATCCCAGAGAGCAAGAATGATTTTCCACAAATAAATCCACCACCAACTAAGAAAGATCTCAAAACCAATATGAACAATTTCCCAATTTCGGGCAATATATGACACTATATTTTATTTTGAAAGAATAATAGTGCATTTGGAAATTGTGAAAAAAATTATTTGGGCAGATCTTTTGAAGACAGAAATTGAAATGTTGTCTTTACAAAATAGTTACTAAGAAAAGATTTGTCATTATTTGACCATTTGTCTTTTAGAGCCATAAATGTCTTAATCATATTTGTTGTGATGTTCATGAATGGTTCAGAATATTACAACAATTTCCATCTTTGGACTGTTGGAGATGGGATCACTTCAGTAATTTTTACAAGTATTCTTTTTTCACTAATTGGTACTATTATAGATACGTCATGGTACGGGATTATTTTGACTACAAGATCAAATCAAATAATAGAGCATGACCTTACAAGTAAAGTGCAACAAATTGGGATTCATTTATCAACTGATTTTTTTCTTCCATTTAAACTCATTTCTATAATTCTTTTAGTTTCCTTAGTAGAGGCAATTGCTATGGCTAGTGCAGAATTAAAAAAAAATTAATTGGAAGTGCCAATTCAGTCAAATATCAAATGAAATATGAATATGAATATGAATACCAGAGTAAATTAATAAGTTTAATCAAAATTCTGAATTTTGTTTTCAAACATTTAAAAGGGAATTTTAATATTAATTTCCTATGCACATCCGCTCACATATATCTCCATACCACATGTGCATTACACTTCAAAACAATCAAGAATGGATACTTGTAGAAATATACAAACTAGAAAAGTATTTTTATCTTGATCAATAATTTCATTATAGATTTCTCCAATTTTGGTTCATTGAAAACAAAACAAGATAAACTTGAGTGTAGATAAACTTGAGTACATCAATTAAAATAAATCAATTGTATACAAAGGAAAAAAAATTTATTTCAACAGAAAACTCAATTTTCCAGAAAAAGGGGCACGACTCCAACTGGAAAAGTTCTACAACAAAATAATTACCTTGCAAGTTCAGCACCAGAACTTGTATGAAAGCTATTTATCAACGTAGCTGTGGCTGTACCGCTAGGATATGTGTGAGCTTGTAGTCAATTACCATTACCTTTATAGACACACAATAAAGAAAGAAAACCTATTAGTGCAAATTATTCTTTTTTTTTTTAACATATTAGTGCAAATTATTCTTATTACTGATTTCTTTTACAAACTTCAACAGCTTTGAAATTGCTTTCCAAAAGAAGTAGCTGATCATCACCTCTTTTTAGAAAATGAACACTGTACCATCTAGTTTTACATGGATGTTTGAAGAGAAACTGGATTTTAATCACAGTATTGGAAAAGAGACTGCATATGTCCGGGCTTTTATTTTGCACTTATAGGACTTGATGGTTAGAAGAAAAAACCGTTGGGTGGAAATGAGGTTTAGAGCTTCTAAAAGTGAGTATATGCCACAAATGATAGAAATTTTTGGTCGATATATTTGGTTGGAAAGCTAAAACAGTAAGAAATAATACCTAATTCCTCTCAACATTGAGGTGGCTTTAAATAGTATGTATACTGCTGAGAAAGTGGCCATCAGGTCAGTACATTTTCTCTCCCTGAGAGAGAGAGAGAGAGAGAGAGAGAGAGAGAGAGAGAGAGAGAGAGAGAAAGAGAGGTCACTAAAACAAAAAAAACAAAAAAAAATCTCACAAGAAAGCCTAACACTATCCTGCTGGATTCAAATCTTAATGTGCAGAGGGAGGGAGGGAGAGAGAGATCTCACAAAAAGCCCATCACTGTCCTGCTAGATTTAAATCTCATGGTGCAGGGGAACGTATACTAAAATCCAATGGACTATGGAAAAGCATAATCCATCTGGGTCATCACCATTCAATGACATGGACAGTGATGGTAAGAGAGTGTGACCTGCTGTTGGATTTGTGAAACTTGATATGGTGGTCCACCCTCTCCCTATCACCATCCATCATTTCAATCGACAGCAATGAACCGACTATGCTTTCCTCTTTCCTGTAAAAGAATATTTTGCTTATGGGATAGTTTACTTAGAGCACATACCTTCCTGAGTGCCACAAGACTGAACAAGCCAAGAAAACTAACAACAAACATGAACCCAATCATCCACCCCAATGATGGATTTTTCACATCTTCTTGCCTATTACCCAGATAATCAGCTCCAAGAAGTTCATATGTCCTCTGATCCAAGGCTAGCAAATATGACCCAAAGCCTCCTGTTGTAGAGATAACAAAGCATTAGTCAAAACCACAATAACTTTAAAGCCTACTAATCATAATCTCTGGAACATAATATAATTAATTTCCGATCTCTTAGCAAAAGATAGATTTAAATGACATATATCGCCCATAGATTTAAATGACATATATCGCCCAAATAAATATTCAAATGAACATATGGCCCAAATAAAATATATCTCATTTGCTGATTTCAGTTCCTAGCAAATACATCGAAAAGATTAGTAAACCAAAATAAGTAGCAGTTACTAGCTATATCTTAATATAGGAAAAGTATATAAAGAGACCATTTACACTATTTTTGTCCATCAAATTTCAAATCAGATGGTTGTAAGTGGACCTGTGACTAAACTCAAAGCCCAACAATAAATTTCTTGAACTTTGTGACACACCCCAAGCCATCCAATTGGACATCTAATGGCTGGGATTAATTGTGACCTCCTTGTACTAAAGATAAATGATCTCATAGTATACCATCCCCTTAATATATAACATTTTCCCAATCTCAGTTTTAAGAAAACGATCGATACAAACTTCCACGTTCCATAACCAATACAGCCATCTAGAGAGTGAATTTGATTAAAAAGTGACTTCATCTGGGCTTAATAGAATCTCCAAACTCAGATGCGTATTTTAGACCCAGTATAGTAAATAGTAAAGATTTCACTGGTAACCTCTTCTTTGTGCAGTCAAAATCCATAGCTTCAACAAAAGAATTCAGTTTAACCCCCAAGTCAAGCACTACACACAAATTGGGATTTAGGCTCTAGGATTGGTGGTTGCTGCTTTAAATTGGCAAGGCACAGCATCCAAGTTTCAAATCCCACCACCAACCAAACCCCCAAAATGGTTAATGTGTAAAAAGGGCAAATAAAAGCTTCCAAGGTTCAAAGGCCAACACCAACTTAACCCTCAAAGTAAAAGAATGATCATAATCATGGTTGTAGGGGTGAAAATTTGTATTTGGTAGACAAAGATCCAAAGGTGGAGTCGGCACATGTTTTTAAGAAAACCTTAGGAAATATCAAGGCAAGCGCTTTCTAAAACAACATCCTCAAAACATGAGGGTAAGTAATATTCCTCAACAAAGGGTCATCCTAATTGATTCTGGCAGTATAGGCAAATCCATATATCCATGGGTAGCTCAACACAGCAATTATTGTATAATATATCCATATAATAAGCGTGAGGTCACGGTGGTTGGTAGGCTAAAGTTAACATGCAAGGTAAAAATGTTCAAGGTCACAATAACCATATATATATGCATCCCTCCCTTACGAATAGCTACATGATCCATGATGGACCCAATCTAAGGGATATCAAGAGACACAATTCACCTCGTTGGGACATAGTTATTGGGCTCAGGTTTCGTGAAAATTTTCTTAATAGTAGTAGTTGTTGGAAACCGAAATGAACATGACTACAACTTGTCATCCACAAAAACAAAGGGCAAACACAACTTCCTAACAAATTCTCAAAGAAGTACTTGCATTTTTTCCCATCCAATCAATCTCAGAAGTTAACATGATGGATCTCTTTAGCAAACTAGTAGTATAACACGCATTACATGTTAATGGAGATGGTACCCATATGAAGGGTCTCTATGAGCAGCCATATCCTTTGATTGAGCCATACATCCCTAGACCAGTAGGGTCCAAAAGTTTACAAGATTTCAAATTGAAACCATCAAAGGCTTATCATCACATAAAACAACAAGTTGGGAACCACTAATTGGAAGATAGTTTTTGGAGGGACTTGTTCTTAAAACTACAACATTATCTCCAATTCAATATGAAACTTGTAGACCTGTGAAGTCTTATACGCTGGACCTAAAGAATTCACCATGCATGTCACTCTGTCCTCTATTTACCATGCCTCAAGAAAATGGTGAAAACAAAAGATAATGCTTAGACACACTCTCCACAAATGAAAGAGAATAAGAACTCATAACTAGAACTTGCAAATTAGATAAATGTTCACCAGGCAATACCAAGGTCCAGTATGCAATGGTAAAATTCATCACTAAATTACACAATTTGAAAAATTTTACTAATTCTGATATAGAAGTCATGGTTTGTGGAAGTATCATGTATTTGTTCTAAAGTGTGAGCTAAGGTTGTAATTAAAATGCCCAGGAATGGTGTTGTTATGAGAGAGATATAAGGACAAGTTTTTCCAATCTGGCAAGATTAAAACTAATATTTTTAGGAATAGGGTTTTAATCAGTGTGGACACGTATGGTTTTAAGTTGTGGGGAGGGGTCACAGTTGCGGTGGGAATTTAAGAATAGTGTTCCAAATGGGTAGGACATTACAGAACATGGACTATGAATATGGGAGCATAATATTGAGGCAGCAAATTATTGAGATGTACCTATAAATAAGACAATCCCCTCAAATTGGTTCGGTGTTCTATATGCTCCTTAGGCCTTTACTGTACAAGATTTTGTTATTTGCTTCCTACCACTCATGTTATTGGACTCTCTCTCTCTCTCTCTCTCTCTCTCTCTCTCTCTCTCCCTGATTATGGATTTGTTCTCTGAAACTAGCTCCGCCACCATAAATAGATACTAATATAAGCCAGGAATAGGGTGCTGCCTTTTTTTCACACAGTGATGCAAAGAATGAAATGATAGAATCCAACCATGAAAAATTCATGATGATGAACCACTAAGAGGAACAAAATTTATCTTTTCCTTTTTCTTTTCGCAAGGCAAAGAAAATCTGGCTAGGGCAATTCGAACCAGCGGTCTAAGGACCAGAGCTCCTAAGGACAGTATACATGTAATATATACACAAATGTATAGTATATAACATGTGAAATCCAACCTACCCAAAATATATGAAACATATAAATTTAAGAGATGCACTGCATTCTACGGACACTAGATGAAAAACAGACTTTTCATAAAAGAATTCCCAGTCTTAGCCTCAAAAATTAAGCTAAGAAGAATAGCAACTTCTCACAACAGAAAAAAATTAATTATAAAAGGAAATTGTTGTTAACAAGTTTTTGCTATTCTAACTAAAACATATGGGTGCAATACTAGCTGATTGTTTTTTTCTCATACTCTCATCCTCACTGGCCTCAAAAACAATTCTAGAGAGAATGGGTTTTTACATAATCCTCAAAAACAATTCTAGACAGAAAGAGCTCACCGCTGAATGCGAGGCCATAGCAGGCAACAACGCAGGTCTGGATAACAGTGTTTTCTTGTCTGGTAAAAGGAGTAGTCCAAATACCTAATTGGGATACAAAACCAGTCCATGTCTTGATCAAGAAAAAACCCAACAAACCAGCAGCGACATTAAGAGAGGGAATTACCCCGACTGTGAGATTGAGCTTATGAGTAATTACACAGAAGAGACCTCCAAGAATAGCACTAACAAACAGGCCTCTGAATGTGATCTGATCTTTCCATGGCGGTATCTTCTCAACAACCTCAAATTCATCTCCAATCTTTTGAGAACCGCCCAACAAAGCCTCCGAGGTCTCCAATAGTGCAGGTTGTTCAGTACCCATCTCCAAAAACCAGAGGTGGGTGGCGTTGTTTAGAGAGAGAGGCCTATATGAGTTATCTCCTGGTGAATTTTCAAAGGAGAGAGAGAGAGGCCAAAAAATTGGATCTTTGGATCCGGGCCTACTTTGAGCTGGTTTTGGATGATTGAGAGAGAGAAACCTAGTTTCTGCCCTCTGAGAATGGGCGTTGAAGATAGAGAAAAAGAAGAGACATTTGGGATGAAGGAGAAAAAAGAAGAGAGAAAGAGTCTGAAGCGAGATAACGTCAAATACAGAAGGACGGTTGAAGAGAGTTGCGACGAAAAGCGAACGGTCGTTGGAAAAAGAGGGACATGATCCACGTGATCGAGACGATGATCAGTAAAAATCCGGCCCGCCAAGACCGGCCGGGGCGGCGCGACCGGCTTGGTCAACCGGGCTCTGAAAATTAAGAGCTTGTTACAAACTGTAGCCCGAGGGCTGGGGCGGGGCGACCATGAGGACCGGGCCAAGTCTGTCGGTCATTTCAAATTTTATTTTATTTTTTATTTGTTTTATTTGGCTCAAGTGATAGGGCTACGAGTTGCAACGAGTCCGGTACAAGTTCGATCCGGCTACACATGGACTCGATCCTGAACCCAAATAGTATTCGGGTCCAAAATTTGGACCCATACTTAGACCTGTTGGGTCCCTGGTCTGGTCAGATCCATTGCTACCTTATGAATATGAATATGATGAGTTTTTTTTTTATCAATTTTTTACCATCATATGTCGTATAACTATGAGCTTTTTTTTATCTTTTTATCTTTTTTACCATTAATTAGGGGTGGCAACGAGTTGGATATGAGTTGGGTCCAACTGGTTGGAGAACCAGACCCATACCCGAATAGATTCGGGTCCAGGTTTTGGACCCGTACCCAACCCGTCGGGTCCAAAAATTGGACCCATACCTAGACTCGTCGGGTCTCGGGTCTCTTGTCACCCTCACTATGAACTTCTTTTTTTCTTTTTTTTTTTTGCCCTTTTTTTACCATCATATACCGGTATTATTGGCAACAAGGTTACAATCACCCGATATTAGATTTCAAGCTATGTAATTTGTCGTTTAATAGCTAAGATGGCTGCTAGGTCTAATTATATACAATCTTTAATACACCCACATGAATAGGGCTTAAAGTAGAGTATTATATGGACCAGGACCCATATAGTGTTCGGGTCCAAGTTTTGGACCCGGACCCGACCCACTGAGCCCAAATGCTAGACCCATACCTGATGGGTCCCAGATCGGGTCTAAATCTATTGCCACCCCTACCAATGATATTTGTAAATATTGCCAATATTGTGAACAATATAAACACCTAGCATGTGCTTAAAGATGGTAATCAATGCCTAAAGATACATGATTGCCATCATATATGACTATGGTACAGGTCGGTTCTGGTTGGACTCGGACCTAATAATATTCGAGTCCAAAAGTTAGACCTATACCCGGAGCCTAGGTCAGGTATACCCATCAGCTCTCGGGTTTAGTCCAGTCCATTGCCTCTTAGGCCCCGTCTTTTTCCTTTTTTTGAGAAAAAAATCACAGATTTCATCCAAAAAAAATTTTCAAATTTTTTATAGAAAAGACGCTCACAAATCGACGACATATAAAAATAAATAAAAACGAACCCACAACCCCATTGGCTATAACTTTTTTTCTAGTGTACACATTACAAAAATCACGACCAGGGTTTTAGACCTTATATTTTTTTCCCAACATACATTAATTTCCTATCGGGATAATTAAAAAAATAAAATTGATTTTTTTATTTTTATTTTTATTTTTTTTAAACTAGGAGCTCATGAAGCCTACAACCCAAAAAATTCAGAAAAATAAAAATACACAACCCATTCTTTACAACCCAATTTATAGTAAGCATTGCAAAAATTTGGGAGATTAAATTTTTCATAGCTCAAACAAAAACTTGGATTTATCCCAAAAAAAAAAGGGCAAGGAATCAACATGTCTAATTTTGATTTTGTTGTTTCTTGCTCTTTGATGGAATC
The DNA here is from genome assembly GCF_054954075.1 of Amborella trichopoda. Lineage (NCBI taxonomy): Eukaryota > Viridiplantae > Streptophyta > Magnoliopsida > Amborellales > Amborellaceae > Amborella > Amborella trichopoda. Next base: position 2,853,277 of record NC_142341.1, on the reverse strand, counting down.
CGGAGCCATTTACTTGGTCTTCAAAACCCATTCTTGGAAAGAATCTACATACCCATTCTTGGCTTTGATTTGTTAGCCAAATAAAACCTGAGCCAGTGTGGCTGATTTAGTGGAGGGCTTGATAGATTATTAGAAGCAGAAAGAGACTACAGGGGGGAGAGAGAGGGAGGAAAGGAGAAGAGAAGGGGTGCACAGACCTGCAAGCAAAAGAGAGCAGGAGGGGGTAGAGAGAGAGGGTAGAGTAAAAAAGAAGAGAAAGAGAGGGAGAGTTACTAAAAAAAAAGTATCGAGGGAGTAAAGATGCGGAGAGTGTATGAATTAGAAGAGAGAGAATCAAATTTAATAACTTTTTTAAGGGAAAATTTCATGCAGGCCTTTAATTTCTTATCTTGTTTCACGGTAGGCCTTCTTTTTATTTTTCTTTTAAACGACATAAAAAAAACCTTCACATATTTACCGTACTCTCTCATCTGTTTTTTCTGACGTTAATTCACTTTTAGCCATAAAAATTAGTCTTAACAAATTGATTTATTTCATCTCAATCCAAAAATCTTTTTAAACCTAATTTTGCATAAACACAATTAAATTCTCTTTTTTTTTTGACAAAATTAATACAGAATTAAAAAAGTATAAAATAGGATTAAAAAAGTTTTTGAATTAAGATAAAATAAAATAATTTATTGAGGCTAATTTTTGTGCTCAACAATGAATAACTGTAGAAAAGAAAAAATAAAGAGGTAAGGTGAAATATTTGAGCGTTTATTTTATACCGCTTGAAAAACAAAATAGAAAATAAATCTATCGTGAAATAATAGGGAGAATAAGGAGTTTGATTTAACCACCGCGATAATTTTTTGGTGTCATTTGTACAAGGCACCAATCTTAAACAATCAAATTAAGTTACTCTTTTTATCTTGCTAAATGATGTGGTTCAGTGCCAAAAACTTTTACGATAACCTAAAATCTATTTCTAGTGTTGATTATAAAAATTTAAAGCTCCAAAAATGGTGTAGATCGAGTAGATCTACAAATACTTAATTTTTTTTAAAATCGGTAGTCTAGATAATGTGTTAAAAGATACACTATTTTTAGGACTTGAAATCTTTTGCTAAATATCTATATGTCTTAATACCGAGATGATCAATTGTAGGGTTTTTCTTTATCGGAACAACCTTCTCACGTACATTTTTGTAGGGAAAAAGTTTGTATGAGGTTACAACCTTAAGCTGTTGAATTAAAGATGTACCTAAACAATCTATCGAAATAAGTTGTTTTAATGTTGAAAAATACTTTAATTGATCATCTCGACATCAAGATATATGACTATGAAAAAAAAAAATTTAAATTTTGAATCCCAAAAATAGTATATCTTGCAACACATTATCTAGACCATCCATTTTCTAGATTTTCATATGTTTATATATCTACTTGATTTTAACCATTTTGGACTTTAAAATTTTATAATTAGCTATGAAAATAGATTTTTCAGATGATCTTACGAATGTTTTATACCAAAATTACATATTATTATAAATTTTGGAAGTTCACCCTAATTGGATTGTTCAAGGTTGCCACATTATAGAAACTGCACCCTTTTTGTAGAGCACATTATTTTCTATATTATAAGATTGTTTGCTTATAAAGTCTTTTTCTGAGGTACTTTGGACTATTTAATAACATTTTCTATAACTTTTTGGCTAACATCATTTAATACCATCATTAAGAGTTCAGTAATGAACTAGACGCTCAGTAAATTAAGGTGCGGGTGCATCATAATTATAAGGGAAAATTATGTAAATATTTATTTTTGTTTTCATTATTATAAAAATACTGAATTTTTGGACTTCATACTAATTTCAAAAAAATAAAAATAAAAATAATGAAGCTACTCACTTTAGGCTTTTCTAAAAAAATCAAAATCAAACCAATTTCGGTTTTTGAAAAACCGAAAAATTTACATTTTTCAGTTTTTTAAAAACCAAAAATTTAAAGTTTTCCACTATTGAGGAATCGAAAAATGATTCTCTCTCTACCTCTCTCTATTGACTAATCAAGTTCAAAAACCGAATTTTAAATTTTTTTTTCTCTGTCATAAATTTAACCGACTAACCTCTCTCTCTAGTAAATTTAACCGACTAACCTCTCTCTCTCCATCTATGATGGGCAAACGAGGTCTCAACCCAAACCTTTAATGGCTTCCCTTCCTCTCTCTCACACCCCAATCCTATCTCTCTCTCTCCCCTCCATTAAGGGCACCAACCAACGTGCCCTTCCTCAACCACCCAATCCTGCACCAACTCAATCTCCCAACAGTTTTGCAACCAGCCAATCCAACCAGCCAATGCTCTCTTGGCCTGGTTCAAAGGTAAATTCGTAGCTGCAAAATGTCATTATAGACCTTCGATTGGTTTCGATAAGCCCTCTCAATATGACTCAGCTGGCTGAAGGGGAGAGACAGAGAGTTCCCAAAAAACACCATTTTTACTGTGTTATATAGAGAGAGAGGTGGAGAGAATACGTCGAGGACCCACAAAAAAAAGTTGTTTATTAAAGAACCGAAAATTTAAAATTTTTTTTTTTCAAAAACCACAATTGGTATGATTTTGGTTTTTTAAAAACAAAAAATGGGTAGTTTTGTCTTGTTTTAAAAAATTGTTTTAAAAAATTGTTATGAAGTCCAAAAAACGGACATATTAATAATAATGAAAAGTATTCAGTTTTTTTATAATAACATAAACTAAAATAGATATTTACGTAATTTTCTCTAATTATAATTTTGTGGGAGCACAGTTTACCATTATTTCAATGGGTGAAAATTTACTTGGGAGGACTTTTTTAATTTGAAATTTTAAGGGATCCACCTAAAATTACTATATTATTATTATTACTATTATTATTATTATTATTATTTAAAAGAAAGGCTTTTGAGTTCTTTCAACACCTAGATCCCACTCTCCAAAAATTAGACAGTCTACATTCAATATTAGGATATTATATGTTTGGAGGCATAGATTGTGATTTGAAATTACTTTATTATTTTGAGATTTGTTATTAGGATGAAGGGATTACATCCCGTCATTAGGGTCCTAAAGTTACTACTAATTTAGATATTACTCGAATGAGTAAACAGACAGTATGCTCCTGCAGGAACATGCAACTTTTTGGCATAAAATTGAATTTAACGAATATTCAATCTTATTTTTTTTAAAATGGATACCCTTGTTTATATTGTTAAATTGATTACGAGAACAGGAGTCTATTGTGTTATGTCATAAGAGTTATGGTAATTTCCTCTGTTACTCCCTTGGGTAAACCTAATCTAGGAGTTATTTTAGGCCCCCGAATTTTAGGGATGTAACTTTTTTATTCTAGAGATAAAAAGAAAAAAATAAAAATAAATAAAAAACATATTAAATGTGCTAAAAAAACAAATGTCATTTTCAAATTATTGGACGGCCAGATCTAAGTGTTTGAGAGTTTAAAAAGTGATTTTATTTTAAACTATTAATGATTCCTAGGTCGACCCAGAATTTCAGATAGCACTGAGTAGCTATTTTGGCAGAAAGAGTAAGCGTATAATTGTTATAGGAAGTACATATTGTGGACGTGGATGTTGGGGACAATAACGTAGATAATGCCTACCAAAGTGTAGGTATGTAATCTTACATTTATGGTAATATGATGTTTTATGGGTATCACAATATCTTCTTGTTCTTGTCATACCTTATTGTAGGGTAAGGTTTATACAAGGTGCCGGTGCACCTCTAAATTTGGAAATGTAGTTCCAGTGTCAAAAAACGGATTGAAATTTATTTTCTTTCTTAGTGATGAAATTCAAGTTCTTAAAAATGATTTGGAATCTAAAATATAGGAATACGAGATAAACACTCATAAATTTGGTAAATGGATTTCCAATTTTGCCATATCCTTAATCCATGTGCAACTTCAAAAGTTTGAAATTGCGAAAAAGGTCTAGGACTGACTTGCCTCTTAGCATGCTCAAACCCCACTTTGGTCGAAACATAAACCCGAGATAGATATTTGAACAATGAGGCAAAAGAAAGAACAATTAATGTTTGATTTTCATTCTTAGATGACATTTAATTTGGTATTAATTGGCCCTAATAGAACCTCAAGTGGACCACTTATACAAAAATCTATTATGACCATAGAGAGGAGTCGTGCTTGGTTCAATTTTTTATGGCATGTCAATATAATTTTGAGTGAGTCCGGGCATCTATTCATTATTGCACTTATCTTCCATTTTTTGATGTTGCCCTTTCTGAGTTGATGGCCGAAGAGACCCATACATCCTTAAATATTTTCCATTAGAAAGAGAATTAGATGGAGAATATGTTCTAATTAAAATGTACTGTCCTAAGACTGTTACACAAACCTCTTCTACCTCAGTGATCACTAAATAGAATGGTTTAGATATGTCCAAAGTTCGATGCTGAAAACAACTTGGACATATGAAATTTAATTCTTTTACTAAATAGAAAAAGAAGATGGTTGCCCAAAAACCCATTGCACCAAACCTCACTGCAGCACTAGCTCCATCTTATACCACCTCATCTCCAAGCCACCTCATACACAAGGTAGATATGTTTCTAACCCCACATAACAAAATATCTGCTTTGCAGGAATATAATGAGTCTTAACTTTGGGAGAGGAGCTAAGGCCTAGAGTGAACAAGATGAAAAATGAAATGGAAGATGAAAATATAAGCTCACAACTGAAAATGGAAAAGGTTTGGAAAAGAGTGCGTATATTGTTAATGCTTTTAAGGTAGTAATAAGGGCCCTCCAATAATGTCGTAATATAGAAAAAAAGAAAAAGAAAAAAAAAAGCGGCAAGGGGGGTGGCACTCGTAATATTGGACAACATCACCGAATGGTAATAAGGGCCTTCCAATAGTGTTTATACGTAATTTACTCTAAAAAAAATGAATGGTAGAGACTACTTGCTTATGACTTTTAAGTCACACCTGAATATGCAATATTTGAGTTATCCTACCGCAAGTAGATAAGCACTTGGCCACATTGAGAGAGTAGATAAGCACTTAGCCACATTGAGAAAGGATGTCGGTCTCTCTCTCTCATATGTCTGAAACTAAAAAACTATATATATATATATAAATTTCTCAACTTTTCAAAGCTGGGGTTAGCCCACTAACTTATATGAATATATGAGCCCAACGATCCATTTTGAATTTAGGCCGATCTGATGATCATAGATGTCTAGTAGTGCTTGAATTTTACTTTTTTCTCTACAAATTTAAATCACTTGAAATTATAAATGTGTGTTTTTATCATCAAGGTGCATCTAATAAAAATATTAAAAAATTATTCGCAAAAAGAAATAACCAAAATACAATTTAAAATTTTTCGGGGGTATTTTGATCAATTTATTTCATGTAAAATATTTTTTTGATATTTTTTGAAGATTCATTTTTTTTTTTATAAACACACGTCTAAAATTTCGAGTAATTTGGATTTGTAAAAAAAATAAAAATAAAATCAAACACTACCGGATATCTGTGATCGTCAGATCAGCCTGGATTCAATCTGGACTGTTGGGCTCATATGTTCATATAAGCTAGTGGCTAACCCCAACTTTTTTCACATATATATATATATATATATATATATATATATATATATGGATAATCTAAACTTCACAACCCTTCAAATTAGAAAGGTTCAAAATAGGGAGAGTTGTAAAGGGTGGATTTATTAATTTTGTTGTTTATTTTTTTTTAAAGGTTATTTTTGTGGGACAATTTTGTAAATATTACTACGAGACAAATGGTACTTTTGTCATCTTCATAAGGGTAAAGTTGAAAAATTAACTAAAAGATAATGACACTCTACAAATATCAAAGATACTAACTTCCAAAAGTCATTCTACTTTTGTGAAAATTTCAAATTTTAAATAATTTTTTAACAAAAAAGTAATGAATATTTTGATAAATACACCGATCACAATCCCTTCTAACTTGAACATTTGTATTTTGAGGGGTTGTTAACTCTAGACAAACCCATATATATATATATATATATATATAGAAAAATGAAGCCCCTATTTGAGAAACGATAAAGAAATAATATTATTAAGAAGGGAAAGCTTTTTATGTTCCCCCTACAATGTAGAAGTTCTATCCTGCCCCTACCATCCAACTGTCCATTTTTTATCAAGAGAGTTACTCACTGTTTGATCTTAGATCCAACGTCTCAAAGTATTTTATTTTTAGTTGTTTTTAATACATTTTTTCTGAATATGAAATTTGGTATGTGCCATCTTCTCATTGGGGCGCACCTATAAAAATATTAACAATAATTTTTCGATAAAAAATAATGACCAAAATACCCCTTGAAAATTTTAGGGGTATTTTGGTCATTTTATTTTATTGAAAATATTTTTTTTATATTTTTTGTTAGTGCGAGTTTAATAGAGTAATAAACATTCAAAATTTGGTGTCAAAATAGTTTATAGAAAAAAAATTAAAAATAAAATAGTGTAGAGACATGACATTGTGATTGGGGCAATCTTAGCTCTCCATTAAAAAATGGTTGGATAAAGGGGAGGATAGAACTTCTATGTTGTAGGGGAAACATATAAAGCTTTCCCTATTAAGAAACATAGGGAAATAATTAATGGTAGATTGTAGATAATTAAGAATGAGCATATAAGCCCTTTGGATTGTGGATTCATGTGTTATATGCAACCTATCTCCAAAGGGGTATGCATGGGCAAATTGGATAACCCAAGGCACCTGAACAATAATTCCAACACCCAAACAAAATACTCAAAAAAAATAATATATACAGTCTATTTGGGAAAAATATAGAAGCAAGAAAAACAAGTTAAATGGAAAATTACCAAACTACAACACTATTAAAAGTAGAAGACACATATTTATATGGTTCACTCAAAATGAACTATATGCACAGGCAAGGAACAAGAATGCATTCATTATCAATAGAGGAAATTTACAAGTTTGAAGTTTTGTAGAGATTATTTTATACAATAACAAATAAACCTTAAATAGATATTTCATCCTACATTACCTCCATCAATCGACTCTTCTCTTAGTCACTGTTGACCAAAACTGTCACCACAAAGAAATGGTGATGAAAACTAGCTCAATAAGAGGCCACAATGGTACTAATGATTGTATAAAAACCTCAATTTAAATCCCCAAACTTCTCTACCTTTTCTTCATCTTTCCTCCCTTCAAAAATGCACTTTCATGGGCTTCATAAAAGGCATTTTTCAGTGATGAAATTACCCCTCAAGAAAAGAGGAAATCTAAAATGGGGGTGAATTGCATCACCGTCCAAACAATGCATATATAGATTCTCACATTCAATATTTTAAAATCCATCGACTTCAATCTGGATGGGAATCAATCAGAATCGAACTGATTTTGGAACGGTATGTGCTCCGACGATTCCCACCAAACCAACCACCCACCCCCTCTACAAACAAAAACCCCCCTTTTATTTGTTTTTCTTTTTTTTGAAGCTTATCTAATATTTTCCTATCTTCCCTTAAATCCCCACCCCATAAATAGCTATTTTAATTTTAATTTTTTTAGTTTTAAATTTTTTTGGATCATCAATTCAAACCAATTTAGACCCAATTTGGATCACCAATCCGGCGACCCGACACTGATATATAAGCGAACGATTTTAATTTTAATTTATTTAGTTTTAAATTTTTTTGGATCATCGATTCGAACCAATTTGGACCACCAATCTGGCGACACGACACGGACATATAAGCGAACGATCCGCCCCACCAAGGGGGTTTTAAAACAGTGCTTACATATACACATGCAAACATTAAAGGGTGCAGTTCATGTATGCGTATATGAATACATGTATCCAATACACATATACATGCATAGATTGATACCAATGTTTTAAAGCTTGGTGACTCCCACTTGGACTTGCTTGAGTTAACCCACAGGATGCTGGGTGAATTTAGTCACACAGGTTTCTGAGGTTTCTGTGTTAATTTTATTAGACTCAAACCAGTCTTGTTGAGACTCAGCCGAGTGATACCAAACTCAATGCAAGCATGCACTTATTTACATCAATGTTCATGTTCATGGACAAGATGCACATGCATCCAAGTTTAGACATACACCCACATAAATCCTATATTCATGAAAAAGTAAACCCAATGTAGATGAGAAGTGAGAACAATCTGCAGTTCGGACTTGAAGATCATAAGATTCAAAAAACTGCCATACATAACTACGTGCAATGCCCATATGACCCATCCATAATCATCATACATACCCAGGCCCATATGACTATTCATTCAGCTACTTACAGAAGGCCGAAAGGACATACATATAGGAGGATTAATCTTGAAAATTGAAAACAAGGCTAAAGGGATGGACCAAATCCCGTCGCCACAGATCAAACCAGATGCAACTGGGCATGCATATGCCTCTGCATCCTTTTCATTGATCCTCTCCCAAACATACAAAATCACTGTCCCCACAAGCATATCAATCGCAAAATACGCCCCAATAGTAAAGGGTATAGCCATTGCCATAGGGATCGGGATGTACTTAGCCACTCTTTTAGGGCACACCTCCCCTACGAGGTTAATGACCAAAGCTGCAACAAAGGATCCATAGCACATCTCCAAGCAATACTTGGGAAAAGAAGAGAAGCCCTCAACACCCAATATAGCCATTCCTCTCATTATCACTGCATATGGGGCCTTGTATGGACCATCAGGTGAGCCTATATCGAAGGCATTCCAAAACATCCAAAATGTAAGAGGGGCTAAGACACAACCCCAGGCTGTTCCAATCAATTGGCTAACGAACATAGACCGAGGTGACGAATATGTAAGATAGCCAGTCTTGAAATCATTCATAAGGTCAGTAGCTGTGGAGACAATAGAAAGCATGACCCCAAATGCAGCTAAGCCACTGAGGACCCCTCCATTTGGGCCCATCCAAGAGGCAACTATGAAGAGACCCACCTTTCCATAAGTACTGCCCATATTACAGTCAGTGAGGCCACATCCATAAGAGTTGCAAAAGGCCAAGCATGGCGCAATAATATAACAGAAGAGGATCAAATACCACTTGAGAGGGGGGAATATGGTGGGAATAGCAACCATGGATATTGCCGCGAGGCCTATGTAGCCTGAGGTGGCTATCCATGAGGGTATCATGCCTTTGAGAAATGTCTCATTCCGTCCTCTCTCCTCAAGAATTGGTTTCGAGACTTCACTATCTGTTATAACTGAAAAAGTCATGTTACAAACTTGAGCAGGCAAATAAAGCTATCTTCTATGACTACCCATAAAACCAACATTGGAAGAAACTGCTTAGTTTTGCAATTTTTTGTCTTGGTGTGTGTGATCTGAATGGAGATCCAATGGGTTCAGAAAATTACAGTGCAATTTTTGTCTTGGTGTGTGTGATCTGAATGGAGATCCAATGGGTTCAGAAAATGCGCAAATAAATGGAACAATTTCAGAATAGTCACCTTGAAAAGTGTTGGTCAGAGGAATCTTGCTCTTCTTTGAGCGTTGAGCACATATTTTCTTGACTGTTATGAGTAAAATCTTGATCAAGGTATAAAGCCCATCCCCAAGGACAAGAGCAATTGTTATGAAGACCTGCCAATAATGTTTAGATCAGTAGAACTTTTTTCTATTCAATAACAAAATGGTACATGCAAAGCATACTTTATTTCACAAGTCTAGATAGCACGGGAAAATTTAACTTGGTTTCACTATGTAATTAGGCAAGGCGGTTCCATGTTTAATATATTCAGTGAGTTGCATTGGAGCCATAAGAGAATTATTTCGTTGGTGACCTGACTAAATTTCTACTCCTAAGTTTCATGGCTACATTTTCAGCCTTTACCTTGTTATGTTTTGTCTTCCCTAGCAGACCTTCAGATTCCCCTGATCCAGTAGGTTATGGTTATGTTCTTTCGTACTAGATGTTTGTTTTAGGCAAGATAATGCTTCCAGTTGCAAGATATGATACCACATCGCCACATGGTTTCCAAGATAATATTTACAAAGCTGGCAATGGTTAAGAAAAATGATGAGAGCAGCCTAATGTTAAAAATAGGACAACATTTACCGTAAGCTTTTCATATAATATATAAACTCTCCATCTTCTAGAAACCTAACTCTTCTTATTCTGAACAGATAATAGTACTTGGTTTTCTCTATTAAGCCCTTCTTTTGCTAAAATACAAAATTAGTTATCATACAAAATACCCTGAAAATTATACCCTAAGTGAATGCTAATAAAGGAGACCCACTTATATCCACGATACCTTATATCCATAGAGTCCCTTAAGGTCACTGTGATTCAGATTTGCTGGATACCAGTAACCAGCATGTTGTGAAATAAATGGCCATAGAAACCCCCACGATATTACTGCCCCAAAAAGAACAGAACAAGTAACTATATGTGGGCAGATGATACCACATCCGATATAAGTTGGATTGAAGTCAAAATAAAATCTGCATAGAGGAAAGTGACCACAACACAAATCCAAACATGTAGTCAATTTAAAAAAGCATTTCAAAGCAAAATGTATCCCAAAATCTCTTGGGGAGGTAACATCATAATCCAATGGTGCCAGCAGCGACCCATGGAAGGATGGATGGCAATGGAGTGAGAGTGACTGCTACCAGGAGATAACGTGATCCCAAATGTGGGTCCTTCCCTTCACCACCGTCCATCTAACTGGACGGTGATGATTCCACTGCACAATGTAAACCATAGTCCACTGGATTATGTTCATAATATGAGATTTTCAAAGCCTTACGTGTTTTTGAATGCTTCCAGCCCAAGACTGGGGAAGTTATCGAAGCCACAGGAGTCTTCAATACCACTGAAGAACCACTTAAAAAAAGCCCAGAGCAAGCTAATTCTGAGATATTTGCTGAGAGTGCGACCTTGATTCCTGAAACTCGAGGAGAAACTTCATATAAAATTCATGAAGTGAAACACACCATCAAGCCATTTCTATATAACAATTAGAGAAGTGAACAAAGTAAAGCTAGGAAACCACGAAGAATACCATATGTCACTAAAATAAAATCAGTACCTAAATTGATAATACTCTAGTCCAAGCATCAGGCTTCACAATATGTTCACAACAATCCCAAGAAAAAATTGACAGGAAGAGATCCTTTCTACAAAGGCTTCAAGGATTCTACTAAACAGTACAACAGTTCATGGTATCAAATCCATGCAAAGATGATCACTTGAATAACATGCTTTTGCACAAACAAAACCCCCAGCAACTAAAAAATACCTCAAAATCACACATGGAACAAAGAATGTGAACAATTTCCTTATTTTGGACAATATGGCACTATTTTATTTTAAAAGAACAATGCACTTGGAGATTGTGAAATGTATTTGTGTGTGCATCCGAGCATGTGTGCGTGCGTGCGTGTGCATGTGTGTATTTGCATGTATGTGGGTGTGTGTGAGCTAAATTTTTGAAGAAAGATGATAAAATGTTGCCCTTAAGAAATAGTGACTAAGAAATGATTTCCCATTATAGGAACAAATATCTTTCTCAATTTAATAAAATTTTGAATTTTATTTTCAAACATTTAAGAAAGGAAACTGGATTCAAAGTTTCCTAGGCACTTCCACTCTAGTTTATCTCTGTAGAGCAAGTGTATTACAATCCACAATAAAAAGAAGAAATATTTGTAGTTATACACAAACTAGAAAAGCATTGTTATCTTCATCAATAACTTTTCATTCTAGATTTCTCTGATCTTGTTCCATAGAAAGCAAAACAAGATGAACTAGAGTGTATTGATTAAACGAAATCAATTGTATCCAGAGGAGAAAGTTTCATTCCAACAGCAAACTCAAGTTTCCAAGAAGAGTAATATTCAATATAGAAAAATTCCAGAAGAAAATAATTACCTTGCAATTTCTGCACCAGAGCTTGTATGAAAACTATTTATCAACATGGCTGTGGCTGTTCCACTAGGATAAGTGAGCTTGTAGTCCAATATCATTACCTTTGGAGAGAGAAAACGGAGAAACAAACCATTTACAACACATTCATCTTATTACTGACACCATTATCAAACTCCCACACCTTTGAAACTGCATTCCAGAAGACTTCGCTGATCCTCATCATTTTCGAAAATAAACTCTTCACCATCTAGTTTTAAATGGATGTCCGAACTTTGAAGAGAGAAGGCTGAGACAGCTCTAAAAACTGGATTTTAATTGCGGTCTTCGAAAAGAGACTGCATATATCTGGGCCTTTACTTTGCACTTTCAGGTCTCGATGATCACAAGAAAAAAAAAGTTGGGTAAAGTGCAATGGCTGTGAAAATGAGCTTTAAAGCTCCTAAAAGTGAGTAGATGTGCCATAAATGAAGCAGAAATCTTTTGGGTTTCCCCAAGGACGAAGATTGATAGATTTGGTTGAAAAGCTATCGCAATCAAGTTATACCTAATTACTCCCTAGATAGAGGTGACATTGAATAGTATGTATGCTGCTGGGAAACTGGTCGTTGGTTCATTTTCACACACCCACACACGTAACGAGAGAAAGAGAGAGATCACTTTCACAATAAGGTCTAACAAATCAAGCAAGGAAAGGAATAGTGCATCGGAGTCGTCACCAATCAATGAAATGAATGGTGATGGCGAGAGAGTAGAACCTGCTGTTGGTTCTGGGTTTTGATCTGATAATCCACCCTCTCCCAATCGCCATCCATCAATTTAATTGACAGCTATAAACCCCAATGGACCATGATTTCTTGTAGAAAAATAAATTTTACAAAATTGTTTCCTTAGTGCACATACCTTCTGGAGTGGAACAACACTGAACAAGCCAAGAAAGCTAACAGAAAACAAGAATCCAATCATCCACCCCAACGATGGATTTTTTACATCTTCTTGTCTATTGCCCTGGTAATCGACTCCAATAAGTTCATATGTCCTCTGATCCATGGCTAGCATATATGACCCAAAACCCCCTGTTGAAGACATAACAAAAGAATTAATCGAAAACAAAATAAATCGAAGTTACTAATCATAACCTCAGCAAAATAATATAATACATTTCTAATCTCCATCACAAGATAGATTCAAATGAATATATGGCACAAATAAATACATCTCATTTGCCAATTTCAATTTCTAGCAAATACATTGAAAAGATTAGTCAACCGAAATGAGTAGCAGTTACTAGTTATTATCTCAAAATGTAATGCATAGACCCAGTACAGTATCAGTTAAACTGGTAAATGCTATTTCGTGCGGTCAGAAGACTTCCATGGCTTCGTCAACAGAATTCAATTTACCCGCAAGTCAAGCAGACAAGCACCAACTGGGAATCTTTATACCAGTCAAGATACATTTCCTTTCAATGAGATACAGTTTTCTTGATAATTTGGCAACTGATGCAAAATTAAAGAGAGACATAGAGAGCATGCGAGTTTCGGCATTTCTCATATTGCTTCCCTAATAATTAAACATAGAGACAGAATATGGGCTTTCATAATTCTTAAAGTATTATTCTCAAAAGAACAAGAGCATGGACTCTTTCATAATCCTCAAAAACGATTATCGAGAGAGAGAGAGGAGAGAGAGAGAGAGTTCACCAGCGGAAGCAATGCCACTGCAGGCAACAATGCAGGTCTGGATAACAGTGTTTTCTTGCTTCGTAAAAGGAGTAGTCCAAATACCCAAATGGGATAGAAAATCAGTCCATGTCTTGATGAAGAAAAAACCCAACAAACCAGCAGCTACATTAAGAGTGGGAATTATCCCAACTGTGAGATCAAGCTTAATAATAATAACACAGAAGAGAACTCCAAGAATAGCACCAACAAACAGGCTTCTGACGGTAATCTGGTCTTGCCACGGCTGTATCTCCTCAATCACCTCGATTTCATCTCTAATATTTTGAGACTCACCCAACAAAGCCTCTGAGATCTCCAATCGTCCAGTTTCTTCAGTACCCATCTCCAGAAACCAGAGGTAGGTGGCAAAGTCTAGAGAAACAGCCTCATATGACTGGTTTTCAGGTCACTTTCTACCAGGAGAGAGAGAGAGAGAGACTCAGTTTGTTTGACACTCATCTGACGCGAGAGAGATAAGAGTGAGAAAAAATGGATTTGGTTGCTTTGGTTTGACACTCATTCGACACGAGAGAGACAAGAGTGAGAAAAAATGGATTTGGTTGCTTTTGTTTGACACTCATTTGACACGAGAGAGACGGGAATCGGCGAGACCGTCCAGTTAATCGGCGAGTTATGTACGAAATTATTATTATTATTATTATTTTTTTAGTAAATCATGATAGCTTTTTTTTGTAATACTTGATCGATTTTTTTGTAATCCATGATCCAATTGTTTTTTTTTTTTTTATAATCCATGATTAAATTTTTTGTTTTTTTTTTTTTTGTAACCCATGATAGAATTTTTAGTAATCCATGATCGAACTTTTTGTAATCAATGATCGAAATGTTTGTTTTTTTTCTTGTAATCCATGATCGAATTTTTTTTTTTTTGTAACCCATGATAGAATTTTTTGTAATCCATGATCGAATGTTTTGTAATACATGATCGAAATGTTTGTTTGTTTTTTGTAATCCATGATCGAAATGTTTGTTTTTTGTTTTGTAATCCATGATCGAATTTTTTGTTTTTTGTTTTTTTTGTAACCCATGATAGAGTTTTTTGTAATCCATGATTGAATTTTTTTGTAATCCATGATCGAATTGTTTTTTTCTTTTTTTGTAATCCACGATTGAATTTTTTGTTTTTTTTTGTAATCCTTGATCGAATTTTATGTAATCCATGATCGAATTTTATGTAATCCATGATCGAATTTTTTGTAATCCATGATTGAATTTTTTGAAAATTTGTGATTTTTTTTTTTTAATCCATGATCGAATTTTTTTTTGTAATCCATGATAGAATTTTTTGAAAATTTGTGATTTTTTTTTTTAATCCATGATCGAATTTTTTTTTGTAATCCATGATAGAATTTTTTGAAAATTTGTGATTTTTGTGTTTTTAATCCATGATCGATTTTTTTGAAAATTTGTTATTTTTTTTTTTAATCCATATTATTCAAAGAGAAAATGAGAGAGATGATGATTATGAGGCTACCCTATCCCCGTCATATTATTCATATATCGAGTCCCAACAGCAACAGTGTAGGGATGAGCACGACAGTGCAGGTAAGCATGAATGATGGACAATCTTCGGGGATTTTAGATTGGGACACAACAAAACACTAACACTCAGGGAGTTGAGAATAGTCAGACGCCTGCTAATATCGATGATTCATTTTTAGATCGAATCAATGAATTGTTAAACAAATTCAATCAATGGCACCAGCGTGACCAAGAAGAACAATAATGTCGTCTATCATTTTATTTTTACATCATATGTTACTAATTTTATGCTTTATTGTAGTCCATGTATGTTGATATACTTATTCCATGATAATTCTATGTTTATCGTTTTGTGTGATGTAAATTAAATGCTGAATGGCGGTTCATACAGGGAAAGAACATATCAATATTCGCATATTCATTCAAAAACATGAAAATTCTTAATGGAGTACCCTCATTTTTTATTGAATTATTAAAAAACAATATTTTTAAAAGAATTTTAATAATTTTTTTGGATTTTTTTTAAGCTTTATTCTGATCGATTCACCCGATTCCCGATCCGGATCGGTTTTTTGGAAGCCCGATCCGGGTCACCGATCCGTTTTTTAAACCATTGATTCGATAGTATTCTTTTTAAAGCTTTAAATTTTTTAATTAAAAATAAAATTACATTTTAAAACTATCATAAAGATTTTTAGTATTCAAACATCTATTGAAACTACCTAAAAGTGTATTTTATTTTGATTGTTTAGAGCGTTGGCCTTTAAAAAACCTTCACATCAATCATCTCGACTTGAACATTATGATTTTGAAAACAAATTAAGATTTCAAACTTTAAAAGTAGCATATATCTTAATAAATTATCTAGACGTCTATTGTGCACTAAAAATAAGTATTTATAGTATTTATAGATCCACAAAATCTGTTTTTTTTTTAGTTTTAAATTTTATTGTTAGTGTTCAAAATTGATTTTTGAAACATCTTGAAGATTTCATTACTGAAAGTGTTTTTCAGACCGATTTGACATGAAGTTTTATTTTGTTTTCATCCCCTCAACTCTCTCCTTCATTAACCACCGTGTTCTCATTGTCTATTGAATTATAGAAATATTTCCCCTTCAGGTAAAAGAAATACAATGCCTCCTTGTCTGTAATGGTTCGCCTATTATAAAAGAGCAACGTCTTCCAATAGATCTTTGAGGTGCACCTTAATTTTTCATTTTTAAAGTTGATATAAATTTTTTATTTTATTTATTTAGGAGACGCATATTAATTTTTTAATTTAAAGTTGCAACTTTATATAAAAAAAGAAAACATCAAACAACCTTAATAACAGGGGAACAAAAAAGAAAGTGAGTTTGGGGTGAACCGTGCTGCAACTATATCATCTCCAAACGGTTCGGTCCTAACTGATTCTTATCTAAATAAGCGATCAGGATAGAAAATTGTCAAGATTTAAAACACTGATGTAAACTACATGCCCTCAGGTGTATAGCATACTCAAGAAAAAACTCACCTCGCCCATAGAATTCTAGCCAAATCGGATCTGGCAATATAAGACTCACACAAAAGGGAGCATCCCATACGTGCAAGCAACCTCACGCCAAGGAAAGCCCTCTAATTGATCATCTCGATATCGAGATATATGAATATGAAAAGAAAAAATGTTTTCAGGTCCTAAAAATAGTGCATCTTACAACACATATCTAGATTGCCAATTTTCAATATTTTCATATGTTTATAGATTCACTTGATTTTAACCATTTTTAGAGTTTAAAATTTTATAATTAAAGATAAAAATACATTTTAAAATAATCCTAATAATTTTTTACACTAAAATCACAAGTTATTATAAACTTTGGAGGTGTGCTTTAATTGGATTGTTTAAGGTTGCAACCTTATAGAAACCACACCTTTTAGATAATACATGTATATATTTAATATATATAATATTTTATTTTATTTTTTTAATTTTTTAATCGGGTCCAAGTTCGATAACTTCAGGTCCAATTAGGTTTGGGTCCCATAATTTTTTTTGGGTCCAAGTTAGGCTCCAGTCGGACCTGACCCAACCCATTACCACCCCTAGTTGTATACCTTTTCTTGGACTAGATTAGCCCTAGGTTTTGTTGGATGGACCATCTAAGTCGTCGACATTTTTTGTTCATGTGCACAAATTTGAATGGGAAGTTATACGTACATGATAAATAAATTAAAAAAAAAAAAAAAAGAAAGAAAGAAAAGAAAAAAAAAAAGAAGGAAGGTAAATGTGAAAATGGCCATTACATGTAAAATATAAAGAGTTTACATAGTTGAAAATTTTCGATTTGGATTTTGAGCCTGAACATACTCCTAACCGCCCTGACCTCATTGCCTATGTAACATGATTGAGACCTTGCATCGGCCGGCTTTTAATATAGGAAATTAGGGGATGCACTTCTACATATGTATCTCGTGATGCTATCAAAGATGGATGTCAAAACGGTAGTGGTCCCACCAACATTTATAAATCAAAGGGTGTATAAAAGGTATATAACAAATAAAAAATTGTTTCACGTGGAGGGACCGCATTTCTATACTCACGGTGCCTCGGGAATAAATCATCCATCTTTAATATGGATGTAAATAGGTTTTTTATCTTAAAATAATTGAAACAATTGGTCCAAATATTTTTTAATAAAATTATTATTTCTAATTTTTAAAATTATTTATTTATTTTATATTATGATCTACATGTTAGACATAGATGTCCTTAAGAATTAGGTCGAAAAATTCATCTCAAAAACAGATTTTTAAGAGGTGACTCATTTCTATGTGGATGCACAAAAACCGTGTCCATACCAAATTGTATTTTTTATTTTGAAAAATTATTTTTTTATACGCATGTTCACCGTGGTATAAATTATCGACCCCAAAAATTTTTTAATTCAAAATTGTAAGTCATATGAATACGTGAGGTGGATTACTAATAAAAATCTTGTATTTTAGTATGTATTATTTTAATAAAATTTCTCCTATACAAGTTATCTTGGGAAAACACTTTAGAATAGCAGGAGGACTCGGTTGATATAAAAGTTAAGCACTGCGTCCAACCGAATATTTTCAGTGTGATATTTTTGGTGCATTTTATCTCAAACGCGTGATGAAGAATCTTATTTTTTACCAATGTATTTAGAAACCGCACCTTTTTTTTAAAAAAAAAAAAAAAAAAATTTATATAGAGCTGGTGCTCTAAACAATCAAAGTAAAGCCGACCTCGGAAATTTTGAGATTGTTTTGATGTCCAAATATCCTCAAATTCATTATCTCGATGTCAAAATGCACGAATGTGAAAAAAAAATACATTTCAAGTTTTGAAAATAGTGCATCTTGTAACCCATTTTTAGACCATCTATTTTCAAGATTTTCAAAGATCTCAATCACAAAGATATTTTGTATTGAAACCACATTTATTGCAGATGCGCTCTACTTTGCTTGTTTAGAGCCTCTCCTCTATACAACCTGCACCTTTTATTTTAGGGAGGCATTTGGTGGGTGATGCGACTCACATGAAGATATGCGGCCCCATTTCAAAATTCATCTTTGAGATAGATTTTGGACTTAAAATATGAGAAAATTTTATATAAAGTTGTAACACTGAATTGTAGAATTAAGTTGCATCTCAAAATCATTGGAAAATGTTATTTTGATGTTGGAAAACCCTCTAATTAATCATTTCAATATCAAGATCTATGAATATATATATACAAAAAAAAAAAAATTTGGGTTCCAAAAATAGTACTGCTTGCAATACATTACTTGAACCATCCATTTTCAAGATTTTCATGTGTTTATTGATCTATTTGATTTAAACCAGTTTTTAGAGTTTCAAATTTTGTAATTAGAGATGCTCTTTGAAACCAAAATTATATCTTATGATAAAATTTGGAGGTGTACTTACTTTGATTGTTAAAGGTTGCAACCTTATATAAACCACACACCCAAAATATAAGAACTTGTTAATCTCAACTTTCATGGCAATGGCAAATTTGAAATTTTAATTTTAAAGAAGGAAAAAACATATATTTTTTAATATGTTTTTCCACTATCCATTTTTTGGGTATAGTGGAAGAACCATCTTTTGACGCTCCATCTCTAAGATGGATGTCTAGATGCATGAGGAGAAGCAATGTTTGTCGATTCACCAAACCGTGTCCTTTTTATTATGTACTATTTATAAATGGGAAAAGTTTATATAACGTTGCAACCTTAAAATGTAGAATCACATATGCACCTCAAATATCTATCGGAAATGTTGTTTTAATGTTGAAAAAACCCTCTAATTGATCATCTCGACATTGAGATGTATGAATATGAAAAAAAAAGTTTTTGAGTCCCAAAAATAGTGCATCTTGAAACACAATATCTAGACCGTCCATTTTCAAGATTTTCATATATTTATAGATCTACTTGATTTTAACTATTTTTTAAATTTAAAATTTTCTAATTAGGTATGAAAATAGATTTTAAGATAATACCAAAAAACATTTATAACAAAATTACATGTTATGATAAATTTTTAATGTGTGCCTTAATTGGATTGTTTAAGGTTGCATCCTTATAGAAACTGCAGCAAAAAATAGCTATGACACAAGAATGACAATCTTATCCATGGTCCCTAGGATGCGCTTTTTATAAAGTCCATACCTTGTAGAAAAAAAAAAAAGTAAAGCCTCAGCTCGAAATTTTTGGTGTGAAACATTTTGTGCATGGTATATCCTTAAGATGGCTCTAAAATCTATTTTCACCATTGACTATGAAATTTTTACCTCAAAAAGTAATATAGATCTTGTGGATCCATAAATTCTTGAGAATGGATGGTCTAGACAATATCTTACAATAAAACCTATTTTTAGAGCATAAAATCCTAATTTTTTTCACAATCATAATGATCAAGATGATCAATTTGAAAGTTTATAATCAATTTACGTTGGAACTATAATTTACAATGTGTTTTGAGGTGAGGCTTTACTTTTGTTGCGTGAAGCCTTGGCCTTATTTTAACCTTTATCCCGGTTTTTATTTTGTAGTGTTGTTAATTTAATATTGGAAAAAAGTTATATAAGGTTTCAATCTTAAAATGTAGAATTAAAGATGCACCACAAAAATCCACGAGATAGGTTACTTTAATGTTGAAAAACCCTCTAATTGATCATCTCGACATGGATATATATATATATATATATATATATATATATATATATATATATATATATATATATATATATATATATATATATAGTAATGATCCAATGCATCAATTGTATCGTAGTATAATGCAACGGCACTTCTAAAAAATCATGTTTGTGGTATTTGTATGACTTCAAAGTTTACACGCACACACTCTCCATCTCAATAATCAACTCCCTCCCCCCCCAAAAAAAAAACAAAAAAAAAAAACGTTCAATTTGAACCATAGATATGGTCAAAATGAGTCCCCTCCAAAAACAAATCTAGACCATTTATTTTGTGAATTACAAGATCTTAGCCTTTATAAACTCAAAATCATTTTTTTCTTTTTTAACATTGTTCATCTAATGATAATAAATCATTCAAAAAATTGGAAATGAAAAAAATCCTTCTAAAACCTAGATCTAAGCATCTCATCAAAATGAACGCCCTATGTTAATTGGGCTAAAAAATACTTTCTAGGTTGTGTTTTCAATTTTTCCTTTTTTTATGATTGTTCATTAGAATGAAAAGAATGTATATTTCAAATTTTGGATTAAGCAAATGGCCATAAGATGGTTTTTTAAGGTTGTTGCATTATATTACTATACAACGGTTGCATGAAATCATTACTTATATATATATATATATATATATATATATATATATATATATATATATATATATATAAAGGGTAGTGATCTAATGCAACGGTTGTATCATAGTATAATGCAACCACACTTCTAAAAAACTATGTTTATGATATTTGTATGACCTAAAATTTTGTACACACAGTCTCTAGATATGGTCAATAATCATTTCCTTCCAAAAAAAATCAATTTGAACCCTAGACATGGTCAAAATGAATCATCTCAAACAACAAATCTAGACCATTCATTTGATAAATTTCAAGATCTTAGCCTTTACAAACTGAAAATCATTTTTCCCTTTTTAACATTGTTCATCTAATATAATAAAGCCATACAAAAAAATTGGAAAAGAAAAAATTCTTCTAAGACCTCTATCTAATTATCTTATCAAAATGGACAGCCTATATTAATTAGGCTAAAAAAATAATTTCTAGGTTGTGTTTTCAATTTTGTTTTTTTTGTGATTGTTCATTAGAATGGAAAGAGTGTATACTTTAAATTTTGGATCAAACAAATAGCCCTGACATGCTTTTTGAAGGTTATTGCATTATACTATTATACAACCGTTGTATGAAATCATTCCCCATATATAAAAAGATTATGAGTCCCATAAATAGTGCATCTTGCAACACATTATCTAGACCGTCCATTTTCAAGATTTTCATATGTTTATAGATCTACTTGATTTTAACTATTTTTTTAGTTTAACAATTTACAATGAGAGATAAAAATAGATCTTCAGATAATCCTACGAATTTTTTAGACCAAAATTACATCTTACGATAAAATTTTCCTAATATGGGTACACATAAAAAAAAGGAAAATATTGTACTAAAAAAATAAGTGCACGTTTCTATAATTTCCACACTCCTCAAATTCAAGATATGTTAAGAGTGAGCAAATTGAGTTTGGACAACTGAAGGTAGGCTTCAAAACCAAGACATGAGCATAAGAAGCTTGAGCAGCTGCAAATTAGTGATCTTCAGAATCCGACGCCTCAAATAGAGTATTCTTGCATAACAGCAAATCAATAGGCCTCCAGAACAGACATGATCGAGTAACGGAAAAAAAAACTTGATCATCACAATTTATGGAGTAACAAAAAACTCCATCATCCAATAGGATTGAGTAACGGAAAACTCAATAATTAAACACGATCAAGTAACAGAAAGCTTGACCCTTAACCAAGATTGAGAAATTCGATTATTAAATAGGAGACACTTGGAAAAGCCAACAGAAATAAACGGCAGATCAACAAGTACAGTTGGACCTTAGATTCGGAATTGAGAAAGTTGGGGCGTGATGCCAAATAACCCCCATATGGTATTCCCCTCTTGTTCAAGGGCATTTTCGTCTCTAAAATGCATTTTTTGAGTGGAGGGTCCTTAAAAGGTTTTCACAAAAGAGAGAAACGTGGATGAAAAGTGGGAAATAAGGAAACTTGTAGAGAGGGAAGCTTGGGTTGAAAATTAGGGGGTTTTGTAACAAAAAACTAGTACCACCATTTGGGGTTCATCTTGGGCCATTTTGTCGGCATTTCTTCGCGGCATCGGTGAATCGAAGAAATGAGTCAATTGTAGGTGGTCTTATGGTAGGAAGTTTTTGGTTTGAGCATTCATTGAGATTGTATGAGGTAACTTTGTATAACCTCAATCTTGTAATTTTTTCCTCTTGATAATGAATACACATTTGCCGTCTTACTCGTGGACGTAGCCCATTTTGGGTGAACCACGTATATGTGAGTGTCCCTTGTCCCTCTCTATTTTCATTTGTGTTATGTTTTGAAGCTTTTCCATATTGCTTGCTTTATTGTTCTTATATTTTTCCCAATTATATTTCACTTGTTATGGCATCTTGGGCATGTTATTTGAGTTATTTGAGTGTTGAAATCATTGTGGTGGAGTGTGAACCACATCTAGTGGGATTTGAGATATCCCGATTTACTCAAAAGAGGTGATTGGGTTATCCTGATTTTACAACAGAGAATAGTAAGATAAACATATTAGAGAGACGAAACACGACTCGTCAGAGAGGGATCAGAGAGTCGAAACACGACTTGATAGCTGTTTTGCAAATGGTGCAGATCAGTCATTTTCAAATGTGGATTTAAAGGTAGGTTTCAGATCTAACACAACACAACAAGGGTTTGGCATCAGAGGGGGTATACATGAGTTTTGATGCCAGATGAATAGAGATGTACAATTAGATCGAGGGCTTCACCGATTAGAGAAACTGAAAACAGAGGCTCAATGCTTGATAGATGAAATACCCAAACATGACACTGGCAAGTTAACAACATTACCGATTCTGCTAATCTCGTGGCCAGGGAGGTGCTTGGTGTGTCACTACCTACTTGTTATTCCAGGGTTTTTTTTTTTTTCTTGGTAAACAAAAAATACTTTTACGAGAAGATCAGGCAAGATCAACTAGGGCAACTGAGAAAGAATTAGAGAGAGAACCAAACCCCATTCTCTGATTAATAAAAGAAATTGTTTGATATCAAGGCAACAAAGTAGCTGGATAAATTTGTAATAATCATCTGATGGGTACCAAGCAGGATAGCAAGATGATGATGTTTAATACATAAATGATAATCCTTAATATTTGAGGTGGGTCGTAAGATGCTATGAAGAGTGAATGGGACAAAAAAACAAGAATGAAATGGTGTGTGATATTAAAGGGCGCGAGGCATAGAGGGAATTTTGATACAAGTGGTATCCTTTGAAACCTAGTGGGGCCTACCCTACTTAGAGAGAAAATGATATAGGGCTTTTGTTGTATGGAAGGCAATGGCAAAAACGGAGCTAAATGTAAAAGAGCTTGGTGGAAATATCGGATGAGTCAAAGTAACGAAAGATAACATTAGCGGATCGGGGAACACCGATATCAAAAGGGCAGAAAAACGGTGACCAAAGATTCGAACTTGTAAATGACGAAGGTTGTTCGGTCGTTAGAGAATTCTTGATTTAGACAAAATTGATCTAATCTTGCTTTGATACCATATTAGAAATTGTATTTGTGCCTTAAGCCCCTATAAAAGATGTATTTCGTAAGTTATCAAATATATGAACAAAAACTCTAATTTATACGGTCACAAAGTTGTGTATTACTTAAGAAAGTAATATACGCAATAAACCACCTTCTTAATATGGGTACATATAAAAATAAAGAAAATATTGTAAAAAAAAAGATAAGTACAGATTTCTATAATTTCCACAACAACCTTAAACAAACCACACCCTTTAATATCCGACCCCAAGTATATGTTGTCATCATTTGAATCTAACCCATTTCGGGCGATGCTCCTTTTATTTATTTGTTTACTTATTTATTATTATTAATATTTCTTTTTTAAAATATGGGGCACAGCTATTCTTTTTCAAGATTCTCACTTATGGTCCAAGTAAAATTCATAAAGACACGATACACGAAAATAGTAGCTTATATAGGGTTGAGAATTCATCTGGTTTGGATTCGAAACCGAATTTCAGTCCTATCTGAATCCAGATATGGATCTCATATTTGAATCCGATGGGTCGGAACTGGATCCAAATAGTAGTTTGGATCGGGTTTGGGTACAAGTAGATCTGATCCGACTCAATTATTAAAATACTATATATTAATATATGGGTGCACTTGGCTTACAGATGCATCCGGAGCTGTAGAGGTACGGTACACATTCAAATTTTATCATGGTATATAATTTTGATGTAAAATGTTCTTAAGATTATCTCAAAATCTATTTTTATATCTAATTATAAAATTTTTAAATTTCAAAAATGGTTAAAATCAATTAGATCTATAAACATATGAAAATATTGAAAATGGACGGTGTAGATAATATGTTGTAAAATGCACTATTTTTTAGACTTAAAATCTTTTTATTTTTTATGGTCATACATCTCGATGTCGAGATGATCAATCAAAGGGTTTTTCAACATTAAAACGACCTTTTCCAATGGATTTTTTAAGTGTATCCAATATATATATATATATATATATATATATATATATATATATATATATATATATATATATATATATCGTGGGAGAGAGAGAGAGATAATCTTATGGGACCCTCCCCCACCCATGTGTGTAGAACCCCAAGGGATCACCATTAAATTTGGCACTGATCTATAGAAAAGTCAAGTCCCACATCCATATGATAACTTTTCTAAAGATCCGTGCCAACTTTAATGATGATTATATATATATATATATATATATATATATATATATATATATATGATCCTATAGGACCCCTCCCCCACCCATGTGTGCAGGATCCCAAAGGATCACTATTAAATTTGGTACTGATCTATAGAAAAGTCAAGTCTCACACCTATGTGATAACTTTTCCAGATATCCGTGTCAACTTTAATGATGATCCTTTAGGGTCCTACACACATGGGTGGGAGAGGGTCCTATAGGATCATCACACACACACACACACACACACACATACACACACACACACACACACACACACACACACATATATATATATATATATATATATATATATATATATATATATATATATATATATATATATATATATAAGGTAATTTTTTTATCCAATTGTATGTGGATTCGAATTCAAATCCAAATTCAGATCCCACATATACTTTTTGGATTCAAACCCATTCTTGGCCCTAATCTTATAGCAAGAAATGATTCATATCCCACATATACTTTTTGGATCCAAACCCAATCAAACCCACTCTTGGTCCTAATCTTATAGCAAGAAATAAAAAATAAGAGTTAACTGTTGCTAGAGCAGCGTACTCTTTAGGTGAACAAAAGGGAGGAGTTATTAAAGGGATTGTCTACAAATGTACCATTTATCTTTTGTACATGGAGGTTACAATTATTTTCACTCATTAGATATCACATTGGATGGTATGGAGTAAATCACAAAGTTTGAGAAATTTTTTTTTTAAACTTGTATCCTTTGTTTAAAAAAACGCCGAGTCAAACCGGACTCGCCCGGTTCGACTCGGGAATCGCCATGGAGGAATCGAATCGTTGTAAAAAACGGGAATCGTCCGGTTCTAGAGAGAATTGGACGATTCTGCACAGTGACTCGTCGATTCACTGTACGGAATCGGCGAGTCCCCGTAAAGAACACGGGTTGCACAGTGTTCTTCACGGGATTCTTCGAAATTTGTCATTTTTTGATCATTTTTCTTGTTTTTTTTGGCATGTGATCTAATTTATAGGCTGTAAACAGCTTTATTCAGCTTTTACACGGATTAAATGGTTGAAAAATTTGGTGTTTTTGGATCAAGAAACTTGCATTTTTAGGGTTTCTGCCTTTCCTTGTGTTTCATGCCAAATAGGGCATGAATCTTTCAAAATTTGTAGGCATTTTGATCATAAAGTTGTGCATCAAAACCTTTTGTTACTAATTTGTGATAATCGTTGAGAAAAACAGAGTTTTTTGGAGATTGAAGGCTTCGGTTCAAAAAATCAGGTAAGAAGTTTGGGTTTTTTTTTTTTTTTTCCGCCATATGATTAATTGCACTGCATATTTTGAAGATAATGAGTTCAATTTGTAGGGTTTTTAATCTTTATTGTGTCTATTATGATTTAAAATTTTCAATTTTATGTAATTTGGTCAATTACAGCATGAAATTTGAAATAAACATAGAGATGTCTGCAGAACCAAAATTCCGCTGTTTTTTTTTTTTCCGCCTTTTGATTTTTTTTCATGATATATTAGAAATAATGTGTTAAAAATTTAGGGTTTTGATTCCTTGTATTATTGTTTATCAAAATATACTCAATTGGATGTAATTTATTCACTTAGAGGTGGATTTTTGAGTTAAAATGGCTTATGTAAGATGGCTCTGGAAAAAACAGACTTTTTTTTTTTTTTTGTAATCCATGATCGAAATTTTTGTAATACTTGATTGATTTTTTTTTAATCCATGATCGAATTGTTTTTTTTTTTTTTTTTGTAATCCATGATCGAATTTTTTGTTTTTTTGTAACCCATGATAGAATTTTTTGTAATCCATGATCGAATTTTTTGTAATCCATGATCGAAATGTTTGTTTTTATTTCTTGTAATCCATGATCGAATTTTTTGTTTTTTTTTTTTTTTTTGTAACCCATGATAGAATTTTTTGTAATCCATGATCAAATGTTTTGTAATCCATGATCGAAATGTTTGTTTTTTTTTTTGTAATCCATGATCGAAATGTTTGTTTTTTTTTTTAATCCATGATCGAAATGTTTGTTTTTTTTTTTTGTAATCCATGATCGAATTTTTTGTTTTTTGTTTTTTTTGTAACCCATGATAGAGTTTTTTGTAATCCATGATTGAATTTTTTGTAATCCATGATCGAATTGTTTTTTTCTTTTTTTGTAATCCACGATCGAATTTTTTGCTTTTTTTTGTTTTTTTTGTTTTTGTAATCCATGATCGAATTTTATGTAATCCATGATCGATTTTTTTGTAATCCATGATAGAATTTTCTGTAATCCATGATCGAATTTTTTGTAATCCATGATCGAAATGTTTGTTTTTTTTTCTTGTAATCCATGATCGAATTTTTTGTTTTTTTTTGTTTTTGTAACCCATGATTGAATTTTTTGTAATCCATGATCGAATTGTATTTTTCTTTTTTTGTAATCCACGATCGAATTTTTTGTTTTTTTATGTTTTTTTTTTTTTGTGATCCATGATCGAATTTTATGTAATCCATGATCGAATTTTATGTAATCCATGATCGAATTTTTTGTAATCCATGATCGAATTTTTTGTAATCCATGATTGAATTTTTTGTAATCCATGGATTTTTTTTAATCCATGATTTTTTGTAATCCATGATTGAATTTTTTGTAATCCATGGATTTTTTGTAATCCATGACTGAATTTTTTGAATATTTGTGATTTTTTTTTTTAATCCATGATCGAATTTTTTTTTGTAATCCATGATTGAATTTTTTGAAAATTTGTGATTTTTTTTTTTTAATCCACGATCGAATTTTTTGAAAATTTGTTAATTTTTTTTTTAATCCATGATTGAATTTTTTTTTGTAATCCATGATCGAATTTTTTGAAAATTTGTTGTACTTTTTTTTTTTTATGAAAAATGATGATTTTCCGAAAAGATGTGAAAATCGTGATAAGGTTTTGATTAACATGATGTATTAAACCCAATTTTTAATTTTTATTGTTTGAGTTTGCTGTACTTTTTTTTTTTTTCCATGATCGAATTTTTTGAAAAATGATGATTTTCCGAAAAGATGTGAAAATCGTGACAAGGTTTTAATTATCATGAGGTATTAAACCATATTTTAAATTTTTATTGTTAAAGTTTTTGTTGAAAAAATTGTATGTTGATAGATTATTTATGCAAAAAAATGCATGTTATTATATTTTTAATACAAAATTGTATTTTTTTTATCTGTTGTTCTTGGATTTTTTAGTTGGAATGACTGATGTTAGCTGGCTCTGTGAAGAATTGTTTTTATTATTAATTTTTTAATGCAAAAAATGTATGTTCTTGATAATTGAGTTATAGCCATGTTTGGAGTTTGCATTTTGTATTATATTATTCTGAATGTTTGTAATTGATATGTATGAAAATATTATTGTCAATAAAGGTATTTTGCAATAACAAATAACAACAAATATGATTACATGAACTACCGCAACTTATTATCACTACAGATGGTGATTATTTTTTTTTTTGAACTGTCAGGTTAATTTTATACTTTTTACATCTTAAAACAGTTGAATCATGTCAAGATCTGCAGACGACCTTGCATGGCAACATGGGGTCAGACTTGATCCCAACAAAAAAGACAAAATTATTTGTAATTACTGTCAAAGAGTGATAATTAGTGGGATACATAGGCTCAAACAACACTTGGCAGGGGTTAAGGGAGAAGTTTCTGCATGCACTAGTGTCCCGAATAATGTAAAAAAACAGATGGCGGCAATTTTTAATGCTAACAAAGGTAAAAAAATTGCCAAACATAGGATGAATGAGGAGATAGCTAGTTTATATACACCATCAAGCATGAATGATACAAAAGAGCAATATAATAATGACCTAAAAGAGCAATATAATAATGAGCTGGACATGGCCACAAGATTGAGTTTACATGAACAATATCAGAGGGAATGTGGGTTTAGAATGCCCGGTGGGTCTAGCTCAGACATGCATGGTGGGCCTAGCTCAGATATGCATGGTGGGCCTAGCTCAGATATGCATGGCGGGCCCAGCTCGAACATGTATGGCGAGCCCAACTCAAATATGTATGGAAGGATTGGTGGCAATATGTATCAAGGAGAATCAGATGTTGAAGAAATTGTTTCTAGGTTACCTAGGAGTGTCAGTATTGCAGGTCATGGTTGTAAAGACCCACTTCTCTCAAAGCCTAAGTCACAATAGATGACCCTAAAAGGTATGATTAAAGGTACAAGAAACATGTTAGGGAGATATGTTGGTAAATGGTTCTACGATAAAGGGATTCCCTTTGATGCAGCCAATAGCCCATATTTTTCACCTATGGTCAGTGCAATCCAGAGAGTCATGCCCGAGGTAAAACCCCCGACGGCATATGAGATCAGTGGGCCAATATTAGATGAAAAGATGGAGGAAGTTAAAAAGTGGATTGAAGAATACAAA
Organism: Amborella trichopoda; assembly: GCF_054954075.1. Taxonomy (NCBI): domain Eukaryota; kingdom Viridiplantae; phylum Streptophyta; class Magnoliopsida; order Amborellales; family Amborellaceae; genus Amborella; species Amborella trichopoda. The sequence continues at coordinate 2,823,601 of NC_142341.1, read as the reverse complement.
CATAGTTGGCCAAGGACAGACATTACTCTCATGAGTGATGGTTGGTTGAATAAAGTTAGTAAAAAAGAGTTTTTAAACTTCTTGGCCTATTCCCCAAAAGGTACAGCTTTTTTGTCTAGCAAAGACGTATTAGGGACGAAAAAGGATGCAAACTTCTACGTACGATTATATGATCAGATAGTGGAGGAGGTGGGAGATAAGCATATAGTCCAGTTTATTATGGACAATGTGCGTGCATATGTTTCTGCGGGCAGCAAGTTGATGGATAAGAGGAAGCATCTAGTATGGACCCCGTGTGCTGCACACAGCATCGATCTTATGTTAGAGGAGATCGGTGAGATCAAAATTGTGAAGGAGACTCTAGAGGAAGCAAGGTTGGTGTCGAGATTTATATACAACCACTCTAAAATTTTATTTCTGTTTAGAGAACACTCTAAGAAAAAAAAGATAATCAGGCCTGCCATAACCCGCTTAGCGACCGATTACTTAGCTGTGGACTCCATTCAAGAATCTGAAAGTGCATTAAAGAGATTGTTTACCTATGAAGAGTGGTTAAATGACCGCCTCTCGAAGTCCAGTACCGATATAAAAGTGGACAACATAGTCTCAAATAGGCGGTTCTGATCTCGATGTTCCAGTGTTGTAGAGGCCACTGCCCTTTTGGTCACGGTGTTAAGAATGGTGGATGCTGACAAGAAAGCTACCATGGGTATCCTTTATGAAGGTATTGAGAAGGCGAAATTAGCTATTAGGGAGAAGTGTAATTTTGCTAGCAAAGTGATCGAGATTATAGAAAAGAGGTGGAATACCAAATTTAGACGTCCAATTCATTATGCTGGTAAATAGATATTTATATCATTACAATGTTTCAGTTTAAATCATTTTTTTATGAAATTGTAAATGACATTTTTCTACCTATATATTGTTTAGGTTACTACTTCAACCTAAAATTTTTCTATTTGACACCTGAACAACCCCACAAGATTATGGAAGCGGTCAGATACATCATTGCAAGGTTGGAGAGAAGCCATCGAAATTAAGTAGCAGCAATACAAGAGGTATTATTTAATGTTTGGGTAAGAACTTCATTGAGTTGTTATATTTGTGAGGAATAATGCACTAAAACGTAAGATATTTGTTTTAGCATGCTATGTATAGGGATGCTATAGGATCCTTCGGAACTAGACTTGCCAGGAATTCTCGAACTATGATGGATCCAGGTTATCCCCTCGCTAATATTTTGTTCATTAATATATTTAATCTTATGAATTATTCTTTCCCTTACAATGCTTTTTGTATTTTAATCCAGCTGAATGATGGGAGATATATGGTACTGATGCACCTCACCTAAAGAGGATAGCAATCAAGGTGCTCTCCTAGACATGTTCTGCTACTGGCTGTGAGCGCAACCGGAGTACGTTTCAATGGTTGCACACTACTAGGAGGAATCGACTCGCTTCTGAGAAGCTTCATAAACTAGTCTACGTTCATTATAATTTAAACCTCAGAGAGCGACAAATAAGAAAGAAGCTTGAAGACTACGGGCCGATAGACTTAGACACAATATTTGTGACAGACACAGCAGACCAATGGGTAGTAGAAGAGGAAGAGCCAATGTTGCACAAGAGAGCGTTCCTTGAGGCTATTGGTGATGAAGATCTTGAAGAAAGTGATGAGCAGCATGAAAGAGGAAGCAGCTAGCCAACGTATCCACAATTCGTCGGAGATGTCGGTGATATTGCACCTAATGAGGGAGAGTGGGAAGGGGGTCTAAGAGAAAATGAGAGAGATGATGATTCTGAGGCCACCCTATCCCAGCCATATTATTCACATATCGAGTCCCAACAGCAACAATGTAGGGATGAGCATGACAGTGCAGGTGAGCATGAAGGATTGACAAGCTTCGGGGATTTTGGATTGGGAACACAACAAAACACTAAACACTCAGGGATTTGGGAATAGTCAGACGCCTGCTAATATCGATGATTCGTTTTTAGATCGAATCAATGAATTGTCAAACGAATTCAATCAATGGCACCAGCGTGACCAAGAAGAACAACAACGTCGTCTATCATTTTATTTTTAGATCGTATGTTACTAATTTTATGCTTTATTGTAGTCCATGTATGTTGATATACTTATTCTATGATAATTCTATGTTTATCCTTTTGTGTGATGTAAATTAAATGCTGAATGGCGGTTCATGTAGGGAAATAACATATCAATATTCGCATATTCATTCAAAAACATGAAAATTCTTAATGGAGTACCCTCATTTCTTATTGAATTCTTAAAAAACAATATTTATAATGAATTTTAATAAATTTTTTGGATTTTTTTGAAGCTTTATTCTGACCGATTCACCCAATTCCCTATCCGGATCGCCGATTCGCCGATCCGGATCGGTTTTTTGGGTGCCCGATCGGGGTCACCGATCCGTTTTTTAAACCATTGCTTGTATCTATTCGATGACACTCTTACAACCACCCATTTTGAAATTTAATGTACAAAAATGATTTTGACCTCTATGTACAAAAGATTAATGGTCTCTATGTTAGACAATTCCATTATTAAAAGATGCAATTTCTATGAGGCCTAGGTTTTTTTCGAAAACACCAAAAATTTCCTTGATGGCTTTAAACCCAGTTTTCAATATATGAAATTTTCAACTAAAAAATTGGCATAGATCTTGCGGTTCTGTCAGCACTTATTTTTAAGGCAAAATGGACCGTCTAAATAATGTATTACAATATAAACTACTTGTATTACAATATAAACTAGTTTACGGCTTGAAACCCTAAGTATTTTCAAAATTATAATGTTTAATGCCAAGTTGATCAATTTGAATGTTTTTCGATACTAGAATAGCAATTTCTTGTGAGTTTTGAGGTGAGGCTTTTCTTATTTTGATAGGGTTGCAACTCTTTCAAAATATTGCCCATTATTAAAAGGTAAAAAGAAAATTTCTGTTCGTACCATATTTAAATATAGTAGTAATATGTTAGTACAAATTTATAAAAATTTAAATGGGAGTATATTGGTCTAATAATTAAAACATCGGACACGTGCATTTATTTAAAAATTCCTACGACCTTTTTCCTATTTTTAAAGTTCAATATACCAAACATTGGACCACCATTTTTCTTTAAAAAAAAATTGTAATGTAGGGAGTGTTCTAATGTTGGAAATATGGTACCACCCAATACCTCATAACTTATTTATAGTACATTGTCTGATATTGGAAGCATCAGACCAAAGTTTTTTTAACAAAAGGAAAAATAGGCGTGTTCAATCTCTCTAATATCAGATTGTCCAACAAACAACTCGCATAAATAGGCCGGTTCGATGTCTCCAACATCAGACCCATTGAAGCATCAGTTGGTAGTTAGTGGGTCTTATATTAGACCTATTTTGCTTTTTTTAAAAAAAGATTTCAGTCCGATGCCTCTAACATTGGGCTACATATTTTAAAAAAGAAAAAAGTTCATGTAAGGTTGCAACCTTAAAATGTAGAATTAAAGATGAGCCTAAAAAATCCATCGAAAAAGGTTGTTTTAATGTTGAAAAACCCTCTAATTGATCATCTCGACATTAATAACAAAAAAAAAAAACAAAAGAAAGATTTTGAATCCCATAAATAGTGTATCTTGCAACACATTAGACCATCCATTTTCAAGATTTTCATATGTTTATTGATCTACTCGATTTTCACTATTTTTGGAGTTTAAAATTTTATAATTAAAAAAAAATAGATTTTCTCATAATTCTAAAAACAAATTACACCAAAATTACAGGTACGCCGTAATTGGATTGTTAAAGCTTGCAACATTATAGAAACCATACATTTTAAAAAATTATGAGATATTGGATAGTCAATAAAAAATGTATTATATTAAACGGCTCCCTGCCCTTCAAAAAAATAAAAAAAAAGTGGTATGATATAGGCAAAATAGAAACTACAAAGGGCGTGGGGTATTTTTAAATAAATGTACAGGCGTAATGGTTTAAATATTGAACCGGTATACCTGCCGTTAAAATGTTTTATATATGACGATGTCATTACAAATCCTCCGAGTAAACTCTGCGAAATCCATTGAGAATTCTGCAAAACTTTTCCATAGGTGAGATTGGAATTGGACCTCTCCTTCATCAACTGAGAAAACTCGGCAAAATCCACTGAAAAATTCTGCAAAACTTGTCCATAGGAGAGATTGGAATTCATCAACAATGGAAGCCTTCAAAAAATACTCTCCCTTCGTCGTCCACACAGACGGCACTGTCGAGCGCATCAAAGACACCGAAATCTTGCAGCCCTCTCCCTTCTCCGACGCCGGAGTCACCTCCAAAGATGTCGACATCTCTCCCAATGTATCTGTCCGCCTCTACATCCCTCACTCGGCCCTTTCCTCTACCACAAAACTCACAACTCTAGTCTACTTCCATGGAGGAGGTTTTGTCGCAGAGTCGCCCTTCTCCCCAATCTTCCACACCTACCAGGACGCACTCTCCGCAAAGGCAGGGGCAATCATCATCTCTGTGAATTACCGTCTCGCCCCCGAGCACCCGCTCCCAGCTGCCTATGACGATTCGTGGGAGGCTGTCGAGTGGACTGTCGGTCTGTCTGACGAGTGGCTGAGGGACCATGCCGACCTAGACCGCCTGTTCTTAGCTGGGGACAGCGCCGGGGGCAATATCGTGCATCAGATGGGGATGAGGGCAGGCAAACCCGCATCGAAGGTGAGATTGCGTGGGTTAGTATTAGTGCATCCATTTTTCTGGGGACCAAACTTGGGTGACACAGAGAAAGAACACAAAGAGCTGGTGGAGAGGATGTGGAAGATGGCTAGCCCCCCAGTTGTTGGTATTATGCAGTGTCACTGGGTTAATTGGCAGGCGGAGGACGCGACGCCATTGTCAAAGCTCGGCTGTCGGCAGGTGATGGTATGTGTCGCAGAGCTGGATTTTTTGAAGAAGAAGGGAAGGGAGTATTATGAGGCATTGAAGGAGATCGGGTGGGAGGGGAGGGTGCAGTTTGTGGAGACTGAAGGGGAGGGTCATGGGTTTCACTTGATTAAGCCCGACTGTGAGAAGGCCCGGGTGTTCATGGATCAGCTCGTCTCCTTCCTTAATCACGTCTAGCTAGGTGTTACCCATCTTTTTTTCTCTACTGGTTTCTTTCTTTTCAAGTTTGCCTGCACACACTCTCTCTAAATTAGACCTCTAATGGGTTTGTTTCTTGTTCAAGTTTGCCTATTCTCTCTCCATATGTATATGTAGAATTTTCAGTAAAAGAAATAGAGTGACAAGAGAACGAATAGGAATTAACAAAACTTATACGTAGTTCATTTATAGCAGCAAGATATTAAGTTTCTAAAGTTATTTCACTTCTCTCTCTCAATTAGATCTTTACTGGGTCGGTTTCTTTTTCAAGTTTGCGTACTCCTCTCAGCATATATTGTTGGAATATGTGGGAACAGATGGATCCTTAAATTTCCAGGATTAGGGGCAGTGTCGTGAGACTGAAGTTCACAAAGATCAGGCTTTTACCAGAATTATGAGAACTCTATAAATTTCTGTATACCTCTGCCATGAAACTCTTTTTAAAGAGGGATGGAGGAGACTATTCTCTAACATTCGGCTTCCTCTTGAAAGCTCTAAGAAAATGTGGTCCTGTAATCCTACGAAGTGGGTGGTTACTTTCTAGCTGTTAGATAATGACACTTTATCTCTCTAAGAAACCTCCATATTTTAATGGTAAGCATTAAATTATAAGAGATAAAAAAATTGCACGTTTAAAGGCCTCAAGGCTACACACTCGTACTAATATCTTCCACTTGGCTATGAGGACAAGATATATTGAACTATCATAAAGTCTTTATCACTTAATGAATTTAATATTTATGAGCATATTTTATCATGGGGCTTTTCACGCAAATATGGTTATATATCTCATAACAAAAAATATCCAAAGTCATGTCATGGTTTTTCATGCTAATGCGGTTTTTCATCTCATGACCAAGACATCAAAAAAATATCCCATTTGGGAGTTCCTGACTTAAATATTTTTAAGTCTCATCAAAGCTACATGCTTTGTTAATATTTCTGCACTCAATCCCTTTGTTAAAGTGTCTGCAATCCTATCCGGAGATGGCAAATAATTTACAATTATTTCATTCTTTCCAATAATATCATAAATATAATGATAATCAATTTCAATGTACTTACCCTTGGAACTATAAGCTCTATTTTTAATTGTTGAAATTACAGCCTGATTATCACAAAAAAATTTAACAGGTCCATCGGCGATATTTAGCTTCAAATCATTTATGAAGCGTTTAATCCTGACGACATAAGTTGTAGCAACACTACAAGTAATATACTCGGCTCCATAGTACACTGAGCTACACAACCTTGTTTCTTACTAGACCAAGAAACACATCCACCTCCAAAAAGGAATACAATTCCTGATATTGATTTTCTATCATCTAGGTCTCCTACAAAATCTGCATCAGAGTACCCAGTAACCTCTAAGTTGTCAGCTTGGAAGCACAACTTGTAATTTTTAATTTTCTGAATATATATGAGTATCTTTTTTACAACTTGCCAATGAGTTGTCCTATGATTACTCTGAAATCTATTTACAAAACCATATGCTTGACTTAAATCAGGTCTTGTACACAACATGACACAATTTATGCATCCTACAACTTGAGTATATGAAATTCTTTCCATTTCAGCTTTGATAATAGACACATTTTCTTTGATAATTTCAAGCCTTTATAAATAGTTGTATCTATAGGCTTGTAATTTTATATCTTAAATCTCTTTAAAACACTTTCTAAATAATTTTCTTGAGATAAATATAAAAGTCTTGAACTTCTATCTCTTGGTATTTTAATGCCTAGTACATATGAGGCTTTTCCCATATCTTTCATCTCAAAATGGGAACTTAGTCATGATTTAGTATGGTCAATCTTGCCAATATCATTACCGGTTATCAAAATATCATCCGCATATAGTGACAATATAACAAAATTGCTCGTACTATTCCAGACATATACACAATGGTCTAACCTATTGGCTATATAACTAATTTCAGTGATTGCATTATGAAAAATAAAATACCATTGCCTAGAAGATTGTTTTAAACCATATAAAGATTTCTTAAGTTTATATACTTTGTCTTCTTGGCTTTTAATTACATATCTTTCTGGTTGTTTCATGTATATATCTTCTTTTAATTCTCCATTTAAGAAAGCTATTTTGACATCCATCTGAAATAATTTTAGATCATAATATGCAACAAATGTAAGAATGATCCTAATAGATGAAAATTTGGCTACTGGAGAATAAGTTTCTACATAATCTATACCCTCCCTTACCCATTTGCAACCGATGGCTTTTCTAACTTTAGAGAGGTCAACCAACTCCCAAACTTAATTTCTTTTAATAGAATCAAGTTCATCATCCATGGCTTGAGTCCACTCGGCTGAGTCATGTGAACTAATAGTTTCACTAAAGCTTCGAGGTTCAACTATTGTATCCTCATTCATTGAAGAGTAATTATCTTCATTTATAAATACATAAAATTCTTCTAAAGTCATAGGTAGGGCTTTAGTTCTTTTAGGCCTATCTGGTATACTTTATTCAATTGAATCATTCTCACCAAATATAGAGGGAGTCTGAGAAACCAGGTCTTCCAGACCCTTATCTATATCAATTTCATGTAAGTCAATAGGCTTATTTAAAATATTTTTATCATATATATTTTCTAAGAAATGAGCATCACGACTCTCTACTAATGGTCTAATATCATGGTTATATAATTTATACCCTTTAGAATTTTCTGAATAGCCTATAAAAGAGCATTTTATAGTTTTACTTTGTAATTTATCTCTATTTTGTGGTGGTATAAGTACATGTGCCTAAGAACCCCAAACTTTCTTTCCATAATTCATATGGGGTCAAGTCTATAGATTTTGTTGGAACATGATTAATAATATACATTGCAGTGTTGAGAGCTTCACTCCAAAAATGAGCTGATAAATTTAAATGGCTTATCATGGATCTAACCATGGCCATTAGAGTTTTATCTCTCCTATCTACTGCACAATTTTGTTGTGGTGTATATGGCATGGTTGTTTGGTGAATTATACCATACTCCTTACAAAATTTGATAAATAAGGTGAAATAATCTTCATTTCCCCTATCTGTTCGAAGAATTTTAATATGTCTAACTAATTGATTTTCTACCTCAGCTTTATATTCTTTAACATTATAATGCATCTGATTTCTTACTAATTAGGTATCCATAACGTGAATAATCGCCTATAAATGTTATGAAATATTCCATATCTCTATGTGTTTTCATATTTAATGGGCCACATATATCAGAGTGAACATTACTAAATAGTTCACTAGACTTTTTCACTTTAGGGAAAGACTTCTTAGTTAATTTACCAGAAATACATAGCTCGAATGTTTTGAACACAATTTATCCTAAATTGGGGAGCAATTCTCTTTTAACCATTTGATTCATTTTATTTTTATTTATATATCATAATATTAAGTGTTATAAATATGGATCATCCATACACATAAAAGCATCAAAAGAAGCATCAATATAACCAGAAAATGATGAACTTTTATTAATATTCAATCGGTACAAATTGTCAACTTTAGTACCGTATACCAAAGCTCTAGAATGCTTCCCAATGGTAACCCGACCAGACCTGAACCTTATTGCATAACCCTTGTCGTCTAGCTTAGGGACAAAAATCAAATTGCGCCTCATATTGGACACATATAATGTATCAATCAATAAGAGATTTGTTCCTCCTGGTACATACAACTTGAAAGTGCCAACACTTAGTACATCGCAGTAGGTATCATTTCGCATATAGATCTCTAGTTACCGACTGCAATCTTTTTCAATTCTGTGAATCTGTCATTGGTCTTCGAGACATGTCGAGTGGAGACTGAGTCGACCCACCAATTTATCAGGTCATCGATGATTCTAGGACTACACAGATCAAGTCTTTTACCTTATTTTGATTACTTCGAGTATGGTTGTTATTTTGGTTCCTATTTTTATTTTTCAGCTTAGGACAATTAAATTTGATGTGCCCAATTTCCTTACAATAAAAATAGGTCTTCTCAACCTTATTATTTTGATTTTTAAAATTTCTCCCCTTTCCCTTATATCTATTATTTTTCTGATAATTGAAAGGTTTCTTGGGGATATGAGAATATGAACTTTGAGCAAAGCGGAGCTCATTTGACTTCTTTCTCATTCTTTTATCAGCTTCAATACTGAGATGCATGGGAAGATTTAACATGGTTATCCCTTGTGCAGAATGGTTTAATACAATTACAACAGACTCCCAAGATGGAGGGCGATTGTTAATGACAATGGACAGTTGCATGCGATCAGGGATTGAATTCCCAACTGTAGCAAGGTCCTTTGCGAGTACTGTCATTTTATTGACATGCCTGGTCACTTAGTCTGTTTCTTTCATTCTGTAAGAATTGTATTTTTTTAACAACAATTGTACATGGGTCTTAGAAGTGGTTTCATACTTTTCAGATAGGGCGCTTGTCATACTTTGAGCTGTAGTGTAATCCTCAACGACTCTAATTAAATCTTCTTTCATAAAGCTCAGCATAGTAGTCCTAGCTACTTTGTCATCTTCTAACTATTTTTTAAGTCGTTTTTTGACTTGACCATTGGCATTAGGCTCTAAAACTGGTAGTTCAATATCTAGGACATAATCTACCCTATCTTGGAAAAGAATAGATCCAATTTTTCTTTTCCACATAGAAAAATTGGTCCCATTGAGTTTTTCAAGTTTGGATAGTTCTGACATGACTAGCCTATATGCCATTTTAAATTTTTAGATAATACTTAAAAGTTCAAAAACAAATTTAATTGTGTTTAAGAAAAGGTTGTCTGCTAGCTCAATCAATAAGTTTGCCGACTCTCAGTGAGCTGCAACTTCAAATAAACTTTTTCTCGAACAGTTTATGTTCACACTGTTGTGATGCAACAAAAAATTAATAAAGTAAGGCAGAACTACTTTTATGTCAAATCTTGCATAGAATAATTTTCATAAATATGTGAATATGTCTTAGCATAAGATAGAGAGTCTACAATGATATTTGATATTTTTCAACAAAAAATATGGCATTGCATAATCATAAAAAAAAAAAAAAAAAATCACAAAATCAAAATCATGAAATTTTCTAACTTAAAGAGACCAAAGCATAGGACAATTATGCAATGCAGTGATAATTATTATGCAAATAAAATATGTCGAAAATCCCTAAATTATAAGTCACAAAAAAAACATATGCAATTGATATGCGGGCCTTTACTCCAATAGAATTGGCGCACGCATAATAAGATTCAATAAAAAAAAAAAATATGCACTAATTTTTAGCAACAAAAAGATGGAAGAAAGATGCCAGTTACCTTGCACAGAGTAGAAAATTTTTGGGCAGTCTTTATAAATTACTATTATTATTATTGTTAATTTTATTAGAAAATAGAGAGTAGAATTATTTGCCTTATTTTCTGTTACTTGACCGTGGGCTAAGTATGTACTTTATCAGCAAGAAAATAACTACACAACGTGCTCCTACTCTAGCGAGAACCTAATATTGAGGCATAGAGAACCTAATATTGAGGGGTATGCTAAGTCAAGATAACTCTTTTGCAATAACCTCAAACTTATTTTCTCTCTTTTTTTTTTTATGATTCTTCTAGTGTCTTTATCTCTTTAACTTTTCTCTACAAAAGATTAAACAGAGGACTTAACTGAGTCCGCTACGATCACGTAAGCCAAACACAATCTAGAAAGAGAAAATATGACAAAAGAATTATGGAGAGAAAATATCAGTAAAAACAAACACTGAATCGCAAATGAGGAGCAATAAATTAAGAGAGATAAATTCATAAAAAAAAAAAAATTCAAATTATTAAATTTAAGGTTAGAAAAAATTTACAGCAAGATATACGTGAATGACAAACACAATATCAAAGTTATTGTAAATAGTTACTGCAAATTAAACTCAGGAAAAAATAAGATATAAAATACCAAATTTTTTTTGGGACTTATAGGTTATGAGCCCACCATGCTTCCACAACCAACTCTGATACCAATGTTGGAATATGTGGGAAGAGATGGATCCCTAAATTCCTAAAATTAGAGGTAGTGTAGTAAGATTGGCTTTTACCAGAACTTTGTAAATTTCTATGTACCTCTCTATGGTCACAAAAACCCTTTTTAAAGAATGATGGAGAAGGCCGTTCTCAAACGTTTGGCTTCCTCTTGAAATCTTTGAGAAAAGATGCCTTGTAATTTTAAGAAATGGGTGGACACTTTTTAGCCATTAAATAATGACACTTTCTCTCTATAAGAAGCCTCCATATTTTAATGATAAACATTAAATTTTAAAAGAGAAAACATTGCACGTTTAAAGGCCCTATAGGCATACACACGTACCAACATGTATCTCTTCTGTAAATTAGATGAGGTCATGGCAATGACAACTTAGGAAAGAGGAAATAGGCATATTCTCGAATGTTCTCTATACATTGGTACAATGTGCTCGTGTACAGCTTACTGTGCATCTCCTTCCTCTTCGAAACACCTAGCTATATTTATTTTTTTAGTCTCAAATTTTGTGAACCATGTACCAATTATTAGATTATTATTTTTTTAAAAAAATTGAATTTCGTGTTTCGTGGCACTTATATCTAACCATTAAAATCTTGGACAGTCCGTATTCAATTTGAGGGTTTTTTTTCTAGTATATAGAGAAATTATTTCTATTCTATGTGATTATCGTAGGTTGTAGAATTTATGTGCCCAAAAATTGAGATCTAAAAGGTATTTTAGATTTATTTTGGCTGAGGGAGTAAATAAATAGCATATTCCAATAAAAATAAATAGTTATAAAAAGTAGGGAAAATGATAAGTGCCCCAAAATGAACTTTATAAACATCTTCTCACATAATACTTTTTGCATCGTAACCTAAACCCAATCCAACCTAGTACTATTTTTTTTTAGACATCTTCCCCCAAATATTTTTAACATTATACTCTAAACCTTAATGCCATTTTTTTGAAAAAAATATCTATTTTTCCCTTATTGCTAACTTTCTTATAGCATGACACCCAATAACTAAAATATTAATTACAAACAAAAAGTCTAGTTCTTTTCTATCTTATAACCCCTTGACCTATTTGACCGTTAAATTTTAACCCCTTAACCCCTTTGACCGTCAAATTTTAACCTAGAGAAGCGCTGAAATGATACTCGGTCCAAACTCCATCTCTCTATGGACGTAAGGGAAAATCAGGTGGTTTTTGGCCTGAAATTAGGGTTTTTTAGCGGTGGAGGACGCGGAGAGGGAAGATGCAGGTGCGGTGGAATCAGTGGAAGAGGAAAGGAGAAATTAGGGCTAGGGTTTGTGGGTTGTGGAAATGGCGTCTATGAGGTAACATGATTAGGGTTAACCAGAGGGTGGGGCTTTCCATTAAGAACCAGACCAGAGGCGGGGGGAGGGAGGGGCCCCATCCATGGCGGCTATGCTTGCCGTAAGGGGCTTGGAGAAGTTGCAGAGGGAGAACGGTGAGGGGACAGATGAGGTAGAGAACGAAGAGGGCGCGAGGATAGAGAGATGAATCGAAGGAGTCCTCGGGGGTGGCCGCCATGGCTGCTCTAGTTCTGCAACTTAGATTTTAGAGAGAGAGAGGATCTGGTTATACAGCTTGGGGTTTAGAGAGAGAGGCAAGTTGAGCAGAAAGGAGAGTGCTCGTCCATTTGTTCTCTCTCTAAAAAACCTCCTCTTTCTCTCTTTACAAAAGCCAGAAGCCGTACTCTCTTTTATCAACCAAAAACAAGAAGAGATGGCGGGTAGAGGAAAGGCCATCAGATCAGGAGGCTCTAGAAAGGAGACATCTAGGAGGAGCAAAGCTGGTCTCCAATTTTCGGTGGGTCGAATTGCTCGATTTTTTAAGGCATGGAAATATGCAGCGAGGGTTGGTGCTGGTGCTCCTGTTTATCTTGGTGCTGTTCTTGAGTATCTTGCTGCGGAGGTGTTGGAACTTGCCGGAAATGCAACTCGTGATAACAAGAAGTTAATAATTGTTCCGAGGCACATCCAACTTGCAGTGAGAAACAATGAGGAGTTGAGCAGGTTGCTTGGGACTGTCACCATTGCCAATTGTGGGGTTTTGCCCAAGAAAAGAGCACCCAGCACTGGTTCGAAGGCATCGGCTGAAGAGTAGAGATAATGACGTCTCCTCTAATTTAGGATATTGCTTTTATTGTTTTTACGGTTTTGTTTTTTTGTTGGGCACCTGTACTGTACATGCCCTGTAAGAACCGATGCTTAGCCTTGTTGGGTTCTTTGGATAATCATTTGTTAATGGAATATGTGATTTTTTATTAAAAAAGAAAAGAAAAGAGAGTGCTTTCTAGAGAGAGATGCAAACTGTGCCGAATGTGGGTTTTAGAGAAGAAAGGGATGGAAACACATGCAATTGGGTCGAATCAAGGGGCATATCGAGAGAGGAATCAGGAACGGATTGAGAGAGAGAGAGAGGGGGGTAGACGTTGCAATTGTATGGGTATTTTAGTAAGAGAGAAGAAGAAAGCTATGGTTTTGGAGAGAGAAACCTGAAACTTCTGGTAAAGAAAAAACGAGGTTTAGAGAGAAGTTGAAAAAAAGATGAAATCAAGAGAGATGCAATTTGAGATAGAGATGGAGTTTTGAATAAAGTGTTATTTTAGAATTTTTTTTGGTAAAAAATTTATGGTCAAAAGAGAGGAGTCGTAAAACAGAAAAGATAGGAGACCTTTTGTTTATAAATAATATTTATAATTTTTGGATTGTAAAAGTAAAAAATAAGAGATAAAAAGATATATTTTTTTTTATTTCTTTTGTATTTATCTCTCAATTTAAAAGTCAATAAAATATAGAATAAAATGCCCTTTCCCTTTCTATCTCTATCCGCCTGCCACTCTCTGTCTTTAACTCTACCATTATTCACAAAATTGAATCGGACACGAGGTTGGAAGCATTCAATCGGCCTAACCGGTAAACCGTCCGATTCAACTGTTCTAATCGAGCTATCAAAATATTGTTGAAAATAATAAAAAAGATATAAAATAATTTATTAAAATATGAGAAAGATATAAAAAATGATTAAAATAAAACATATTCAAATAAATTAAAAATTAATAAAAAATAGATTTTAAAGAACCGATTTGTGTCTAGTGATATTTTTAAATTTTTTGAAAAATATAAGAAAATATAAAAAAATGAGTACCACCTAACCGGTTACTAGTCTAGGTGATAACCGAGGGGTTACCAGTTAAATCGCTCGATTTTCCCGGCAACAGTCTCTACCCAAACTCTCTCTCTCTCTCTCTGTGTATACGCCGCCTCTCTATCACCACCCAAATTCCTCTCCCACCAGAAATGACAAGAGGCGACGATGGGTTTAGGAAATGCCACTGGAATCTGAGACACCCAGTTCTTTAAGAGCGAGGACATCCTGACCGTCCTTTGTGCCCATACAGAGGGCCTTAGATTGAAGAGAGATGAGGCTTTGTTTTAAGAGGTATTGAAAGGAGAGAGTAAAATATACCATTTTTCTCCGGTTCTTGCGGGTCCATAGCCTTTTCAGTGATTCATCAACTGTTTCACCGATGAGAAATTGGAAATACTGGTCTACAGAGGATCGCCAAGATATTTTCAAAGCTGGTTCAATACCAATTAGATCGGGGGTTCAGAATCATCTTGAACTATGACCACATGAACAAACCTCAAGCAAAGGATGAAAACCCAAAGAGCATGGCTCTTACAATGACATTCCTCAGAGAATTGGCCTTATGATTAGGCTCCATGCCCATGGAAATTACGAAAAGAAAGCTTGTTATGGGGATTTTTTCTTATTATCTGTTTGGAATTTCTTGATGTTGGTTCTGCAGGTATCAACCAGAAAAGTAAGAAACCCTACAAAAAATGAACAAATTGAGAAGAGACCAAACTTGTTTTAAGGGTTTTGATGGATAACCAAGATTCGAAATACAACCAATGTTTTGGTATCCAAAGAGGAGAGGAAAAAAGGGAGACGAATATAATTCAGATGATACGAGCTTTGCTTTTTGGTTTTCCTATTGACACCAGAAACCAGAAGAACGAAGATTTGGTGAGATCGAATGACGATTTAGTGAGAGAAAGGAAGTTTAGGTGAGAGAAGAGCTTGTAAGAGAGAGATGGACTCCAGGCAAAGAAAGAAAGAGCCGGAGGTAGAGAGGAGTGTACAAGAGAAGGGGAAAGGGCATTTTATTCTTTATTTTCTTTACTTTTTGATCCGGATAAATACAAGATAAAACCATATTTTTCAGGATAATAGCATGGAAAAAATTTATATAAAGCCCGGGCTCTATACAATCAAATTAGAGCCTAGCCTACGTTCAAAATTTCACTAAAAAAGATTGTTTTGATGCTCAAATATCTTCAAATTGATCATCTTGACATCAAGATGCATGGGCATGAGAAAAAAATTAATTTCAAAATTTAAAAATAATACATTTTTTTACTGTCAATTTTTAAGATTGTTAAGTTTTCACAGATCTACTCGATCTATACTATTTTTAAAGCTTTAAACTTTATAATATTGAAACCACATTTGTTGATACTATTTGAATGTAGGCTCTAATTTAATTGTTTAGAGCCTAGGCTCTATAACTTTATAATATTGAAACCACATTTCTTGATACTATTTGAAGGTAGGTTCCAATTTAATTGTTTAGAGCTTAGGCTCTATACCCTATTGGAATAGAAGGTAGTCTCTAATTTAATTGTTTAGAGCTTAGGCTCTATACAAACGGCACCTTAAAAGTATTGGGGGTAGGATGTCTATAAAATTCATTTTTGGGGTATATATATATTTTTCCTTTTTGTTTTTCAAATCTGTTATTGTCAAGATTGAGTTGATCAATTTGATGCTTTTCCATGGCCCAAACAATTAATTCCGACAAGATTTGAGCCCTAGCTTAAAAAGTTTGTGGCCCAAATTCTAACCTTTTCCTAGAGTAGAACCACTAACATTTTAATGGATGATCTAGATTAAACAGTCCGCTATGGCGAATGAATGGATGCCCCTTGTATTTCATAGTGCAAACTCATTTTGGAAATGTTCAAGCCATTCATTGAGAAACTAATACGTTAAACATCAGATTAGATTAGATATTAAAGAAGCAGCTCTAGATATCCATCATCTGCAGTAAATGGAGTCAAGTTAAAGGAATATTTCTCAACATCAGTAAATACTCAACCAAAAAAACTCAAATCCATTCAATTTTCCTCTTCTTTCCTTTTTCTATGGAGAGCTCAGTGGTTTTCCATGCAAAGAAAACCATTACAATTTCCAAGTTATCAAATTAAAGGGAACAATCAAAATTTTCCTCTTTTCATTTTCTTTGTAAATACGGTGAGTACTACTCAACACCGCAAATCAAGAAATAAATTCCAAAGTTACATTAAAGATCAGAAGAAAAAATTGCTGGAGCTCTTCTACAAAAATAACAACTCTTTATTTCAATAATATTACTGGAGATACAATCAGTTTCATGACTCATGTTGGTGCTCAGCATTTAGGTCACCCCACCTCACATTATACTTAGCAGCAAGATAGTGAGCCCCAACCGGGCCACGGCTTCCATATGGGTAGAGCTCTGGTGCGATCTTCTTCTCCTCTATCTCTTTGAGCAAAGGAGTGAAGAGCTCCCATGCCGCATCGAGCTCATCACTCCTTATGAAAAGCCTTCGCTCCCCTTCAATGGCATCGAGCAATAGCCTCTCATATGCATCTGGAATCTCCTTTGAATACCTATTAAGTCCACAATCCAGTATCGCATTAGTTACAACTAGAACAAATAGAATAAAGAAAATTTACTGTCGATCAGTTATAGATTAGGTGACAAACAAATATGCCCATCCGGTATATCACTGTTAATCAGTTATAGATTAGGTAACAAACAAATATGCTCCTCAGGTGAATTTGCTTTAACCCCAGAACAAAATATCCACTCGATAATGCAACAACTTTGGGAGCCAGTCAACAAGACAAATGTGGCAAATGCAAAGGGAAAATGAAAAGATAAGGTATAAAAAAATGAAAGGTGGAGAAATTTCAAATTCCTTCATATTTGTAGGCAGTTGAAGTATCATAGCCACCACAAGATAACTCAATTCACAAATTCAAAATAAATGGAAAGATCTTAGCCACATAAAGAAGGCTCCCTCTTAAGTGGATCTCAGCCACATAAAGAAGGATCTTTCTCTCCATACATTCAATATAAAAGACATTTCAGCCACAGAGAATAGGAGCACTCTCTCTTGCCCTTCGCACCCCCTCCCAAAAACAAAGGACTCAAAACTAAGAAAATCATATTTTTACCTTGCTGCATAATGGAGATTCAAATTACTTCGATCCAATCGCATCCCAAGCCCAGGAATCTTATTATTGATCTTCAAGTAAATGGCTTCATCGGGCTGTACACGAATGACAAGCTCATTGGTCGCACGGTCTAGGTCGGTTCCAAAGCTCCGTTTGTACAGATTACCAGGTACATGCCTAAATTGCACCCTGATCTCTGCTCTGTTTTCAAAACCAATAAATGTACCACATAACATCAGAGGAATGTTTACCTGTGCTTATCCTTCAAATCTAAAATCTGCTGACATTTGGATATACATGCAAACCTTATTTGAAAAATCCACAATTATTTGGATTATGAAACTAAAATTCTGATAATGACATGTCAGTGTTTCTCCTCTATTTTTTAATACTATTTTTTAAAATTAACTTCAGCAAAAATTTGGAATGAGTTATTCAATTATGATATTCATCGAAGCCTTTTCCCAACTAATTGAAAAGTTTAATTCATTTACAGTAATGGACCTAAAACATTTCAATTACAGGAATGGACCTAAAACATTCTGAAACTTCGATTATCAACCTTGGAGCATCCTACAAACAAAAAAAATGTGAGATAGTGAAAGAAAGATCAACAGCACGTTGGATGATTGCCTAAGCCTAGCAGGTTGAAGCTCTCAGTCTCAGACTAGCAGGCCGCAAATTCCACTAGTTAGCAAGAAAAACAGAATAAATGATCAATAGAAGGCCAGTCCAGGTCAAGCTTAAGCAAGTAAAGGACAAATAATGTGTTCAATCTGACTGATCCCCAAATTGTACTCTAATCCAATGGAATATGGAAAAGCTAAGTAGGAGGGTTGCAACACCATCTAATGAAATAATAGATGGTGATGAAGAGTAGAATCCATCTTCTAGATGGTGATGAAGAGTGGAATCCATCTTCTCACACTACATCACGGTCCCCCATTTCCCATTGTCCATTAAATTATAGGAGTCTTTCCCTGTGTGGAAAAAGAAATGGAATACCTCCTTGTGTGTAATGCTTTGCCCGCTTTCATAAGGAATGGAACCCCATCCCATCTAGCATTGTCTATGAAAAGAGCAGCAGCCGCAAATGTTGGCGTGAGGCTGTTCTTCGGCACAGTCTTGTCATCAAGGTAAGATGGATACGAGATGCCCCCTTTTGTGTGGCTCTTATATTGCCCAATTACTACATCCTCAAGTTGAAGATGCCTCATTGATCGAAGAACTTTTACCTGACAAATAAATGTTTTTTGTTGTTAAAGAATGACTCCCAATTAACCACAGATTAATTAACTGACTAGTAAGAGAAAAGCAAAGGAGGGTAGTTTGAAATAAAAACCTTCAATAACTCTTTTGGGGTCTGGCCTCTTGGTTTATTTCTTTTCCACTAAGTAAATTAACCAGGGATTAAGGATTGTGAAAAACAAACCTTCCTATTCCTAAGATTCCGAATTAGGCCCCATTTTGATAGCTTGCATATCAAAGAATTAACCCCGCCTAACTTTATACTGATAATACTGAAATACTGTAGTCTTAAGCGGTCATAGTGATATCAAAGAGGTCCAACTTCTTGGGAAGTAGAGAGAGAACATTTACGAGAGTTAAGGAGGCATTTTGGGAAAAGTGGAGCTACAAAAAATTGTCTACCATGTGATAGAGGCACCCTAAGCCAGGACACCTAGTCAACCTTTCCGTAAAAAAAGAAGTGCTGAACACTTATGAATCGTAAATGGGTGTAAGAAAAAAATAGTCATATTGGTAAAGAAATGCACCCAAATGGGGCCTTAAGGTTTATTCTCTTGGATTGGAGGTTAGGTAATAAAGGAACATCAATGTCTAATGCTTGAATCCTAAATGATCCATATCATTACTGAAGACAGATTAGGTAATAAAGGAACAAAAATATCTAATGTTTGAATCCTAGCTTATCCACATGGAAAAAAACATAAAAATCACCAAAACAATAAAAATCACATTGCATCCATATCATAGCCCAGGTCAGATGCCACACAAAAGTCATGCTGGCTTAGGCATTAAAAAAGAAGAATACAAAAGGGATAATTGACGATGCAAATCAGCAAAAGTAAAATCGAAGTGCTTTATGTAACCTTTTCATTCCTTATGTCTTCTGCATCTAAACTGACAGGGGTTTCCATGGCAAACAATGCCAGTATTTGAAGCAGATGGTTTTGCATTATGTCTCTGATGATCCCATAGTTGTCAAAATACCTGCAAAGGATGTGCAAAGATAGGAGAAAATATGTCAATAACAAGAAAAACTTTTAAAAACATTTTTTTTTCCCAAGAATTGGGTCGAATGATGCTTTAGAAGATTTGTTAGCCACACTTACCCTCCTCGACCTTCAGTGCCAAAATCCTCTGAGAAGAGGAACTGTACATTCCTAATATACTGTCTGGACCATAGTGGTTCAAAAACCAGATTGGAGAAGCGAAGAACAGATAAGTTCTCCACCAGTTCCTTTCCCAAATAGTGGTCAATTCTATAGAGAAGAAGAAATATGAGTTCAGCATGCAATGCATTAATTAACATATATGATCCTGAATAGAAACAAAGATAAAACCCCTGATTCTGAAACAACAAAGAACTGATATTGAAAAACATAAGGAAATAATAAATACTAGACCTAAGGTAGCTAAGAATAAACATATCTAGACCTTTGGATTGTGTTACTATGTGTGTCATATGCACTATCTCCTAAGGGGTGTATGTATGTAAACACGTATACTTGCACACATGCATGCATGCAGAAAGGCATTCAAACACATACACACACACACTTGCACTCATGGACACAGACAGAAATGCATAATATGTGAGTTACGCAGTTATGCACATGCATGCATCAGTACACACACAAACTTGCTATTTTCTAAGGGCATCTGTGTGCAGTTTACATACAAAGATGTGTGTGCATATACGCCTAAATGTATGAAATATACATACATGTGCAAATTGCATGATTATATGGATCCATTTGTGTGTGTAGCATGCACAAATCACAATTGTCCTTCCAAAGAGTCGTTCTACCTGAAAATTTGCTCTTCTTCTAAGTATTGCTTTAGTGCTCTGGTGAGTGCTGCTGATGACCCTAAATCACGGCCAAATGGTTTCTCAACAATGACCCTCGTCCATCCATTAGCAGATGATGCTGACTGGCTAGCACATCTCACTGCATCTATAAATATACTGGGTGGAGTTGATAAATAAAACAACCGGTTTGAGAGCCTTGAAGCCTGGGAATGAAATCATTAGAGAAAGAAACCGTTTAGAGTTGAGAAAAAGGAAGCCAAGACATATTTACAGAGAATATAAAAGTCTCCCTATTAAATATAAATAAGAAGCTGACTATAGGACGAACACCCAAGAGTTCTCACAGTTTGATGGATACATTATTGCAATCTGATTTTCTCTAGCAAAAAGAAGAGAGCAACGCAAGAATGGATTTATTTCCATGAACACTCAAGTAAATCATGAATGGAGGACTGCCAAAGAGGCAATTCATGTTGCAGTTTGATTTAGGTTATATGAATCCAATACTCAGGGAATGCACTTGAGGTTCTACAATTGGACCAGAGATCCCAAGCATGAAGCACTACTAATTTTGAACACCATAACTCAAGACATTGCATACAGTGATTATTACTTAAATAATTCAAAATAATATACGCTGACATGACAAACATATCCATAAATTTCCACACTATTAATGCGTTGAAGCCACTAATCTTAGAGTACCCTTGCACATGCAATGCTTAAAGAAGTGTCCTCAAGAAGCATATTGTATCAAATGACTTGGTAAATTTACAGCTGCAGGTCCACAAAGTCTAGTGCACCATAGATGCAGTGGTATCAATGTATAGGTCAGCTTTAAAACCATGTCAGAGAGAGATATAACAGTGCAGATTTTAAATTCAAACCACATAATACTCACATTACCTCATGTTCCTTCAGTTTCTTGTCCAGGGCTGCAAAATTCTCCTCGGAATCATATTGACCTGAATGATAGAAGCATCTTTTAAGAAATTGTTCCATCTTGTCACTGCAGTTCTCCCTGGCAGAAGAGAAGCAAATTACTTCTTTCTTTCAGAAAATTAACAATCTTTTATTTGTTTCCCATACACAGCCAGGGTATGGCATGACATAAGTAGATGGGGCATCCACTGTTCATTCTCACCAATAGCAGACATCAATTATCTTAAAAACAAGTTACAGATAATCAACCATTTGGGTCAAGAATGATCTGTGGATGCCGCAGCAGTTCACTATATATAATAATCATACACAGATTATGGGGCCATATTCTTTCCCTTCCTCTTCTTTATGATCTGAGAATTGGCATTTATAGGAATGCGAGTTAAACCCCAAAGTTTGTGATTGGGACAAAGAGCTCCATCCGACAGTTAGAAACTTGAAGCCACCCTCAAGATTATTACATCACAGAGGGGACGCACATCATAAACAAATAGACAATGGAAACACCGTAGTCTAGTTGACCATCACTATCTATTGAAATGAAAGAGAAAGAAAGGGACCGAAGACAATGATTCTACTCTAACTCCATCACCATCCATCATCTCAATGGATGGTGAGTCAATGGTTCTTCCAAAGTACATTGGGTAATATTTGTGCATCAAATAAGAAGATTTGCAAGCAACAAATTAAACACACTTCTCATAAACATCAGTTCACCATTCAGTTCACAAGAAATACTGAAGAGAAAGAACTCATGCAGTGTCAAAACCCAAACAAATAGCGTTATAAAAAAACTGCCTTTTTTATTTCCTTTTTAGAATTATTCCTAGTTCACCACCACCAAAGACTGAAAAGAAAGTCATGAATTTAATGGACAAAATATTTGAAAAAAACAAAACAGATTTATAGGCTTAAGGTATAAACCCACCTTTTATCAATCCTGCAAGTAAGAGTCTTGGCAACCATGTTTCTAAGTTCGGCATCTGTCATCTTGCTACGAGCATACCCATAAACAGTGAAATGCTGTGTTCCAAACAAACAACATTCATCAAAATTTGAAGTTTTCAGTATGAAATTCTATAAGATCATTCACAAAACTGGATAATCACAAATGTAGCATCTTTACCAGCAAAACCCATTTGGAAGAAGACCTAGACAATCAGAATTTTCAAACAAAACAATAGAAAGAACTCAATATCAAGACCGACAGAAAGAGTGGTACATATATAGAGAAAGAAGAACAACCTTTGGAAGACAATCTTCGTAAAACAGAGCGAAAAGCGCTGGAAAGATCTTCTTCTTTGCAAGGTCACCAGAGGCTCCAACCACTGTTATACTAACAGTTGATTCTCTCTCCTCTTTCATTGAACCCAAATCATCAAGACCCTCTTGGGGTGGTGAAAGAGGCAACATCCCGTCCTTCATTTGCTTCAAAGGAGTTACCTTTTCAGTTGCAGCGGTTGCCAAACCTAAACCCATAAACCCAATTCAACAGAACTAAGAAAATAAACTCTCAAAAAAATAGAATAAAATAAAATAAAAATCAAAAGAGTCATATCTCAAGGAGAAAAAAGTCCCTCACGCTAGAAAGCCCGTTTGAAAAAGCCCCAAAAGGGAATGAATCATACAAAAAAACTAAAATAAAAATAAAAAGGAATATAACCCCAATAAAAGTTCTATATCTCCTCTCTCTCTCTCTCTCTCTCTCTCTCTCTCTCTCTCTCTCTCTCTCTCTGTATAACAATTCCATCAAATTAAGCTCTCTATCTCTGTAAAAATCCAATCAAATTAAGCTCTGGTGAGATCAACCTATAAAGAAAATCTCACCTTGTTGCATAAAAACAGCATTTAAAGGAAACCCACTTGGAGATTGATCAGAAACCAGCTTCCTGTAGGTCTTTGAGCAAAAGCCCTGATAGACACTAGCAGGAGCCTCCCTATGGCGTACATGCCTTGAAGAGTAAGAGACACCAGACTGAGATGAATAGTGGGGTAAAGAAGCCGCCATGTTTGATTATGCCTATGAGAATTGATTGATAAGAGAGATGGGTATGGAGATGGAAGGGTTTGAAGGTGAAAAGTGGGCATAGGAATCACCGGTGTGTCTCCTAGAGATCCTCGAAGGGTGGCTTTTTGTTGAGAGAGAGAGTCGAAACTCAACAGAACCCGACGGGGCAAACGTCTTGTTTTTAAACACGAATGAGACGGAGAAGAGGGGGGGGGGAAGAGCAAATATGATAGGACACTGGCACAGTTTGGACTTAGAGAGAGACAGTAAATATGACACCCAGTTGGACTTAAGGAGTGAAAGATGTGAAGCGAACTTCGGTATTGTTCCATTGATCTTCCCCATTGTTTTGAGAGAGAGTGTATACTTCAGTATTTAATTCGATTATTCTTTGATGCTTTCTTAGGTAGAGGAGGCAACGGGTCGGGTATGGGTTTAGGTTCGCCTTGGACTCATATCCAAATAGTTTTCGGGTCTACCCCATCGGGTTTTGGATCTAGTCGGATCCATTGCCGTTTTCACTATAAGCATTTTTTTCTTGTACTTTTTTTTCATAATCATATACCCATATTATTGGCAATAAAGTTACAATCAGCCATTAGATTTTAAGTCGTTTGATTTGTTGTTTAATAGCTAAAGATAATTACGAGTTCTTATTGTATACAAATTTTAGTAAAGTATTTTATCTCCAACAATTTATGGGTACGGTTCGAGTCTAGATGGACTCGAATCCAAATAGTGTTTGGGGCCAAGTTTTGGACCCGATCCCGACTTGCCGTTTCCAAATGATGGACCCATACCCAGTTCCATGTCGAGTAATCGAATAGGTCCCGGGTCGGGTCTGGGACCATTGCCACCCCTATTCTTTACGTTAAGAGAGCAAGATAATTAATTAATTAAATTATTCGTTGAAGGCTTGCTATGGTTGAGCGAGAGAGACCACAAATAAATTTCCTTTTTTTCTATTAATTATGCATACAATTGAAGCTGGCGGGATTGGACTGTTTTGTCTCTTGATGGAAGAAAGAGGCAGCTCTATTTATACTGTATATGCAATTTAACCCCTGGCGAACGTTTCTTTTCATTTTTTTCCTTACAATCATATTTCCTCGAAAATACCCCCCAATCTAAAAAAAAAGAAAAATGAGACTAACCTAGTCCGCTCTCTCGTCGTGACTTTTACTCACGACTCTCTCCCCGTGCGTTTTACCCACGTGCTCTAGTAATGCGGAGATTGGCTCCAACAATGAAGACACACGCTCCAACAATGTAGATGGTTGCTCTAGCAATGAAGACACGTGATCTAGCAATGCAGAGGGTCGTTCCGACAATGAAGACACGCACTCCAGCAATGCAGAGGGTCGCTCTGGCAATGAAGATACACGCTCCAACAATGCAGAGGGTTGCTCGGTAATGAAGACACTCCCTCCAACAACGCAAGGATTGGTTTTGGTAGTACACCTTCTGGAGCCATAACGTTCCGGCGGTTGAATAGGTCGCTTCGGCAATGAAGACAAGCACTCCGACAATACAAAGACGTGCTCCGGCAGTACAAAGACACGCTCCGACAATACACCTTTTAGGGCCACATCGTTCCGGTTGAATTGATCGCTCTGGCAATACTCTACTTGAGACTGCCAATTGACTTTTTTTTTGCACGAAAGGGCATTTCCGTCTAAAAAATAACAACTTTTTACCTTGGGGGTTTTACGAGGAAAGGTGGTTGTGGGGAAAAAATTGAGAGGAAAGGTTAGTTGTGGGTAAGTTGCATAGATAGTATACTTGGTGTTTATAATTTTTTCTTTTTTTTATTTGACATCTTGTAACTCACAATTTGGATTGTTCATTTTCAAGTTTTTCCGGTCTTTATAGATTTACTAGATCAACACCTCGATTAGAACTTAAAATTTAGTGATTAGGACATAAACTATGTTTTAAGCCGGGGGTTCTGGCACTATCCACATCTTTTTGGTACAATGTGGAGGCATGTTTTACTTGGATTGTTTAAGGTTGATGCCTAGGGTTGTTAACACGTTTGCGGGCTTGGCCCTGAAGTGCAGCTTGAGAAAGTTACATACGGTTACCAAAATAGAAAGAAAAAGTTAAAAAGTTCGAATTGCAATTTCGTACTGACCAT
Organism: Amborella trichopoda; assembly: GCF_054954075.1. NCBI lineage: Eukaryota > Viridiplantae > Streptophyta > Magnoliopsida > Amborellales > Amborellaceae > Amborella > Amborella trichopoda. The sequence continues at coordinate 2,797,979 of NC_142341.1, read as the reverse complement.
CTTTTTTTTTCACTTTTCTAGGAAAGGTAGGAGCCTCCGGCAAAAGGATCATGATTTTATGGACTAATATTCCAAAATATAAACCCTAGGTCAAATTTTTTTTGCCTAAACCAAGAGATTCTTAGGAATTACCAATTACATACTATAACCCCTTTGTGAGGACTCCTAACCTGATCTTCATATGTTCAAGTGGATTCTCCAAAAGTTAAGAAAAAACCAAAGAGTTTTCGTTTTTTTTTCTCTAAAGGGCAAACTTTATGTGCTTCCCCTACTGCACTAAACTTATATACTTCTCCTCATCCAATCGTCCATTTTGAATAGAAGGATAAGATTGTCACAATCACAATATCACATCTCTACACTATTTTATTTTTAATTTTTTTATAAACTATTTTAACACCAAAATTTGGACGTCCAATCTTCTATTAAACTCGCACTAGCAAAAAAATATAAAAACAATATTTTCAATAACATAAAATGACCAAAATACCCCTGAAAGATTCAAGGGGTATTTTGGTCATTATATTTTATCGAAAAAATTTAATATTTTTTATAGGTGCGCCCCAGTGAGAAGATGACATGCACCAAATTTTATATTTATGTAATTTGTATAAAAAAACTAAAAATAAAATACTTTGAGATGTCAGATCTAAGATCCAACGGTGAGTGGCCCTCTTGATCAAAATTGGACGGCTGGATGTTAGGGGAAGCATAGATCGTCTATGCTGTAAGGGAAATATAGAAACAAATAAGTCATTGCTTCCAGTGCACTAGATCTGAGTTGAGAAAAAGATATTTTCTCGTTAAAAAAAAAGATGCAGTTTGTATAAGGTGCCAACCTTACCAGATAATATAATCTGGGTGTTGAAAGTTATATTTCCACCTCTAACTATGAAATTTAAAGTTTTAGAATTGGTGCAAATTAAGCAGGTGTAAAAACACTTGAATTTTTCAAAAAATGGGTGGCCCATATAATGCATTCTAAGATGCACTCTTTCTAGCAATTGAAATCTTTCTTCTTTCATGTCTATACATCTCAAAGTCAAGATAATCAATTGGGGGTCTTTAAGTTACGGAATAAAATTTGCCAATGAATTTTTGAGGTGTGCTTTACTTACGAAGAAGTAAAGATGTGAAGAATAAATTTCATCTAGAGATCAACAACCTTGTTCTACAAATTAATCACCCTTTGGCCTAGATATGGAGCAAGTCCTTCTTGTTTGAAGCATTTGATGAGAATGTAATTTGTTAATATGCTCGACGCCTGGATGAACCTTACATGAGAATGCCCTTGGGCGTTGGCAATAGTATTGCCAAGACCTGTGATGATGTTGACATGAATTAGGGTAATCCGGAAAGCTAAGAGGGATCTTTTCGTGAGATGGAAAATCATTTTCCTGCCTACTTCCTCAAAAGATGATTATGCGGCATTAGAATAGTGCTTTCTTTCATTTTCCTGCCAAGAGTAGTGATTTCTTACGCTCCATAGTATCAGCCTCTTTCCTCTGAAATAAACATGACAAAGTGGTAATATCTTGGGAAAGGGCTCTGCGAAGTAGGGGTGGCAACGGGTTAGGTCGGGACTGGGTCTGACCCTCGACCCAAACTTGAAAAAATAATGTGGAAAATAATGTGGGATCCGGACCTGACGCAAAATTTAATATATATATATATATATATATATAGAAAAAGCTGGAGTTAGACCAACGGCCTATATATATGTATTTAATTATATTTAAACATATTTTATACATTGGGACCCAAAAAATATTATCAAACTGAGACCCGAATAATGCTCGGGTTCAAGATTTGGACCCAGACTTGACTTGCCGGGTCCAATTTTCGAACCCATGCCCGAACCCAAATCGGGTCTACACCTCGGGTCTCGAGTCCATTACCACCCCTACTGCGAAGAAAGAATTCCACCAAAACAAAAGTGGCCCTAGATTTGGCCTTTGCCCTGAAAAATAATATATACCAAAACTAAACTCGAGAGATGTGGTGTCCTAGTTCACGAGATGCCATATGACTTTAGAACGTCTTTGTGAATCCACACCTGGATAGCTTTTTCATGGTTTTTCAGCCTCTGTAGGTGCAGAACCGTGGAGATGTTGCACAATCAAAATTTTGACCTTGCTCCTGATGTATCAAATGTGATTCAGCTTTGCCATGGATGGGGTTTAATCCATGGTCAAATATCTTCATTTGTCGTTCAAGCCTATTGTTAATATTTACGTTTCAAAACAATAGTATTGTGGACTATATGAGTGTGTCATCAAGAGGATTACAAGTATATGTGATCACAAGATTATAGTGTACGCAAGAACACAATGAATGGAATGGTCTGGGAGGATCACTATCAGTATTCATAAGCTTTTGTTTGAGTTGGTTGTTTAGTTTTAGTATATTACAAGATCTTGAAGTTTATCCTTAATTTTATTGTACATTCTTTAAAATCTCCAACTATATATATGTATTTATTTTTTAAAATCTCTAATTCAATTTCTATCTATCTATTCCCACTAAAATCTCTAAAGATATACATATTTCAATTTTTTAGGAAGCCATAAGATCCAATCTCTTTCCCTCACGTCTCTTTGTCTCGTCTCTGTAGACATCTCTCTCTACATTCATTATTTTTAGGAAGTGATTATCTCTAAATAATAACATAGTATAAAGAATTTCTAAATTAAGGATGGTAAGTTTATCGTTACATGTGTATCCCAAATCATGGAAGGGAAGTAGTTTTATAAACACTTACCCCAAAAAAGTAATAGTTTATAAACTCTATTTTGCTTCATGTTCATGTTTTTAGCAAAAAAAATTTTATAAGGTTGCAACTTTCAAATATAGAAGGGTTTCTATAAGGTTGTAACTTTAGAATGTAGAACGGTTTCTATAAGGTTGCAACTTTAAACAATCCAATCAAGGCGCACTTCCAAATTGTGTTATAACATGTAATTTTGATGAAAAAAGTTACTTATATTATCTCAAATTTTATTTTCATATCTAATTATAAAATTTTAAACTCCAAAAAAGATTAAAATTAAGTAGATCTATAAACATATGAATATCTTGAAAATTGACGGTCTAGATAATGTAGTGCAAGATGCACTATTTTTTAGACTCAAAATCTTTTTTTTTTCCTATATTCATACATCTCGATGTCGAGATGACCAATTAGAGTCTTTTCAATAGTAAAACAACATTTTCCGATGGCTTTTTGATGTGCATATGTAATTCTATATTTTCAGCTAACCTTATATACACTTTTTCCAATGTTGTGCACCTCAAAATTCAATTGAAAAAAGTTGTTTTAATATTAAAAAACTCTCTAATTGATCATCGAGATGTGTGACTCTGGAAAAAAAAATTTGAGTATTAGAAATAGTGCATCTTGCAACACATTATGTCCAAGATTTTAAAAAACATATCGGTGACTCGAATCAATCTCCACCCATACCCGTGTCAGATCGGAGAATCGGTGGATTGGATCGGAGAATTGGTGGAATCGGCAATTGTTATACCAAATATTTTTCAAACAATCACTATAAATCTCTAACAATAATGTTCTTTTAGTTTATAAAAGAAATTAAGAGTAATGCATTATGTATTTTTTAAAATTTATAAAAATAGGTTAATATTGAGATAGGGTTTTCCTGTCTTAATATCTATATAATTATTAATTATAATACAGTGTTATAATATTGTGTAATGATCCTATGAGATCCTCACACACCAATGTGTGTAGAACCCCAAAAGATCACCATTAAATTTGACACAGATCTCTATAAAAGTTATCACATGGGTGTGGGACTTGACTTTTCTGGAAATCTATGCCAAATTTAATACTGATCCTTTAGGGTCCTACACACATGGGTATGGGAGGGTCTCACAAGGTCATTTCCCTATAATATGACATCAAAATAATTTAAACACATTAGAAAACATTTCCATATAGTTTAAAAATAATTTTAATGTATATAAAAATAATTATATTGAGAGTTTAACATAACTATATTAAGTGATTAACATAAATAAACAACAATTTCATATAATTATGTTAATTTTTGTAAATTATTATATGAAAGTTTACTTTTGTAATTATATGTAATTAAAGCTTAATTATATGGACTTTGTGTTTGTATATCATAATAAATAAATAAATATAATTAATTTTAAAAAAATTAAATTTTAAAAATAAAAGAATATAATTAATTCTAAAAATAATTATAGATCATTTCATTTTAAATATGGCCTTGTATAAGAGAAAGATCTATTTATAGAGTATTTAATTTATACATCATTATATATATATATATGAAAGAGCGCGCTATTTTATAAATTATTTAATTAATTTTAATGAGAAGTGGGCTGTGCATAAATGGTGTGCGTTGAATTATCCCACACCGATAAATAATTCACTGTTATAAAATGTTTGTGGCCCGTATACTTTATTACTACTGTGAGTGGGTCACTGTTATAAAATGTTTGTGGCCCGTATGCTTTATTACTACTGCGTGAGTGGGACGCGTTTAACACATAATGATAACGGACATGTAGAAAGGTGGGCAACGTAAGCTCCTAATTTTGTAAAAAATTCCGGAGCACTAAAAATGTGGTAAAAAAAAATTAAAAAAAGAAAAATACTGTAGCAAATTGGAAATTAAAAAAAAAGCAAAATTCCATTGCTACCTTCCAAAAAAAAGGTAAACTTTTTTTTAAAAAAATAAGTTCGGTAGCAAATCGGTTGGCAAAACAAAGGATGGTAGTGAATCGGTTGGCAGGATCCAAAACGGTCTAGCCAAAACCTGCCCAATTCCGGATCGGGTCAATTTTTTATTTTTTAAGATTTTCATATGTTTATAGGTTTATACTTGTTCAAGATTTTCATATGTTTATATGTTTATACTTTCAATTTATATTTTATGGATTTACTTGATTCGAAACTCGATATTGATCCCGATTTCGTATCCGGTCACCTATTTTTTAACCCACTTTCATTCTCAAGATTTTCATACGTTTATACATCTACTTGGTTTAACAAGTTTTGAAGTTTAATTTAGAGGAGCTCCATGGATATCGATCCATTGCCGAAACATGGCCGTGGTATTGCTGGACCAAGGACTGGGATGATAAACGCGTAGCTAAGTCCAGTGCCCAAATTGATATTATAACATCAGAAGTGTTTCATGTTATTGGTATTCTTTACTCTGTACAAGCAGAGACTCCCAGCCGTGTCAAGGTTGATGGCATAGCCTTCCGGTTGATTGAAGTCTTGTCTTCAATGAAGAATTGGATAATTATCTAGCAAGAACATACCACTCCTCTGCTGTATCTGAATGATGTCGACAGAGAAGTTGCCTGTTTTCTGGATTATCTATCCACCATTGAAGACCTCTTTGATCCGGCGTGGAAGAAAATAAAAAATTATCGATGATGTAACGGGAACCCCCATCGGGACTAAGACTGAATTCCAGAATATGAAAAATGAAGTGTTTGTCGCTCTCAGTATCCTCTACGAAATTAAGGCAAAAGGTCCCAACATTCTTACTGGTTTTCAAATATCCAAAATCAGTAGAAGAAAGCGTTGGGTTTTTGAGGACATAAGGAAAATTCATCTCGGCCACTATGGTGTGGAGGTACCTCTTCCTTGTCGAAGTACAGAGGTATGTGCAGTTTTACTTGATAAATTGGATACAAAATCAAGCAATAATGTCTGAGTGTGTTAAGCTGAGACTGAGGTGCTCTCATACATTTCATGTGGACAGTATAAGGGAATGGTGGCTTCACAAGAGTAACTGTCCGTTGTGTTGCAGTTCGGATTGCCAACCAGTATACTGTTTATCTCCTCATTCGGCCCATTTTGAGACCGTTCCGATTGCCGGCCAGCATACTGTTAATCACCTCATTTGGGAATCTCATCTCTGTCGAACTGATTCTGCTAATTCTTTTTTTCTAGAGACGGTTATTTAACTTTTTTTGTTTTTATTAGAAGATATTTGTTGAACTCAAATTCATCATCTTTTACATGGAGTGAGAATGCACTTTCCATGTTTGGATGAAGTAAACATCTCACACAAAAACCTATCACTGTCCTGCTAGATTGAAATCTTACAGTGAGAAAATGTATACTAAAGTCCAATGGACTGTGGTGCATAGTCTATCTGGGTCGTCACCATTCAATGAAATGGACGGTGATGGTGAGAGAGTGAACCTGATGTTGGCTTTGTGAATTTTTATATGATGGTCCGCCCTCTCTTACCACCATCCATCATTTCAATGGACAGCACCAAACCTAATGGACTATGGTTCCCTGTCAAAGAATATTTTGATTATGGTATAGTTTTACTTAGAGCACATACCTTCCCGCATGCAACAAGATTGAACAAGTCAAGAAAGCTAACAACAAACACGAACACAATCATCCACCTCAATGATGGATTTTCCACATCGTCTTGCCTATTACCTGGATAATCAGCTCTAATAAGTTCATATGTCCTCTGATCCAAAGGTAGCAATATGATCCAAAACCTCCGGTTGTAAACAAAGCATTACTCCAAACTAAAACAACTTTAGAAGTTGGGATTCTCTATAAAGAGACCATCTAACTTTTGTATGTAGAAGACTGGGGCCCGGTCCTGTCTTGGCCTTGGCCCATCGCTCAAACTGTAGTCCCAGCCCGGCCCAGCTCTCGAATCATAGTTGCCCAGCCCTCAGGCCACATAGTGTGGCCAGGCCCTAGTTTACTAGTGACGGGGTTGATCCCCCTTCCGAGGTAGATTTGTAATAATGGATAAGGGATACTAGACACTTCAGACCCGTTGAAATGCTTGAAACGCTATCTGATTTCTTACTGTGATTAAATTTGGGGAGGAAAGGATCATTATGGCAATGGTTTCAGCCTTTCTTTTATGATGATTTAATGATCCAATTCCCATCTAAAGGGCTCTCTCTGAAACATTCTTCACTTCTGTGGAGTAGTCTTTTAGGGATGCATTCTTCATTGTTTCATATGTTGATATGAGTGCATATTTACTTCCATTGTGGCTCAGGTGGAGGTGGCTAAGCTCAAGTTGAGTTAGTGAAAGATTTGGTTTATTGATTTTAGTTTTGAAAATTCGAATCAAATTCTTATATGTTGTTTCAATCTAGATCTGCAAAATACATCTATGATTCTATGATGAGGACCTACATATCTATGAACAACCTTGGAAGAATTAATGAGGGGAATATTTTGGTAGAAAGAGAATAAGTTTATTTATTTGGGATCTGATTGATTTGTCTTGAATGTAATGTGTTCATGTGTAAATCCATGGCAACACAAGGAAATTGCTTGGATAGTGAGGATTGTGGGCACAGTAACGACCAACTGTGAAGTTTTGTATAGGAAACAAAATTTCAATATCGACATATCACAGATTAATTGAGCTGAGGCATCCTTCCCTCTTAGTGCCTCTCAAAAACATGGGAAATTATCTAAGCAAGAAATGATTTACAGGCCATTTGTTATTTTTGGGCTCTTTTTTATTTAAAATAGGCATGATCATCACCTTCCTTGCTTGGATTGTTCCTTCTTGTTAACTCCTCGGGCATATTGATTCCATTTAAGTCATTTGCCTATGCGTATATTGGGAGTTGATAATGGAAGTTGCACTAATAATCAATTAATTTGGATTGGCCACTTTTTCATCTTGCTTCAAAAGACTGTTGGAACAAGAAATTTATGAAATATGTTTTTTTCTTTTAAAGAAAAGGTTAGCCCCTTCTGCCGCACAGGAGGGTTGGAACAAGAAATTTATGAGATGTGTTTTTTCTTTTAAAGAAAATGATTTATTCTTGTGGAGGATGTTTTAGAGACTCAAAAGAATGGAAAACATGGAAGGGCAATTTGTGATTGATGCATTCTGAACACAGTGGTCTTGTGATTTGATTAGGATTCAAGATTATTTTGCAACTTCTTAAACCTGGAAACAACCGGAGGAGAATATGTGAGCTAAGATTTATTTATTTTGACATGTATTTATTGTTGATCTCACACCTATAAACCTATCTTCTCTGTTGGGGGCTGAATCTTTAGTTCCATATTTCGTTTACTATCCTTTGCCTCTTGATGGCCATCCATGTGTGCACAGGCTAATTTCGTGCTTCAAGGTCTCACTTATTTACTAGTAGGATAAAGTAATATCTTTTGATTACTAGTTCTTAAGTACAATGTTTTCATTCCTGCTATGGTTTATTATGAGTGGCTTCTTTGATTTTCGGTCCTTGAAAATATGGCCTTTATCTAATTGCATTTGCCACTATGATTTATTTAAGAATGAGTTTCTAGGCCAACTTCTGGGAGTCCCAAAAGGGGATGCTATGTAGATATGCCTCCATTGTACTTCTAAAATTTGTGACTCATGCTGATATTGCTCTACATTGACATGGCAAATACTTGATTCATTGTGAAACTTCTGTTTTAAGCACATGTTACTGAATTTTTTGGATTGTATTTTTTCACACTTTGTCCAGGACTTCTCATAGCTTTTTTTTGTTGTTTAACCATTGAGCTAAATTATGGCCAAGTTAGTGAATTAACTTGACTTAAAATCTGACCTTGTTGAATTTGAGTTCTTCAGAATAGTTACTATAGGGAAAATTATTATGTGAGATGAATTTCAACTTGGAAACCACCCTTTAAAGCAAAGATGAAATCTCCATTTTTTAAAAGATCAAGGGGCTGTACTTTAGCACATAGTGGCTCTAGTTTATTCCCTTGAACGTGTAGGCTCGGAATCAGACCTAACCAATAACATTGTGATTTTGGTCTTACTGATCAAAACCAACTGGCCATATTTTGTTCTTGTAATGTTTGTTGTGAATTGGTGGTGTTTGGCATATAAGCGAGTTCTTTGAGGTAAGTCTTGAGTCTTTCAGGATAATCCTAGTTCTTCTATTTTATATGTTATGGCCATGACATATGATATATTATTGAAGAACATATTTAAACACACACTCTTATGGCCATGTGTAGCGCCGACCCAATAAAACGTTTGTTAGAAGGTGTGAGTTAGTTCAAGTGGAAGACTCAAAATGGGCAATGGGTTGGCCCAAAATGATATGGTTGGAAGTTGTGAGAAAAAATATGGAGACTTATGGCCTAACTGAGTGTGTAACCTTTAATAGAGTAGAATGTCGGACCAAGATTTGTGTAGCCGACCTCAATTAATTAGAAAAGAGCTTTGATGACGACTCAATGCCTTTATGTTATCCTTTCCAAACTTTATGTATGGTGTTTTGTTCTCACGAAGAAAACATTTGCATTAGTAAATATTTAACTATTGTCTTTTAAGGAGTGGTTTTCCAAGTTATAGATCGATTGTCCAATCAGTATGTCCTTGGGAACTGCCATACTAGGGGTTTTTATAATCATGTTGCTTTGGGAATCCCATAAATGTACCAATACTTTACTTTGGTAATGAGTTAAACTTTTTGTAGCTGAAGTGCTCTTTGTTTTGTTTTTTTATCAAAGTATGTATTTTTTAGCTCAATACTATATTAAGTATTAGTATATAGAATTAGGCAAAAACCATTGGGTTGTAAACACAATTTTCATGCTATACAAGAGATAACATGATTGGGGTGAGATTTGTTTATTTCATTTATTCATGGAAAAAATAATAAGGTTGTCAACCTAAAATGTAGAATTAAAGTGCACCTCTAAACTCTTTTGAAAAAGATTGTGTTGATATTGGAAAAACATCTAATTGGTTATCTCGACATCAAGATGTATATAGATGGAGAAAAAAGATAGATTTCAAGTCCTAAAAATAGTATATTTTGTAGCACATTATCTAGACCGTCCATTTTCAAGATTTTCATATATTTATAGACCTGCTTGATTTGAACCATTTTTGGAGTTTAAAAGTTCATAATTAGAGATAAAAATAAATTCTCTCACCATCCTAAGAATTTTCGATACGAAAACTGCATCTCATGACCAAGTTTGAGATGCATCTTAATTTTATTGTTTAAGGCTGCAACCTTACTCAAACCACGCTATTTATTTATTTATTTTATTACGGTTGGGATCATATAGTTGTTTGTATTGCATTATTGTTTCTTGTTTAAGTTAGGATTTTAGTATTATCAGTTAGATTTTGCTAATGTAAGGAAGAAAGTCTCACAACTATTGAGATTGGACATACTAAATGAAAGTAACAACCCTTACTAGGACAATGTTTCCCCAAGCAGTTATGTAATTTTTAATTAAATGTGCCTATCCCTCTTCGATTATTTAGCATTGTCACCATAGTTGTTGGGTACGCGAATAGGAACGTTCCAGGATCGGGGGCAGGATCGGCGGATCGAAGCTATACTGAAGATACATGTGTTAGGGATCGATATCCGTATAGACTCAAAGGTCAGAATCGAGGCCCATATGTGTTGGAGATCGAGCTCCTTTATTACATAGGATTGATAATTATTATATAAAGGTGCAAGATCCTATACGTAAGAAGCGAAGTTCCCAAGGGCATTTTTTTGAGTTTCTTAACTCAGGGAGCGCATTAGTAAAAGTGATCCAACATATTATGGAGCGAAGAATAACTTTTATAGGAGCGAGCTCTATTTTCTTAAAAGACGAGTTCCTCATGTAGGTAATAGGAATCTGTGGCTTTAAAATGTAGCTCCCGCCATTGTTAATCAATATCATGTAGGCTTAGTCTGGGAATGGGGTTGAGGTCAAGGTGGTAGCACCACTTGTGACTCGACTACCGGTCTTGGTCTTCATTCCTACCAGTACTAATCACTTTCGAAAACGACTAACAGTTTCAAATTGCTAACCCACAGGTAGTGTTAAAAAAAACAACATGCAGGCTTAGTCTTCTATGAAATAAATAACTAAGGAACTTTAAAGTGATCCCATATTGATGGGATTTGGATGCCATATATGGCGATGCTTGTGTTCCGTTATTTCGGAATCTAGATCCCAATGCACCCTGGAGCGCGAACCATAAGACTAGGGGTTAGATCTTGTAACGTGCAAGAACGTGAAATTAAATTGTAAGGAACTCGTTCCCTTATAAGATGGAGCGAGATGCCGAAACACTAAATTGAGTTTCAGATGAGATCCGTTTGAGGATCGCAAAAATCGAAGTTCTGCAAGGGATTGTCTAGCAAAAGAGGCGATCCCAGTGACTATGGTTGTCACCCATATTAATATACCAATATTGTAAAATGTAGATAACGTGATAAGATTATGATTTGGTTTGATCAAGTCTAATTAGCTAGTCTGGTCAGATCATCATAGAGTTATAGCTTTACAAGTGTGCAGGTAGCAAAACTCTTATGTTGTGGCTTAAGCCTTATGGACCAAGTTTTTTCAGATTTGAAGACATCATGCTTCTATAGACCTTTTTTCTTTTGGGGGCTGGGGGGTTAATTGAAATTTATTATATTTATAGAAAGAGTATTGCTAAGATGTGACTGTTGAGATGAATGAGTGGCAAGACAAAGATAGAGTCAAAAATGAATATATTTGAAGGAACTCAAGCGAAGCTTCAATAAGTGATAAAATAAAAAAAAGTAGACTTAAGATGTTTGGTCATGTGTAGTATCGACCTAGAACAGTACAATTAGGAAGGTTGATTATTTTAAAGTTGAAGGCTTTAAAAGACAAGGGTAAGGACCCAAAGGGTATGAATGAAAGTTTGACCTTTATAGAGCAAAATTATGGAACAAAATTTGTATAGTCGACCCAAATAATTAAAATAAAATTATGAAACAAAATTTGTATAGTCAACTCAAATAATTAAAATAATAATTGGATGATGATGATGTCATTGCAAGTAGCTGCATTATTTCCTTTTCAAAATATCTATGTAATAATTTTTTAGCCATAGAGATTACTACGGACTGCCCCAATTTTAAAAAAGGTCTGGTACTATGTCATATGGGAGGTGGCTATTTATTCTTGGTTATTTACACCAACTGGCAGATAATATTTACTCCTTTTTCTAATTGAAAACATACAACCCTACGTTTTAATTAAGAACTAACAACCAAATCCATAGCATATGTTTTAAATGTTTGTGTTGTACTCTGGTTAGAGTTGACTGATTAGAATTTTTTTTTTTTTTTTTTGTTGTACTTTGGTTAGAGTTGACTGATTAGAATTGTTTTTTTAATTTTATTTTGGTAATTTAATAGAGAATATAAGTTTTTATCGATTTTTTAAAATAGTTTAAGAGTTAATTTTTTGAAAACTTTAATAAAGTATTGTCAGTAAGAATAGAAACCACAACATAGTGACTAGGGTATAGGTATGTTGTACACTAATTAGAGTTGATTGATTAAACAAGGTTGCATTTGTCTTGAAAAAAGAAAAAGTAGCAACCTAATTTGGCAAGCACAAGTCAATTACGACGTTCTCCAATCGGTTTTATTGGGGTGGCAATCGGATCGGGTTGAATAGTGGGATCCGGGTATGGGACCGGGTCCATATTTTGGACTTGGCGATTGGGTTCGGGTCCGCCATCAACCTATTGGGTCGGGTTTGGGTCAGAGTCGACCCGACCTGACCTGTAATAAAATATTTAAATATATATAGTATATAAATTTGGTTTTCTTTTTTTTTTTAATTTTTAGGACCGGGTTTGGGTCGGTTCGTAATTGTTCCCCGATCGGGGTCCAAATCACTCGAACCCAACCTGGGTCAAGGTCGGGTTCAAGTCCATGTAAAACTTGGTCAGGTCGGTTCCCTATCCTTTCGGATCACCCTACATAGGACGCTCCAAAAGAATCATATGGAATTGCCATTGTTGATTCAGAAGCGTTTAAGATTGAAATCCACTACCCTCTTAAATTGATTTTAGTATACATAGCTGGTTTGTGATACCGAGCGGCCGTTTGGGTACCTGGAAATCTATTACATGACAATAGAGTATAAAGAAATATGATATTTTCATAGTTTGGTACACTTTAAAAAAAGAAAATGGGAAGAGATTACGCGAGATTACCCAAGATTTCTTTAAAAATCATGAAATCTATTCCACGCGGTAAAAAATCTATTATGCAATTTGACGGATAATCTTTAGAAATCTTTGCCCTATCTTGTTTAAAAAAAATATTTCTCTCGTCTATGTTGTATTGTATAATTATTAAGGTAAATAGAAAATAATATTTCCCTAGTCTATGTTGTATTGTATACTTATTAAGGTAAGTAAAAAGTGAAATTAGGAATATGTAATCTAAATTGATTCGAACTTAATGCGGAACACTTTTTTACTGCAATCATAATAAAAAAATTTATATATCCCTCTTTCCCTGTAACCCTCATCTAACTCTCATATAAAAACAAAAAAAAATTCTACATCCCTGCAATGGAATGTAGCCCTCATCTAACTCTCATATAAAAACAAAAAAAAATTCTACATCCCTGCAATGGAATGTAGCCCTCATCTTACTCTCATATAAAAACAAAAATTTTTAATAATGGGTAAATGAAAGTAGGGGAAATCTAAATTGATTTGAATAAGTGTAGAACTAAATGAAGCACAATTTTCTACTGTATTCGTAATAAAAAAAATTCTACATCCCTCTATCCCCAATTTGAGTTGTAGCCGTCATTTGAAACTATTAGCTCATATAAAAATAAAAGTAATAAAAATAATAATGGATAATGGATGAAAAATTACACAACACAATCATAATAAAAAATTTCACACAACATAATCCTCATAACATATTAATAAATAAGATACCTCTTTAGTCTCCTCCCATGCTTCAAAATTTATACTTCAATTACCAAACTTTCTAGTTTACTAATCAAACTTCTTCCTATTTTTTAATTTATACCATAAAGATTTTGATTTTGGTATAACAAATTTATTGCTTATTTGAAATTATATATAGAGACATTTGAAAGACACCTCTAAAAAATAAATAAAAATAAAGCTTATCACAATAAAATCAAGTTATTCCAATCATATTATTCCAATGACTTATCATGTTGAAAGCAAAGTCTAATCATGTTAGTTAAACATAGCCATATTTTTCATATTTGGTTGGCAGTGCATTTATCATATTTCTTTGAGAGATAGCCAAATACTAGAAATGTATTTCCTAATTTACATCTAAATACTACCCAAACAGTGACAATCCATTTGCAGGTAATGTATTACGTAATAATGTATTAGACAAGTAATATATTTCACAAACAATATATTTTCAGGTATCCAAACTGCCCTTGAGACTTCAAAGTGAAAACTCATAAAAGTTTTGCTTGGGATCCACATGTACAATTTGGAATTGCAGGACCACTATAAACCAAAAAATTTAAATTTTAGGTTTTCCAATTTTAGGATTTTTTGCCATAGTCTTGAAAATTCTGGGCACCTGCCGATGATGCCTTCGATAATTATTCAGGAATCAACCTTGTGCCGTTGAACCTGGTATTTATGAATCACTTATTCGAATCAACAAATTGTTGATCGCATCGGTGGCCACTGATCCTCTTCCCAATAGAACCGGGAAATTGCGTAATTCTGTGGAATTTACCCATTTCTCGAGGAATTGGACAATCCCGATTCTTTATACTTCTGAAATTGAAAAATATTATTTTCAATTAGTTTATGATTAATTTTTCACACCAGAGAATGATCTGATCCGGCCTAGACCATTATTCCAGATTGGTCTAGTGGGTAACCAATCTAGTCTCCTTATTTGGGTTTTAAAATGCTGGTTGAAAGTAAAAGGTTTCCTTTCCGGCATTTCCTATAATACCCTAACCTTTAACCTGGATTAGTGAGGCCTATAATATTCCAACCTTAAACCTGGATTGGTGGGGCGGATCATTCACCATGATCTGGATCTAGTCTGAATTGGTCCGAACCATTATCCAGAAAATACTAACAAAAAAATGATAAAAAATTAAAATAGGGGCTTATGGGTTAGGGATTTAGATAAGATCTTAAAAAACGTTAGATAAGCTTAAAAGAAATGACTCATACCTTCCTAAAACTGAATCGATCTTGAGCGATTCTCATCCAGAGATGATCCGGTTAAAAAATCACATAATTTTAAACACTAAAATAATGAATATAAATGGAGAAAGTCTCTCTCTTTGCCACTTAGACCTCCTTTCGGTATGAGTTACTTTTCACAATGGAGGGATACTGCAAGCTAACAAAGTTTGGTTATTATAATTAAATTTTAGCTTTGCTTTATTTATACCAATGACCTTGCTTTAGCTGATTTTGTGCCCTTGCCAAGCTAAAGCGAAACCAACTTTGGAGGATTCTTTTCTAAGAAATTCCTTATAGCTCCTGGTGTACTACTGCGGAGGGTATTGTACACTTACTCCATAAGGCAAAGACTACTTGGGAGAATATTCTTTCTTTGAGCTTTTGGATCCGCCATATGATCAAGTATTTTCAAGAAAATGAAAAGTTGAATTTTGTGTTTCTAAGCATTTAGATCTAATTGTCTGATAATTGGATGGTCTACATTCATTTTCACGACATTATTTATTCGAGGCACATGTAATTGCCTATATTTATTTATCACATTACGGATCAGGATTCGTGTAGCCGACCCCAAATGTCAGATCAAATTTTGGCTTAGACCCGGTTTTGTTTGCTGCTAGCTACCGGAGTCGGGATGGGCTGCTGGGCCCATTGTCTTCTCTAATGAAAGGATAAAGACATCACATAATTAGTGTAAATACCATGTTGTGCATATGGTAAGAAAGATCAATACTCCTACGATTGGACATGATATGGCCATTTTGGGTCGTTTGACTGGCAATCACGAGTCATTAACCTCATTGATTACAATTGTTCTCAGCCGTCCGATTTGGAAATGTAAGTTTAAGTTGTGTATAGTTTAGGACTTTAGGCACTATCGAAGTCCCAAGCGTAATCACTATTAATTTGCACTTAAGAAAAGAAATCCAAAACAAATTAATTAGTTAAAGCATTTGTCTTACACTCTGTTTTGTTCTTTTGAACATAATTTCTTTTTGGAGCCTGCGTACTATGCTCCTATTGGAACATACAATACGTTTACTCTCTTCATTGTGTGCAGTCAACTTTGATGCGGCCCGATAAGGTCCAGACTTGACCCAGACCTGTTCGGTTTCAAGTCAAGTGGATCCGGACCTTACCCCCTAGGTCCTAATTATTCCTCCTGCTAATAGACCCATTGCACATGTATCTTTCTCTTGTTCTCGTAAATAGAATATTCATAATTTGGTTTATGCGTGAAGTCCATTGTTAATAACAATATTTAAAGAATCAAACTCCTGCTTTAACTTGCCACGGGCCCGGGCCGGGGCCCAAGCCGAACCCAAGCACCCCTAATCCATGTTATATTGCAGGACATTTAATAAAAAAAATTAAGACTCAGGCAGTCTCTGCGTTTTAGCGATCTTCCTTCTGTTGAATTTCCAATTCGGACCGACGATGTTTTTTAACGGATGCTTGTCCAAATCCACTCTAGTTTCTGCCAAAACCATATCAAACAAGCAGATCTGGCTCAATTTTGATTCCATTGTACTGGAAAGGATTGATAGTTTATTTTGGCTTCTTGATTACCAACTTTTTAATTCGTTCCATTAAAAGTGAAACAATTTTATAAGTTTTTCCAAAAGTAACAAGGCTCCATGCATATCATATTATTTTAGGAAAGCATACAAGCAAGTAGGCATACTCCTAACTTAAATAATAATTTTCAAGATACGGAATATATGAATGCTATGCTCAATGGATATCTATTATGATCACTTAATCACAAACATATTGTTATAATCTTGGGTTTATCAAGTACTCAAAGTACAACAGCTGGAAATGGTGTGATCTTATCTTGCCTTTATTTTGCTTTCTTTAAATTAATCACAATATTCAAAAGAAACACATGCATGTAGGGGCACACATTTGAAGGCCAAGATGAAATTTTTGAAAACTTTTTTTTCATTGTCAGGAATTTACAGTAATTCGAAAAGCTACACCTCAAAACCCTATCGGAAAATGCAGTTGCCGCAGAAGTATTCCGTTAAGATGCACCTCGGAACCTTGCGCTAAATGCAATTGTAGCAGTAAAACTCTTTCTTTTTTGTTCCGATCATGAAATTTGAAGCTCAAAAAATCATGCGGATTTGGCAAATTGTAAAAGCTTGATATAAATAGTCCAAATAATATGAATATTGACACCAAGATAAATGAATATTTCTGCAACGCAATTGCATTTTACGACCGTTTTTGAGGTCTATTAAATACAACCTTCTGTGGAATGAAAATTTCTAATAAAGGGCAATTATGGAATTTCAGGAAAATTTAAGAAATTGCAAGAGAAATATAGAAAGAAAAAAAATCTTGTCGATATCTAATTTTTCTCCCTTGCACATAACAACTGACATTTTTCATTATTTTTATATATTTACCAACTATAGTTTGTTTACTTTCAAGTGTAACTTATTTATCCAAAAGAATTGCAAGAGAAATATAGAAAGAAAAAAAATTCTTTCAATTCTAAGAAAAGTATCTTTTGTGAGGCTGTCATGGTTTTCTTACTCCCAAAGGAGATGGGTTACATGAATCCATGGCCAAATTTGGATGGAATATTTGAAAAACTGGGAAAGGTGGGTAGGAAAGAAACCATCTCAATTTCTTCAATTATTGAACTCAAGCTGCATGGTGGGTACGATGAGAGAGAAACTGCTTTGTGTGCCAATTATTGAAAGGGGAAGCTTCTCTCTCTCTCTAGAGAGATGAAGGTTATTTTCTAGAGAGAGAGAGAGAGAGAGAGGAGAAAAGAAAAGAAAGTCCATGGTGCACTTCTTTCTTAAAGTTGCACTCTCAAACACATGCAAATAATGCATTGCTTTCTTTAATTCCACCATTGAAAGCTCCTTTAGTTTTTGGCACCTTTTGGAGTGCATTTTGCACGTCTAAAAAGGCCTAGGAAACCCTACCCTGATTGGCTTCCTACGCAAATTTTGGTTCTCACAATTGAATAAAATCTAGCCGTTGCTTTTTCAAGCCGCCTACCTAGCTTTTCCAGATCAACGGCTGTGATTCATGATCAATTTACCAACTACGCAAGAGTGGAAAAAGTGTACCATGCGGTGTTTTTGTATTCTTCAGAAACAAGTGCACCATGCATTATCAAATGGATGATACGATACTTCGGCATGTCACATACTAGAAAAAAGAAGTAAAATGCACCTCAAAAATCCATATGAAAAGGTTGTTTCCAATGTAAAAAAAAACTGTTATAATTGGCGGTTTTGACCTCGATAGATATATATATATATATATATATATATATATATATATATATATATATATATATATATATATATATATATATATATATATATATATTACATTTCGTAATGCTAATGTTAGACTGTCTATTTTACAAAAAATTACTTTATCTACACCATTTTTTAAGCTTTAAATATTTAAATATCATAATTAAGGATTGAAAAAAAAAAAAAACGAGAGGATATCAGAAAGGTTTTCAACAGCAAAACTACATCTTTTAACAAGATAGAGGCAAGCCTTACTTTGATTGTTTGACAAACTTCACCAATTTTTAAAACTTAGACATTTCTTTTTTTACCTTCATCCTTGAAATCACATTGTAGGGTATTTAATTTCATCTAAAATCATGCCTTGGTACATCTTACAGGTATATCCCGCCATAAACATTGATACTCAATCAATGCAAATACTAATGTAAAAGTATACAATAAGACTATTTCTAGTCGTAAAATAGAGATCACAATTAATCATCACCATTAAATGTAAAACTAGATATTGTATTTATTTCATTGACAAGAAAGAATAAATTTTAAAATTTTTTTTTTCAAACTTTGTGTCATACTCAAATAGGCATATTTCACATGAGATGGTTACAAGTAATTGTCTCCTTATTTGGTCATTAGTCCCATTACATACAATCTTATTAAATGTATTCATATGTATGACATCGTACGAGCGTCAACCTTTGCTTCCAAGTGAACGGTGGCCATTTAAGTGCAATACCTAATTATTGATATTCACCGGTTAATCTTCATCGTCCATCATTAGGAATGGACGGTGGACGTCTACGTGCTGTACCACATATAAACCCCCAATGTACACTATAATAATTGACACTAAAAGGAAAAAAGCAATGAGCATCAGCCGTAGATTCTCGACAGGCAATGGTGATTAACTGCAACACCAGCGATTGATTTTCTCCCGGATGCGAGTTAGTCGTCCATCACCCCATTATGGGGAATAGACGGCAGATGTCCATTTTGTGTACCAACACACCACTTGTGTATAATATATTGAGAAGGAAAGGTATAGAAAGAAAACCTGGGCTTTTGGCTTAAGAATCAAGCAATCACTATGGAAATGGCTTCCAGCTTCAATTCTTTTGCTCTTCCATAAAGGGCTGGCTATATATGCCACACATTGAATTTCTCTCTCTCTCTCTCTCCTCTTTCTATGTGTCCATTAAATCTAGGGCCCCTTTCTCTCTCTAACCTAATGCTTGTCTCTCTCTTAAAGTACCCAAATCTAGTGTTCTCTCTCTTCATACCATCATCTTATGTTCCTGTCTCTCTCTAACATACCAATATACGATCTAGTGCCCCATCTCTCTCTAATATGGTGCTCCTCTCTCTCTCTCTCTCTCTGTTAACATACCCAAATTTATTGGCCCCTCTCTCTCATACCAACATCTATTGATCCACCCTCTCTCTCATAATCTATTGGTCCACTCTTTCCCAAATCATTGTTCCTCTCTCTCTCTCTCTAATCTAGTCTATTTTCTCACCTACCCAAGTTGGGTGTTTTTCTCTGAATCCAATCTCTCTCTCTCTCTCTCTCTCTAAATCTAGTCTCTCTCTCACATACCAAGTCTAGTGCTTCTCTCTCTCTCTCTAATCTAGTCTGTCTCTCTCACATACCCCAGTTTAGTGCTTCTCTCTCTATCCAATCCCCCTTTCTCTCTCTATAAACTTTACAAAGTTGATATTATCTGGCCCAGTTTTGATGGACACAATTCTTGGAGAGCTGGAGACTTAGAGAGGAAGAAAACGAAAGTGGGTTTTCAGAGTCTCTTGTTGAAATTGAAGGTGTCGGTTTTTGATAAATGAGGAACTGATAACATCAAAAACCAGTACAAAACAGTACCAACAAGAAAACCCCAAGAAAAAGACAGAAAACTTCAGATCAGATGTTGGGTATCGTTCAATTTCTATAAAATTGTGAACAGATCCATTAATAACGACCCATTGATTGGAAATGAGACAAAAAGAGGATCAGAGCGATGGTAAGTAGAGAGAGAGAGAGGATTAAAAAAAAGTTGGCCATGCTACGAAAGGAAATGCTTTCAAAGAGAAACAATCATCTGCTTCTAATGAAAAGGAAAATTAGATATCCAAAATATTACATTTGAATAACCATATTAGTTAAATATTTTCTCCCTCTTGTTTTTTCTCTCTAACTTACATTTACAGAAAGCTTCGTTGTCTGCAGAGATCTCATGTACAGTGAGAGGAGACAGGGATTCATGGACTGATAAATCATCTGATATATATTTACAGTCACCTCAAATCCACAATTGCAATAAATAAACCATCCATAATCTTCTTCTTCTTCTTCTTCCTCTTTCTATCTGTAACTCTCTCTCTCTCTCATGCCCTGCAAATAAGGAGCTTCTTAGCTTCGAGCCTCCTTTGATGGTTCACCCTCGCAATGAAATCCTCAACCCTCTTGTTCAGCTCATCTGTAGGCAACCCACTCTCTTCTTCTCCCTCACCTTCATCAGTTACCCTCTTAACCTCCTCTTCATCTCTCTCTTCTTCTTCTCTCTCTGCAATCTTAGAGACCTCCACGACGGAAATCACCTCAGTGGCAGCCGGCCCAATCACCTTCTCGGTGTTTTTCTCTCTAACTTTCTCCACAACAGTGGAAGAGGCTCTAATGAAGCTTTGATTTCTCTTGATATACTCCTCATAGAGGTCTGGTTTCCCATTGGATGAGCCAACAAGCCTGGATTCACCAAAGAGGAAGAGGACTATGCCATTACAGAGCACAAACAAGAAACCCGGGCTCATCACAAAGTTCGTGAGCCTTGGGAGAAGAACAAAGAGGAAGAGAGCCGCATAGCGGTAGAGAGAAGGGAGCCACAGTGGGCTAGAGAGAAGAAGGCCAAGCAAAACGGCACAGACAGGGTAGAACAGCAGTCCCCCAACGAATTGGTTCCTCTTGTACTTGTTCATGGCCTTGAGCTTTTCTGCATTAATGGAATCCATGATGAATGAACAGCAAAGGAAGAGAGAGAAAGCAGGTTGTAGAAAAGGAGTTGGTGTTGGTGGTGGTGGTGGTTTTTTAGTGAGAGAAACAGGGGGGGATAGATAACTGAAAACAGAACTGGGGTGGTGGTGTCAGAGGAGAGAGAAGGGGTCCAAGGTAGAGAGAGAAAGCGGAGAGAGAAGGTGGTGGATTTTTAGTGAGAGAAAGAGGGTTTGAGTTTTAGAGAAAGGGAGAGACTTGGAGAGAAGTCGTAGAGAGAGAAGGATGGATGGGAATCCGACTGAAAATTGTTGAGGGGAGTGAGCGGGGTTAAATAGGGAGATAAAGAAGCGCTTTTTCTCTCTCTACAAATGGAGAGCTTTTTGAAAAGCTAAAAATAAGAGAGGGAGAGTGGGGGGTTGCCGGCCTTATTTTTTTGTTATTTTAGCTTTCCACTCTCGAGAGTTTGATGGTTTTGAATAGGACCACAAATGGGTATTTCCCGTCTTTTAGAACGCAAGCCCTTCACGCCTCATTTTAAGGGGCCCTTCTCTTGCTTGCTCGAGGAGGAAACTAACTCAAAACCCGCTTCCTTTACCAGCTCTTCTAAGGCAGTTTTCACTGTGCTCTCTCTCTCTCTCTCTCTCTCTCCCCCCTAAGGAATTTCCCACTTTAGTTTCTCTCTCTGGTTACAAAAGGCAGTTTTCACTTTGGTTTCTCTCTCCTCCCCTTTCTCTCTCTATATTATAAGAAAATGTTTTTTTTTTTTTTTATACGATGGTGTTAGATTTATTAATGAATTTATTACAAAATTACAACTATAGAAAGGAAGCCAACTCCGAAGAAATAGACACCGCCCCCCCCAGGGGAAGGATGAGCCCCATTTAGCTAATCCATCATACCTAACATTAGCTTCTCTGTAAATATGTTTTAAATGAAACCTGCATAGAATCACTATTTCTATAAACATGTTTTAAATGAAACCTTCATTGAATCACTAATATCCATGATTTACAACCGCATGAATCTCAATGTCCGAGGTAATCTTTGTAGCTCCTTGCACCAATCATTTATTTTTAGTGAATCCCCTCGGCAATTAAATAATTTCCAATCGGCTTAAAATCTGATTAGCCATTTTACTTCCAAGGGTTCATTATTAAAGAACAACACCACATTACTATCGGTTACAATAACTAGACATTGAGTTTCCTATCTTGTAGATTACAAGATATTGAGTTTTTTATTTTATGGGATTATATTTATAATGAAATTTATTTAAAAAAAACAAAAAATGTAATTTTATAAATTTTTTGTAAACCAGAATAATCATTATGAATGAAGTACAAGTTTACCTTATGTGAACATACTCTATCTCGTCACTATTTCTTTCATTATAAATTATACACGATTAGAATCTCTATGTAATCCTCCCTCTCCCACAGGTCTCAAGTTCCCAAATATCAAATTTAGTTTGTAACATTTCTACGCAGGAAGAACCCATTTGCCTTTTAGTTGGAAATTTGGAATGCAATGGTTTGCTAAATTCACCAAGTTCAGTGGTGCATCAACCATTGAGACACCCATCCTTCTTTTGTAACCAAAACCAACTCCAAAATGTATATGGGACTTTGCTTTTAATTTTATTCTCATTCAAAATAATCCCATCAGAAAGTCTTCTATTCATTTCTTTCCATAACTCCCATAATATGCCTCACGAAATATTTTCCAAATTGTTTTTCTAGTTTTGAGCAATTTGGGCAAGTTGAAATGCTCAATAATGTCCTTATGGCATCAAAGAACATTCTATCTTTTCTACCCAAATACAAAAGCTAAAGGAGCAATATAAAAAATAAATGATCTTGTATTTCCTCATCTTCTTTACGCATCAAACAAATACTAGTCATAATATTATCTCTCATCACAATAGGAATCCTACCTTCCGAACCCCTCTTTCTCTCCAATATGGAAATGCATTGAGGAATTTAGCATGTGTGTGTTATATATAGGGCATCAACCTTATACTATATAGGTATGGTGCACCTAAAAAACTAGCAAAAAAAAGTTGTTTCGGTGCTTGGTAATCTCGACCTTGAGATATATGAATATGATAAAAGGTTTTCAAGTCTTAAAAATATTATGCATCTTGTAATACATTATTTATATCATCCATTTTCAAGATGTTTAAATGTTTACGGATCCGCTTGATCTACACTATTTTTGGAGCTCTAAATTTTATCATCAGTGACAAAAATGGATTTCAGGCCATTAGAAGGTGTTTTTTTTGGCACTAAAACAACGTCTCTCGATAGAATTCTGGGGTGGATTTTGTTATGTAACCTACACCCATATGCACACATGCACACACATAAGAAGAAAAGTTCATTTTATTAATTTTCAAAAAAGCAAAGTATTTCAGTTAGCAATGTAAGCGATGAACTAAGATTAATACTTAATTGGTGCTCAAATGTATATCTGATTGCCAATTGACAAAAATAACAAAGCAGAGTAAGTTCAAGATAATTATGTAGAGATTTTTTAATTCTTTTCAAAGATTATATAACACAGTTATGCTTCATTTCCTTCATAAGTTCAACGTTTTGAAGTTATTTTTGAAAATCACCCTTTCACTATTTTTAAGAAATTAGAGTATTCTCCAAAACGTTTGTGTTATAAATGGAGCTTTGCCAACATTAATTAAGGTTAAAATATCAACGAGACTAGATCTCTTCTCTCTTCCTCCTCATTTTCTCTCTTGTTGCTTACCCGCATGTGCAAAGAACATTTGACTTTGGTCACTCTCTCTCTTTCTCTCTCTAAAATTTTGCATTGCACAAAGATCCTCAAAGTTTAGGTTAATATATGAAAGAAGCCATGTGTCATCTCATTTCCTCATTGTCTCTCTTATTACTCTCTCGAGTCTGATAAATATTGGAATTTTGAGCTAATATCTTTCTTTCAAAAATTTTCTTTTTGACCGAACATCTTTGACGAAAACTCGATATCAAGGAACTGGCATCCACTGCTTAAGGACTAATAAAAGGTCCCTGAATTTTTTTTTTCTTTTCCACTAAAAAAAATAATTGCCAGGGGTGGCAATGGGCCGGGCCAGGAGGCCCCTACCCTAGCCCAACCATAATCCTCATAGGATCGGCCTTGGCCCGATCAAGCACTAATCGGGCTAAAAAAGCTGTGGGCCAACCATGGCACTAGCCTTATCTGGGCCTGGCCAAATGAAAATGGAAGAAAACGAAACAAAAGAAAAAGTCTGCACGGCCGGCTTAGCCCGTGCCCAGAGCGAACCCTACCCATAGGCATTGGTTACCTGGCCCTAGTTCGTTGGGCCACCCGGCCCATTGCCACCCCCTAATCATTGCCGACATTGAAATATGATTGTGTTGTTAATGCAGCATGACAGGGGCAATCCAGGTATTTTAAGATGCCAACTGTCACTCTTAGCATAGTTAATGCAGCGAAATAAGGTCCACAACATTTAGTCTTTGATTTGTAGATCCAGAAATATAATTGTTTTTTTAGATGTCATTTTTCCTTCACATAAGCCTCTCTCTCTCTCCCTTGAACAAGCAAAGGATATTGTAGGGCCGCGGCTCAATAAAGCCGCACCCAAAAACCGGCCACAAAATACATTTCTCGTATCAATAAACTTTTCGAATAGGTCATCTCAACCTCACAACCATGATTCTAATTTTAAACCTTCGAAATGATTTGTAACATATAAGGTAGGGACACTAAACCAATGTTCGCAAAATTGAATCAGAATGGTCAACTGGACAAGGTCCAAAAACGGTTTAATCGGCCTAACTCGAAAATCAGTCGATTCAAACGTTCTAATCGAACAAGTACCAAGTAGTCAAAAAAGTGTTGAAAATAAAAAATATACATAAAAAAAAAAATCTACTAAATTATGAAAAACATATAAAAAATGATTAAAATAAAAACATTCAAATAAAATTGAAAATTAATGAAACATGGATTTTAACAAATCGAATTTGAATTAAAGTGAGTAGTAATGACCAAAATAACTTTTAATCTTTACCATAATGTAAATAACATTAAAAAATGCTTTACAACCCAAATTCTTTATTTTGAGAATTTATATACATTTTTATAAAAATTTTTAAAATACCAGTCGATCACCAAAACCAGAACTGGCCAGTGGCCAGTTCCAATCTAACTAGGCTGTTGGTGGTTAGATTGCCTGATTTTCCAACAATGCTCTAAACAATCAAATTAAGGCGGACCTCAAAAATTCAATAGAAGAAGTTGTTTTGACACCCAAAAATCCTTAAATCGATCATCTCAACCTCAAGATGTATGGAGAAAAATATATATTACAAGTCTTGGAAATATTATATCTTGTAATGAAATTTTTTTTACCGTCAATTTTTAAGCATTTCAAGTTGGCATAGATCTGCTCGATCTACACGATGTTTTAATCTTGTTTCTTCTAATTAGAGATGAAAATAAATTTTGTGGCCATCACAAAGATTTTTAGTATTAAAATAATAGCTTTCAAGTTTGCATACATCTGCTCGATCTACACTATTTTTTAATCTTATATCTTCTAAGTAGAGCTGAAAATAAATTGAGGCCATCACAAAGATTTCCAGTATTAAAATAATATCTTTCGACATTATTTGAAGGTGTGTCCACTTTGATCGTTTAGGGCCTCAAGTGTATACAAATCACACCCTTTTTAGAATCATTTATTTGAAAAGCTCCCAATCAAACTAATCATTTTTAGAGCTTCAAATTCTGATGGTAATGGTGAAAACAAATTTCCAAACCATTACAAGGTTTCTCACACCATAACTCCATTGTACATTACGTTTTGGGTCCGTCTTCATCGTATATTGTGAACCTACGGTCCTACCAAAACAACACCTTTTGGACATCTATCCATGCTTTTTGCTTGTAGAAAGAGAATTGGCGCGGTAAATATGTATTTGAAGAAGAATTTATTTTATTTAATTTCTTTCCCCTAGATGTTTGGCTATGTACGTGGCACCTATTTTGCTTTAGGGTATATCCAAAATTTTTTGTGTGAATCGTTTATATTTTTGAGTCATTTTCACCTTTATATTATAAGGGGCACGTGGCAACCATCCAATAAATTTTTAGGCAAAAGTTCACTTTAGAGACAACACATACCTTGATGTTTTTATTGGCCTCTTGCTTCACTCATTTACCTTATACTAAGTACGTGGGGGACCCTGGCTCTCACACGTGTAACACACGTGGTACTTAAACTATGCTTAGACTAAGCATATACATCAATAATTGCTGATTATGTTGATCTTCTGGGTATATTTCACTTTTTGGTAAATTTCATTTGTTTCTTAAATAGTGAGAGGTAACTTAAACTTGTTACACCCTCTTTAGGTTTAGTTTGACAATTGATTTTAATTACATAGGTGATAAGTACCGTACGGATGCACCCATCAGTTCAAGTAAAAGGTTTTAGAGACGGACGAGCTCAAACGTATATAATTGCAGTAGTGAAAAAAGATATAAGGATTTCGAATATCACTGATGTTATGGCCATGTACATAAAAAAATGACAAACTAGAATTCGTTTGACTAACCCAATTAATTAGAAAAAGGGTATATATATATATATATATATATGGAAAACATTTATATAAGGTAGTAACCTTAAATCTAGAAATAAAGATGAATATATCGGAAAAAGTTGTTTTAATACTGAAAAACCCTTTAATTGATCATCTCGATATCAAAATGTATGAATATGAAAAATATATATATTTTTTGAGCCCCCAAAATAGTGCATTTTGCAACACATTTTCAAAATTTTCATATGTTTATAGATCTACTTGATTTTAACCATTTTTTGAGTTTAAAAATTTATAATTAGATATTAAAAGAGATTTTGGGATAATCCTAAGAGTATTTTCCACCAAAACTACATGTTAATTGTTTAAGGTTGCAACCTTATAGAAACCACACCTATATATATATATATATATATATATATATATATATATATATATATATATATATATATATATATATATATATATATTCTTGTTTGAGGTTCCTTTCGTGAGGATAATGTGTACACTAAGAAATTGATTATGAGGAAACTAAATTTCCCTTATTACTTCTTAATTTTTTTGCTTCTTGGGCCAAAGTCCTACTTAGGAGGATTTTCTTGATCTAAAATTACGTTCTCACTTTAGATTTACTAGCTGAGATTCTAATTCCTTATCTAAAATAAGAATTTTGAGTGCTTATGTACCAAAAATGAACCTCCCAAAACTTGGACAGTCCTTGTTCAAACTCTGATATATAAATTTTCTAATGTGCTTTCGGAGTGAATCTTGTTACAATATCATTGAAGATGTCAAAAGATAACAAATTACAATTAAAAGTGTTCCTTTAAATTTATATATCAAACAGGTATGTCCTAAAAAAACATAGAAATTTTCCAAATTACCCATATTCATTCAGGTACATCCTAAAAAAGAAACAATTAAGGGTACTTTGTTCATTTTAACTCCAAAGAAGTGTTAACGAGTAATTATTTGGGATGAAATTAATTAAGTACTTTCATTGTTCTGGCTTACCAATACTGAATAGGAGCAATTTGAAAAAATTTTAATATTGTTTTTAAGGATCTACTTGATTGATATAAAAATCTAAAAGTATAGTCTTAAATGTAATTTGTAACCTTTAGATACCTTTAAGAATATTATAAGGGTTTGCGACCACTTTTTGATATTTTCGTTTCCTTTTTGTTGAGTCCAACTATCATTAAAAACTGCCATCCCTATAAAGGTTCTTTTAAGTAAATGTCAATTTTGCAATGGGAAAAGATTCCAAGCGAAAGCAAATTGCACACTTACTTTGACAACCAAAAGCTTGTAGGGATTTGTTTCACTTCGTAACTTGCATATCTCACCATTCAACTCAGATCAAGACAGAAAAAACAAAAATTGCATGCCTAAAGGGTAAATCCTTATATAAGGGTGAGGCTCTAAACAATCAAATTAATCACACTTCAAAAATTCACTAGAAGAGGTTATTTTGATGTTAAAAAACCCTCAATTTGATCATCTCGACATCAAGATGTATAGACATGAGAAGAAATAGATTTCAAATATTAAAAATAGTGCAATTTGTAATGTATTATCTAGACCGTCAATTTTCAAGTGCTCATAGATTGAGCAAAGATTTTTAAGTGTCCATAGATTTGCTTGATCTACACTATTTTTTTAATCTTCAAACTTTATAATTAGAGATGAAATTAAATTTTCAGGCCATCATAACACTGAAATAACATAATTTTCACTATTTAAAGGTGCACTGTACTTTAGTTGTTTAGGGCCTCAGCCTTATACAAACCACACCCGACTTAAAGTGGTTAAAATAAATTCTGCGCTGCCAGCAATGAGTATAAACTGTCCATTGATAAATAGTCAAATTTTGGTTTTTTAGTACTTAAAATCAAATGTTTTAAATTATTCATTGGTGAAAGAAAAATAATTGGAAAATCTTAGATGAGAAAAATCCTCCCAAACTATTCACTTACTCGGGACTACGTGGACATACAACAGTGAATGAAGCTGAGACAAGAGCTCTTTTGGAGGGTTTAAAGATAATAAAAAATCTCGATGGCCAAAAGATGATTAAAGGTGATTCAAGCAATGTCATTGCTTGAGCAAAAAGAGAAATAACGCTACCTTGGAGATTATGCTGTATTTTCAATGAAATCTTTTTAATTTTAAGTAGTGGTTCTTTTGAGTTATCTCATTGTTTTAAGAAGGCTAGTATAGAAGTTGATGCTTTAGCAAAAGATGGGGTGCACCAATATTCATTGGTGGTTACATCCTTTTCTTCTTGAACCGCATTATAATCATTCATAGGTGAATAAAATTCATAGTAACTTATTTCAAAAAAATAATCCTCTCAAATAGGTGTTTTGCTTGCTCATTGCGAGAGCAAGCATACTCTGTACTCTTCTGAGATCATGCAATAGAACCCCTTATTTGACTGAAGGAGTAATCTTTTTGGGACATTATAGTAAATACGAGCATATAGCATGCTACTGCAGGAGCATATACTATACACTTACTCCATCGGGTGAAAGACATACACAAGGATTTCTTTGATATGGAAGCTTTAGATACACCTAAGGATCAACAAATAACAATTTGAAGAAAAAAAGAGGGGGAAGGGGGGTCGGTGAAGCTGAGATTTTGAATTCTTAAATACTTAGATCTTACCATCCAATTTACCATCCAGGAATTGGATGGTCTCTTTATTTCAAATCTTCGATGCTATTTTTTTCTCAAACTTTGTTACACATCCAAGCTATCAAATTTCTTATCAAATGGTTATAAAGAATTGTGACCACCTTGTATCAAAAGTAAATGGTCACATGGTATACAATCCCTATTTTTTTTTCAAGTGCAAAAAAGATGTGCTTGATTTTTATATTCTTTTTCCTTTTTTGGTTTAACACTAAGTTGATGAGGTTATATCCCAAAAAATTAAAGGCCCAAAGGTACTCCTAAAAATGAATTTATTAGAAGGCGTAAAGAGAGGATATACTGCTGAGGGAGCATAGAATCTTTTGACTTATGTCCCTCCTATTCTAAGAAGAAATGATGGGTATGCTCCCTTTTGCATTGCAAAGAAATGGCTCTTTGCTCTTTAAAACCACAAGACCAGGAATGGTGTGATGAGTGAAGATGTAAGAACAAAGACGCAGCCCCCTTCAAACCATTGTGCCATAACAATCTTCCCATTTTTCCTCACTTTAAATATTTCTAGTGGGCCAAAGGCTTGAAAATCTCTTTAAAAGCTAGATTCTTCTTTCACAAAAGCAACATACTTTCACCCTTTTGAATTATACCTTGATGACATTTCTTCCTCTACCAAAACTTCCTCCAATTTTGAATAGGTCTTCTCGTTATTAAACATTAATTTTGCCCCCCAACATAATTAAACCTCTCACATTAAACTAATCAATCCAAACATTTTGATAAACAATTGTACAAGAAAGGACATGTGGGAAATGCATCACAATTTGCTCACAAAATAAGTGGAGAAAATTGTAAGATTCTCCTTTTGAAAGGGACCAAAAGAGTTCTAGGGTCTTCAAAAAAAGGAACAAACAATGAATTCCAATACAGGATTCTATTCAGCCCACATGTTGTCTATGCTTTGGTGTGGAATCAAAGACAATACCATGTATGCTTAGGGTTGATATTTAAGAAAATTAGGAAGGTGCCACGAAGTTTAAGCATGTGTCTTGAGAAAACATCCCATGCACCAGTGCCGGGTACGAAATCATCTCGAATCCTTTTTGAGGAAAACCATTGGATATTCATTCCTTTTGGCTAGATGTTCTTCATACCTACCAGTTTGGTATTCGCTCGAAATAGGGGTGGCAATGAACCCAGACCTAACTTGGGACCCAAGGGTTAGACTCGGGTTTGGGTAAGGGTCTAAAAATTAGACCTGGTGGGTCAGGTCCGGATCCAAAATTTGGACCCCAACACTATTTGGGTCCAGGTCCGGTAATATTTTTTGGATCTCAGTATATGAAATATATTTAAATATACATAAATACATAGATATTTTAATTTTTGGGTCAGGTCCAATTGGGTCTGGGTCCAGGTCTAGGTCCCATATCATTTTTTCTGGTCCCAGTCGGACGCATGCCCGATCTGACCTATTGCCACCCCTAGCAATATCTCAATGTTGTCAAGATCAGATTGATCATCAAATTGATGCGGGGGAAGGGGTAGTCTAGTCATTAAAACTGGTTTGCCTATCAGTTATGCTAGTTAGACCGGATTTAGAAAGAATAAACAAAATATTGTGTTTATTTTAAATTTAAAAATATATAATGTGTTAAAAATTTGCCCAATCTTGTTTAACCGGTTTAACACGCGACGCCCACCAACTAAAATCCATTAAACATTGTTTTTAACTAGCTTTCCGCCAAACTGAGGTTCCGACCCGATCTGATATTGACAACTATGGTTTCCAGTAGTTTAACAACTGCTTGATATTGGCATGCAATGTTTTGAGTACCACCTTTGAAGAAAACCATATTGATATTCTTTTTGGTAGGCGTTCTGCGTACCAGTACCCGTTCCGGGTACTTTTTGAAGGAAATGGCATAAATTTGAACAAATACCAAAAAGATGAAACAATGAATCGATAATGGTTTTTGAACCCTAAATCTTCTTCAAAGAAGAGGCACATGATGCCACCTAAAAAGAAATATTTATGTGGCTGTTATATAGAAGCAATAAAAAATGAAAAGCAAAGAGAGGTGAGAAAGCGATGCTTGTTTGTGAACTAGAGAGAGTGGGATATTGCATGCATTGGTTTTATATGTTTATACAAGTTCCAATATTCACATTGATCATAACTTTTTTTTTTCTTCTTTTTGGAAAAGTCATCTTGATCATGATTTATAGATTAATCGTCTATAATATTGCGTATATTTACTTAGTCATAGTCAAGGTTTTAAAATTCAACGATATGAATCAAAATCGATCGATCCGAATCAGATTTGGAGGTGGATGAACTGGATCTACCAATATATCGGATTACACCCGATCCCCCCTGGACAACGGCTTTACTTTAGCAACATGTAGAATCATCGAATCATGCGATGAGACATAGTGGGATACGGTTTGAAGCATTTCTTAGGCTTTTTTATTCCTTTCTCTACCACATTTTGGCATTTTGCAATGAATAATTTGTACGAAAGCATTGTATTATGACTACAAAACAATATTTTCAGAATCAAACATGTATAGAAAAAAATTTCGATCAATTGAAAGGGCTGTTTTTTCACGGGTTTTAAAATTTCTGCCATTCTTTCAATTAAATCTTCAATACCGAATGTTTTTTTTATGAAATTGGGTGCTTTGGAAAGATAATCGAAGCCTCTACCAGATCTGTGTGTAGGTTTGTTCAATCTATAAAAGATTGTGGGTCGATTTTCGCTCAAAAGGCTGCTGTTGAAAAAACAAGAGATTGATAAAAAATTGAAGATTATGATTGATTTATAGCTCGTTTTAGATCAAACTGAGTTTTGGTTTTTCGTCACCAAGGCTTCATTTCTCAAATAAAATTGTTAAAATTTATTTATCATTATTTTTCTATCAAATTTTTCTTGCTCGCAATAAATGAAAAATTTATGGATATGATATTTCTCACATTCTTTTGATTAAATATTTTGTAATACTGAATGCTTTGATGAAATTTGGTATCTTCAAAGATAATCGAAGGCGTTACCATGTATGTGCATTGATTTGTTCGATTATCATAAGATTGTGGATCGATGTTTACTTGAAATGTTGCTCGATTTTAGAGGTTTTGGAGAAATCGGTTTTTCTAAAAAGGTACTTATTTTTCTTAATAAAGTTGTCTTTTGATGAATATGGGAATAAGTATTGTTTCTATGTTTTAATTATCTTCAATTTTATCTCGTGACTTTATAAATTTTAGAGGAAAAATGTTGGGTTTTGAATTTTTTCTTTGAATCTTATATTTTTTCTTTTAATATTGTAGTATTTTTATCTATTTTTTAATTATTTTTTATAACATTTAGACTTGAATGCATAAGTATATGTCGTTGCCTGTTATTATCAATTCTTTTAAATAGTCTAGCATGTCCTTTTTTTTTTTTTTTTTTTTGTTTCACGATGAATGTTACGATTTGTTTATATTTGATCTTTCTCTATTTTTCTCATGAAACAAAAAAAAAAATTTTGTTACTAAATGGGAATAATTGGTCTAGAAAATTTGTTTATCTCATATTTAATTGTTTATCTGAAAAAAATAATTTGTTTATCGCAAAAAACGAACCAAATGGGAATAAAAAAATCATGATGATGCCTATATCTAGCCATCTCACTAAAATAAATGGCTTATATTAGTTGGTCTAAAAAAACACTCTAAGGTGTTTTTTCAAAATTTTCTTTTTTTGTGATTGTTCTTTAGAATGAAAAAACTGTACATTTAAAAATTTGTGTCAAACAATTGTCTATAACATGGTTTTAAAGATGGTTGCATTATACTACTATACAACCATTCATGAAATTATCCTCTACTATACAACTGTTGCATGAAATCATCCCTCTGAGGAATGATTTCATGAACTGTTGTATAGTGGTATAATGCAACCACATCTCTAGAAAACTATGTTTTAGGCATTTGTTTAACTCCAAATTTTGCACACACATTCTCTTCATCCTTATAATCAATCCTAAGAAGAAAAAAAAATTCAATTTATAACTCAAAATTAGTATCCTCCAACAATGAATTGCAACCATCCATTTGGTAAATTTCAAGATCTAGGACTTAAGAAATTCAAAATCACGCTTATCCTTTTTTTGTGATTGTTCTTTAGAAAGAAAAGAGTGTACATTTAAAAATTCGTGTCAAACACATGTCTCTAACATGTTTTTAAAAATGGTTGTATTATACTGCTATACAACCGTTGCATGAACTCATTTCTCATTTGTAATAGCATATCTCTTTGATGGAGGGCTTAGATGAAAATACAAAATCATATAATAATGCAAATAGGACATTTGGATTACTAAATAATATTTGCTTGTTGTACTGAATAAAACAAATAAAAACGTTCTGTTGTCCCTAGTAAGTTCTCAATCCTTGAACCAATTTTCTTTTTTTGGAAAGGTTTATGTACTTCCCCTACTACGTAGAAGGTATATGCTTCCCCCAATTCAGACCAAGTGAGTCGCTTACCGTTTGATCTAGATCTGACGCTTTAGAGTATTTTTTTTAAAAAAAATTTTATACAAATTGTATGAATATGAAATTTGATACGTGCTATAGTTTCAATGGTACACACCTAAAAAAGATATTAAAAAGAGTTTTTTGATAAAATATAATGACCAAAATACCCTTTAAATATTTCAGGGGTATTTTGTTCATTTTATTTTATTGAAAATATTTTTTACGTGTGCGAGTTTAAGAGAGGATTTGACAACCAAAATTTGGTCTCAAAATATTTATTTTAAAAAAAACTAAAAATAAAATAATGTAGAGACGTGACATTGTGATATGGACCATCTCAGCTGTCCATTAAGAATGGACGGTTGGATAAGGAGAAGTATAAGTTTTATCCTATAGTGGAAGCATAGAAAGCTTGCCCTTATTTTTTTCCTTTTTAAGTGCATGATAAAGTTCTATAAATTAGCTCTGTATTATGGAAATATAGTATTAAGATGGATTTAATTATGAGTTAGCTCTCTACTACTAATATTATGAATTCCATTTTAAAAATTACTTTAGAAATTAGAAGAACATCTTCAAATTACATTAGAAATTATCTTTTTTAAGCATATTTTTTATGCAATATTGTTCTGATGAAGGATGTGGTTTGTATAAGGTTGAGGCTCAAAACAATCAAAGTAAGGTGCAACTTCAAATAGTGCTGAAATAAGTTGTTTCAATATCATGCATCTTTTTGACGGCTTGAATTATAGAATTTGAAGATTAAAAAATACTGTAAATCGAGCAAACCCATGAACACTTAAAAATCTTGAAAATCGTCGATTTAGATATACATTACAAGATGCACTATTTTCAAGACGTGAAATCTATTTTTTTTATATTCATACATAAATCTTGAGGTCAAGATGATCATATTTTTCAGCATCAAAACAACCAATTATATAAACTTGTTTTTTTTTTTTTAATGTCATAAAGTATATTAGTGTTGTTATTTTTTTAATGAACTTTATTTACTTAGATGCATTAGTTTGCAAACGTGTACTCCATTTTAGTTGTAGAGTGAAGACAATATATTTCTTTATATTCGTATTTTTTTCTTAAAAACTAAAAAATAATGAAATGATTAACATAAATCTAGAAAAAAAAACATCTCAGTATTCACATATTTTTACAAAATAATGAAAGTACACAATGCACCACTCTCAATTTGTTTTATAAATTCAGAAAACACTATTTTTAGATATTTTTAATGATTTTCAAAACTGTTTTTGGGCATAAACCTGCCAATCCGCCCAATTCTCCGATTAGAATTGTCGATCCAACATTTTTTTTATGCAACTGATATGTTGCCGATCCTTTTTTTCAAACCTTAGTCATAATCATCAAGTGCTAGTAAATCATATATACCCGTTCTAAGAGCATGCCCGCACACACATGCACATACACACACATATAATGAATAGTAATATAAGTGGAATCTCAGTTGTCAGATCTTTATCGGGCAGTTGAAAATATATATCACTATCCGAATTTTAATATGTTTTCAATAAATTATATTGAGATGAAATTTTAGGTGTATATGCTTGACACTATTGTGCACCATATATATATATATATATATATATATATATATATTTACCATTATTTCAAAAATACCTTGACGTTTCTATTTTATTTTATTTATTTTTAAGTAAAACAGTTCATTTTTTATTTTTCAAAAATCAAAATAAGTCTAAATTCAGCTTTTGAAAAACCGAAAATTAGTTTCGTCCATTAAACCCATTTGCCCGGCTTCTCTCATCGTGCCCTAACTTGTTTCACCGTAATTTGTTTCATTTCAAGTTACCCAAGCTATTTCATGACAATCCACGTACCCAAACGGCCATTTAATGATCATTATCGGAAAACAAAATTCGAACTTTGTATTTTCTAACACTTTAGATCCCACCCTGAAAAAATTTAGACAATCTTCTATTCAGACACCATTTGTGTTTCTAATAAAAAGAGACCTCAATTTAGAAATTATTTTAATGAGGTTAATCTATGGATTAAAAAAATTAAATCCCCAAAATGTGGGGTGCTAAAATTTCTCCTACTTTAGGTTTTACTTTCATATTTTTTATATCTTTATATTTCTAAAAAAATTATAAACGAATTGAAACAATACTTCATTATAATTTTTAAAACTGAAATATAGGTCGTTACTACAAATTAAAAAGAAAAAAAAAAAAAATTCAAATATTCACCGCATACCAATAAGCATACCAATAAAAGCTAAAGTGCAAGTTCTATTGGACAGTTACGAAACCAACTTTATTCTATAGAACGAAATATTTGGTGGACAAAAAACAATATACCCATAAAATAAGTATAGTGAAAATGACGATATTGAGATTTTTTCTTTACCTAAAAAAAAGTCATATTAGGGCAGATTTTCAAGGCTTCGATCCTTGGTTGAAGAGAAATAGGCGTATTTTTTAGAGCTTCTGTTGGAAGTTAAATAGTGTGAACGATAAAAGTTTTCAAAATGTTTGGTCGTGATTTTCTTCTACGAAAGAAAGTTTTGAGATTTCAAATATTGATATTCAGTTGATTGTGAGGAATTTGTTACATCAACGGAGTTCTAAACCTTTAATTCGATATCATTGAACCCCACCCTATCCTGGATGTTTTAAATTGAATTTTGATGGTAGTTCATTGAAAAACTCAAGACGTGCTAATGTGATGAGAGATTATCAAGGTGTAAAAATAATCACTTTTTATGGCCTGTGTGAGATAACTATAGCAAGCCAAATAAAAATGTTAGCTAGGCTGTAAAAATTAAATCTATCAAAAGATCGCTGTGATCAATCCACAATAAAATTGCGGCTTTGAATCATGTTTTTAAGAAAGTCAATGAGAAAAGCAGACTCGCATCCTACGTTGGTGTTCAATTCCTTATCTTTTTAATTGTTGCGTTTATATCTTTTCATTATAACTGTTGGGTTGATTGAGTAATAAAATCTTTATGATCTTGTAAAAGAAAAAAAATGAGGATGTTAATATGACTTAACGGAAAAACAAAAAGGAATAGGAATCGAAATGAATCCATAATAAATAAATAAACTAATAATAATAATTTATCACACCAACAGATAATAAGACGAAAAAAAATAAACTTAAATGGACGGATCATATATGCCCAGTACAACAATTGTTGGAAGGTACAAGTTAATTCAAATGAAAAAAATTGAAAGAAACGAAATAGAACTAAAAAAACGTGGTTGAAAAGAGTCTGAAATCAGATCAGGAATGTTCTTTTGTTTACCATAGAACCCCGCTTACCGCCTCAATATAAAGAAAAGAAATGTCCTAATTGCACCTCTATACACTTTAAGGGGAAAAACAACCTCCAAATTGGAAAACACTAATCGACAAGATCTAAACATTAGAAAACTCAAATTTCATTTTCTCCTGAGAATAATCATCTAGTGATTTTTAGGTAGATTCAAATTTCATATTAAAAGAATCCTTCCAAGTAGGTTTTTTAGACCAAAGTAAACTGTACTCCGGAGGGAGCACATGGTTCGTGTCCTACACAAAAAGAAGGATAATAGTTAACAATATAAGAAATATATTCGGTAAAACTATTTGTAGTTCATATGATCATTATAATAACATAGTTATGGGGGCCATCACCAGCAATCCACGGTGATGGAGAACGTTTGTTCTCACCCTTCAATCAATAACTTGGCCAAATTAATTAGGAACACATTTCTATAATATGCCGTCCAAAGGTATAATGCATGCGATAGTACATCTAACAATTGTAAATGTTTTCTTGGTATAAATACTATTTTTAGTTTTTAAAATATATTTATTTATTCATATTAATCATCTCCATATTAAAAATTATATATTCTTTAAAAATTAAGATCAAATTATAAATTAAAATATATATTTCTTGTCGAGCAGCAGCATGTCTCCATTATGTGGGCTGGTAGTCTCCGATTAATTATTACCGCTTATGTGAGTGTATTACCGCTTATGTGAGTGTGAGATAGAGATATGTAGGAAAAAGCTTACAACATTAACATTGATATGCAAATATGTTACATTTCTAAACCAAAATAAAGCATGAGAAAGAAACAATCCCTCCTCAGTAGGCCTCGTGCTCTCCCTGCAAAACCAAGTATACACCATTACAACTATACACCACTTAAGACCTCCCCAATTACCCGAAGCCATGAATCCTAGGGTTTACCCGAACATGATCAAGTATGACCAGATAAAACATGTGATTGCCGGGATCACCGCCATCAAATCAATGGGTGGATGGTGATGGTGCGTGGCCTATATATGTTACAAGCACTGTTCTATTTCGGATTCCACTCCCTCTGCATCACCATACCAATGGTGATAACTCTATTGACCAAATAGGTCAAGTAATATGACTGTACCCCTACCTACAATAACACAACAATAGGGCCAAGTAATATGGATCTAACCCACTTACAATAACACAACAATAGGGCAGGCCGACTTCCCTGGTGAAACCCGAGCCGGATCCAGGCCTATACAGGCACCTTGGACTTGGTAGTTCTAGTCCAATCCTGGTCGACCGGGACCTAATTGTTCAAGGTCGAGATCGACTTGAACTGGACCTGACCCTAACCTAACCCATTTACATCTCTGAGGGCTAATGGAGAAGGAACTCACCGCTTTAGGAGAGACAAAATCGACGAACTTGTTCTTCTTGCCGGGGGAGATGCGGTGGCCTTTGCCCATGGCCTTATCGTATTTCCTCAACTGCTCCCTGACGAACCTCTCGTATATGAAGGAAGCACCTCTGAATTGGGGCAGCACCAACCAAGCTACAAATGCCACCTTCAACTGGTACCATATTGGTATCCTAACCATTCACCACAAGGCAACAATTAATTCCAATTTGCTTCTAATCAAACAAACTCTCTCTCTCTTCCTTCACACGGTGAAGGGATATATTTGATGTGGAAACTTTTAGATCACCTTGTTCAAAAAAAAAAAAAAAAAAAACTACATCTCATTATCCCTCAAATTTCAAGCTCTTGAGAGAATTTTAAAGCTCTAAATAAGTTTTTTTTCGCTTGCAACTAATATTAGGAATCGAGATTGTGAGATCACAATCATTCCCGCTCATAAATGATCTTAAGACCTCAAATTATCTGAAATCTTTCGGTCAAATAGATCGTGAAGCAATGGTCACGAAAGACCGCAATGGTCACGAAAGACCATCAACCTAATCAATTCCCTTTATTTAACATATTGAAAGTTGGTCACGAAAGACCATCAACCTAATCAATTCCCTTTATTTAACATATTGAAAGTTTTAAACACAAACCCACTTCTGTAGGTAACCCTACCATATTACAAGTAACCACACGATCCATAGAAATAAAATTTATTGGGAAATTTATCTAAATACTCCCAAATTTTCAACAATTTAACATTATCCTCTTTTTTTCTACTCCCATTCATGGTCGTATTGCTATTTTAAAACTAGATAAAAAAATTGGAATAAAATACTAAATAGCCGATCTCTCGTGTCTATTTTTATGTATTCTCATAGCTATTTTAAAACTAAATAAAAAAATAGTGTCTATTTTTATGTATTCACATGATTATTTTAAAACTAAATAAAAAAATATGGATAAAATACTAAATAGCCAATCTCCCGTGTTTATTTTAAAATTTCTAAAGCCAAACCGTCATTGTTGAGGACATATATAAAAAACTTGTTATATATGTTCCGATCCAGAACACACTCCTAATATATATAAAAAACTTGTTAATTTCTCACTACAAACCAGCCGGTTCACCGACAAAACTAACAAATCCATCAATGTACCAACAATCCGACTCACTTTTTATCTTTCGATTCCCTATCTATAAAACTTGCCTCCCCTTCAATGTCTTAATATGTCCCATGTGGACCTATTGCACATGAGTTTTCATTATCTCCGCTCTCTCTCTCTGTTCTCTATCTTCATCCACCGATCCAGCCCTATTTACAGGGTGCCCTATCCGGGTCACCGATCCCTTTTCTAAACCTTGTTCCATACTGAAGAAACTAAACTATAAACCACATGACCATTGAAGATTTCTGTTCATAAGAAATTCATCATCATTCAACAAGTGGATGCATGGCGATGGAGGTGAAATTTCGTAACGACTCGAATCATGTTCTGGAAGAGCTTCCAAAACTGTCCATCCATTGATTTGACGGTTCCAAACCATTCATCCATTAATGGGACGGTGCTGACATCGATGATCATAGAAACGTATCGATCACAATTTACTTCATAATAAGAATGCCTAGGGCTGACAATGGACCGGGCCTGGCCCTAGCTCAGCTCTAGTTCCCAAAGGGCCCGGCCAGGTCTAACAGGGCCAAGAGGCATCGGCTAGGCCTGGCCCAAGTAAAATCCAGAAGAAGTAAAAGGAAGAAAACAACAAAAAAACGAGGGTCGGGCCAGCCTTGGTCCAGGCCCACCTTCAAGCCACATTTCATGGCCCAGGCCCTAGGTTTTTGGGTGGGGCAGACCGGGTGATAATCCACTTGTCAGTCCACCCGACCCAGGTAGGCGCTGGACCTGTGTTGGGCCTACCCAACTTGGTATATATAATTTATTATTTTCACGAGGACTCAGCCCCTGATCCAACCTAATCAGTTGGGCCCGGATCTGGACCTCACGGGCGAGGGTCAGGGACCCAAGCATATTGGGTTGGACCGACCCGTTGAGAGCCCTATTTTCTCCTTCAAAATCCTTTTCCCTCACAATTTCAAAATTGTTGTCAAGATTTCTTACCAGGACAACACTGGAGCAGCCACCATCTCCATTAGAGTGAGAAAGGAATAGAGAATCCAATAAGCCAGCCATTGCTCATCATCCAGTTTTGATGGGCTTTCAATTGCTCTAACTGAAGCATACCTGTTGCATTCAAATATTTAAAAAACAGGGCATGGAAAACATAGAGGAACAAAAATCCTAAATTTTTTTCCCCCAAAAACAGTAATCACTTTTGATGCCTCTAAATCTTACAAGGAAAAACTAAAATCCCAACTCTTAAACTAAGATGCAAGAAATCTACTTACAATGGGTATAAGAGCATCACAGAAGGTCTGCATGCCACAACAAGAAAAGAGAAGTATGGTCAAAATACACGCAAATTATGATCAAACATTTGAGAGAGAGAGAGAGACAGGCTCAAACTTCACTGAAGTAAAATGGGTTAGAGAGGAAAGAGAGAGAATATAACCAT
Organism: Amborella trichopoda; assembly: GCF_054954075.1. NCBI lineage: Eukaryota > Viridiplantae > Streptophyta > Magnoliopsida > Amborellales > Amborellaceae > Amborella > Amborella trichopoda. Next base: position 2,756,649 of record NC_142341.1, on the reverse strand, counting down.
GATTCACTCTAATTGAGAGAGAGAGAGAGAGAGAGAGAGAGAAGTACCCAGCAAGAGCATGGAGATGGGTCAACAGAGTCCAGAAAAACCCCATACTTCAAAATTTGCAGTCCTCTGGTCACAAATATGGCAGTTTTGAGAACGAAGATCAGTTCAACAGCGAAATGCGGACAGAAAGAGACAGTGGGGGTTACATGTGTATTTATTAGCAAAAATTTCGAATACTTTAATTGAGGTTTGATTTGTGGGAATATGGGAAACTGGAGAGAGAAGGAAACGAGGGTTACATGGCATGATCTGAGCAAGTATCGGATTCTGGCTTAGACGTGGCAGTCTAAGTTAAGCACCGATCAGATTGGCCGACCTTTTCACAGGTAAAGAGTTTAAATAACTTTGTTTTGTTGAAGCTTTGTTGATGTGGTTTCTATAAGGTTGATACTTTAAAAAATCAAAGTAAAGGTCAGAAATAGTGGTAAAATATATGGCCTAATTTTTTTATATTTAATTATAAATTTTAAAATTTTAAAAATAATATATATGTAGCAGATCTATAAACATTTTAAAATCTAAAAAATTGACCGTCTAGAAAATATATTACTTGATGTGCTATTTTTAAGACAAAAAATTTATTTTTTCTCATGTCTATACATCTTCAGCTCGTCGAGATGATCGATTTGAAGATATTTAGACATTGATACAATTAAATTTTTGATGTATATCTTAATTTGATGGTTAGAGCGTCACCTTTATATAACTTTTTAAAATAAACCTATGTTTTATTTTCATCTTTCACAAAAAGTAATTAAATTTCTTAGTAGCTAAGACACTTGTTATGTTTCTTACGATGATAAAGAGTAAGAGTTTTGAGAAACAAAATTTTAAATTTTGGCAAATTTTGATCAAAGATTTTGAATGGTACTTTTTTAAAGGGGCTAGATCATGGTAGTAGCACCCTTATATTTTAGTCACCACATTGTGGTTTCTATTTCCACTGACGCAACTCCCTCAACACCTCCAAAAAAAACTTGGTCTTAAATTATTTGAAAAAAACGGATTGGGGTTTTCTTCCCCCTAATTTACCAAGCAAAAAAAAAAAAAAAAGATTAAGTGTATTATTTTTTTCTCTTATCAAATTGGAGAGGAATAAAGTAAAATTTTGGCATCTTCTTTCATGTTGTTAAGTCAAATTTTTCTTTGTTTTAAAGGACATATTCCAAATTTACATATGTAAAAAACAGGGCTTTTTATTTTGGGAACTGCCTTGTTATTATTTTGGGAACTGCCTGTATAACAAGGATAAACCTTATTCTATTTTATTTTTCTGAAAACTATAAAATCATGGAACAATTCAAGGAGACCACTCGTGTTCATTTATTTGTCTTTGACATCTTTACTTTTATAATGTTTTTTCCATAGCTCGAACTCCCTTCCATGACGTTTTCTAGATCTTATACGCATATCGTTTAGATCGAGGATCGTACCAAGTGTAATAACTGGTGACGGATAACATAATTAAAACTAAGCAAAATACTAGGAGGGTTCAGTATTTGCGGAATGGATCAACCGATTCGACACCCGAGTTCGATAAAACTTGAGACCCTACAGTTGTGCCCAGTCTTGGTCAATCTAAATAGGAAATCACATATATAATACCAAGTTTTTTAGGACTCGATGATACAACACATATGATATATATATTATATAAGAGTAATGATCATATGAGACCCTCCCACACTTATGTGTGTATGACTTTAAAGGATCATAATTAAATTTAGTACAGATCTCTAAAAAATTTATCACATAGATTTGAGACTTGACTTTTCTAAATAATTGTGTCAAATTTAATGGTGATTCTCTGGAGTCCTACACACATGGGTGTAGGAGGGTATCATAGGATAATTACTCATTTTATAATATGTCGTCATCATTACAGTCTTTTTTTTCTAACTATGAGTCGGCTCCATAAATTTTGATCCGCCATTCTGCACTACTAAGAGTCATACCCTTAGTGAGGTCATAAGTATCTATATTTTTTCTCAGTACTTCCAACTATGTCTTTTTTGGCCTATCTATTGCCAGTTTTGAAACTTCCACTCGAACCAATTCGCACCTCTTAACAGGTGTTATAATGGGTATGTGTTGTACATTGTCGGCCCACCTAAACTTATTTTCTCTCATTTTATCATCTATTGGAGTCATACATATGTTCTTATAAATAAATCCATTTCGAAGTCTATCTCTTCTTATCTTGCCACTCATCCATCTTAACATTCTCATCCCAGCTACACTCATTCTATGGAAATATGTTTTTACCATCTACCATTCCCCCCATAACGTGAAACTAGTCTCACATCCGTCCTATAGAATTTATCTTTCAGTTTCGTTGGTATGTGTTGACAAATTATAAAAACTAGATATTGGGTTTTCTATCTTGTATATTACAAGATATTAAGTTTCTGATATTGAGTTTCCTATTTTGTGGGATTACTATTATAGTGAAATTTGTTTCCTAAAAGGCAATAATTGTAACTCTATAAATCTTTGTTAGACCAGAGTAATCCGTTATAAATGGGATATTGGTTGACCTTCCGTAGATATATATGTCTGGTTGGTTTTTCTCTCTCATCTCTATTTTCTTTATTGCAAATTTAACATGGTATCAGAGCAGACCGATTTATCAGTAGCTATCCATTGTTCATCGGGCGTTGTTTTGTCTCTCTTGATCTTGGTCCATATCTTGTGGGTCCCTATTTTTCTCTGACCTTGCTGTTTTCAGTACAAGCACCTAACTCTTGCTCCTTCAACTCTTGCAAAGTTGTATGAAAGGATCGTGTACCCCTCTGGGGTTCTTCCAATTAGAGATACAAGGTGGGATTCTACAGTCTTGTTGCTTTTAGCTTTGTGTTGCAGATCTCTATTTTCATGTCCTATCTCGTTTCCTTTGTGGTTCATGTCCTCCATGACCTTGATGCCATAACCTCTATTTTCATCTTGCATTTCTACATATCTCACGAGATTGTTTCCAATTTGATGCAACACGTTGTCAATAATTTGACCACTTGCTATTCTCTATTCACATATTGCCGTGATCTAAATTGCACGGGCCCTTCCCAACAATTTGATGCACAGGCCCAGTTCCGCCTCTTTAAGCAAAATTTCATCTTCTGAAAGCAAAAACACTCGGCTTTGTTGACGGCTTAATGGGTTGATATAGTGCCTTGTGATTCATGCGCAAAGGTCATTGATTCGTATTCTCCCTTGGCGGGCTGGATGCCCGGCCCTCTCTTTCTCTTTCTCCTCTTATATTCTGATCGAGAGCTTTTAATACGTAAATTGTTGGATAAATATTGACGTTATTTAGAGAGAGAAACAATATTGTTCATTGGGGTGGTTTTTAGGTTGTTTCTGATTGAGATGTCTTCTACTATTTAATTGTCATTTATTGATCTGGTAAGTCTTCTTGTTACCCTTATCTTCTAGTAAATGAGTGATTCAGAAAATAACTCCAACATGAAACTTAGTATTGTTCTTTTGAATAAACTTAATTATTTTACTTGGTCAAAAGTTGTTTCTCGTTCTCTCTTTGAAAAATCTAAACTTTGATACATAACTAGGAAGAAAATCATGAATCTTGGTTTTGAAGCTTCTAAATAAAATGTTGAAAAATCTCCCCTGGTTGCTAATAATAAGAAATATGAAACAAAAAAGCTTCAAAATAATGGTGGAGGTAGAGAACCCAACAGACCTATCGCTCAAACCGCAACCACTCGAACTCATCATTGTAATTATGATCATTATCAGCAACCAAGTAACAACAATGACTCTTCCTTTCCCACAAGATCATTCTTCTTCATTCTCAGACACAACTAGCAGGTTTGCTTATATGCCTTCCTGTGACATTTTTATTTGGATAATAGACTCAGGGGCCATAGATCATATGACTAGCAATTTACAGTGTCTATCCAACCTAAAAAATAATGAAAATATGAACTCTGTATCTATTGCCAATGGTTCATTTATTCCAATCCATGGTGTCGGTAAGATCAATTTCTTCTCCAAATACCAAAACACTGAAGCTCTTTTTATGCCATCATTTTCCTCTACCTTGATGTCTGTTAGTAAAATTACTCAGAGCATGAATTGCGATGTTATTTTTTCTCTTAACTCTACGACTATCCAAGACCGGACCACGGGGAGAAAGATTGTGAATAAAGACTGTTTCATGGGCTATATTTATTCAATCAGGAGAATAAGGATTTGGTTACTAGTCAAGATATTATGATATTAACAAATTGTGGCATTGAAAATTTGGATACCCTTAAGCTAAAGTTTTAAATTTTTTAATACTCTCTCTATCTTTAAACTCTTATTCTTGTGAAGTTTGTAAATTCTCAAAACAGACAAGACTTATTTTTCAGTCTTCTATGCATGTTTCAAATGAATCCTTTTATTTGATACAATCTAATGTATGGGGACCAGCCCCAGTTGATTCTTTTGTGGGCTTTAAATATTTTGTTACTTTTATTGATGATTGGTCTCGTGTTATTGGGGTTATATTTATTGAAATAAAAAACAGAAGTTTCTCATGTATTCAAAGAATTTTCCAAACTGATTTTCACTTAATAAAATGGTAAGATTATAATTTTATGGACTGATAATGGCATGGTGTATGTGAACAAAGTATTTTCTGAGTATTTATTGAATCTTGGTATTATACACCAAACATCGTATGTTAGAATACCTCAGCAGAATGGAGTTGCTAAAAAGAAAAATAGACACTTTTTCAGAAGCTACAAGATTTTTGATGTTTCAGATGCATGTTCCTAAAATTTATTAGCCCGAAGCTATTTTCACTGCTTGATATCTAATTAACAGACTTCCAAGTAAAATTCTTAAGGATAAGTCTCCCTTTAAAATTTTGAAAAATAGAAAAATTGATTTGTCTCATTTGCGAGTATTTGGATGTGTGTCTTACGTTCATGTGGTTAGGCACAACTGAGATAACTTTGATAAACATTCCATTAGATGTATCTTTATTGATTACTCTTCTACTCAATAGGGATACAAATGTTATGATCCCACTACAAAAAAAATGTATATTTTCAGAGATGTTCAATTTGTTGAAATAGAATCCTATTTCCATGGCCCATTGGAGAGTAGTTTGAAAAATAAGACTCAAGAGGAGTGTTCAAGTGGTTGGATTTGGTGGCTCCACTCTCAGCTTCGTTTTGCCATATTTATCGTGAGGCAAAATCCTTTGCTGACTCTCTTGCTAAAGGAGGGGCTTCATTGCCGGCTCCAACTATTTGTTCTGATGTAATTTATTTTGAGTAGATTTGTTTAATAAAATAAAGAATATTTGTCAAAAACAAAAAAAGACTTGTCTACCCTGATAATCGTAACACTAGATGAGTAGTAAAAGTACGCCGGAAAAGGCATATTATTTGGGTATGGGAGCGGTTTGTATAGAGCCTAGGCTCTAAACAATCAAATTAGAGCCTATATTCAAATGGTATCAAGAAATGTGGTTTCAATATTGGATTTGTGATAGCCTTAAAATATAGTTTCATATTTATTTTTATAAAGTTTAAAGCTTCAAAAATAGTGCAGATTGACATATCTATGAAACTTTTAAAATCTTGAAAATTGACGGTCCAAAAATGCGCTACAAAATACACTATTTCCAAAACTTGCAATCTATTATTTTTCTCATGTACATGCATGTTGATGTCGAGATGATAAATTTGAAGATATTAGGGCATAAAAAACAATCTTTTCTAGTAAAATTTTCGAGGTAGGCTCAAATTTGATTATTTAGAGCCTCGGAGTATAATAAAATGGGGTCAATGATGATACACGCCAACGTCCAAACTCCTTTTTAGGATAATGGGCTCCTCATTGTGTTATGTGTCATGCACATAGTGCTACATAACATAATCATGTTCGTCATAATACGTTTTACGAGTCGTGGTTGAGTGGATCTTTCCCATCTATGTCCATGGGGATCTTTATGTCCCGCCTCATTTGGGTAGGAGAAAAGACATGCAAATATTTAGAGCATGAGCACTGAAAGAGAAATGATCTTGTGATGTAGCTCTTGTACAGATAAAATTGCCTATCAAAAGGTAGCCTGTGAATGTGGATATCAACCAGGAGCATGATCCCTAAATAAACAATGAGATGCTTCCTCCACTCAATGCCAACAATGGGAGTTTCACTATGATCATTGCAGACAAAGGCAATGACTCGTTAGTCAATATCCCCGATTTTTCAAACCCTCCCATTTGTGAAGCCAGCTTCATCAGTTCTCTTTCTTGTTCGAATAGTCAAGCCAAGACCTCTGAGTGAGGATGGGGCATATGTTGAAAGTGAGAAGCTCGCCATAGAGGAGCTTTACAGGAGTGTATGTGGAAGAATTTCCTACAAATGTTCTAAGATAAAAAACCCCGCATTCATCTTGTTTGATGCTGATGAGCCCAACATACTCCAGGAGGCTGTGAATTCCTTGTTGTAAGTAAAGGGTGTCTTTCTAAAAGATTAGTTTAAATGCATGGATCATGAAGGATGATAGAACTATATGGAGGTGTAAATCCCAATTAGCGGTGAAAGAGTTCAATCAAACTAAAGGAGTGGACTATGATGAGATAATCCTTCTTATGTGAGAACGACCTCTATTCTCCCAATCCTAGTGGTTGTTTCATGTCTAGAATTAGAGCTCTTCCAAATAGATGTCAAGATTGCTTTTCCAAATGTTAAATTGATGGAGGAGATAATTATAGAGCTACTAAAAGATTTTGTTATCCAGGGCCTTAACTGCAGAGTATGCAATATATAGGGCCATAATGCCCTATAGATTCGAAATGATCCAAGACAACCACGACCTTTATGTCAAGAAGTACAAAAAAAACATCCAAATATTGCCTTTGTATCTCTACCATATATTATGTTAGCAGGGAACGACCTAGAGCAACATGTTATCACCAAGGAGTAGATGGCTCTTAAATTTGAGATAAAAGATATGAGTAATGCGAGCTACTTCCTTGGTGTTAGGGTACCACCCCATTTAAATGAGAATCATAATGTCCTATGGATTCGAAATGATTCAAGACAACCAATACCTATATGTAAAGAAGTACGAAAAAGCATCCATTTATTGCCTTTGTATGTCTACCATATATTTTGTTTGCAGTTAAAGCACATTGATGGAAGTGCAGCATACCACAGGGGTTTAGAGACAACATCACAATAAGAAGCCCCTTCCATGCTAAGCTGGGAAGGGGTTGCTTCCATGTTTTGTTGACCTCGTCCACAATCAAACACACCCTAAGAATACTTAGCATAGACGCTGCTATGCTTGGTTTGTAGAGCGATGATTAGGGTGATGTGTGCCACAACATGCTTTGGTCTCTTCCAGAATCAAACACACCCTAAGAGTACTGAGCATAGACTCTTGCTCCTCAACTCCCATCTCTTGCCACTCTTTGTAAAAAGAGAGGTGGTCATGGTGGAAAGTGCCACAACATTAGAAAAGAGCGAGAGAAAGGCTACTTAACCATACTTCTCTCTATCGATTATAAAAAAAAAAAGAAATCATGGGCACCAAATTATGATATTCGATTTTCAGTTACTTCTGCACTGTTCTTGGGATCAATTTTGCAACATTATCGATGACGTATAACCATACAAAAGAATCTTACCGCCTTCAAAAAAAAAGTAGAAAGACTTCTTTATTTCTGAAACCAAATGAAAAAATTTGTTCCATCATCATGAATCGGTAAAAATAAAAGAATTTATGTACCCTAACCTTGAATAGTTTTGGATTTCTATTTCTTTTAAAAAATTTATCAATATTTTCAATCTCAATCCCACATAATATAGGATTTTTTTATGTAGGTGATTTTGGATATCACCAAATCCAGCAATCTCTACGTTGATATCAAAATCACCTGCTCAAACTTCTCCACCTTGAACTTTTAATTCGAAACCTTTACTGCCACACCGACAACCCCAAAACCAAGCTCTGATAATACTTATTGTACACGAAACTTCTAAACCCGATGGGTTGATTTTTGATAAATAAAATACAAGAAAACTAAAGCAAGAAAGAAATAACATAAAAAAAAAAAAAATCAGATTTACGTGGTTCGTCACAAATGTGACTACATTCATTGGCAAAAACGATCGATGTTTTCTATTAAAAATAAATAAAATAAAATATAAGGCACTTACTTGAAAGAACAAGAGACATTAGAATGATAAAAAAAATTATTTGGCAAAAGACAAAGAATTCATAAAGATATACAATGGATTTTAGCATGGTGAACAGGTGATTTTAATATCAATGTGCAGATTGTTCGATTTGGTGCTATTCAACATTACCCACGTAAGAAAATCCCATATTATGTGGGATTGAGATTGACATTGATAAGTTTTCTGACAGAAATAGAAATCCAAAAAGTTCAAGACTCTTAGATATATCTCTTGGTTTTTTAGACATATGTAAACATCTATAAGAAGTTTTTTATTTAGTGTAGATTTCTAATTTTACATAAATGATGAAAGAGGAAAGAATATTTGTGCCCTATTTGAGTTGCCATATAAGAAATATGGCTTCTTTTAGAGAGAGAGACATGGCCTCTTATACATGAAGGACAAGGACAAGGCTTTTTTTGAGTTTCCTATAGAAAGAAACAATGCCATGGTACCTTTTACAGACTCATGTAGATTGAGACACTAGTCTCTTGTAAAGAAGCAATTTCCAAAGAAATTTTGGGTAGTTCCCCTTTTAATTAAAAAGGATGTTAGTTTCTCATTGCTCTCGCATCTCTATTAGCATTGTCAGTAATGATTGTCAAAAGTATAGAAAAGGGAGAATAACATGTGATGTCGGTCGTTAAAGTGGTTTAAAAAGATTTTCTCGACTGGATTTTATCGAGTGTTAGAAAGTTAACTTTATGTCCCAAAATCTTTGATATAACTTTTATTAGTATAATAGATTTCGATTTGTCGTGTCCGTAGATGTAGCCCTTTTAAAGTAAACCACGTAAATCTTTATGTTTTTGTGGTATGTGTTTCATGCTAAAATCAATCCATCAGGTTTAGAGCTTCCACAAATATGTTCTCATTCAACCACTGGCATGATTGTTAACAAATCATTCTCAATCAAGTTAAGCCGTGAAAATCAATCCATTCATCAGTATGGTCTGTCCCAGGTACGGTTCTAAAAGGGAATTGGTTCGAATCCCATTCTTGACAAAAACATTTCATTTAGCAAAAAAAAAACAAACCTTAGAAAAATACTTCAAGATTCAATTATAATTGAAACCAATTCATGTCCATTTACTACCTCAAGTAAAACATGATGTAAGAGTATTAATACGATCTCAAATTTTTGCGAAATAATCCTATAGTTAGCAAGTCGAGAAATAATAATATACCAGCAAAACAAAACATCCGCTAATAAATCGGTTTTACTCTAAAGAGTTGGATGCAAAAAATTGGATTAAAACTATGGATCACCAAATAATATGGTAAGTTAAAGAATCATGAATATTTCGGATTTGGCTCTAAAAAACAGCCTGAAAAAATAGGATATATAAAGAGATAACACAATATAGGATTATGATTTGCATTGAATAAGTTCATTAAAGGCACAAAACGATAAATTTTTCGGGAATATAATGCTTGGATATTTTTAAAAAAAATTTGAAAAAGAACAAAATACAGATTTATACCATTTCCATTACAAAAACAAGGCATGCGGCCAGCCCACATAATGTAGAAATGCAGGCTTGGCAATAAATATATTTTTAAATATAATTTGATCCTAATTTTTAGAGAATAATATAATCTTTAACATGGAGTTCATGAATATATAAAAAATAAAAAATTTGAAAACTAGAAATAATAATTATATTAAAAAAACGTTTGGACCGTTAGTTACAATCGTATTTAGATGGACCACCTATTTGCATCCATCTTTAAGATGGATGCCTTATACCTCTAGACCACATAATGTAGAAATGTGATTCAACTGGTATGAAACAATTGTTCTTTTTTTAAAGTCTTTAGAAAACTCGAAGTTCTTAACGGATTTCAAAAACTTAACTTTTTTTTTTTGAAAAAACTGTGTTTTAAACCGAGACTTAGCAACTATGATTCAACTAACAACTAAACTAAAACAACAAAAAAAAGGAAAAAAATTTGAATTGCATTATGAATGTGCCCAAAAATTAAATGTCCCAATATTGTAGAGAGACCATCTAGTTCTTGGAGGTTGATATTCAAATATTGGAGATATCAAAATCCATTTTTTGTTTTGGAAAATAATCATACGGTGATTGTTAGGTCAATCACAAAATCTCAAAAAAAAAAAAAAAAAACTCCCAAGTGTACAGTATGCTCCCACAAGAGCATAGCATACACACTCTAAAGTGAAAAACAATATCTTAATTGATAAAATTTAGGGAAAATAACGAGCAAAACCCCTAAAATTCACAGTTTTAAAATTTGCCTAAACTTTTTCCATTTTATGTTCCTACCCGCTTTTTCTCAAACTTTTAAAGGTGCCAAATTGCCCATATTTCGGATCTTCAACATAAGAATCTATACTTTTTTGAAATTTATAATTATTATTATTATTATTATTACAATCTTTGAGTTTTGAATATTTCAAAATTTTTCAAGCCAATAGTTTATTTTTTTACAATTTTCAGATTTTGAAAGTCCAAACTTTGCAAAAAGAATAAATTTTTGGGTTAAAAAACTTCTTGGATATTCAAAACCGAAACTTGTAAAAATAGATGAATAAAATTTTTGGGCTACATAAATTTTCTAATATACAAAATCCAAAAATTATAAAAACAACTAAATTTCATAAATGTATACTTTCAAATCTTAAAGATCTGAAATAAGGGAATTTGGCCTTTTTGAAAAATGTGAGAAAAATAGGTACAAATGAAAAACAGAAAAAAAAAAAAAAAAAAAAAAAAGAGGGTAAATTGTGAATAATATGAATATAGGGGATATGCGCATAATTATCTCTAAAATTTACAATAAATTATACATTGAAAAGTTCGTATAAAATTATATTTATAATTGTGATAAGAAAGATCTAAGTTACTGAGATTAAACAAATAAAGAAAAATTTTTGCTTTTCATTCATCAAGTTTTACAAAATTTCTTTTTTTTCAATTGTTTCAGAAATGCTCACAGAGAAACAGCATAATGTAGTTTTCTCCACAAAACTTACCTCACCATAAAATACCCAAGAACAATATTTTAGAAAGACTAGATTGAAGAAATAAAAAAGAAGCAACACTTATCCAGAAAAGGGACCTAACCAGCTTGAAGAAAAAAATATGGTAAAAACTGTACAGCCACTAAGATAAGAGAATGATGATTAACATACTGTATCAGATTTAACTTACCAGCAGAATACTTTTCAATAATTTGGCCACCAGACTAGAGAGCAAGTAATCACAAAGTCTGAATGATTACATTTAGGTGTGTTGAACGAATCTCCAACATCAATCCTCTTGAAGTTGGAGATCTAAATCATGGCCATGCCTGCAAATTTGGGCCTCTATAATGAAGCATGATCTCCACAGCCGTAAAGAATCGAAAAATAGATATTTGCACAGGAGACCTGCACCATGATGCGCAAGTAAACCTGATCATTCCCGTAAAAATTCAAAAATAAGGAATCAAGCCATGTAAGGACATAGCTCTCAGTTGGAAATGGTATGAACCAGCACTCTAAAAGTGGGACTCAGGCTCTGACTCATCCTTGGTCCAAGCGCTAGTCCCACTGGACTCAGGCTCTCACTCGCCCTAGGTCCAAGCGCTTGTCCCTAGAATCGAAAAATGGGTATTTGCATAGGAGACCTGCACCATGATGCACAAACCAACCTGATCATTCCCTTAAAAATTCAAAGATAAGGAATCAAGCCATGTAAGGGCATAGCTCTAAGTTGAAAATGGTATGAACCATTATTCTAAAAATGGGACTCAGGCTCTGACTCACCCATGTCCAAGGGCTTGACCCACTGGTCCGACTTGGGCTGGTCCAAATCAGACCAGGAATGTCAAACAAGAAAAAAAATACTGCAAGACAGGGAGACTCAATTTCAGGGTCTTGCATCCCGGAGTTGCCATCATCCCTATCCAGTCCGATTTGGGAGAGTCCCAAGTAGAACAGCTAATTTTGAAACACTGGTTCAAACCAACTGCAAGAACACATAGAGTAGTATGTTTTCAGTTAAAACAATGAGTGAAGAATATTTTCCAGCTGGGATATGGAACCATTTGAATGAAATAGCCAAACTCCCATATTACATGGTATCACAATAAAATTATTATAGAACTTCTTATAAGCAAATATCATGCAGCTACTTACAGTGATGGAACTATATATGAAATTGCCTACCAAATATGAAGATGCAGCCATGGACCAAAACTTTATGATGGAACTATATATGAAATTGCCTACCACATAAGAGGGCAGGCCAATGATGTCTAATCCTTTTCTGCAATCTTGCTTTGAGAAAAAAATGAAGATAAAGACAGCATTACAAAATTAACCCGGCAAACGGAAGTACACTGAATTTTCAGATATAAAGTCCAGTAAATCACTCCCCTCCTTTATGCCCTTGTAATTTTGGGCAAGCCACTACAATAAATTTGGAAACAACAAATCCAAGCCATATGAGAGGGAAGCCCGATCTTATTTCCAGAAGACCCTAAGAAACCCAGAGAAGACAACATATAGAACATTCAAGAACAAACTGAACATGAGTAATTTTTAGGACAGAAACTCTTAATCAGGTTCCTATGTATTTGTTATTAAGATAAGGCTGTGTGATAAGTCCAATAAAGCCAGAACACAAAGTGAGAACAAACCGAACTTGATTTGGAAAGCAAGGCCAGAGAATCATTTGAACCATGATATCTTTGTTATTTTGGTAAGTATATCTCAATTTGAAAAGGGCATAGATAAGTGCGTCAGCGTCCTACAGAAATACACACATCAAAAATGCCATCCCCAAAACTCGCATTTTAAACAAGAGTCACAAAACATATCAGTACCATTTAAAGGCGGAGGAAGAAAGAATTTTAAGTAACAATACGTACTTTGGTAGTGACATATAAGAAAAAGGATAAAATAAAGTGTCTTAAAGTTATGAAAGTATTGGACAATCACGTCGTACCATTAAGATGTTCACATGTAACAAGAAAGATGGACACCTGTGCCCAAGTTACATAGGTCATCAGATGAAACTGGTCAGAGAATATCTCAAATGACTGGTTCTTGCCAAATTAGGAAAGAAAGATGAACACCTGTGTCCAAGTTAAATAGGTCAATCAGATGAAACTGGTCAGAGAATGTCTCAAATGACTGGTTCTTGCCAAATTAGGCTGCTCCTTTTCCTTTTTAAGACAAATGCAGCACTGCACGAGCCACATTCGAATTAACCCAATTTGTCAAATTTACAGTCCAAACATTTAAGACAGAGGGTTTGGACTGGGCACTTACCCATTTCCCCAGATCTAAACCATTCATTCAAATTGGATTTTATGATACAAAATCAGAGACATACATAAATTACACAGATATTATGGAAAGGAACAACCTTGCATTGAAGTGGAACTGAATATGCAAGGTGTGTCATGTCATTTCAATCTGGTATCCCAAGATCAGTGATCAGCAGCATTGGTTAGCTCATGCGGAACATATTCGACAGCCAGTAGCAGTGTGATGCCAGGTCACATATGCAATGCCCATTTTTAGCATCCAAAAATCAGGAAAAACCTTTTGATGCCACTTCATTCTAAAATGCCACATCCTATAATGAAATCGAACAATACATTAGTTCGGAGAGAGTATCAAGTTCGGAGAGAGTATCATGCATGCAAGACATTTATTCATAACGAAGTCCATGCATATGCAAGAGAGGAAAAGAGGCCAAACCAAATCCAGATTCTGAAAGATGAAGCACAAAGACTCCAAACCACCATTAGACTTCACCATCTAAGACAATCAGATTCTTACTCCAAATTATTAGAGCCCAAAAATTTAATTACAACTCATGGGAACCCAACCAAAAAAGGCATTGGGATTATTCCAACTTCCCATAAGTAGGCATCTTGTTGATATCCGTCACATCAATTTTCAGTTTCACCATCTCTCTTTGAACCCAACATCCCATCAGTGCTTCAAATGAATCAGCTCCTCCAAAACCATCTTCATCGAAGGCCTAATTGCAAGAGATTCAGCAGTACAAGCTGCCGCAATCTGAAGCATCACAACCAGTTCATCTTGAGGCCCAGCATCCCATAATTTCGAGCAAAAGACCTCTGATGTCCTCCCCTCCTTTAAAAGTAACTTCCCCCAAGCCACAATATTAAACCCATTTCCATAATCAGAAAATGAAGGGTCTAATGACCTTTTCCCTGAAAGCATTTCAAGCATAACTACTCCAAAACTATAAACATCTGCCTTGTCTGAGACCCTACAAGTTGTAGCATACTCGGGTGCTACATACCCAAAAGTCCCGGCTACGTCAGTTGTAGCATGAGTCTCAGAAACTTCTAAAAGCCTTGCAAGGCCAAAATCTGATAAATAAGCATTCAAATCATTGTCGAGCAATATGTTACTTGGCTTAATGTCTCGATGCACTATTCGTGGCTCACATGAATAATGGAGATAGACAAGAGCTTGGGCTATGTCCATGGCTATCTTATGAATCACAGAGAAATTCAAGTTTTTACAATACCTATCATGGATGAATCTCTCTAGGTTCCCTCCAGGTAGATAATTATAAATGAGAAAGGTTTCAGCCTCACTCATGTAATAGCCAATTAGGGTCACTAGATTGGCATGGCGAATTCGACCCAAGGTTCTTATCTCAGCTCCAAACTGTTGCAGACCTTGAAATCTACACAAGGACAGCCTCTTCACTGCAACTAAGAAACCAGGAACCAGCTCAGCTTTATAGGTAGCACCGAAGCCTCCAGTTCCTATCAAGTTACGAATACTGAAATTCCCAGTTGCCCTTACTACATTTTCATATGTTAGTCCAGGAGGAGTGTCTGTAAATGTAACAAGGAGTTTCTTTCGCAGGCTTGGGAGCCGAACAAGATGCCTCTTTGAACAAGCCAGATATAGAACCACCAGTAAAAGAGCAAGCACTATAGCAGAGGCTAAAGCCACTAATGCTATCTCAAATGACTTGAGCTTGCTTCTTCGGCTCACCCAATTTGGTGGAGGAAGCAGGTAGGGAGGCTGGGCAAGGGTGGAAGGCTTATGAGCAGTGCAAGGCTGAAGATATACGTTGTTTTTGAAAGAAGTACAGTCAAGAGAATACTTGAGAACAGGTATATAGCCGGAGAGGTTATTGTACGAAAGGTTCATATTCGTGAGGAATTGAAGCTCTGAGAAAGAAGATGGGATCTCTCCTGAAAGTGCATTGTGGTCAAGAAGAAGAACCTGAAGTTGGGTTGCTTGAGCTAGGTTTGATGGAATGGAACCAGTAAGATTGTTCGATGAGAGATCGAGAACCTGAAGAGAACTTAATCGACTTAATTGAACTGGGATTCCTCCAGTGAATGTGTTCTCTCCTAGAAGAACCTGTTTCATATTTTTCAAAGTTCCCAACTGATCAGGAAGTGTGCCATTCAACCGGTTTCCTCTCAGGTCAATCTGTGAAATCAGGAATGCATTACCAATCTCCTTTGGTATTGGGCCATCTAACTGATTATACGCTGCTTCGAAACTATTCAATTCAGAGCAGTTCAGGAAAATAACAGAAGAAATCTTACCTGATAACTGATTTGTGCTCAAGTTAACAGCGAAGCCTTGTAAATACTTGCAGAGTGCAAATAGAGAACTGGGAAGCGAACCGTTCAACTTGTTATCATTCAATAACAAGCCATAAGAAGGTTTCGGAGCTAATAAGCTATCTCCAATATGAATTAAAGGCAGAACACCAACAAAAGCATTTGAACTAAAATCATGCAGTATAACATTTTCTTCAGCTATCGCACCATGAAATGGATTACTCTTTGCAACACTGGTGTGAATAAGATTCAAATACCAGTACTCAACCTTCTCATAGGAATCCAAGTCATTAAATCCAACAATTGAAAAGGAACTATTACCGCAACTCGATTTACCAAAATTAGGAATTCTCCCCGACAATGAATTGCCACTGACATTGAAATAAATCATGCATGGAACTGATAATGTCACAGGTAAATGGCCAGAAAACGCATTCGAATTCAAATCCAAGTAAGCAAGATGCCTACATTTCCCTAATCCTTCCGGTATAATATCTTTAAACGAATTGAACCCAATGTTCAAAACTTCGAGACTACAAGTTTCAGACCAACTTTTAGGTAACCTCCCCCCAATATTTGCCATAGGCGCCCAAAGAACCTTAAGTCTTGGAATCAAGAAAATTTCGTATGGAATTCCCCATTCAAATGCATTGAATTCACCTTTAAGCAAGGAATCATTTCCATTACCAACCCAATTGGTAAGAACCAAAACTGATAGTTCTTTACATTGTGAAAGCTCTCTGGGTATCCTCCCAGTGAGACAATTTCCTGAAACATCCAAAACCCTAAGATGAGAAATCCTACCAATCTCTGCAGGAATGTGGCCTTCAAACACATTTTGCGGCAGCAAAAGTGACTGTAAACTTGTGCAATTTCCAATCTCTTTAGGGATTCTTCCAGCCAAAAAATTACCAGAAAGATGAAGGTGAGTCAATGACCTGCATTCACTTGAAGGTTCCATACTAATCCCTCCAGAAAGAGAATTAAAGGACAGATCAATCACCTTGAAATTTGAGCTTCCTACGAGCTTTGGAGGCAAAGTCCCATTCAAAAGGTTGGCTCTTAAGTCAAGGATTTGCAGGCTTTTACATGCATAAAGGGAGGCTGGTATCTTTCCTGAAAATGAATTGAAAGAGAGATTAAGCACACTGAGAGAAGCCATAAAACTTATCTGGAGCGGAATCTCGCCGGAGAAGTTGTTGTGGCTAAGATCAAGGACTTCCAATGAACTAAGAAAGCCAATCTCTCCCGGAATCTCACTGGAAAATGAGTTTTCTGACAAGGAAAGGACCCTGAGATCGGTAAGGCTTCCTAGAGAATGGGGCAAGATTCCTGCCAGTTTTCCTGAATCTCCGGAAACTTCACTCGGTTTTCCGGCGAGGTTCAGACCCGTGACTTTGCCGGAAAACTCGTCACATGTGATTCCAGTAAAATTGCAGGGCGAATTCATGAAAGGTACCCAATTAGAGAGTAGATGAAGAGGGTCACTGGTTATGGAGCTTTTAAAGGAAAGGAGGGCAGATATTTCTATTTCCACGGAAATGGAGAAGGCTTTGGCGAAGAAGAAAGTCCCTAAGAAGAGTTGCAGAGTCGCCATTGCCATTGTCACAGGGAAACGTTGCAGGGTCGAGACGCTTGCCAGAAAACTGTAGTGCTCTCTGTATATCCTTTCTTCTTTGATCCTCTCTTTCTCTCTCTAGCTACGGTGAAGCCACGTCTCCCTCTTCTCTCTTCTCTCTCCTCTCTTCTCCCTCTCCTTTCTTCTGTAACCTTCTTTCTAGCTTCTCGGCACTCCTCTCTCTCTCTGATTTTGTCAAGATTCCATTACACGCCCCTCCCCCTCTGTCTACTCTCTCTAGATCACTCTGTGTACTCTGCAACTTGTATGTCTTCGCGCTCTCTCTCTGTAACTTCAAAGTTGCAACCGTACTGCATACAACGGCGGTTCTCTCTCTAAAAAATCATTTTACTCTCGCTTTCGATCTCTCATTTGCGGCCGTACAGTTTTTTACCAAACCGTGAAATTCAATTTCAAGCGACAGAGGCCCGCGAGATACGCAGCTCCATGTCCGTGTAACAAGGACGAGAATCTATTCTCCCCTCAAATACCCCTAATTTTTCCTTTAAATACATAAAAAACCCACCCACCCCACGGAAGCTTTTGTTTATTACCGTAAAAGCCAGTATGCACAGTGATGGGACGGTGTGGAACCTATTGGGAACATGGCTAAGCCAGGTCGTTGGTACCATCCTATCGCCATCACCGTCCAACCATTAATTAGACGGTGATAAAGATTTATGACCATAGCCCTTTATGGTCATAGGATTACGGATCATACCGTATATTTTCATGTGGCTCTTTTCTACTCTCCTCTCGGCTTGTGGGTACAAAGGGGAGCTTGATTTCTGAAATATCATCGGCATTTTGACAAGGTAAGATTTCACAAATTTTGATACCAAACATAATGGGCAAAAAAAGACACTTTCTTTTAACCTGTTCGAATCCGAATAAATAAGGTGGATTGTATTAAATAGGCTGCCAACATGAAAAAAGATTTAAATTTTTTGTGATGGTATATGTGAATAAATAAGGTGGATTGTATTAAATAGGCTGCCAACATGAAAAAAGATTTAAATTTTTTTGTGATGGTATATATGAATAAATAAGGTGGATGGTATTAAATAGGCTGCCAACATGAAAAAAGAATTAAAAAACAACTAAGGAGAGGGCAATAATATAGAGAGAGAAATAGAGATAGGTATTAAATAGAGAATAACAACTAGGGAGAGGGCAATAACATAGAGAGAGAAATATGGAGATAGGTAAATCAGAGTGAGGCAAAAAATAGAGAGAGGTAAATAAGGGAGAGGGATAAAAGAGGAGGAAAGAGGGGTCTATTTTTGAAAAGCATGTTTGTTTGTATTTGGAGTTTTGGACAGAGAGCTATCAATGCCAATGGAAAGGACCCTTTCTTAGGCATAACCAGTCAGCAACGGAGGATATAGAGCCACGTGTCAAAACTATCGCTTATACAAAATCAGAGCCGTTCATTTCAATTTCAAACTTTTCGACACGTATGTGGCGCCAAGTGCTAAATGACAATATAAATTAATGAAAAATGACAAATTGTTAAGCTATTAATAGTCAAAAGGGCAACAAGCAATGCACTACACTCTTGATAAGTATCAACAATTAAAATGGGCAAAACCGTTACAACTTACAAGTAATGCACCTTTATGAGAAATAAATGCATAGAGAAACAGCTAATACAAAATGAACGTAGAGAGAGAGAGAGAGGGAGTGAGGAGAGATAGAGATAGACAGAGAGAGTGGAACGAGATTGAGAGATATTGGATACGAGGAAGAATTCATGGCTCTTCGATATAATATTTTAAGAGTGTTTAGTTTAGGATAAATCATGCACTTAACTGATCATTTTGTAACATGTTATAGAGAGAGAGAGAGTTCAGTGTGGGGTGGTAGAGAGAGAGAGAGAGTTCAGTGTGGAGTGGTAGAGAGAGAGTGAAATGCGAACAGATGAATGTATTTTGGTATCTTAAATTTGAAAAATATTTCTACAACCCATAAATTTAAAATTTATTTTTATAAGGCCCACCTTAGAAATCTATCGATAATAGATATTTTGAGTTGAAAAGCTCCCATCATGTGGGCCTCAAGATCCATCGATAAGAAAAAATGATTTTAAGTCTTAAAAATGATGCATCTTATGAAAACAATGTACACGGTCCATTTTCAATGTTGTCAACTCGATCTGCCTTGTTTTAAATTTTGGCGATGGAAATGTATTTTTAGGTCATCATAAAGATTTTCGAGAGCAAAACTCTATCCATTAAAAAAAAATCAGCCGGTCTAACAAGCAACAGTTTTGGCCAGTTTTGATGACTAACTGGTATTTTAAAAAAAATTATATAAAATCCAAAAAATTAAGGGATTTTGTTTTAATATATTTTTTTTAATGTTTTTCATCATTATGGAAAATATTGTAAATTTTTTTGGTCATTGATACTTATTTTTATGTTTTTTCATTTTATTTAAAAAATTTAAAAATACCTCTAAGCACAAATCGATCCTTTAAAATCTATTTTTTTTATTAATTTTCAATTTCATTTGGTGTGTTTTGTTTAATCGTTCTTTAAATATATTTTTCGTATTCTATTAGATTTTTTTGTACTTTTTATTTTTTTAACATTTTTTTACTATCTGGGACTTGTTCAGTTAAAACGGTTGAACCGGCCAGTTTCCAATTAGGCCGATTGAACCGCTTCTATGTCCGGTTAACCATTACCGTACGATTATTCCTACATTGACTCTCATCTTTCGGTAGAGTTTAAAGGTGCGCCTTACTTTTATTCTTTAAGACCAGCACCATCAACCACACTCAAATTGCTTTATTTGTCCAAAATTTAGAGAGAAAGAGAGAGATTAATTAGCTTATTTGTCTTGCTTACCCTTCATTAACAACACCAACACAAATCATTTGCATTTAAAACTAAAAACAAATGTAAACACTAAGAAATGCATGCAACTCTAATGCAATAATAGCACATTTTCAAAAATATTAATAATGCTTCATTTACTTCTATTTGGGAAAACTAATAATTTCCTCATTTACAAGAGCATGGGACACCCAAAAAGCACGTAAATCCATGCTACAATAAAATATGAGACATTATTTCCAAAGCCAAACGTGCCTTCATTAATCCAAACCACCCATTCAAGATGATATAGATCTCATCCATCCAAACACATGATTAACGGTTATGATCGTGCGGAAATCTGGATTGCTCGAGCACGGGGGCCAAAGTCCCTCCAAGAAACAAAGCCATTACCAAGCTGAATGTCTCTACTAAGTGCTTAGAGTTCTCAAATTACAAGAGAGAGATTCCTTTTTAAGTGAGAGAAAGTGGTTTGTTTAGTTCTCCTAGATAAGCACCCACATTACTTTAGTGAGAGAATGTGTTGTTTGGTTCCCTCGTTATCTAGTTGTTGGTGAGAGTGAATTCATGAATTTTTTTCTCTCAACATGGACTTCCTCATTACCATTTATTTATTAATATATTGCATGGAATCTCTCTCTAATGGTATCTCTATATATTGTAGTCTTCTAAATTTTGATTGGTTGTTGTGTTCAAGGGAATATATAAAGGCGCTGAAGGTTCACATTATGGGCCAGTTTTGAAAGGTAGATAGTATCGCAAGTTCTTTTTTGTTGATAAAATAAGTTATTTAAAAAAGTTTTGAGTGTATATGATTGATAACTTACAGTAATGTTAAGAAGTATTAGATTATAAAGTCATGTTTATTTAAATATTACGTTTATATTGGATATAAAATAATATATAAAATATATTATATTATAAATATCTATTACATATATAAACTATATTATATAACAAAATATATTATATTTTATATTATGTAATATATATATATATATATACACACCATAATACAATATATAATATAGTGTATTTTATATTTACTTTATTATATAATATTTTACATTTATTTTATTATATAGTATATGATAAAATGTATTCTATTATATATAATATATATTGATAATTTAAATAAATATATTATATATAATGTATTTTATATTTATTTTATTAATATTTATTTCTATTATAATATA
This sequence comes from Amborella trichopoda, assembly GCF_054954075.1. Classification (NCBI taxonomy): domain Eukaryota; kingdom Viridiplantae; phylum Streptophyta; class Magnoliopsida; order Amborellales; family Amborellaceae; genus Amborella; species Amborella trichopoda. Next base: position 2,735,155 of record NC_142341.1, on the reverse strand, counting down.
TAATATAGTATAATACACTACAAATACAAATGTAAATTAACAATGTAAATATAAATATAAGGAGGGAGGCATAATAGGGTTTTGGGAACCAAGTTCCTATTTTAAATTCCATCATTTTAGATAACTTTTTTTCTTAAGCACAAGGGAATAAGAAAATTCTAGAGGGAACTTATTTACTGTATAAGTTATGTGCATCAAACAAGTTCCTTCTTCATCTTCCTAACTTCTTGTTATCAAACACGCCCTATATGCCAAAGACATTTACAAACACTAGATTTAAAATTTGATAGACAAGAGTGATTGTGACATATATATTCCAATACTCACAAAATATCCGATTTAAAATTTGAAAGTTCATACATCTTGATGGCGAGATGATCAGTTTGAGGATTTTCCAACATCAAACAACCTATTGTGATGGATTTTTTAGGTCCACTTAATTCTAGATTTGAAGGTTGCAACCTTGTATACACTTTTTCTGGACCACTCTACGGTAGTACTCTTACCATGATTTGGGACGGTCCAATGATTCAAGAATAGGATAAACCCCTTATGTTTTTTTATTTTATAAACCCATTCCAATGGTTGTAACATCGACCTGGCCCAAAATGTTAAAAAGCGACCTAATTTTTTTAGATATAAGAACCCACGTTAGTTCTTTGTTTGGTGTCGAACTGGAATATTAAAATAATCGTAAAGGCCCTAATTCAAACCTTGTCTTTCATCCCAAAATCCACTTTCACCAAAATGCTCATTTTAGGGATGAAATATGAGGTTCAAATTAGGGATGAGGTTCAAATTATTGGGCTTTTAAGCCCTAATTCAACCTTACCGCTCGACACGAGAGAGAGAGAAGATCCGAAGGGATCCAACACCTCAAATATTAGACAACTTTTACCAAAAAAAAAAAAAAAAATGAAAGCAGTACGTCACGTTTTTTAAGCAGAAAAGAAGGACCGCCGTCTAAGTTTTGAAAAAATTGAACCATTATGTAATAACATAATTTTATAAAAATGTTGTGACATGAGATAAAGTTTTAATGCGGTCGTCAAATGAAAGGAACACGTCCCATCGTTGATAAACACATGTCCTCTAGGTCGAGCCTTAGCGGTGTGGATCCCACCTTATCGTTTTAGGAGTTGTCTAGATACCCGGAAATATATTGTCTGTAAAATATATTATTTACGGAATACATTATTTAAAAATGGATTGTTACTGTTTGGATAGTATTTAGATGTAACTTGAAAAATACATTGCTACTGTTTGGCTATGGTTTGAAAAAATATGGGAAATGCATTATCAACACTTGCTTATAAACTACCGTATCTTTCTTTTTTTTTTGTCACAAAATTCTACTAAAATGTGAAATCAAAGTTATCATCACATTATTCTAAAAAGATTTTCTAATAATAACATCATCACCATTCTAAAAAGATTTTTTAATAATAACTTGTACCATTCTAAAGTCATCATTATATCATTTTCTATTTATTTTGCATGCCTTTGGCACTTATATGGAATCACATGCTTTCTAACATGATTAGATTTTGGTTTCAACATGATAAATTATTATAATAATATGAATGGAATAACATATTTTATTGTGATAAGCCTTATTTTATTTATTTTTTTATAGAAGTCTTTCAAATGTTTTAATATAATTTTTTTATAGAAGTCTTTCAAATGTCTTTATATAATTTCAAATAAACAATAAATTTATTATACTAAATTGAAAATATTTATGGTACAAGTTAAAAAATGAGAAAAAGTTTGATTAATAAATTATAATATTTGGTAATTGCAGTAGAAACTTTTGATACATTGGAAGAAACTAAATAAGTAAAGCTTATCCACACCGAAATAATTAATTAAAGAGAGTAAACACCTTATACAAACCAATTATTAAGATCAAAAGAGAAAGGGGACGGGTTTAGAGAGGTAGGGCTTATCGACATCAAAATAACTACTTCGAAAGAGAGGGAGCAGCAAACCAGTTATTAAGACCAAGAGAGAGGGGGACATGCTTAGAGAGGGTGAGAGCACCTATACAAACCAGTTATTTTGGCTTAAGAAGAGAAAGAGTATGGCTTAGTAGTGAAGAGACCAGAGTTGCTTTAGTAAGTTCATAAGACGAGTTTGAGCGAGAGAAAATGGATGGGCTTAAAGAAGGAGGGAGCATCTATGCAAATCAGTTATTATAGCTTAAAAAGAGAGAGAATACGACTTAGCAGCGAAGAGATAAGTGTTAGCTAGCTCCGATAAGTTCGTAAAACACGTTTGAGAAAGAGAAAAATGGCAAGTTATCATTTTTTTTAAGGGTAGAAAGAGATTGACGCGAAATATTTACCAAAGATTACCTGTCAAGGCACGTAATTGATTTTTCACTTTTCAGTTTCATAATTTTTTGAGAAATGTTAGGTAATCTTTTTCAATTTTCTTACTATTAAAGTGTACCCAAATGGTAAGGAAAATGGCGGGTTATCATTTTTTTTAAGGGCAGAGAGAAATTGACACGAAACATTTACCAAAGATTACCCGTTAAGGCGCGTAATTGATTTTTCATCTTTCGGTTTCATAATTTTTTGAGAAATCTTAGGTAATCTCTTTCAATTTCCTCACTATTAAAGTGTACCCAAATAGTAGAAATATCAAATTTTTTTATAATAAATTTCCAGGTACCCAAATGGCCCTTAAGATTAAGGATCAATAAAGCAAAATTTTAAATTAATATTTGTCAAAAAAATTATAAGGGGTAAGACCTAGACCGCCCACTCACCGACTCAAATTCATATCAACAATTTCGGATCTGGATCACTGTAATATATAACAGTCGTTTACTCTATTCTTAGTGCAAATGAACACCCACAAAAAGCTTGAACAAAAATATAAAGGAAAATTGTTTCATGAGAGCTGGACTGCATTTTTATAATATGCTGTCTAAAGTATTAAAACATCCATCTTAAAGATGGATGCAAATAGGTGGTCCATCTAAAAACAATTGAAACTAAAGGTTCAAATGTTTTTTTAATAAAATTATTATTTTTAATTTTTAAAATTTATTTATTTTTCATATTTATTATCTCCATGTTAGTGATTACATTTCCTTAAAACTTAGGTCCAAAACTCCATCTCAAAAATAGATTTTTAAGAGGTGACTCATTTCTACATGGACTCATAAAATGGAAAGGTTTTTATGCTTCCCCTATAACATGGAAGTTCTATCCTCCCCCTACCATCCAGCCATCCAATTTTGATCAAGAGAGCCGCTCACCGTTTGATCTTAGATCTAACGTCTCAAAGTATTTTATTTCTAGTTTTTTTTAATTCAAATTGTATGAATATGAAATTTGGTATATGCAATCTTCTCATTGAGGCGCACCTATAAAACATATTAAAAATAATTTTTTGATAAAACATAATGGCTAAAATACCCCTTGAAACTTTCAAGGTATTTTGGTCATTTTATTTTATTGAAAATATTGTTTTTATATTTTTCGTTAGTGCGAGTGTAATAGAGGAATGGATGTCCAAAATTTGGTGTCAAAATAGTATATAGAAAAAAATTTAAAAATAAAACAGTACAGAAACGTGACATTGTGATTAGGACAATCTTAACCCTCAATTCAAAATAGATGGTTGGATAAAAGGAAGGATAGAACTTCTAAACTGTTGAGAAGCATAGAAAGCTTGCCCGTCGAAAAAAACCGTGTCCAAATATAGATGTGTGACGTCTAGTACACCAAAAGATTGCTTCGCTCTCTATCTCAATTAAACAGACATACATAATCGTGCCACAATCACTTGGGTTCTGACCCGGGTCACAGGTCCGTATTTTTAAACGTTTGTTCTCAATATAAGAACGACTCTCAAAACTTTACATTTCTCGTACAGAAAGATAAATAATCACGTGCTCCCGTGATATTGGAGATACATTTCCCTCATCTAAAAACATACCTAGGAGCACGCTTACGACCTGAGGATTTAACCTCCTCAGCCTAGCAATTAACTCTGAATAAACCTTTTTTATACTCTATAAATATTTGAAAAAAAATATACATGTTGAACAAAAATTTCTCAAGTTTTTGATAGTCAGATTTAAGTATTTAAGAACTTAAAAACTATTTAATTTTTTCGAGGAATACTCATCTTATGATGTACATCCCGTATTGGCAAAATCTTCATGAGTTAACGTTTCACTTGATATTTTTTTTTTCTTTTTTTTTTCTGGTAGATCAATGGGGAATACAATCCGCCACCCATTTAGAAATAGTTGGTGGTTTTTAAATGTGTCGAGAATGGAAACCTAGACAGGTTTTTAAATATGTCTGTGGGAATGACAACCTAGACAAATAGTTGAGGCTCTAAAGGTTTTTTTACTTGAGATTAACGATACAGTTTGCTCCAATAGGAGCACGCCATAGTTGCTCATGTACGAAAAGAGACCTCTCTCCTCACACGAAAGTATCTTCCACAGGCAATTTTTTCTTTGGGTCACGGCCCGAACCACAAATAAAACAAAAGCCAACTCCTTCCAACCTGCATAAAAGCAATTAACAGCTTTCTTTTCAACTTCAAAGAAGCATTCAACACTCACTTTTGGCCTTTATCCACCTCATCTATTTTGTGGGCTCATGGCCCATCTTTAAAAGAAAAAAGTTGTCCCTCTTTTCTATTTTAGTATGCACGCGTTGAAAAATTAGGAGGTACGATTTCTACCTAATACCTTTTAAAAACTATACCGGTATGGAACGAAAGTATTTACTTTTGATACAAGGTGATCACATTAATTTTGATTATTGGATGTGAATTTGGGTAACTGTAATTATTTTATTGACCTAATTCAAACTTCAAAAAAAAAAATTTCGAACTTATAACACATCCAAACTATCAAATTTCACATCAAAATGGTTATAAAAAATTGTAACCATGTTGTATCAAAGACAAATAGTATCATTGTATACAATCCCAAACTATAATATTTGGAGTTGTAATTTTTGTCTTAATACTAAGAGAGGTATTTTATTTTTAGGATGGTATTCGAAACAAGGAAAAGAGATTAACTTTGTATGTAGAAATGTCATTTTTTTATTATTATTATGGATCAAAGAGAGAGAGAGGCCTGTGAGGAACATGTGATGCGTGCATACGTTGTAAGAGTACTTAAGATGCACTTTGTACTTTGTACAAAAATGTTTTTCTTTGGTAGATTAGTAGTGAAAACAGGCTCCTACCCGTTTTAAAAATACTAGTGGTTTTCGAATCTAAAATATAAATCTAGACAAGTAGCTGAAGCTCAAGCCGGGCTACCACCACAACCTCTACAAACATATCTGACCGAGAAAATCCACTTAAGTGCACGTGGTAGCGCGATAAGTGGTTACGTCAGGCCATCCAAGTGACCAAGCAACCAACGAAGCGCAGTGTTGCTGTAATGCCATGGAACTATTTGACGTTTTTTACCGAAGTTAGTGATTACGTGTGTTAGTGTTCATACCAGCGTTTTAAAAATCGCCGAGTCGAACCGGACTCGCCCGGTTCGACTCGGAATTCACGAAAAAGGGACCGGATCGGTTCAAAAACCGGGAATCGTCCGGTTCTAGAGAGAACCGGACGATTCCGCACAGTGACTCGCCCGATTCACTGTGCGGAATCGGCGAGTCCGTGAAGAACACGGGTTGCACAGTGTTCTTCACGGATTTTTTTCAAATTTGTCATTTTTTGATCATTTTTTTTGTTTTTTTCGGCACGTGATCTGTTTTTCAGGCTGTAAACAGCTTTATTCAGCTTTTTTAACGATTTAATGGTGGAAAAATTGGTTGTTTTTGGATCAAGAAAAATTCGGGGTTTAGGGTTTCCGCCATTTTTGAAATTTCATGCCAAATAGGGCATGAATCTTTCAAAATTTGTAGGCATATTGATCTTAAAGCTGTGAATCAAAAGATTTTGTTACTAATTTGTGAAAATCGTTGAGAAAAACAGACTTTTTTGGAGATTGAAGGCTTCGGTTCACAAAAACAGGTAAGAACTTTGGGTTTTTTTGTTTTTCCGCCATTTGATTTATTTCATGGCATATTTTGAACAAAATGAGTTCAATAATTAGGGTTTTTAATCTTTATTGTGTCTAGTATGATTTAAAATTTTTAATTTTACGTAATCTGGTCAATTACAGCAAGAAATTTGATATGAACAGTAAGATGTCAGGGGAAAAAAATTCCGCTGTTTTTTTTTTTTTTTTCCGCCTTTTGATTTTGTTTTCATGATATATTAGAAATAATGTGTTAAAAATTTAGGTTTTTGATTCCTTATATTGTTGTTTATCAGAAAATATAGTCAATTGGATGTAATTTATTCACTTGGAGGTGAATTTTTGAGTTAAAATCGCTTATGTAAAACGACTCTGTGAAGAACAAATTTTTTTTTTTTTTTTTTTTTTTGTAGCCCATGATAGAATTTTTTGTAATCTATGATCGAATTTTTTGTAATCCATGATCAAAATGTTTGTTTTTTTTTCTTGTAATCCATGATCGAATTTTATTTTTTATTTTTTATTTTTGTAACCCATGATAGAATTTTTTGTAATCCATGATCGAATGTTTTGTAATCCATGATCGAAATGTTTGTTTTTTTTTGTAATCCATGATCGAATTTTTTGTTTTTTGTTTTTTATGTAACCCATGATAGAGTTTTTTGTAATCTATGATTGAATTTTTTGTTATCCATGATGTAATTGTTTTTTTCTTTTTTAGTAATCCACGATCGAATTTTTTGTTTTTTTTTGTTTTTTTTTTTTGTAATGCATGATCGAATTTTATGTAATCCATGAACGAATTTCTTGTAATCCATGATAGAATTTTCTGTAATCCATGATCGACTTTTTTGTAATCCATGATCGAATTTTATGTAATCCATGATCGAATTTTTTGTAATCCATGATAGAATTTTCTGTAATCCATGATCAACTTTTTTGTAATCCATGATCAAAATGTTTGTTTTTTTTACTTGTAATCCTTGATCGAATTTTTTGTGTTTTTTTTTTTTTTGTAACCCATGATTGAATTTTTTGTAATCCATGATGGAATTGTTTTTTTTTGTTCTTGTAATCCACGATCGAATTTTTTGTTTTTTTATGTTTTTTTTTTTTTTTGTAATCCATGATCGAATTTTATGTAATCCATGATCGAATTTTATGTAATCCATGATCGAATTTTATGTAATCCATGATCGAATTTTTTGTAATCCATGATCGAATTTTTAGAAAATTTATGAATTTTTTTTTTTAATCCATGATCGAACTTTTTGAAAATTTGTTAATTTTTTTTTTAATCCATGATCGAATTTTTTGAAAATTTGCTGTACTTTTTTTTTTTATTTCTTTTTATCCATGATCGAATTTTTTGAAAAATGATGATTTTTCGAAAAGATGTGAAAATCGTGATAAAGTTTTGATTATCATGATGTATTAAACATTTAAACCTAATTTTTAATTTTTATTGTTTGAGTTTGCTGTAATTTTTTTTTTTTTTTTTTTCATGATCGAATTTTTTGAAAATTGATGATTTTCCGAAAAGATGTGAAAATCGTGACAAGGTTTTAATTATCATGAGGTATTAAACCATATTTTAAATTTTTATTGTTAAAGTTTTTGTTGAAAAAATTGTATGTTGATGGATTATTTATGCAAAAAAATGCATGTTATTATATTTTCAATACAAAACTGTATTTTTTTTATTTGTTGTTCATGGATTTTTAAGTTGGAATGACTGATGTTAGCCGGCTCTTTGAAGAATTGTTTTTATTATTAATTTTTTAATGCAAAAAATGTATGTTCTTGATAATTGAGTTGTAGCCATGTTTGGAGCTTGCATTTTGTATTATTCTAAATGTTTGTAATTGATATGTACGAAATATTATTGTCAAAAAAGGTATTTTGCAATAACAAATAACAACGAATATGACTACATGAACTACCGCAACATATTATCACTACATATTGTGATTATTTTTCTTTTTGAACTGTCAGGTTAATTTAAACTTTTTACATCTTAAAACAGTTGAATCATGTCAAGATCTATAGAAGACCCTGCATGACAACCTGGGGTCAGACTTGATCTCAACAAGAAAGACAAAATTATTTGTAATTACTGTCAAAGAGTGATAAGTAGTGGGGTACATAGGTTCAAGCAACACTTGGCAGGGGTTAAGGGAGAAGTTTCTGCATGCACTAGTGTCCCTAGTAATGTAAAAAAACAGATGGTGGCAATTCTTAATGCTAGCAAAGGTAAAAAAATTGCCAAACATAGGATGAATGAGGAGATAGCTAGTTTATATACACCATCAAGCAGGAATGATACAGAAGAGCAATATAATTATGACCTAAAAGAGCAATATAATAATGAGCTGGACATGGCCACAAGATTGAGTTTATATGAACAATATCAGAGGGAATGTGGGTTTAGAATGCCTGGTGGGTCTAGCTCAGACATGCATGGTGGGCCTAGCTCCGATATGCATGGTGGGCCTAGTTCAGATATGCATGGCGGGTCCAGCTCGAGCATGTATGGCGGGCCCAGCTCAAATATGTATGGAGAGGTTGGTGGCAATATGTATCAAGAAGAATCAGTTGTTGAAGAAATTGTTTCTAAGTTACCTAGGAGTGCTAGTATTGCAGGTCATGGTCGTAAAGACCCATTTCTCTCAAAGCCTAAGTCACAACAGATGACCTTAAAAGGCATGGTTAAAGGTACAAGAAACATGTTAGGGAGATATGTTGGTAAATGGTTCTACGATAAAGGGATTCCCTTTGATGCAGCCAATAGCCCATATTTTCCACCTATGGTTAGTGCAATCCAGAGAGTCGGGCCCGGGGTAAAACCCCCGACGGCATATGAGCTCAGTGGGCCAATATTAGACGAAGAGGTAGAGGAAGTTAAAAAGTGGATTGAAGAATATAAACAGAGTTGGCCAAGGACAGGAATTACTCTCATGAGTGATGGTTGGTTGAATAAAGTTAGCAAAAAGGAGTTTTTAAACTTCTTGGCCTATTCCCCAAAAGGTACAGCTTTTTTGTCTAGCAAAGACGTATCAGGGACGAAGAAGGATGCAAATTTCTACGTACGACTATATGATCAGATAGTGGAGGAGGTGGGGGATAAGCATGTAGTCCAGTTTATTACGGACAATGCGCGTGCATGTGTTTCTGCGGGCAGCAAGTTGATGGATAAGAGGAAGCATCTAGTATGGACCCCGTGTGCTGCACACAGCATCGATCTTATGTTAGAGGAAATCGGTGAGATCAAAATTGTGAAGGAGACTCTAGATGAAGCAAGGTTGGTGTCGAGATTTATATACAACCACTCGAAAATATTATTTCTGTTTAGAGAACACTCTAAGAAAAAAGAGATAATCAGGCCTGCCATAACCCGCTTTGCGACCGATTACTTAGCTGTGGACTCCATTCGACAATCTGAAGGTGCATTAAAGAGATTGTTTACTTGTGAAGAGTGGTTAAATGACCGCCTCTCGAAGTCCAGTACCGGTATAAAAGTGGACAACATAATCTCAAATAGGCTGTTCTGGTCTCGATGTTCCAGTGTTGTAGAGGCCACTGCCCCTTTGGTCACGGTGTTAAGAATGGTGGATGCTGATAAGAAAGCTACCATGGGTATCCTTTATGAAGGTATTGAGAGGGCGAAATCAGCTATTGGGGAGAAGTGTAATTTTGCTAGCAAAGTGATCGAGATTATAGAAAAGAGGTGGAACACCAAATTCGGACGTCCAATTCATTATGCTGGTAAATATATATTTATATCATTACAATGTTTCAGTTTAAATCATTTTTTTATGAAATTGTAAATGACATTTTTCTACCTATATATTTTTTAGGTTACTACTTCAACCCAAAATTTTTCTATTTGACACCTGAACAACCCCACAAGATTATGGAAGGGGTCAAATACATTATTGCAAGGTTGGAGAGAAGCCATCGAAACCAAGTAGCAGCAATACAAGAGGTATTATTTAATGTTCGGGTAAGAACTTCATTGAGTTGTTATATTTGTGAGGAATAATGCACTAAAACGTAATATATTTGTTTTAGCTTGCTATGTATAGGGATGCTATAGGATCCTTCGGAACTAGACTTGCCAGAAATTCTCGAACTATGATGGATCCAGGTTATCCCCTCGCTAATATTTTGTTTATTCATATATTTAATCTTATGAATTGTTCTTGCCCTTACAATGCTTTTTACATTTTAATCCAGCTGAATGGTGGGAGATATATGGTACTGATGCACCTCATCTAAAGAGGATAGCAATCAAGGTGCTCTCCCAAACATGTTCTGCTACTGGCTGTGAGCGCAACTGGAGTACGTTCCAATGGTTGCACACTACTAGAAGGAATCGACTCGCTTCTGAGAAGCTTCATAAACTAGTCTACGTTCATTATAATTTAAACCTCAGAGAGCGACAAATAAGAAGGAAGCTTGAAGACTATGGGCCGATAGACTTAGACACAATATTTGTCACAGACACAGCAGACCGATGGGTAGTCGAAGAGGAGGAGCCAGTGTTGCACAAGAGAGCGTTCCTTGAGGCTATCGGTGATGAAGATATTGAAGAAACTGATGAGCGGCATGAAAGAGGAAGCAGCCAGCCAATGTATCCACAATATGTCGATGATATTGCACCTAATGAGGGAGAGTGGGAAGGGGGTCTAAGAGAAAATGAGAGAGATGATGATTCTGAGGCCACCCTATCCCAGCCATATTATTCACATATCGAGTCCCAACAGCAACAGTGTAGGGATGAGCACGACAGTGCAGGTGAGCATGAAGGATGGACAAGCTTCGGGGATTTTGGACTGGGAACACAACAAAACACTAACACTCAGGGATTTGGGAATAGTCAGACGCCCGCTAATATCGATGATTCGTTTTTAGATCGAATCAATGAATTGTCAAACGAATTCAATCAATGGCACCAGCGTGACCAAGAAGAACAACAACGTCGTCTATCATTTTATTTTTAGATCGTATGTTATTAATTTTATGCTTTATTGTAGTCCATGTATGTTGATATACTTATTCCATGATAATTCTATGTTTATCCTTTTGTGTGATGTAAATTAAATGTTGAATGGCGGTTCATGCAGGGAAAGAACATATCAATATTCGCATATTCATCCAAAAACATGAAAATTCTTAATGGAGTACCCTCATTTTTTATTGAATTCCTAAAAAACAATATTTATAATGAATTTTAATAATTTTTTCGGATTTTTTTGAAGCTTTATTCTGACCGATTCACCCGATTCCGATCCGGACCGCCGATTCGCCGATCCGGATCGCCGATTCGCCGATTCGAATCGGTTTTTGAAAAGCCCGATCCGGGTCACCGATCCGGTTTTTAAACCATTGGTTCAAACTTTGAACCAAATGTTGCAACCAGTGTTTAAAAAAACGTCGAGTCGAACCGCACTCACCCGGTTTAACTCGGGAATCGTCACGGACGGATCGAATCGGTAAAAAAAACGGGAATCGTACGGTTCTAGAGAGAACCGGACGATTTCTGCACAGTGACTCGCCGATTCACAGTACGGAATCGGCGAGTCCCCCCGTACAGTGAATAGGCGAGTCCCGTACGGAATTTTTTTTTTTTGTAATCCATGATAGATTTTTTTGTAATACTTGATCGATTTTTTTGTAATCCATGATCGAATTATTTTTTTTTTTTTTTTGTAATCCATGATCGAATTTTTTGTTTTTGTAACCCATGATAGAATTTTTTGTAGTCCATGATCGAATTTTTTGTAATCCATGATCAAAATGCTTGCTTTTTTTTCTTGTAATCCATGATTGAATTTTTGGTTTTTTGTAACCCATGATAGAATTTTTTGTAATACATGATCGAATGTTTTGTAATCCATGATTGAAATGTTTGTTTTTTTTTGTAATCCATGATCGAAATGTTTGTTTTTTTTTTTGTAATCCATGATCGAATTTTTTGTTTTTTGTTTTTTTTGTAACCCATGATCGAGTTTTTTGTAATCCATGATTGAATGTTTTGTAATCCATGATCGAATTGTTTTTTTCTTTTTTTGTAATCCACAATCGAATTTTTTGTTTTTTTTGTTTGTTTTTTTTTGTAATCCATGATCGAATTTTATGCAATCGATGATCGAATTTTATGTAATCCATGATCAAATTTTTTGTAATCCATGATTGAATTTTTTGAAAATTTGTGATTTTTTTTTTTTAATCCATGATCGAATTTTTTTTTGTAATCCATGATAGAATTTTTTGAAAATTTGTGATTTTTTTTTTTAATCCATGATCGAATTTTTTTTTGTAATCCATGATAAATTTTTTTGAAAATTTGTGATTTTTTTTTTTAATCCATGATTGATTTTTTTGAAAATTTGTTTTTTTTTTTTTAATCGATATTATTCAAAGAGAAAATGAGAGAGATGATGATTCTGAAGCCACCCTATCCCAGCCATATTATTTACATATCGAGTCCCAACAGCAACAGTGTAGGGATGAGCATGACAGTACAGGTAAGCATGAATGATGGACAATCTTCGGGGATTTTAGATTGGGAACACAACAAAACACTAACACTCAGGGATTTGGGAATAGTCAGACGCCTGTTAATATCGATGATTCGTTTTTAGATCGAATCAATGAATTGTTAAACGAATTCAATCAATGACACCAGCGTGACCAAGAAGAGCAATAACGTCGTCTATCATTTTATTTTTAGATCATATGTTACTAATTTTATGCTTTATTGTAGTCCATGTATGTTGATATACTTATTCCATGATAATTCTATGTTTATCCTTTTGTGTGATGTAAATTAAATGCTGAATGGCGGTTCATGCAGGGAAAGAACATATCAATATTCGTATATTCATTCAAAAACATGAAAATTCTTAATGGTGTACCCTCATTTTTTATTGAATTCCTAAAAAAAAATATTTATAATGAATTTTAATATTTTTTTCGGATTTCTTTTAAGCTTTATTCTAACTGATTCACCCGATTCTCGATTCGGATCGCCGATTTGCCGATCCGGATCGGTTTTTTGGGAGCCCGATCCGGGTCACCGATCCGCTTTTTAAACCATTGGTTGCAACCATGAACCCGGTTTGAAATGCGGCCAAGCTCGTATATGTAGAAATATGGGGCTTTGGATTTTAAGCTAGTTTGGATGTACCTAAAATTGCAATATTTTTTTATTGCAATCTAAAAATCTTGGGAAATAGATTTGAACCGTTTGGAACCACAATATTTTACTAATTTTTATATTGAAATAAAAAACTTCGCAGTATCAAGGAAAACGTTACCATAAACAAAAATTCATATCAGACTTGAATTTTTTTTATGAAAGTGCCGCTCTCTCACCCCGTGCAAACCCCATCTTGTGACCCAACAACCCACACCGTGAAACCTCAGAAACCCCAAATTGACTCTATCTCTTTCTCTACCTCATAAACCCCAAATTTAGTCTCTCTCTACCTCATAAACCTCAAATCTACTATCTCTCTACCTCAGAAACCTTAAATCTACTCTCTCTCTTCAAAAACCCCAAACCTACTCTCTTTCTCTTCAAAAACCTCAAATCTACTCTCTCTCTCTCTTCCTCATAAACCCCAATTCTACTATCTCTTTCTAAACTACTTAGACCCAACATCTTCAAAGGAAAATCAACTATCACAAAGAAATTTTGAAGGAGACAGCCACTCGAATTTCTGTTTTCTCACTGAAGTTCCATAGCAGGCTAGAATAAAGCCTGTTTGTTTCTCTCGAGAATGACTAAGCTCCTCTCCCATCTTTCTCTCTTTTTTTTTTTAAAACCACAGGCATACTCTCATCATACCTCCAAAATAGAGGTAAAAGAGGAAGCTCAAATAAGGCAGAGAAAAAGAACAACAATAACAAAAGCTTGAGTCTCTTGCTAAAGGGGAGAAGAGAAGAAGGAAGCAATGAGATCTTTAATTTACCGTTAGGGTTTGTTAGCTTGAGTCTCTTGTTAAAAGGGATAACAGAAGAGAGAAGCAAGGAGATATTTAATTTACCATTACGGTTTGCTCAATTCTTTTGCTCGTGGATTTGTGGTTGTATCAATGTTACAGAAAGAAACATGCAGCAAGGTGAGTGAGAGAGAAAGCATTAATGCGTAGTTATACCTTTCTTGTTGAGTGAGAGAATCGCCGAAACAAAAATAGAAATAGATTTTAACACCCAAATGACTTTATAAGAAAAGAAAAAAGACTAGGTATTTTTTGCAATTGGTATTTGAAAAACTGTATTTTTATTGAATAATAATTTTTTTTTATTTGACGTCCAAATATGTAGAAAAAAATATAAAAATAGCTTCTACGTGGGTTTTATAAATAAACGTGATTTTGATCTTTTGAAAAACTCAAAAGTTCCAAATTTTCTTTAAAACATAATCGCAAGCTTTCCATAATGTATAAAACTCATATACTTCCCCCCTGTACTTCCCCTAATGTATAAAACGCATATACTTCTTAATGTATAAAAACTCATATATTTCCCCTGTACTTCCCCTAATGTATAAAACTCATATACTTTCCCCTGTACTTCCCCTAATGTATAAACTATATACTCCCCCTTGTACTTCCCCTAAAGTATAAAACTCATATACTTCCCCTGATGTATAAAGGAAAAGGTTTCTATACTTCTCCTATAGCATAAAACATCTATGCTTCCCCTACCATCGAACCGTCCAATTTTGATCAAGAGAACCACTCACCATTTGATCTTAGATCCGATATCTCAAAGTTTTTTTTTTTTTTATATACAAATTGTTTGAGTATGAAATTTGGTACATACCATCTTCTCATTGGGGCGCACCTATAAAAAATATTAAAAATAAATTTTTGATAAAATATAATGACCAAAATACCCCTTAAAACTTTTAAAGGTATTTTGGTCATTTTATTTTATTAGAAATATTGTTTTATATTTTTTCGCTAGTACGAGTTTAATAGAGGATTGGGCATACAAAATTTGGTGTCAAAATAGTTTATAACAAAAATGAAAAATAAAATAGTGTAAAGACATGACATTGTGATTGGAGCCATCTTAGCCCTCCATTCAGAATGGACGGTTGGATAAAGAGAAGTATAAAAGTTTTATGTTGTAGGAGAAGTATAGAAAGCTTACCATGTATAAAAATTATATACTTCTCCTATCCAACCGCCCATTTCTCAATATCTACCCATTTGGTTTGTCTTTTGATTTTAATGCATAACAAGATTTTTCGGAATAAAACCCTTATCAACAAAATCAAAGTTGAAATTTTGGGTTTTCTCTCTAGTGATTTAAAAACAAGAATATATTTTAGACTAAATTTGTTTGTGATTTAAAAACAAGTATGTATTTTAGACTAAATTTGTTTTAACTATTTTCATTTTTCCTCACATTATATTTGTTTTGATTTTCCCCAACTTAAAACTGGATCAAACCAATTTAACCTATTTTGAATTTAAAAAAAAACATTTTTTGGGCTCTGATTTCAAAATATTTGAAATCGGACTGGTTGGATTCCTATTTGAGCAGAAACCAAACCAGCTCAGTCCGTTTGAAATTAAAAACACCCCAGAACTTCAAATCAAATGCAGTTCAAATCTTTTTATTAAATCTATTTATATTCTTTTTCTTTTAACTTTTTGACAATTATTTAACGCTTTTTTTCCCCAAAAAATCTCCCCTTTAATCTTGTTTTTCCTCATATCACCATCCATTTATTTTGCATGACATTTGTCACAAAATTTTCCTCTTTGATCCCTCTACAAGATTTGCACAATTATTTTTCTGACGAAAACCCATTTTAATATCAAGTGCTCAAAACTGGAATAAATTCAATTAAATAGGAATATATAGGGATGAATCCAACATATGTGAGGTTCTAATAATTAAAGGGTGCGGTTTGTAGAGAGCCTAGGCTCTAAACAATTAAATTAGAGCCTATCTTCAAATACTTTTGAGAAATGCAGTTGCAATACTGAAAATATTTTTGATAGCTTTAAAATATATTTTCATCTTTATTTATAAAGTTTAAATCTTAAAAATAGTGTAGATTGATAGATCTATGAAAACTTGAAAATCTTGAAAATTGACGATCCAAAAATGCATTACAAAATACACTATTTCCAAAACTTGAAATCCATGTTTTTCTCATGTCCATGCATCCTGACGTCGAGATCATCAATTTGAGGATATTTGGACATCAAAACAACCTATTCTAGTGAAATGTTTGAGATAGGCTCAAATTTGATTGTTTAGAGCCTCGACTGTATATAAACTTTTCCCATAATTAAATAATTACAGATAATCAACAGAAGCATTGACAAATTCTTCTGTAATGCTTTCTCTGATTATTGACAGAAAAAATGGAGGGACCATTTCATATTCAAAAAATGGAGAACCTGTTATGATCATATCACCAAAAAGAAAATCTCTCTGTCTCTCTCTCTACCAACATGCCCCTCAAAACTCCTATTCCTCTCTCCTCAACCCCTATTCCTCTCTCTCTCTCTCTCTCCTCTATCTCTGAAGCTCTATCTCTTCTGCAAATTAATTGTTCTCACTTCTCAGGTTCATCAAACTCCCTATCCCAGATGGAATGTCTCCAATTAGTTTCATTTCCTGATAAGTTGAGGTTTCTTTGAGTGTTCAAGGCCAAATGATTCAGGTAATGAACCAAAAAAGACAGTTACTGGGAAACTTTACTGTTAAAAGAGTAGAACATGAGGTTAAACTGGTGGATATTGCAACATAGAAATTCTTTTGAGCAAATGATACATGACGAACTACACTGCTTGAAAACTGACCGGGAATTTCTCCAGTAAGGTATGAAACTGATTTCCCATCTCTCAGAAATATCTCTCCACGAGAGAACTCTCCTGAAAGAGATTCTCTTTAACAAATGTGCTCGAAGCATCAAACTCAAACGTAGATCACAAAATAAAAATCAAAACTAAGAATTCAAGCTGCAGCTTGCATGCCTGTGTGACAACGAACTCCCGTTGCATCATATAAACACAACAAGACTAAACTCTAAACGCACCAAATACAACGCATAGCCAATTCCATGGAATAGAGCCCTCAATGTTGTCAAATTAGAACAACGAGGAGTGAGAACAAAGTGTCGCCCCAAATTAACCAACAACAGAAAATCCCCCTCCCTATCTACAAAAAAAAAAAAGAAAAAATTCACAAATTGAGCCTCAACCCAAGTAAATGTGTCCGGAAATGAGTGTTGTGTTAGCTCTTAGCTGATAAAGTTGCCATAACAGGACATGTACCCTTTTATCTGTCACAGCAGTGCCTAAAAAAGCCATTTCTTACTTCCCCATTGTCAACAATTCATCATCTAAACAAATAACAGGGTGTCCACCATTTTTGAGACCAGAAACCCATTTCAGCTTTGCGGTTCTTAAAGTTTTGCTGCCATGAAAGCCCTTTACAGTCAACTGACACTTGGAGCAATGGAGAATTGGAATTAGAATAAAAAGGAGCATCTTTTTTCATTAGGTTGTTTGTGGTCAAAGAGAGCAGGAAATTGCAAAGCATCTGGGTATGTAAGTGAGAGAAAAATGGAATTCAAAATGAAATGGTGATATGTAGAAAGAGAATCTGGAACTAGGTCTCTGATGTTCAAAGTAGAGGGGAGAACAAGAGGGAGGGACAAGGATGGCAAAGCGCCATGTAGAGAGAGAGTCCTAAAGGTAAAAACCCACCACAATTCCATGGAGAGATCCATAAAGGAACCAAATATTAGGAAAGCAAAAACCTAGAATAAAAGAAACGAGTAGTATTATGTATAGAAAGAGAAAAGAGGTGTAAATAACAGACGAACATCGATAACGACAGCAATGATAAAACTATGATATGTACTCAGCATGTTTTTCTTTTTTTAAAAAAAAAGGAAGCAAATATTACCACACAAACAAAGAACAAAAAACCAAAAGAGCTACAGGATTGGGCTTATTATTTTACATAAATCACACTAGCCAAGAAAATGCTTGGTGCTGTTATTAATGTGTTATGTTTGTGTAATTATAACATTCTCGATGAAGGGCAGATGAATTTTATTGGTTTCCAAATGGTGTGGTTCCAAGGCCTCTTTTGTCGTCCCATCCTCTTACCCATGGCTGCCCAGGTGCTGCTCGTGTCTCAGCGGATGCATAGCTCTTCAAATTCCCGGAAATCTTGGTATGAACAGCTGAGAACACCTGCATGAAGCATGAATAGCTTAGTGCCTCATCAATCCCTGCCTCCCTCCCTCCCTCCCTCTAAGAATGTGTGTATACATGGGTATCACATTATGCATATACATGTGTGTGAGTTTATCTGTGTCTCACTGATGGGTGTGCATGCATGCACACATTTGTGTGTGCATGTACATAAATTCTTTTATGTACCGGATTTCTGTTCACTTCATCTGGAGGTTGCTCCTGACCAGTGAGCCACTTCCATAGGTCTGGGTTCTCCTGCAAGGGCCAGCAAAAATGAGTATGAAACGGACTGTTGAGGAGGCTGTGGAAAGGAGAATCTTGTTTATAAAAGAATGCATAGCTTTTAATTTTAACCCTGAGATGGTAAAATAGGCATATGATCACAAATATTAGGAGAGTGTTTCACTACAAGAAGCTATTAGGGTGCTCTAATAGTTCCAATTTTATCCGTATTTGAAATTCATTCATGGAGATCAGTCGTAGAGTCTAGATACCATTTATTACTTAATGCCACCGAAAATATTTAAAGTACAGGATCTGCCTATAAGTTACCAACATTCGCTAAGAGTCATTTCCTCCCATGAAAATAAAGTAGGATCCAGCAGATAACTGGCATGCCACCATCCTCGTCTGCAAATTGTGCTCATCAAAGATAATTTCCCAAGACATTCATTTGCAGCTCTTTATGCAAATGGGTTTTCGACCGGGGTATATTAGGATTGAATCCAATCATTTAAAATTGGCAGGTGCTTGAAAGGTGACCCCTGGGCTAGGAGGATTCAATGACGATGAAAATGAGATCCTACTGTTTTTAGCTTTCTGTGGTTCACTGCATGAAGAGGTGAACTCACGGCTCTATGGGCTGAGGTTTTGTCCCCATATGTGAGGCTCCCTATTGCTCTAGACAGTTGAGACTATTGTTAGAATGTGATTAAATGAGCTTGTGAGGAGACTATCATCCAATGGAGACTAGCCAATAATTTTTTAATACATTTGCTATCTTTTGTACAACAAGGATGGGTCTTCAATGGTGGCGAATGTTGAGGCTGACATTCTGGCCACTGATGCGGTTGGGTTGGAGAATCTTCTTGTCGACTATGAGTAGGGTAGCTAAGATAGAATCTGTTATCCATTTTATCTTTTTCATTTCACTTAATTTCATTTCTTCCTTTTTAGTAATGAAATTTTATTGACACAAAAGAAAAAGAAAACGAATAAAAAGGTACTATGACCCTGATATGGATACAAATACAAAGGATATTGCAAGCTTCTTTTTATTATTATTTTCTTTTGCGCACCCATTTAAGCTAGACATGAAAATTGTCAACTCCAGTTGCTTACAAAAAATGAAAGTTAGCCACATTATATTGCCCAGTACTCCTAAACACTTGCACTTGGTCCAATCAGCACGAGATTATCCAGACATCCAATTTGAGCTTAATATTTAGAATACTCAACTTTCTAGTGTTGAGTTTGTGGAGCCATGAACGTTGAAGATATACCTTCAAGCATTCCCTGAATACCCCACACGAAAGGTGATATCCAGTTTGTAACAGTGGAAATTTAAATTTCCAACTGTCAATAGAGCAATACTTCGATACCTTGTCAAATAAGACTACCAAGTTGAACTTATATGTTTGCTGTCTCAGTAACCCTGGTCCAACAGGAGTAGGAGGTCTTTAAAAAATAGCTTGGATAATCTTTTGTGCTCCTATCCAGACTCGAATGAAGTGGCTCTGTGACGGCCAAGGCCCACATTCTCTTAGAGGGCCTGAAACTATTCAATAGCACTTTGCGCCCCAGTCTACATGTGGAAAGTGATTGCCAAAACTGTCATAGCTTGGGCCTCAAAGGTGTTCCCATGCCCATGGCATCTGAAATCCATTTTGGACCAAATATTCAATAACATGGGGCCTCTTCAAGTAGCTTTCAAGCACCTCTGGAGAGAGACCAATGCCGCAGCAGATGTACTAGAGAAAGAGGGCACCCTGCCCCCAACGTTTGTTGTAGCTTCCCTACCTCCACGCCTTCAAAGGGCCGCTTCTACCCCGACAACAGCAACTCCTCGTACCCCCCCCCCCCCCCTCCCCCCCCCCCCCAAAATAAATAAATAAATAAATAAACAATACACACACACCAATCCTTTCTCTTCCCTCAGTTCTTTTGGGGTTTCCCAAGTGTACAATCTGGCAGTATTAGCTACAATTCGTGAAGTGGTCATACATTTGTAATTTTTGTATCTATAACAGATTTAATTAGCCACATTATATGGCCCATTACTCCAGTAAACATTTGGAGCCTTTATTCACCTAGGTTTTTGTCAACCACAACCATCCATACAGGCCTTCAATTTCTAAACCAACTGCTTCTGGTTTTTTTATTATGTCTATATCATCATCATAGACAAGTACAGAAGTTCCTGTGTGACTAGTAGGCACAGACAAGTAGGTACAGCCTAGCCAGCCACAGGTGATGAGATTTGATGTATTAAGCTATGGGTTCAAACTTACAATAGACCTCTTTCTTGACATAGAAAATGACATTCAAGGTTTCAGCAACATAAAAACATTGCAAAGATTCATGTATACTTCTGAATGATATGGCAGAGAGCAACTTCTACATCTAGTTGCTTAAGTGATCATTGTGAGGAAATCCTCTTCATGGGGTATAAAAGCAGAGGGCAACTTTGACATCTAGTTGCTGAAGTGATCATTGTGAGGAAGTCCTCTTCGTGGGGTATAAAATGCACATAATTGGACTGATTTTCATTATCACCAGCAACATTTGCTCATAGAAGACAGGATTGGGACTAATTGACCAGATTTCTCTGTTTTCCAAAGCAATAAAAAATAAAAAATTTGATGAAAAACAAAGAACAAAATGATGAGTGTCACCCTACATATTACATAATCATTAGCTCAACCAGCGCTATGCACTACTAGCAGCAGTTTACAAGATGGAATAAATGTCACTATTTAGTCATCCACAAGCTCAGATACTTGCAAGCTGGAATTGGGTAAAATTGGGAGGAAGAGAGACCACATAATATCGACTTATCTCTTCCATCACGAAAATCATCCCTACCATGTGTCATACCTAACAAGAACTTGGGATGGGATGGATGCACTTATACAATGTTTTAATATAAAGTCAAGGAGCATCGATCATAATTAAAATCTTCCTGTCGCAATCAACCACAATGAGGATAACGGAGCTAATTAGCTATTAAATTTGCATTTACCGAATGCCAGGTTATAAAGAGACACTGGCCTCCTTATGCCTTAGAAAAATCCCCGCATACAGAGACATTTGCAATTCTTCCTACAAATTCCTTCAATGCCACAGAGTTCACTCGTTTCCTCAACGGCTGTATACCACGCATAGCGTGTATATAGAACCGATAAAAAAACACATTGTTGCCCTGTGTACCTTGCGCGAATGGCTATCCAAAGTCCATACACAATGACAAAGATGAAATAATCCATTCTTCCACTAAGAGCAACAGAGAACTTTCAAAGGGAACAACCGCTCATCTCCACCATTCATCATAAAGGATGGACCATGGATAGCACTTTATGTATAGTTTATCATAGCCACTGTGACCACAGCATGCCTATCATATCTGTAATTTAGGGAGGACAACTTAGATCGATCCTGGAGGTGTAAGGATGAACTCAGTTTGCAGACTCAAGAGTTAGATAGGAATAATAAGCAGAAAGAACAAGAAAAACATAAAATTGTTCTAAGGGAATAGAAATTACTTTATCTGTAACTCCTAAAGTTATGCCAATCATAAATCTTATAGAGGCAAATTACAATTTTCCATGAAACTATATAGAGAATCATAATAGTCACTTAATCCCAAGTCCTCATATGTGCTTTCCCTAAATGCACCTTCCATCTCAAGCATACCAAATATTCTCCTAATCTCAAGGAAGCCTCTAAAATTACACTCCTGTGCTGGAAGAAACAATAAGGCACTCAACTTAAAGCCCACTAGAGAGTACAAATAAACATAACAATCAAATGATAGATACCTTTTATTAAAAATAAAACACCAAGCCATACACTACCTTCAACTTTTGAAGACCTGATATATAATGTGTCGAGCTTGCATAAGAAGAACTCCAAAATGTACTCAAGATAACCAACAAATTCATCCCCATGGCCACAAGGAATATAGTTATATATTTAACATACTTTGTCATATGTTAAATTTCTCATAGTCTGCCAATACCACCTAATGGATTCTCGGTCTCCAAATATGCAACATTTGTACCCTATTTTTCCTATTGATTACGTTGTGTAACCTATTTCTCCATGGAAATCCGCATAGAATATAGGGAACCTGTTAATATGTGGTATTCCACATAGCATATTGGTACCCTATTATTAAATAGCACTCTACAAAGCACAGTAAAGTAATCATCCACCCTAAATGGGTTCCAAGATTCATGAAGTCTAGAGTAATTTATTATAAGAAGCACACAACCATAAATCCAATAATAATAGAGTTGCATTTTTTCAAAAATCTAAGCATGAATGCTGTGAATCTCATGATGTTGGTTTAACACCACTCTACCACATAGGTATCAGTCATAACCCTACCCTTGACTCACCCAGTAAGTAGCAACCAAGATCGTTTCAAGAATTCAAGCAAATTCCACTAAGCGATGATTATCCATGCAAGTTATCCACCAGTTCAGTGATGCTACAACGCCACGACTATCCATTAATAGATAACTCAAGTAATGATGCTGAAATTCCTTAGAGACATGGTGCCCATCCAAATCTTAAGATACGAATCCATCATCAAGTTGGTTAAGGCCTCATTGATGCCATATTGCAATTCCTTTTAGAAAGAGAAAACTGATATGTTTGTTCCCCTAGGTTTTGGGAGTTTAATCAGGCCAGGAAGGGTAGGGGAGAAGGGTTAAGGAAAACCTTGTCTCTCCAATTAACCATAAGATGTAAGGGAATAAAGGAGGTATCTAAGGTAGATCAATGTAATTGCCCATGAAGATAGTATCTTGGCATATAAGAGGGATAGGCAGCCCCAACCAAAGGTCTGAGTTTCATCGAGAATCATGGTATAGAATCATTGACGCCATTTTCATGGCTCCGTATCTAGACACTGAGAATGAAAGGGTCACTAGACAATTCAAAGAGGATGACATATGAGTAGATAATCTCTCAATTGAAGTAGTGCAATAGTGTATAACATTAAAGCACGTTTTCCTATGATTGTATATGACATTCAATTGACCCATTGTATACATTTATTAAAGAGAGGACATGGCATTTAATAGACAAAATAATTCGGAAATATATTTCAGAACGACAGGACGAGTTGTTCAGGCTTTGAGTTGCCCCTTCGCAAGTGGAAAAAAAATTCAGCACCATTTGGTTTCCTCACGAACCCCAAATAGGTGTGATAAGGCTTGGATGATGATGACGACAATGATTCGGTTTTCTCACCAGAAGAGTGGAGTGAATGGGCAAGAAAGAACAGGTGTTTCACAGAGGTCAAGAGTAATCAGAAATTATCACATACTTGTATCATTGACCAAGAAATAGAGAAGGTCAAATAAAATGGCCCCCTCTCAAATAATATTATGATCTCTCCCAAAGATTTCACAAACTCCAGATAGAAGCAGCTTTCAAGCATTGTCCTAGCGGACACCGTCTGAATTTGGTAAACTTTGTTAGAATCCATAGGAGCATAGAATGGAGAATAGAGAATAGAGAAAGAAGAAGAGAGAAGACAACATTTACATGGTTCAGGCCGAAGCCTTATGTCCACGGATCCAAAGCCCAACTAGCTACATCTTCACTATTTTGGATGAATGTTTACATCAATGAGTACCTCTATATATAGAGGGCAATCACACAATTACAGGATAAATATGGTATTATTTTTGGAGATAGAGGTAAATAGTAGGAGGCCTTATCACCAAGCTAACTTGACGTTTATTTTCTAGATACCTAATCTTATCAAGAGATATATACTCATACATCTATAATGATGTATATCAATATGAACCCAAGATATCCGATATATCCATATCTTAACACTCCCCCTCAAACTCAAGATGCTTTGACACAAAGCAACTGGAGTTTGAACAATAATACTAAGTTACCAAAAAAACGAGTAGTGATCAAATCCATTATAAATTTCAAAGGTTACCATGATCTTTCAAGAAAGGTTGGGCTCTCTACTTTCTTCTAGAGACTTTCTCTCTTTAGGGTCTCTACTTTCTTCTAGAGACTCTCTCTTTAGGGTCTTCCAAGAAAGAACCTTTCTTGGGCTCTCTACTTTCTTCTAGAGATTTTCTCTCTCTAGGGTCTTCTTCTCTGAAGATCTTCTCTTTCAGAGGCTTTTTTTCTTTCTAGAGGCTTTCTCTCTCTAAAAGAAAAGGATCATCACACAAGATGGAGCAACGATTCTAGAGGCCTTCTCTCTCTAAAGAAAAGGATCATCACACAAGATGGAACAACGAAAAACTCCATCAGCAGATAGAATTGCGTAACAGGATCAAGTAAACTTGATCATCATACAGGATGGAGTAACGGAAATCTCCATCATCAAACGGGGTCAAGTAACGAAAAACTAGATATTCGATCATCTTCATCTCCTCATCTGAAGAGGGAACTCTTAATCATCAACCATGATCGAGAAATTCGATCATCTTCATCTCCTCATCTGGAGACGGAACTCTTCATCGTCAACCAGGATCGAGAAATTCGATTATCTTCATCTCCTCATCTGGAGAGATAATTCTTGATCATCAACCATAATTTCCCTTTGCATAGTAGTCTAGTTGGACTGATCCAGGATCTTGATTTTCTTGTCCACATAGCGGTTACATTAGAGATGTTGACTTCATCTTTACTCATCTCTTAAATATGTTGACTTCATCTCTACTCATCTCATCTCCATCATCTGCTATAATCTCCCCCTCAAGTTGGGTGTGGATGCGAAGAAACACCCAACTTGCAAAATATAATTTTTTTTTTTTTTTTCACCACCGCCAGACACTGGCCTTTTTTTTTTTTTCACCACTGCCAAACACTGGCCCTTTTTTTTTGTTTTTTTCAACTAAAGGAGCTTCTAGATATAGAAGGGAGAAAGTCGAAAGGATGATTTAATATGGTCCCTATGGACCACCACCATGACCATAATGCTAGATTTTCCACTCACCATAAATTCCTCAAGGTCAACAGCCCCTGTTGATTTCGAGATTGATTTCAATGCAGACTCAACAGCTGAGATTCCTCCAACTTCGACGACAACATGATCGTTTTCGAGTTTCCGTAAGATGGCCATTAAATCAATAGGAGAGAAGGGGTTTCATTCAATGAAGATTTGGGAAACTAGGGCACGAATAGAGGAAGGGGGGCGAGATGTTGTGGATTTGGGGTCTTGGGGTGTCAGGGTTTTGGGTGTTTTGGGTTTTGTAGAGAGAGAAGGCGGGTTGAACGTGGAGAGAACTTTTAGAGAGAGGTCGAGAGAAGAGACAAGGTCAGGGACTAGGGTTTGTAGAGAAGTGATGAGGTTTTCTTGGATGAGTCTCTGGTTTTTGATGCGTTCTTCTAAGTATTGGCGTTTTTCTTTCAGGTAAGCAATGTCGTCGTTGCCTTCACTAGTAGCCTCCATTGGGGGAGAAAAAGGACCGAGGGTATGTGTTTCTCACTCTACGGATCAGGGGCCCTGCAACATAAGAGTTCGGCAACCTCACGACCTACGATTGAGATAAGAGTTCGGCAACCTCACGGCCTACGATTCAGATAAGAGTTCGGCAATTTCACAGCCTACAATTGAGATTGAGGAACCTCGCTCTGATACCATGTTAGAATTGATAATTGGTGGAGGAAGATAATATAACATTTACGTAGTTCAGGCCGAAGCCTTATATCCACGGATCCAAAGCCCAACTCGCTACATGTTCACTATTTTTGATGAATGTTTACATTGATGAGTACCTCTATTTATAGCGGGCAATCACACAATTACAAAATAAATATGGTATGATTCTTAGAGATAGAGGTAAATAGTAGGAGGTCTTATCACCAAACTAACTTCACATTTATCTTCTAGATAAAGAATCTTATCAAGAGATATATACTCATACATCCATAATGATGTAAATCAATATGAACCCGAGATATCCGAGATATTCATATCTTAACAAACTTTGGAGAGAAATTTGGTATATCATAAATAATAAAAAAATGTAAAAAAAATTCAAACCATTTTTTCTATTATTCCATGGCTGACCTCTCCTCAATACTCAATTTCATCCCTTGCGCAAAGGGACATTGAAATCAAAATTTTGAACCATAAAATAAATAAGAATAAATTTAATACATTCGAAAGACAAAAAGTAACTCAAAACGATTCCAAAAAACAACCTCCAGTTCTCAATGTTCAGAATTTTAGTAGGGAAATATAGAGTAACCATACCAGATCAAGAACCTCTACTAGGGCCTTGATATTTGCCTCATCCATTGTTTTGATGTTTTCTTCAACCCATCGTCCAAGAACCAAATCCAATTCAAGAAAACCCCTCTGCTTGCTCCTATACAACAACCTACAGAGCCAGAGAAAAATCCATCAAAAACCCAACATTTATATGTAAAATAAGCAAATAAAACCGCACTTTCTCATAGAAAGAAACAATCATTAAACCCTAAAATAAACAAAACCCATCAAATAGCAGGAAGTCCAACCTGTTAACGTTACGTCTCCTGCTTTCTTCATTTGAAAGATCGAGACTTTGAAGGCCAGACTCCGAAGAGAACCATGAAACTGAACCTTGATGAACTCTGCTAAAACCACCATTTCAAAAGGCAGAAAGAAGCTCAAATTGAGCAGTAATGGCGTAAAACCTAAAAATAAATAAATAAATAGTAGGGCAAAGTTTACTTGCGTGTAAAGGCTAGAATGGGGATTTCGTGTGGATAAAGAAGCCATGAATAAAGGATTCATAGTTTTGTTCAGAGAGAGAAGAGCTCTTTTTAGAGACGCCATTTTTTTTTTCCAGAAGAATACGAATTCGAGAGCTGATCTTTAAGCCTTTTTCATTTTAATTTTCGTACTGTTCTTACCCTAAATATTCGTTTTTTTTCAAATAGGTAGTTCATCCCGAAGACCCGAACCGTTAACCGGACTGAGTCGGAGAGCGGTTTAACCGATATAACCGATAAATCGGCGGATTCAACCGATTTGATCCGACAAGTCCGGGTTGGATACCAATAAAAAGTAAGCATTAAAGATCAAAATAATTTTTAAGTTTTATAATAAAGTAAAAAGTATTTATAAATTAAAATTTTAATTTTTAAAATTTATATATATATTTTTTAAAATTTTTATTTTTAAAATACCGACTAACCATCGTAACTACTCAAAATCGAAACAGGCCATCAATTACAATTTAAACGAACAGCTAGCTGTTAAATCGAATGATTTTGCAAACAACGAGTTTAATTGAATGAACTTATGTCTTCGATTTCGTCATGCACGTTGCTACATTAGGAGGTATTACTTTGCAGACACGGTGATGACTGCTACTTTACGAGGACATATCTTGTCAACAGACTCATGATTATGCAGAAAACAGCGTTTTAAAAAACGTCGAGTCGAACCGGACTCGCCCGGTTCGACTCGGAAATAGTGAAAAAGGAATCGGATCGCCCAAAAATTGAAAATCGTCCGGTTCTAGAGAGAACCGGACGATTTCGTACAGTGAATCGCCGATTCACTGTATGGAATCGGCGAGTCCGAACAGTGAATCGGCGATTCCGTACGGAATTTTTTTTTTTTTTTTTTGGTAATCCATGATAGATTTTTTTGTAATCCATGATCGAATTTTTTGGTTTTTTGTAACCCATAATAGAATTTTTTGTAATCCATGATCGAAATGTTTGTTTTCTTTTCTTGTAATCCATGATCGATTTTTTTGTTTTTTGTTTTTTTTTTTGTAACCCATGATAGAATTTTTTGTAATCCATGATCGAATGTTTTGTAATATATGATCGAAATGTTTGTTTTTTTTTTGTAATCCATGATCGAAATGTTTGTTTGTTTTTTTTTAATCCATGATTGAATTTTTTGTTTTTTGCTTTTTTTGTAACCCATGGTAGAGTTTTTTGTAATCCATGATTGAATTTTTTGTAATCCATGATCGAACTATTTTTTTCTTTTTTTGTAATCCACAATTGAATTTTTTGTTTTTTTTGTTTGTTTTTTTTTGTAATCCATGATCGAATTTTATGTAATCCATGATCGAATTTTATGTAATCCATGTTCGAAGTTTATGTAATCCATGATTGAATTTTTTGAAAATTTGTGATTTTTTTTGTTTAATCCATGATCGAATTTTTTTTTGTAATCCATGATACAATTTTTTGAAAATTTGTGATTTTTTTTTTAATCCATGATCGATTTTTTTGAAAATTTGTTTTTTTTTTTTTTTAATCCATATTATTCAAAGAGAAAACGAGAGAGATGATGATTCTGAGGTCACCCTATCCCAGCCATATTATTCACATATCGAGTCCCAACAGCAACAGTGTAGGGATGAGCACGAAATACTGTAAATTAAATGCTGAATGGCGGTTCATGCAGGGAAAGAACATATCAATATTCGCATATTCATTCAAAAACATGAAAATTCTTAATGGAGTACCCTCATTTTTTATTGAATTCCTAAAAACCAATATTTATAATGAATTTTAATAATTTTTTCGGATTTTTTTGAAGCTTTATTCTGACCGATTCACCCGATTCCGATCCGGATCGCCGATTCGCCGATCCGGATCGGTTTTTGAAAAGCCCGATCCGGGTCACCGATCCGGTTTTTAAACCATTGGCAGAAAACATTTATTTGGGCGAATCGTTGTTTCAGACTGATATGGTTTAAGAGGTTACGGGAACCTTTTAGTATCTCTTTTTTATTTTTTAAGAAAAAATAAGTAGTGAAACCATTTATTTTTGGCCTTACTACGTAGTGATGATAAGTTTTGACCATTAGATACGAAATTGGATAGCTACATTTATTCCATTGACCAAGCTCAAACTTTAAAAGAAATTTTCTCATACTTTGTGATACACCCAAGTTATCATATCAGAAGGTTATAAATAAGGATGCAGATGGCATACGGATGCATCCGTAGGTTTAGAGGTAAGGGAAAAATTTATCATGGTATATAATTTTGATGTAAAATGTTATTGGGATTATCTCAAAATCTAATTTTATATTTAATAATAAAATTTTAGATTTAAAAAATGATTAAAATCAAGTAGATCTATAAACATATGAAAATCTTGAAAATAGATGGTGTAGATAATATGTTGTAAAATGCGTTATTTCCGAGACTTAAAATCTTTTTGTTTTTCATGGTCATACATCTCGATGTCGAGATGATCAATGAAAAGGTTTTTCAACATTAAAACTATCTTTTTCGATGGATTTTTTAGGTGCATCCGTAGTTTTACATTATAAAGTTTCATCCTTATATAAACTTTTTCCTATAAATAATTGTGACTTTTTTGTATCAAAGCTAAACCGTCTCATTTTATACAATCCCTTCCTAAAAACTTATTTAGAGGCCGTTTAATTACCTGAAAATATATTGCAAGGAATAGATTATTAGGAATATGACATTTATACCAGTGATTTAAAAAACGGATCGATGACCTGGATCAGACATCTCAAAAATAGATCTGGATCGGTGAATCGACGATCCGAATCGGGAATCGGACCGAATCGTTTGGATTAAACCTTAAAAAAATTCAAAAAAATTATTAAAATTCATTATAAATGTTGTTTTTTAGGAATCCAATAAGAAATAGGGGTATTACGTCATTAACTTTCATTATTTTCATCAATTTATGAATATTGAGATGTCCTTTTCCTGTATGAATTTATGTTGACCATTAAATTTATGTCACACAAAAGAAATCATGGAATTATCATGGATTAAGTATATAATCATATATGGACTACAATAAAGACTTGACTAAATCGATGAAAAATTGGCCACTAAAATCTCGAATTGGCGGAAAACCCTAATCTGCTAAAAAAACCCAAATTATTACAACCTAAGTAACTATAATATTATATACCAACAATATTTTATAATTATTTTATTATATAAATAATAACAAATCCAAAATATTTTGTAATATCATCTAATTTAAAATGTATTATTGACAACTGTAATAAAAATAGTACACTACATGATTTATAATACAAAAATTAATAAATAAAATAAAAGATTTGGTTATCAATGTAGAAATTATTAGAATGTGTACCAATTTTTTTTAATATTTTAGGTTTCTAGAATAAATTAGTGGAAGAGATTGATAGTATTACTTAGTAGAAAGAGAAAGATCTGAAATTGCCTCATTGTATGAATCCTCTCTTTAAATTAATATTACTAAATTTATGTTAAAGACCATCATGTTATAAAAATAAAAACATATAATCAGACCATTTATTCCTAGGTTGTATTAAGAAATACCTTTTATTTTTTTGACAATAAATACTTATCGTGTTATCTTTTATTTTTTTTTACAAGAAAAATATGATACTTGTTGATTATCTTCTTCTTTTTTTTTGACAAAAGAAGAAGATGTTGTACTACATTTTTTTTTGCTTGTTGTATTACTTTTTATTTTATTTTACAAGAAAAATAAAAAAATGATGCTGCCAAAGTACATTTTATTTTTTTATTCCCTTTGTTTTATTTTTTTGCAATAAATACTTGTTATATTACTTTATATTTTTTTTACAAGAAAAATAAAAAAATATTGTATTATCTTTTTTATCTTTATCTTGAAAAGCCTTTTATTTTTTATTTTTTCTATTTTGTTATGACAAAAGAAAATTTGACAACAAAAAACGAGGATTCACGCGCTAAGGGGTTCAAACTCTAGACCTCCCCTTTAAAATCAGAGACGTCAACCAACACCACCACATCGCCTTATGTGAATATATTAGCTTCTATAATAATATATATTCAATCATCTTGCTTTAATGTTTTTTGTGGGAATTATCCCACATCGAAGGATGAGCGTTGTTTTGTTCTCTATATATGCATGTGTAATAGATATTACCTTGTGCGTGTAGAAAGCGATGGGGCCGACATGTGAGGTGAGTTACCACGTGTGGAGGTTTTTTAAGTGTCACGTGTTGCTCCCCGTGAGGCGGCCACGTGTAAGAAGACTCGCGATTCACTATTGGGAATCGCCCGGTTCTCTCTGGACACGGGCGATTCCTGGTTTTTTCGTGGAACCGGCTCGGTTGCAGACCATTCCCGAGTTGAGCCGGCTCGGCTCGGCGAGTTTTCAAACCCTGATTTATACTGCATTGGTACATTTATTAGTAAAAAAATGAAAATAGATTGCATAAATATAGTGAAGTGGCAAGGGTTGAAAATAGATTACATAAATATAGTGAAGCGACGAGGGCTGGAAAATCTTTTACCCTCGTGATGGTAATGCGTTTAAAAAACAATTTTCTTGTTTTTATGTGTACATCCTCTTCTCCCTCTCAAGCTCCCGTTTTCCCTCTCAACATGACAAGCCTACAACTTCCCTCTCTTTCTCTTCTTTCTTGCTTCCTCAACCTTTCTCTCTTCGTCAGGCACTACATTGATGGAAACCAAATGCTTTATGTTTGCCCTTCTGATATACTCAGTCCTCTTTACTCAACCTCCCTTCTTTGTTCCTCTTCGAGCTTCCTTTCTCTGTACCTCTTCGAGCATCCCTTCTTTGTGCTCTCTTGCACGCCATGCGGGTAAATTATAATTATTATTAAAAAAAATATTAAAAAAGGATTTTTTTTTAGATTAGGGTTTAGATCGAGACAAAAAAAAGTAATATTTTATTTAAATTATAATGAATGATTACTCTTTTGGAACCCTTCTCTGACCCTCTTCGAGCCTCCCTTCTTTGTGCTCTCTTTAGAAGCATGTCATGCGGTAAATTATAATGATTAATAAATACTTTGAAAAAAAAAGAATTTTTTTAGATTAGGGTTTAGATCGAGGCAAGTGATAAATTATAGTTTATTTAAATTATAACGATTACTCTTTTGGGATAAAAGGATTTTTTGTGATGAGGGTTTAGATACTGATAAAGAAGTGATAAATTACTCACACATTGGCATCTTCCAATATCTCAATCTAATTTTTAAAAATTTTAC
Source organism: Amborella trichopoda (assembly GCF_054954075.1). Lineage (NCBI taxonomy): Eukaryota > Viridiplantae > Streptophyta > Magnoliopsida > Amborellales > Amborellaceae > Amborella > Amborella trichopoda. Next base: position 2,702,675 of record NC_142341.1, on the reverse strand, counting down.
CATTTCACAATTTTTTCCTTTTTTAAAATACATCACAATTTACTATTTAAACTATACATTAACGATATTTAAAAGTTGTGACTAAAATAGTTCACTCAATATTTATAACCGATATTAATTCACACTATTAAGTTATTATTCTTTGAGGTATGAGAAACCTCGTATAGTCATGCTATTTATACATATTCATTTCAATATTAAATATGAATGTCTACAAAGAGATCATTTATCTTTTGTGATTGGAGGTCACAATCACTTTCAAATATTAGATGTCAAATTGGATGGCTTTGCGGTGAGCCATGAAGTGATTTTTTTTTTTTTGAAATTTTGTATTTATTCAATGACACTAGTACAACCACCTATTTTGAAATTTAAAAGACAAGAATGATTGTGCATACAAAAGATAAATGATGTCTTTGTAAACAATTCCATATTAAATTGCTATGTCTAGTAACAGCCATGTAAGAGTAAATTTAAGGTGCAATGTAGACAATTCCATATTAAACTGTGTCAAGTAAGAGCAATGTATTTTCCAGGTTGCATCTAAATATTACCCAAACAGTAACAATCCATTTGCATGTAATGTATTACGTAGTAATGTACTATACCAGTAATATATTACACAGACAATATATTTCCAGGTATCCAAACGACCCCTTAGTATTTGCTTAGGACCCTCCAAATCCCCACCCCATAATTAACTTTACTTTGGTATTCGTTTAAATGTTTTTTGGATCAAACATCCGGGTCGATCTAGACTGATTCGGATTGCAGATCCAACTATCCAACATAACTATATAGGGTGGGCGATCCGCTCTACATATCTGGGTTCGAAACCCTACAAAAAACTGTAGTTCATGTAGTGCTGGATTAGAGCGGTCCAGTAGGCAACATTAATCCATAGCATGTATCAAAATTGACTGATGATTGGTCGAACCAGTTGGATGAGTGGATCTCAACCCTCCGGTGCAATCTATTTTTGAATTCTTTGCTCTTTTTGTTAGATTTATTCCTTTATTTCTACATTTCTCTTTTTAAAAGTATTTTATCTCTTATTGTTACATTTTTTTGAAAAAACATTCTCAATACTTTTGCAAAAATCGTGACCAACCTTTTTGTGATGTTGCAAGGTGGCTTTGGGCTTTAAGGTTAACTTTGATAAAACCACATGAATAAATTGTGATGATTCTGTGATCTTAAGATTGTTGAGACTTTGAGATGTAAGGTGGATTACTTTCCAATCACATATCTGGGAATGTCGATCTCTAATAGTCGGCTTCCATTGACTATTTGGGATAAAGTAATCCAAATGATTCAATTTAAGTTGGATCTTTTGAAATATAAACACTTATCCTTGGGATGAAGGATAACTTTGGTGAAAGCGTTCTTATCTAATTTACCAATAAATCCATTCCTCGGTTGCCAGGAAAATAGAAGGTATGATGAGAAATTTTTTGTGGGGCTCAACTGATGTATCTAAAAAGTTCCATCTCTTGAGGTGGATAGGGCGTGCACACCAAATGAGGGAGAATTGGGGTTAAGGAAAACCAAACTGGTAAACCAAGTATTACCTTGCAAATGGTGGTGGGGAAGTTTGCAGTTAAAGGATCAACATTGGTATCAAGTTATAGTTGCTAAGTATGGAAATGACATGTATGGTATGTGGATTGGCTCGAGGAATAGTAGTACAAAAATAGCTTACTGTTGGAGATCGATCAATATGTGTAAATCTTTAATTCACATGGATGTTCGATGGAGCTTGGGTGATAGAAACAATATTTCATTTTGGCATCATAAATGGGTAGGCTCATAAATATGTCTTCCGGAGGTTTTTGAGAGGATAGATAACCCCAACATCGTGGTTGCTGATATGTTTGAGATTAGGGAAAATAAGGTGGTTTGGAATATTAACCTTCCTTACATTAGGATATCGGACTAGCTCTTCTCAAAGTTATCTGCTCTTTTGATGATACTTAATGATGTTTATATCCCTCAAGATGCAATTGATGAGGTGGTTTGGGATATTGATAAAGATGAAATATTTTAGGTCAAATCTATATATCACTTGCTATTCCATGATCGCTGGAGATGGTCGATGCTTGTAGTTGATAAAATTTGGAAGTGGCCTTTACCGCATAAAATTCAAGCTTTCATATGGCTGGCAGTACAAGATATGGAGTTGACAATTGATAATTGCATTAAGAGAGGGAAGATTTACTTAATATTTGTCTATTGTGTAAGGCAGATGGTAAAACAGGGGCTCATCTGTTCTCCTTTATCCTTTCACATATAGAATATGGTGTTGGTTCTTCTCTCAGGTTGGGATAAAGATGGTTTTGCCCAATGATGTTATTGGTATAATTTCAAATGTATCTCTTTCTTTTTTGCCCCAAGGATCGTGATCTAGCAAATTGCCGGACGAGTGATCTTGTGGGAGGTTTGAAAGGAAAGAAACATAAGAGTTTTTAACTTCGTTGATAATGGATAAGATGAGGAATTTGCCGAATCTATTCCATATGGGTTTTATCAAATGTAGACCTAAGGGTCGATCTGTTCCGACTTTCATGGGAGTTTTTAAAGTGAGGTAGTTTCCCAAACAAGGATCGTGATCTGGGTTGGGAAGGAAAGAAACATACGAGTTTTTAACGGGATATGTTTGTCCTTTGGTAGGATAATGGATAAATTGAAGAATTTACCGAATCTGGAATCCTTTGATATGATAATGGATAAGATGAGGAATTTACCGAACGATGGGTTTTATCTAATGTAAACCTAAGGGTTGATGAGTTTTATTATGTTTGTTTTTTGATAGGATAATGGATAAGATAAGGAATTTACCGAATCTGGAATCCTTTCTTAGGATAATGGATAAGTTGAGGAATTTAACGAATCTGAAATCCTTTGATAGGATAATGGATAGGATGAGGAATTTACCGTACTATTCCAGATGGGTTTTATCAAACGTGACCTAAGGGTCGATGGGTTTTATCATAGACCTAAGGGTCGATCGGTTCTTCCTTTGATGGGAGTTTTTAAAGTGAGGTAGTTATTTAGTGAACCTACTTAGCAAGAGGAGTGGTAAGGAATTGGGAAGGAAATATAGTGTTTACCTATGCACGTCCACTTGGAGAAAAAGCAGCAAACCAGGCAGAATTCCTGACTCTCCTTCATGGATTAAACATTTTCGTGACCAAGAATTTAGGATCGTAATGTATTATCGAAAGTGGTTCATTAAATGTAATTAGATGGTGCAAGGGTAAGCAAAAGATGCATTGGGAGTTCAGGTATGTTTTACTGCAGATTTTGAGTTAAATATGCTTTATTGCAAATCTTGGACTTATCCATACCTTTTTCCTTCTTTTTTTTTTTTTATATATATTGGGAAGCCAATGTATTGGCAGATTATTTGGCTAAGGGGATGCTACTTTAACAAAGGCTTTTCTTTTTTGCCCAATGTGTTGGCAGATTATTTGGCTAGGGGGATGCTACTTTAACAAAGGCATTTCCTTCTAGTTTCTTTTTAATAAAATTAGAGAATTTCTATCAAAAATATATATATTACTCTCCTATGTTTGCAAATATCGCGATGGCCATTTTAATGCATGCTTTCTCTCTCCACGATGGATCTCTCTAGAACGTGCATCGATCTTGAGAAACGCGCATGTCTCTCTATAAAAATTGTTCTATCAGAACGCATTTCTGCATTTGGTCCTCGAGGTATAAGCATCCATCTTAAAGATAGATATAAATAGTGTTCATCTAAAAATAGTTGAAACTAATAGTCTAATGTTTTTTTCATAAAATTATTATTTTTAATATTTAAAAATTATTTATTTTTTCATATTTAGGATCTCCATGTTAGAGATTATATGTCCTTAAAAATTGGGTCCAAAAATCCATCTCAAAAATAGATTTCTTAAGAGGGGATGCATTTCTACATGTACTCATAGAAACTGTATCCCTCTCTATAACCAGTATGCATATCTCTCTCATAACATCATCAAACATCAAATGTAGCTTTAATACTCATTATAATTTTTACCCCAAATTTTAGTTTTGTCATGTTTATTCCTTAGTTTAATATTTTTGAAATTTCAATCAATTTTATAACTATTATCATTGTATCGATATGTATCTCTGGATAACAATAACTTTTGTATTTAGAAAAATAGTCCAACCAATCTAACTCAATCGAACTAGCTTTGTCTAGACCAGTTACTCTGACAACTTTATATTGTAGAAAATCCTAAAAGCAATCCACGAAAAAATAAGAAAGAATAAACAAATACAAAATAAAGAGACAACCAACCACAATGTAAAGAGATACATGGTTCGACAACATGCCTACGTCTACGGGAAATGAGATCTTTTTTACTAGCAATGGAGAATAGAGTTACAATAGCTCTCTTCCTCATGCCTCTCTGTTCTATCTGATTACAAAAAAATCTGTGTTTTTCTTTTAACCCAAAAAAAGAACCCCTATCGCTACATTTATAGAGTGTCAGATAGATGGTACAAATTACCGAAATACCCCATGTACGGATAAAAAAATTTCCCCCGGACCCCTGCAAGGGCCAAGTCCACCTGGCAGGACAACTCCTCCAAGCCTCAAGCCCTTCAACCTTTACTAGCCCTCCGGAATCATCTTTTTTACTCCACCTTTGGCAAATATATTTTCTCATAATACAAGACATTAATCCTCAACATATATAAGGCAGAATTTGGTTTTTTGGGGGTGATAGTGGAAAAGTTGACAGATAAATCACCCTTACTATCACTCTATAGAACCGCACATGAGATTTTCACCTCATACGGCTCCTCATTCAATTCTTTCGAAATAATTAGAATGGATCACCTAATTATCGATCACAATGTGGATTATCTAGATGAGCATTCTTGCACGACTAGCTTCTCCAATTTTGTTGCGAGTTCAAATTCCATCAATTGACGGGAGAAAATACTTTTCCTAGTGTAAGGTTTGTATAAGACATCAACCTTAAATAATCAAAGTAAAAGCACCTCCAAAGAAGATGCAGTTCCATTGTTTGGGACTCTTACGATGATTTGAAACTCTATTCATACCCCTAATATGAGAATCAAGGCTGAATCATTCAGATCTATACATGCTTAAAATTTTGAAACCGAATGGTCAAAATAATATGTTATATAAGATGCACTATTTTTGGACATGAAATCCTTTATTATCATTTCATATCCTTACATTTCAAAAGTTGAGTTGATCAATTGGAAGATTTTCCAACGTCAAAGCAAATAGAGCAGATAAATAAATGCTTGAAAATTTGAAAATGAACCGTCCAAATAATTTATTACAAGAAGCACTATTTCAAAGACTTGAAATTCTTTCTTTTTTTTTCATATCTGTCAATCACAAGGTCAAGATGACCAATTGGAAAGTTTTTCAACATCCGAACAACCTTATTTAGTAGGCTTTTGATGTAGGGCAAGCTTTCTATGCTTTCCCTACAACATAGAAGTTCTATCGTCTCCCTTATCCAACCGTCCATTCTGAATGGAGGGCTAAGATTGCCCCAATCACAATGTTACGTCTCTACACTATTTTATTTTTAATTTTTTTTTCTATAAAATATTTTAACACCAAAAAGCATAATTTTTTTTTTAATAAAATAAATTGACCAAAATACTACTGAAAGTTTCAAGGGGTATTTTGGTCATTATTTTTTATCGAAAAATTATTTTTAATATTTTTTATAGTTACACGTAAATGAGATATGCACGTACCAAATTTCTTATTCATACAATTTGTATAAAAAAATAAAAATAAAAAACTTTAAGACGTCGGATCTAAGATCAAACGGTGAGTGGCTCTCTTGATCAAAATTGGATAGCTGGATGGTAGGGGAGGATAGAACTTCTATATTGTAGGGGAAGCATAGAAACCTTTCCCTTTGATGTATGCCTGGCTCATATAAGTACTAAATTAAATTGGATTAAAAATGTATTTGACCCAATTACTCGAAACTCTATCACAAAAATACATGCTCATATCATATGGTTTTGCAATCGCCACACCTCTCTCTCACGCTCTCTTGTTGGATACGGTAACATTGAAAATTGCCTCATTTATTATTGGGATTTGATATTAATATTGATATTTACGAGTTTTCATGTTAATTGATATTCTTATTTTTTAGTTTGTGAAATCTCTTGTTTTTATGAAATCAAGGAAGATATATATATAGTTCTTAATGGGATAATGCTTTCTATTTGTCATAGGATTCATAACCTATTTCAGTCAGCGTATGGGAAACATGGACTTTTCACGAGAGAGAGAGAGAGAATCAAGGGCCTCTTTCACAGAGAAGGAGAAGACTTGAATGAATCTCTAGAGAGAATGAGCTTCTAGTGAGAGAAACGGTTTTATCCATGCTTCAGGTGGAAAGAGATTTTGGACGATAACTTATTTTTAGTGAGAGAATCGGTTTTTCATTGCTCTCATATCTTTATCTGGTGTGTTTAGTAATTGTTGTCAAAAGCAAAACGAATGAAGAATGACAAGTTATGTCAGTCGGAACAATGGTGTTAAGGGTTGTTCGACTGGATATTGTTAATGATTAGTAAGATGCCTTTTGTCATGCGTGTAGATGTAATCACACGTGACAAACGACAAAATCATGGTGTTATTTTTGCGTTATTTCTTTCCTATTTTTTTTCCTTGCTTATTACCTATTGTGTTTTTCTCGCTCTTTATTTGCTTATAACTTCTTATTTTTTGTGTTTACTTGTTTATAAAGCTAAAACAAATTACTATCCTAGACTCGGCCCTCATGGTAATGGTACAAATGCATTTGTCACCTGTGTGATCATTCCGCATGCTTCGAAGTGAAAATTTGTGAGAGACAGATTATACTGACGTCCTTACTTTTTTTCTTTTTTTCTTTTTTTTTTTGTCCAGGGCCGACAATGAGTTGAGCAGTCCGCCTGGCCTGATCAGGGGGCCTAATTACAAAAAATTAGGATTTCAGCCACAACATGATCGGGTTTATGGTTGTGACCCTGGCACCAGATCATGCCTAGCCCAAGCCAGTTCCATGGGGAAATAGGGCTCGGGCTGGGCTTAGCCCGGCCTGCTGCCAGCTAATTGTGAAAAAGATATTAAAAAGCATCATATGAGGATGATTGATTAATACGTCTTTGTTTCGACTCGGAATGATAGGGAGAGAGAGTTTGCCGATTGTTATTACATTAGAGAGAGTTTGACAAGGAATCAGATGTTCGACATTTATTCAACTGTGTAGGTTGGAATGTTGTCAGCAAGTTTCCACTTAAAACATGATCTTTTTAAGAAAAGTTTGGAGTTCTTAAAATCGGTTAACAATTCTAAGTTTTTCAAAAGATCTTCAAAAAATCATGCTGTTTTTATGTTGCCGATATAAATATTTATTTTAGCTTGTTTTCAAAAAAACTTTTCAAAAGAACTTATTCCCTATAACTTTATTTCTTCATTGATTTAATATTTTTCGATTTGGGTTTAGAGATATGAACACTTAAATTGGAAGTAAATTAGATATCTTGATTTAATAAAAACTTCCATTAAAAATTTTCACCAATATGTTCCCTTAAAAAATGCAATATATTTTCCAAAAATAATTCATCAAAACAACGCTATATCTCAAAATAATAGTTGGAGTTAGATAAATAGTAACCCAATAAAAATTCTTTTTTTCCCCTCTAAACATATAGTATCATTATAAAGAGATAGAGAGAGATTCAATGACAACTAAAGATTTAGGCAACTAAGAATTCATGATGAAAATATTTGGATTTGTTTAAGAATTTTGTTTTTGTTTTTTTTTTATACAAAAATTTCATTAATTTCACCTTTTCAACTTTTTTCATTTCATTAGTATATACAACATAACAATTTGGATCGACCACTATTTTAAATTTTTGGATTTTTGTGCTTTAGTTAATAACAATCCTATATTAAAGGCAATTTTTATTTTTTTCTTCCAATAATAATCCCATATATGGGTTCCATTCTTGTTATTTGCTAATGTAGTTCTTGTGTTTAATATTGTTGTTGTATTGTATGCTCCAAATAAATCTATCTTACGTTCTGTGTTGTGAACAGACTAAACATTGTTGCTGTATTAATTATAAAGTTTGGGAAAAAATTAGTCAAATATGACTCTAATGATATTAGGTAAGGACATAAAAAGTATGGTTCAATCGATTTAATGTATCCATGTAATAACCGCAGCTCAAAATCTTATATTGTGATATTTTTGTATATAGTTAATATATTCAATTTCTAAGTTATTTTGCTAGCAAATGTTCAATCTGTTCTTGGTTTTGGAATCTTAAATAAACGAGAGTATTCTGGTAATTTGGCCAATTAGTTTAACCATTTTAAGGATTTTTTGCCTTTTCTCTTAGAAGAATGATAAAATTATGTTGTGATCTTTTTAACAGGATACTAAAAGCCCATTTAATGTTTAATGCACCAAAAAAAAATTTTACATTCATGAATCCAAATTCAGGGCGTGGAGAAGGTGCCTACATATAACATAATTGTCTAATAAAAGAGAAAAATTTAGTAGCTCCAGCCTCCAAATAGTAAGACTATTTAATTTACCATGAAATTAGCCATCATATTATTAAAAAATTAATAGCTCCAAATAGTAAGACTATTTAAAGATTACCCCCCTTTTACCAAGAAATTAGCCATCATATTATTACCTTATTTATATGCGAGTCCAATTAGTATGGCCTTCTTTTAGTTCACGAGTACCAAAAGAAGGAAAACCTCCCTTTTTTAGGAGAGAGGTCCCTACCTTTTTAGGGGAGAGGTCCTTATCCTAAGTAGGAATTGAGCTTAAAATGTAGTGTTGCAAATCGTCAAGCGCTAACTAATTAAGTCTGGGCTCGTTTTTTGAAAAACCTCTCTTTATCGACCACCAATCATCAAGCGAAATCCCACAATGAAGTTCTTAATAAATTTATAAAGATCGAATTGAACTTGTCGGTCCAACTGATTGGATGGCCGACTCGTGCTTTAGTTGGTCTAATTTAAAATAAAAATTGTATTTTGTAAAAAATAGTCAAAGTCAAAGTCAATGCTTGAGTGAGTGGTTTTAACCAAGTCGACTGGCCAAAAAAAAGTTGGCATATTTATTTTTAATATATTACATGTTATATATATATATATATATATATATTATTTTTATTTTATTTTATTTTTCTTTTTAAAATCCAATTCCACAAATTTAATTGATGGCCGAATCAAGCTTTAAATGTTCAATGGGCAGTTCTGTCTCATAATTTGTAGGGCTGGTAACCGGGTTGCGCAGCTTGGTCCGCCCTGGTTGGCCCTACGGTGAAAATTAGGGTTTGGGCTACAAATGTGCCCCAAGGGCCAGACCAACATGGCTCAAGGCCGGGGCCTTTGTCCCTAGCTAGGACCTCTTTATTCCTTAATTTTTTATTTTTAGTTTTTAGGTCTATTACGCCCTCCCCAACTTGGCTAGGGCTAGCAATAAGTCAGGCCACCTCTAGCCGTAGCCCGCTCTATTCCCTTGAGGACCGGTCCAAGCCCAAGTCTGGCCCTATCATGGTCAGGCCACACCGAGTAAAATTAAAAGAAAACAATAAAAAAGCGATGAAAAAATAAAGATGGAGTGGGGCTTGTCTTGACTTGACGTCGGCCCAGTCATCGGGCTACATTTTGTAACCCAAGCCCTAGTTTGTTTTAAGGCCAAGCTGGCCCACCTGCCCATGGCCACCCCTACTCTTTACCATGCTTGGACCGGCCCTAAACTAGGGCCTGGCTGGCAGGTAGCTCTTTAAGTAGTGTGTTTTATTCAAATTTCTTTCTCTTGTCCAGAGAGATTTTTTAGCACTGGGAGATATATGTTAGGGATTATATAAAGGGTGTGGTTCCTATAAGGTTGCAACCCTTTAACAATCGAATTAAGGTGCACCTTCAAAGTTTATTGTATGTAATTTTGGTGTAAATAATTTTTAGAATAGTTGAAGATTTATTTTATATCTAATAATAAAAATTTTAAACTCCAAAAATAGTTAAAATCTAGTAGATTTATTAACATATAAAAATCTAAAAAATGATCAGTCTAGATGTATTATTTTTAGGACTCAAAATATTTTTAGTTTTATTCATATTCATACGTCTCGATGTGGAGATGATCAATTAAATGATTTTTCACATTTTTTTTTTCCCAATGGATTTTTTGAGGTGCAAACTTTAATTCTATATTTTAAGGTTGCAACCCATCTTTAATTCTATATTTTAAAGTTCCCGTTTTTTTCTTCTTTTTTTTTTTTTTTTTTTTTTTTAGGACTAACTTACTTTCATTAATAAAGAGCAAAGGCTCCGAGTTATGTTTTGTTACAAAGAGAGTAACAAAGAGAAAAAAAAGAAGGGGGGCAAAGAAAATAACAAGAGTAGAGGGAAGGGAAGAGAGGGGTTTAACTACGGGCCGAGCTAAAGCATCCCACAACACTATTTTTTTTGTGATTAATATGGCAGAATTGGACCTCTTTTCCTATAATTGCCAAAAAGATTTCATCCATAATAGAGATCCAACGCCACTAGATAGAGCTAGGATATTTATACCATTTAATAACATTGGCAGAGTCACCCTCGATGATAATCTACCTCGGATCCACAGATAGCCTTATCACTCCTTTCTTAACTGCCTTAAGCTCGGCTTCATTTATGTCACGGAAAAACAGTGGGCTATTGTAGGAAGAAACAGCATCTCCAAGGTGATTTGCCAAAATCTCACAAAAACTTGCCTCCCTAACATGAGATCTTAGACTGCCATAAAAATTTAATATCAACCTTATATAAAGTTTTCCTTTATATAAGGTTGTAACCTTATATAAACTTTCTCTTTATATAAATGGAATTTCTATATAACCGTATCATTTATGAGGGCAAATTTAGAGAAATTTGTAATTGGGCAAATCTTGGGAGGAGAGAGAGGAAAAGAGATTTCAATAAATAGAAATAAATTACCTGCTTATATTTGGATAGTTGTGCAGAGAACCTAGCACTCGGCATTAGCAAGATTGCATGTTAGAGAGAGAAAGAGGGGAGAGAGAGAGCCTTGTAGAGAGAGAAAGAGGGAGAGGAAGTGAGGGGGGAGAGACACACTAGGCATTAATTTTATAGAGAGAGACAGAGAGGAGAGACCATAGTGGTGCATGCAAGAGAGAGAAAGAGGAGAGATAGATTTTAGAGAGAGAAATAAGTGAGAGAAATTTTAGAGAGAGAAACTCGGCATGGTTTTATTACAGAATGAGAAAAGCCCGTAAAACACCGGGCATGTAAGAATTGTTTAGAGAGAAAACGAATATATGCCCATGTTTAGCAAATTTAACAAACACAAAAAGAAGAAAGCAAGTGAATTGTAAAGAAATTTTTTTAAAATAATTTTTAGAGAGAGAAAAAATGGTATTTGTACCATGTATGGCAACGTTAACAAAAGTGAAAAAACAAAAGAAAGGGAAGGACCATGCGGTGGCGCAGTAGGAGCCCTCTGCAACGTCAGATATCGACTGTTTATCGAATTTTATATTCCATTTACCGTTTAATTTAATCCCCTCCCCCTCCCCCTCTCCTCTCATTCTCGCCTCCTCTTTCTATCTCTAGCCTGCTCTCTCTAGCCTTCTCTCTCATCAAAGCGCCTTGTGTCGCTTGCTTCGATCCAAGCCTCCCCCATTTTGTCTCTCTAAAGCCATCCATGAAATCATCGCAGGTTTTTCCCCTTTCCTCTGGTGTCTTCTCTGGTTTTTTTTGTTGATGTTTCTTAGGGTTTCTTTTTGCCTTAATCAGTTGAAACTATTGGATAATTCGGTGCAAAATCGCTTCTTTTTGGCTGAAATTGGTCAAAAATGGCGGCTTTGTGATGTTCATTGCCGAGAGACTGAATTTTGCTTCTTGTGAATGTGTTTTAATGGTTGCTTATGTCTTTGTTAATCTATTTCTCTCTCTCGATACCTTTTTTCTCTCTATCATAGATAAATAATCAATTGGGACTGATACAGGGTACCCCATTTTCTTTTTCTTGTCCATTTTCTCTTGTTTTGCCATTCATAATGCATGTGAATAGGGCTGAATTCGTTAATGGCTTGCCTTTTTTGAAGCTTTATTTTGGCTTGAAAACTAGGCTAAATCAGGGTTTCTGAATTCTCATACTTGAATCTTGTTTTGGTGTTTTCTGGGTTCAGTCGTTGGAGATCGAGATCACATGCTAAAATCTTGACTGGTTTTCTCTTGATACTGATCGTTTTGAAAGGTTGATTTTTAGGGTTTTGAATCAAATTTATTTCTTCATTATAATCTTTAGTGTATCCAATGTTCAATATTCAGTAGCTATAATAGTAAATTGAATTGTCTGCTCTGTTTTTTGCTGGATCCTCCATGTTTGATTTGATTTATTATTGGTTTTATTGGTAGGATGTAGTTCTACTAATTATCCTATTTTTGTCAATTGATTGTTCTATCCATGGAGATTGGCTAATTAGGTTATGTTTGCTTTTTATCCATCTCTACTTCTGCTGTTGTTTTGAACGTTTTTGCTCTTAGTGCCCTGTCGTAGAATGTTATCACTGAGGATTTGTTTAGTTTAGAACATCTTAAAGCCATAATCACACAACAAATTTTTTGGAAATGACTTAGAACATGACTACCCGAAAGTCATTCATTATGAGCTATAAATTAATACAAATGACAATAGAGTGAGAACTATTTTTGAAATGTTATGTAGAAACCCCAACAAAAAAAACTGATGTTATACAAGAAGAAGAATGTTATAAATTGACCAAAAAGGACTCATGATGAAGATGTAGTAAACAAGAAGGGATTCCACAAAGAATATCTATGGTTTGGTGTTTCTTGAAATATCAAAGCTCTGAAAGAGTTAAATGAACTTTCAATTTCTGCGTCATGTGACACCATTGAAAGAATGAAAAATCAGATCTATTTTGTCATGAAAGTTGATCATTTGCATCTAGCTCTTTATAATCAATGATTTTTTTCCAAGTTGAATACCATTAAGGTGATGTCCCACAATATTATATTTTTGCATTGCTGTCTTTTCATTAATTTTATTAACTGTGCTTCTGTTGATACAATTAAACCTTTATACTTTCCAATTGTGAAAATATGTGCAGGTTTATTGACCTTGTATCAAGGCATATTCTTTTCATTTTGTGGAGGCAAACGGGGGATCCCATTATGCACAGATTGAGGTCCAATAGAAAGAGAAATCAGGATCTTGAGTTAAGATTAGGGCCTTCAACTTTGCCCAAAAGGAGCACAATGGCCACTAGGTGCTCTTTGAGCTTTCCTAATCCAATCACCATCGAGGATGACGACGATGATGAAATCCAGATATCCACTTCTAGGGCTTTTGCCGAGGTATGTATCGTGGCAGTTTCAATTTTTCATCTTTTGTGCACACATGTGATCTCCTCTACTCAATCTTCGTACAGTACGATATTACTCATGGTTGTAGTAATTCATATATTGAATGTATTGCAGCACATATGAGGTGTAAATATCTAGCCACTGAATCCAAGGTTTAAGTCTAATGTATAAGTGGTTCTTTGAAGTCTTTTTCCTATTTTCTTGTTTTCTTCTGTTGTGACATGTTACTTTGAAATTGTTTCTAGAGAACTTTTACTGGGAGTCTTCATTTCATTTGGCTTAATCTCTGTTCTATGAGTGCATTTTGCACAGGCAAGGGGTGTATCACTTCATGGGGCATCATGGGGCACAATCATTACAGATGAAGATTTAGAATTGCGTCTTGGATTTGGAGGTGAGTTTACTTGTAATCGATGGTTTTGTGTGCTATAATTCGGAAGTTGTCATTAGCTAAAACTGTAGGTGATGGTTCCACGTATATCCACCTATCTCTCATCGTTCATCCATATCTATATATTTGATCTCTATCTATCTACACTTGCATGCATATCTCTCTACCTATCTACCGTTCACGTTATCTAGGTACATGTATGAGCAGTGTAGAAAAATTCAGGCTTGGGCTTTGATTTGCCGGGTTCTTAGGCCCTAGTCAGAGAGGCCGACTCAGTCGAATCGGACCACCCGATTAGAACAATTCCTCAATTTAAAACCCATACAATTTAAGAACTGGGATCACACTCCCATTTTTTGGTGTTAGTCATCAGGACCCAGCTCCCAAATGGGTCCAAGTGACTAGGGTGGACTGAGGCTGTCCGAGGGAGTTCTTAATCACTGTGTATGAGTGGTATATTTATTTATGCTTCAGCTCCTTACTCAAACAAGTTTTTTGCGATTCCAAGGTTAACTAGGGCAACCAAATGTCTGCTGTGGAATTTTTAGGTTCTCAAACTTCAGGGTTTGATGGTCTCTTTATATGTAATATGGAAAGGTTTATATCGCTCTTTTTAATGGATGAGAATGGATGTGCTTCAGTGTTCCTCAATAATTGTTGGTTTTGATCTTGGGACGGCAACTGCACTGTTATACGACCATTTATTGGCTAGGATCCTGTCAGTTATGTTCAATCACTTGGATCCATGTATCTTTCACATGGAAGTAGTTTAAAAATTGAACTCAATTAAACACAAAATGTGCCTTATGATGAATTTCATCTGCAATGTTTCTGCCATTGTCATTAGAAATCCTTTATGTTATTTTGGTGCTTACAAAGAATTTACATATTGTGGCTGATTATGTTAAGCGTTTGCCATTGATGGTAGAGAGGATTAAAACTGTAGAACTCATGGTTTCATTTTACTTATGATTGTTACCACTATGATTAATCAACTGTTTCAATTAAACCAACATAGTATACACATAATTGAGCTTTATGGCACGTTTGGTTCGTGTGAAAATATTTTCCAGAAAACATTTTCACATGATAAATTCTCTCATGTGGTTAAGTGAGGGAATATTTTACATCAATTATTTGCCAATTGGTGTGAAAAGATTCACTAAGACCAATTGATATGAAAATATTCTCACACCTAACTACATAAGGGAATTTTTCACATGAAAATATTTTCTAGAAAACATTTTCACGTAAACCATATGTGCCCTTAAGGTGACAAAACAAACCAAACATGGATATGGTGACATATTGCCTTCGCTTTTTTTTGGGTACTAATGAGCCTGTGTTGCTTAAAAAAAAAAAAAAGACTAAGAAATGCCCAATTCTAGAGGCTTAAAACCTTATTTTCTGTGCTTATTGTTTAAGACAAGTTACACAGGAGATTTGTTTGTAAAAAATTGCTTGTAATGCTCTGCCTTCAGTAGTAGATTATTTAAGATACTGCTACTAAAGTCACCATTTATCATGTTCTTGAAGAGAACTCTAAAGAAATAGCATTGTATCAATAGCTTGGAAATCTTCCTAATAATCTTTTCGTAAATGTGATGCTTATCATTTTTTCTTTCCCATTTTTTGAAATGGAAAATTTTCTATGTTTTGACAAATTCTGTTTCTTGAGACTTTGGCAGGACACAGTGGTTACAGTGGTAATCCACCTCGTGCAATTAGTATTTGTGATGATGGAGAAGAGGACGATTTGAGATGTGTCAAGGTAAGCAGTAGATGTTCTCCACTGCATATGTTTTATTAAACTGACCACGATCTAGCTCTGTATAGGAAACTTTTTGCATTCTTTGGTGGATAATTTAATCAATTATTGTTCGATAGTGATCGTATTATAGATTATTTATTCTAAGCATTTTTGTTTGCTACGGTTTGAAAAATTGAAATGGATTAGAAAAAGTACATAGTAGTCCATTTTTAAGGCTCAAAATATGTTTTTATTTTTCAGATTCGTGATCATGGTGGCCAGGATGTTAGGCCTGTAAAATTTTTGGATCCAAAATCCAAATCCCCCTACAAGATGGATTTGGTAGTGGTGGACTCACTGTAGTAAGTGCGTCCTTGGATGCACCTAACCCTACTCTTTATCCAAAGAAAAGTTATACCTCACTATCAATCTATCAAGTTGGCATGTCCTTTCGGATTATATGTTGTTGTGCATTTAGTCTTGTCTACCATACTATTTTTAACATGATTGCGATCAGTTGATGTGCGGTGCTTTAATTGTCATGAGTTGGTGTGCGGTGCTTTGACCAGATCTTGTGCTGGTCGTGGTACGTTAGGATGAAATATGGTCTCACGTACGTTTTAATTGGCATGTCCTGGTGAAGACCATTGTAACCACTTGGATACATTTTGATGGTAGAATGCAACGAGGCGAAGGGCATGAGTATGGCAATGCCCTAGAGTTGGCAGTTGAACTCTTTGCTGGAGGGGTTGTCAGTAAAGAAGCATTGTCAACTACTCTGGGTTAAGTGCTATTTGTGTACATCTGTTTGTTTCAACTTCGATTCAAATTGCTGTACACTTTGTTACACGTACTGATGAACTAGTTGTCAAGTAGGAAAAAACAAAAGGATTGCTACAATAGAGGTTTGATGTGAATATAATTAAGGGCCTAAATTAAGTAGAAGTAACACCTCTTATATTAGTACTATACAGTCAAAATTAAGTAGAACCTTTTTTATTTTTTAAAATCAACTAGAATATTTTCTTGGAAACTAGTTTGACTAGACCATAAACTTCAGCCTGTCTCCATTGGGGGCTTCATTTCATGTCAACCGATATAAGTTTCCCGAGGATTAGAAACCTGTTTATCATCACAGGATGGATTCCTAGCTGTTGAGGAACTCTGGTCAAATAGTATTTGGAGTGCATTTGCATAATCAAAGTGCATTTTGGTATCTTTTTTTTTTTTCCTTGGCTTAATCTGAGGGTAAGCTGGGCTATGGCACATGCATGGAGCTCTAGATTACGGTTCAGCCCCCCTGATAAATCAAGTTATGCTCTTATCGTCTTCTTCACATTGCTGTGGCAGCCTTTTGATTCAAGTAGGTTTAATGCACAATTGTTGTCTTATGATTTGAGTATAAATTACGACTGAGATGTCCTTGTTGAAGTGATCAATGTAGATTATATTGATGAAATGTATTTTCTATGTTGCCTCGTTGCTCTTTCTTTTGATTTTCCCTATAATACTTCATCTTAATATCTAATCTTTGCCCCATTTTTAATGCAATACCTTTGCCACTGAATATTCATTTTCTTTCTGGATAGCATGCACTGCTCTCTTGCCCTTGCATTATTTGAAGAGAGAGACAATGACTCAGATTTGAGTCTTATAATCATATCTTATAATTCTCTTGCATATTGTACTTTCTATGTAATTAGAAGAAGAAAGGCGGGCTGGCATCCACCAGTGTGGAGGTGAAACTAACATGTGCAATATGCATGGACACAATGAAGGAGGAGACTTCAACTGTATGTGGCCACCTCTTTTGCAAGCCTTGCATAACAAGTGCCATCCAAGCCCAAAAAAAATGCCCTCAATGTCGCCGAAAACTCTCTAACAACAACATCCATCGCATCTATCTCCCAGGCGCAAACTCTTGACCCCCCTCAACTGATTATTTAGCATGTCTGCCTTGTGCCGCTAAAATTTGGCAGCATTTCTCGCACGAGCTTTGGGAATTGAAAAAGCCTCTAATTTTGGATGTTGGATCCATTAGTCAACACAGCCTTCGGTGAAGGTGTTTTAGTAAAAGCAACGAGGGGGATAGATGTTATAATTAATCTTTTATTATGGAAATTTGTATGTGGCTTATCATATCGTTGTTAATCTATTTTTTTTTTTGTACCCTGGTCAGTGGATGCAATTGGGTAATTAGTATGTGAATCCCTTGCCCTTTTTGTTTTTCTGCATAGTGATGTAGCTTAACTTTTAGTTTGTTTGTCCTAAAAGAGTTGTGTTTCATATCTCATTGTTCTCAAATTGGCTTTTAGTTTTGCCTTTGAAAAAGCTTTTATCCTTCGATCATGGTTAAATTTGTTGAGTAAGTTATGGATTGTATAGGATGAAAGCTAATATTTTATGTGATTGTATACCATGAAACAATTACTTTTGGGACGTAAATGTTACAAATGCCCCCAATCTGTCAGATGTGAAATCACATAGTTGGGGTGGAATTATTTCTAAGAGGAAAATTTCTCATGCTTTAGGTATGATTAATGATAATATCACAAATGATTGATTCAACATTTGATGACCTATTATGAGGTATGCACTTTCCCATGAGTTATGATCTTGGCCGTGATTCACTGACAGTTGAGAAGACAAGACCAACCCCAAGCTTTGATGGGTTGGAATCCAATTTACTTCAAAATATACAGGGTAAGGGTGTTGACATGGCATGCAGACCTTGTGCTGTTCATGTAAATGGATAGTACAAGATGTGCTAGCATCATGTCCGTGCTGGCACATCTTGCACCGTCTGTTTTTATTGAAAGAGTGCAAAGGATTCCAGTTGCATCTGCAGCTGCACAAAAACATTTCCCAAATATATGCTTGCAAATATTTAAGGGCCCGGTTTCTATGCTGTCAAGCCCGTGTATGTAGAAATGCGGGCTTATTAATAAATCTATTTTTGAGATGGATTTTTGGACTTAGTTTTTAAGGACATGTAATCTCATGAATATGAAAAAATAAGTAAATTTTAAAAATTAAAAATAATAATTCTAGTAAGAAAATATATGAACCTTTAGTTTCCATTATTTTTAGATGGAAAACCGACTTGCATCCGATGGGTGCTTTACACTTTTTAGGCTGCATGTGGAGTCATGCGGTCCAGCCAGCATGGGACAATTTTCCAAGATTTAATGATCTAATAAGTACCATTAAACAAGTAGGAAATCTTGCAAATGCCATGTTGATCTTAGCCTTTACTCACCAAAAAGACAAGATGCCATATGTTCATGTCCCATGCTCTTTTTATTGGAATCTTATAGACGCATATATGAAATCTCCTTGTGGTGTATAGCATATCATCCCATCCCTTTCCTCGTATTAGTATGTACTTGGTCTAGGATGATTCCTGTTCTATTAGATTCTTGTGTTGAGCTTATATACCCTACTACATGGGACCCCAAGTTTTGATGCTTTGCAACCCAACAGTTTACTCCATGATATGTGTACAAAGAAAAGTTTTGATGCTTTGCAACCCAACAGTTTACTCCATGATATGTGTACAAAGAAAAAGAAATGTTGATTAAAAGTGGTATCTAGCAACTATCATAAGTATCAACTTATGAAATTGGACAAAAAGAACTTGTCCATAACATGAAAAAGTGGTAAGCACACTATAATTAGCAATTTCTTAGTTGGCCATTCCTAGGTCACCTCTATCAGTGCCATTGAATTTCAAAGTCAACATATGATCCAAAAGATGTCATTGCATAATGTGCATGTGGACAGTCAGGTTGTTCATGTAACTCTTTTTCTTCAATGTTCTTGGAAGATTCAATGACTTGCCAAATGTTGAACTACAAGCTATGGTAAATCACAAGGTAGGGAGTAGGACCAGAGGAAGAAGAAGTAGGAAGTCGGATGGAGTTAGATGCAAGAGGAAGTAACACGAAGAGGCTGCAAGAAGGGAGGAAAGAGAAAGAAGTAGGAGTTATGAGGAGGTTTGGAGAAACAATGTAAAACTAAGGTCTGACAAGTTCAGAAAAATCTCTAGTCGAATTACCAATTAATTGGGTAAACGCTATGATGATGATGATGAAGTTAAGAAAAAAATCTAGCAAGTAGAGGTGGCCATCCTAATCTCATGTATGAATGGGTGTATTCTAGGTCTATCAGAGGCCTTTCTCAGGAACAGGAAATGTAAAAAAAAGCTGTTCAGTGGCAGAAATACAATATGTTATACTAAGAAGGTAGGAGACTGAATAATGATCAATGTGGGGTAAGAAATCAATAGTGAGATTGCCCACCTCATGCTAATATTGATGGGAATCAGTGCTGGGTCACTGCTACTGGGAAGACAAAAACGGCAGTCATATGTAAATCTTTACCCTGTAGGTGAGTCTTTCTTCGTTCCGAAATCTAAACCAGAGGTGCGAAGTGTTACGAGGCGGAAACACAAGAGATTTTATGAGTCATTCCTTTCTTTGATTCACTATAGCCATCGGATTGCAAACGTAGAACGAGCCATACAGTTTTCGGGCAGTGTCCATGGATGACAAGATGGTGGTGACATGCCATGGGGAAAACTAAATCGGCCTCCAAAATAAACCAAAGTAGGTCTCTGAGTCCATAAGCCTTTTGAAATTCAAATTTCGATGGAATATGAACTCGACGTTTGCAAGAGCTGGTCACCTATCTCCCTCAAGTGCCACTAAGAGGCTACGTACAGTGTTTGGTATCTGGACATAGCCAGAGTGGTCAAAATATTATAAATTATAAATGAGTATATAATTTTAAATCTTTATATCAATCAAGTGCATCCTAAAAAAAAATATTAAAAATTTCTAAATTGCCCCTATTAATTGTTGAAAAGCCAAAATAAGGAAAGGCACTTTGGTAGTTTTAACTCCAATTACCATTCGGTTAGATAAAATTATCAAAGTAGTTCCAATTGTCAGGATTTCTCCAAATAGGGGCAATTGAAGAGTTTTCAAACATTTTTTAGCAAATTACATAGGAACACTCTCTCAAATGGATAGTCATTTGCCTAAAATTAAGAGCACCACCTCCTTCCCCCCTCCCCTCCCCTCCCCTCCCCTCCCCTCCCCTTACGCGGCATTCTTTTTTTTCCTTAAATTGCTATGATATCCGGCAATTCAAATACCGGACAGGAAGAGTGTTAGTTTTTAACATAAAAGAGGTGTGTGGTGTTTAAATTGCCAGACAGCTTTCTTCATTTAAGTTTTTTACTTGTTCACAAAAACAATGGTTTTTTCAATTGGAGGTTGGGATTTTGAGGGCTAGGTTTTGGACTACGATCTTGATGAAGGGGCACCCATGGTGTTTTCTGGCTATTTTTTGATGGAAAATTCGCCAAAAAAATTTGGAGAGAGGAATGGGAAGAAACTAGAATTAATGATTGGTTTTCTACAAGTTGGGGAAAAGAATGGGATTAGTGAGATTAGGGTTTTTCTTCACTGTAAAGTATTGCAGAGGCCCAGTAAGAAGCTACGATTTACTAGTTCACTTTGAATAGAGCTGATGGAAAGTTTCACTCAAGCACTCAAGGTGTATTAAGAATTGAGATCTTCTTTGGTGACCAAACAAGTTGCAGAGGAAAAGAGACAGAGCCTTCTTGTCGGGTTTATTTCACGGAAAAAGTTGCAGAGGCCCTGGAATAAACACTACTTATCGCAAAAAGGTATCCCATGTGGCTTCAAGCCGACTGAAAGTTGCAGAGGTAACTTCCACTGAACACTGGCCGGTGAGGCTTATGCAGACCAGGGTTGCAGTGGTGGGGTTTAGGACGCTCGCCTGTGGACAGGCTGGAGGAAAACCATTGCTTCTGCGATATTAGGTTCCTCGAATTATCATGAAGAGAGAGAGAACAGTCAAACTAAAAAACTTAAATGTGAAAAACTGTTGGGCAATTGAAATGTTTGACAGCTTTTTTGCTTTCAAAATTAACACTGCCCCATCTCGTATTTAAATTGCCGAACAAGAGAACACCTGAAAAAAAACCAAAAATGCCGCAAGGAAAAAAAAAGATGGGGCTCGTAATTTCAAACAAATGACTGACATTTGGTAATTGATCTCCCCCCCTTACAAAGTGTTCATACATAATTTGCTCGACTTTTTTTTTGAAGATATACCTTATCGATATAGAAAATCAAAACCAAAACCTTCAATTATAATTTGTAATTTTTTTGCCCCTTTTAATGAAATTGTAAGTAATTTCAACCCTCATATTTCATCAAATATTAAATAGTTCGAATAGGTTTTCAAAATTTCAAGTAGATAATCAATTTTCCCAATTTGAACTAGAACTTGCAGGTGACTAGTCTGGATCCCTAACTACCAACCAATTCACCCCAAAAGTCTTTATGAATTTAATATAAAAAATTAATTTGAAAGTCCTAAACCTGCTAAAATTTTTTTAATAAAAATTCAAAAATTCGAAATTACAACAAAAGAATGGGCAAAGTCAAGCTTACTAACCCCGTCGGCCATTCCGACTGTAGACCAGTGTGCAACCAGTTCAAATCACATATCCACATTTTCATAAAGGATTGTATGCTATAAAGCCATTTACTTTTGTTATATGGTCATAATTATTCTCTGCCATTAGATTTCAAATTGGATGGCTTGACGTGTCACAAAGTTCATAAGTTCTGTTTTAGACCTTCGAATCTAGTGAACACCACTCTTACAACCACTTGAATTGAAATATGATGGACAAGAATTATTAAAACCTTCCAATAGTAAATGGTAACTTTGTATACTTTTCCTTTTTAAGACACTGAACACGATGCACCTGCGTCTAGCTCACTGGTAACCCTCGAGGAGAAGCTCAAAATTGCTGTCTTAGCAGTTCATACGGTCGAGCCCTGCCCTGCATTTCCAGTAAGTTCACCATCAACTCATTTAGGCTCTCTCTCTCTCGCCAGCACATAATTTAGAGCAGCAATTCAGTTAGGGCACCTCTCTCTCTCTCTCTCTCTCTCTCTCTCTGCAAGGAGTCTCATCGGTTTATGCAGTGAAGCCATGCATTTCCAGTAAGTTCACCAGCAACTCATTTAGGGCACATCGCTCTCTCTCTCTCTCTCTCTCTCTCAACTGCTGCTGCTACCTCAGAGCCCTT
The DNA here is from genome assembly GCF_054954075.1 of Amborella trichopoda. NCBI lineage: Eukaryota > Viridiplantae > Streptophyta > Magnoliopsida > Amborellales > Amborellaceae > Amborella > Amborella trichopoda. The sequence goes on along the minus strand of NC_142341.1, from coordinate 2,679,964 downwards.
TGTCATAAGAATCAATATAGAGATCATTTTAACTTACTCCTGTAACCAAAACGATTTATGCCTGCGTTCATGAACCAACCTATTAACCTCCTCCACTTGCAGTTTATTATGTTTCTTTCAACCAAGAAACCCACGAAAATAAGACCAAAAAAACCTCACAAAATGTTTCAACAACTGTTTTACACAAAGCCCATGCCTGAAATTTCCAGGTAAAGTTGAATGGGCACAGCCTCTCTACTTCCTCTAATCCTGTGTTTAGAATTACAATCTCTCCCGAGACCTCAGACTATACTTTTTGCTCCATTTAAGGAAGAACCCTATCTTCAAAACTGGGCCTCAATTAAAATTAACTTTTTTCTGCACTCAAACATCAGAAAAAAAAACTCTGAATCAGTCATAGACATCCAGAAACATGGGCCTGAAATTTTCTTAAAATTATTTTGAGAAATCTTGTTTCCAGTCATTTCAAAGGAGATTCTTGGATATTCGGTCTTTTTTGGGGGGATTGAGAAAACCAGAGGGAAAACATATAAGCACAAATTTGACAACAAAATCAAAAGAAAAAGCATTTTCCCAGTACCCTCCAAATCTTCAAAATAAATGAATGTGTTGCACATGGTGTATATATCCCTCGCATACTCCACACTTTACAAGTCACATTTATGCCAACCACACCATGGAAGCATCCACTCCATCCTTGATGTTGGGGGAGGTAACCCCTGGTGAATGTCCAAAATCAGGTTCTGTAGTCTCCAACAAATATAGGATCCCCCCATGGTGTAGCATGTCGTGCACCAGGTGCATGAAATACTCTTCCTTCCTCTTTGAGGGAAAGTATAGAAAGATCCATATGCTAAGATCGACAGGTCACCAAACTAATAAGGTATTTGGTCCAATCAAAACTGGTCCAACTAGGAATAAAAGGACAAGATTTTAGATTGAACCAGATTTTAGAATAAAAGGAAAGAATGATAGATTTGATAGATTAAAATCAAACGTTTTAAAAAAAAATCCAAACTTCATTTAGCCGGTTCAAGTGGTTAAAACTGGTTGGTGGTCCGACCAGCAAAAACCAATCAAATAGTGGTTTTGGCAAGTTCTTGACCAAACCGATTTCTACCTTGAACCAGACTAGCCAAGCTAGCGATCAACCATATGCCCGGTTAGAACACAGGGTCGGTCTTGTCTTGATGAGTATGCTCATGATAATAGCACAATGTCCGATGTTCTTGATCATAATAGCACAACATCCTGTCAACAAGTTAATGGTGATGATAGTGGGCCCATCAATTATGCCAGAGGGTCCTTAATTCAACTGTATGTCTCATTCCCCATCCCCATCAACACCCAACCTATTGACTGGATGGTAATAATGGTATATGAAAATGTTTATATACTTCCCCTACAACATAGAAAATATATACTTTTCTCCCCCATCCGCCGTCCAATTTAGATCAAGTGAGCCACTAGCCGTTTGATCTATAGATCTGATGTTTCATAGTATTTTCTTTCTAGTTTCTTTTCTACAAATTTTATAAATATGAAATTTGGTAGGTGCCAACTTCTCAATGGGGCACACCTAAAAAAAAATATTAAAACGTATTTTTTGATAAAATATAATGACCAAAATAACTCTTGAAACTTTTAAAGGTATTTTGGTCATTTTATTTTATTGAGAATATTTTTTACAATTGCAAGTTTAAGAGAGAAGTGGAAGCCCAAATTTTGTACAAAAAAAATTAAAAATAAAATAGGGTAGACATGTAACATTGTGATTGGGACCATCTCAGCCGCCCATTATGAATGGACGGTTGGATGGGGTGAGTATAAAATTTTTATGCAGTAGGGGAAGCATAGAAAGCTTACCCAACAGTAAAACCATGCTTTTATTCTTCTAAATGGATCGCATTATACTTTCCCTTTTTCCCAAACACATCATCTTTTTCTTTTTGAGATTTTACTTGAGAAAACAAAGATACTTGTTCCAATAGTAATAAGAGGGAACTCAAAACCCCTACGAAATAGAGACCAATACCTTGTGAGAGAAACAACCACAATGCCACTTGTGTGTCGGTTCATATATATTTCATGCCTGCGATCCTTATGTGCCTCGAGACCAAGTACTGGACCAGAGAATAAATAACACCCAAAAGCCCCAAAACCTTCACCGTGATTATATCCGTAATTATAATGGATGGTAAATTAAGGGGTAGAGTGAGAAGAAGCACCGAGTCTGCCTGCTTTGCATAGTCCCACATGAAGCGGTTGAAGAGTATATGATTTGGTAGGGTGAGAATCAAAAGGGCAGCATTTTTTACTGCAAAAAACCAACCAGGCCCACCAATATCAAGGCCCCACCCTGCATTGCCATGCCAAACTTCTTCCCAAATCCTATACAAGGCCAGCAAAACCAAGTAACCTGAAATAGCCAAAACCACAGGAAAATACCTCTGTCTATCCCCAAAACCAATCAAAAAGTCTGAATCTTGGTTTAGAAGCAACAATATGGGGGTGATAAGGAAGATGGCCCTGTTTGAGCCACCTGTTAAATGTATGCTTAGAACCAAACATATAGTGAAACAAAGAAGGGTAGAAACATTTCCTATAAAAGGCATCCATGCACCCTCGGCAGCAAGCTTCTTAACCGTTAAGAACGATGGAGTAGGGCCCACCACCCTCCTTTGCTGGACCATCCGATACTTGGGTGCGAGACCACCCACCCGAGTTGCCTGGTTTTGTAAAACCCCACCTTTCTCTAGCGCCTTCTCTCTCATCAACGAGGCCAACTCAAACTTGATCTCCAAAGCAATGAGCATAAATATAGAGGCAAACAGACCCAATAGTCTCGTCCGAGCCCCGATGGCTAAGAGGGTGGCATATTCTTCTTGCTCCGATTCACCTTCTAATGGGTTTCTCACTCTAAGCTGGCCTTCTAAGAGGTACATAACAGGGAAAAGGGTAACAAGGAGGGCAAAGATCCAAGGTAGAAGCCTGGTGCTTGAGGCTGAGGGGAAGTGGGTGAAGACCACAAAGATGGAAGCACAAATGATGGAAGCAACAAGCATGGCATGCAGGATGGGTGCTTGCAGAAAGTATTCTGCACATATATAAATGCCAAATGTGGTTCCAACTCCAATAGCATAGAATGCCCTTAATTCAACAATGTACTTGACGGGGATGATGGATGTCATAGCTGCTAGCGTAAGCACAACCGTGGTGATGAGCAACCATGACGGCCATGAAGGTTTTGATGTAATGTACCCATAGATAGTGATGTCATCAGCTGATTGATGAGCCATCTTGATTAGCTGTGATCTGAAAGCCAGGGACAGAGGGATTGGAGGCTGCATGAGAATGAACAAGAGTCCCACTGATACCAACACAAATAACCCTCGCTTGGCTTGCTGCACAAATGGGGAGAGAGAGAGGGAGAGCGTTAGAAGAACAGTCAAGGAGCTCTAGTACGTTGCGCTTTCATTCTCTTGGGAATTGCGGTAAAGCATAAGCAGGCATTAATAATTGTGCAACTTACTTTTTGAGACATTGTGAGAGAGAAGCAACAATTCGATCATTTTAGTATCCAGAATTAATGACTGGGTATAATTTTATTTTAGTTTATTTTATACCTTTCATTTAACATAATTGATAAACATATAATGACTGGATTCAGAAAGGCCATAACATGGTAATGTTGACATATATTTTCCTCTGAACCAATAGGAACACTCTTAAATACACTGAACAGTGGAAACAATCTTCAATTAAAGCCAAGAAGAGCTTCAAATATAAGACCAAGCACATGACAGCACAAAAATGTGGAAGACGAGGAAAATTCTGAATGGAAATTTGCTATTACATTAAATGCCAGTAATGAACTCTGACAAGAGACTAGTTCCAGAAATAAGAATTCAAAGTTTTGCATTAGGGAAATCAAGAAATGGGCAAAATTTTCATCATTTTCTGGAAGGTAGGATAGCAGAATTCGAATCCTACTCTGCAAACCCGTTATCTAATGATAAAAGGTTTAGAAACAATGATCCAATATCAATATAATGAAGTACTCTGAGCATTAAAAGTAATGGAACTAGCTGAGTTGCTTAAAACTCTTCCCTGTAATTCTCTAACCTGATAACAGAAATGTCCCACTCCTAGCACTTTCTCCAAGACCATGGAGCTCTTCTTATCAACTTCTACCAACAACAGAGAAACATCTCTATTGCTGGTACTTCCTGTGCTGATCGCTGGCTTAAGAACACAGTGGCTGGGGCATCAGAAGAATGAAGACAACTAAGGCCCTGTTAGGACAACAACAATAGAGGTATGGAAAGTAGGGCTGGCAATGGACCCGGACCTGACCTGGGACCCGGCGGGAATACCCGACCCGGGTCTAGGTATTGGTCCAAATTTTGGACCCGTGGGTAGGGTCCAGGTCCGGTATAAGAGGACCCAAAGTTTCACGGTACATTGGTCCTAGTGGACCCACCCCGGACCTGACCCGGACGCATTTTAAATAAGTTATTAACTAAAATATAACCCTAACAAGTAACAACCCATCATTTTTATTTGTAAAACCCAACCCTAAGCCAAACCCAAACCCTAAAGGCCTAAAACCCCAAATCGCCATTACTTACGCCCTCTGCAACTGCGTCTCAGCCTCTTACTCTTTGAGCTCTCTGCCTCTCTCTCGGTCTCTCCCTCTCTCTATTCGACTTTGAGCTCTCTCCCTCTCTCTGTATGAAGTGTCAAAGTTGAGCTCTCTCTCTCCCTCTTTCTCTCGGTCTCTCCCTCTCTTTATTCGACTTTGAGCTCTCCCCCTCCCTCTGTACAAAGTGTGGAAACCAGCCACTGGCAAACCGCCGCATCTCTGATTCTCTCTGAGGTCTCTGAGCTCTCTCCCTCTCTCAGCCTAGCAGCCCACCAGCCCACCACTCTCTCAGTCTCTCCGCTATCGTTGAATCAAAGAAGGAAGAACGTAAGATTTTAACATTGAACACCCCCATCAAATTTTTAACATTTCTCACCCACTTTTCAACAATTTTTGCTAACATTAAGGGGGTTTCTTTCATTTTTTAACCCTCTATCAGGTTTGTATAAATAATAAATGGCTTGTTGATCAAAACTCCAAATCAAAAAAATCAGGAGGATAAATTTTGGCTAGTTTTTCCCTTTATTCATGCCTGATCCACCTTTTTTTTAATTCTTCTCACGTTTTTCAATAATATATAGCATTATCATAGGCATTTTGTTATCCGTTTATCTACATGGAAGGATTTTGAATGAATTATCCAAATCCAAATCTAAGTTTTCATATTTTTTATGTTGGTTGATCCACCATTCTTAGAATTTCTCTCTCGATTTTCAACCATTTTGTGTGGAAAGATGGCCATTTTTCACTTCAATATTCTATTAGGCCGTTGTGAAATTTTTTCTGATCTAATCCAAGAATCCAATACATTTTAAGTCACAATGTTTGGATTTTTCACTTTTTTTACCCCAATCCACCTTTTTGCCCATTTTTTCTTGACTTTGATCTATTCTGGCCAGGTAAGGGTCTGGGTCCAGGGTCCAAAGTGTTATTTCGGGTCCAGGTACGGGTATGCTGATTTTGGACCCGTCGGGTCCGGGTGTACATGTTGTATTTCGGGTCCGGGTATGGGTTGAGCTGGACCCCGAACCGTTGCCAGCCCTAATGGAGAGGGGAGCAAAAGCCACTGGAATGGTTATTAATGACAAGTACAGGTTCAAGGCATGAGTTTGGCATTTATGAAGTACTGGTTCAACAGAGTACCTGAGGAGGATGATTAGTCGCATTGCGAAATAAATAGTTCAATAAGGGTACTAGGTTACGAGATAAGGTTCTGTTTTGTTTTGATGTTTTGCCATGCAAATAGCATTCGCCCTCTGTGTCTCTTGAGGCTAACCTCAGATTCAAACACAGCTAATCTTGGATTGTTCAAAAGGAAGACAGGTGTTTGGTATACACAATTCGAGAGGGACTTGAATTTGGAATTATCGGGGTTCAATCACTTAAAGGATTGATATAAGGTCCTTGTATCCAAGGATAGTTATTGATAGAAGGACACATGTATCATAGCTAGGCATCCTTCCGGGTCCTTCTGTCCAGCCGTCTCATCAGCAGGACACCTTTCTTTATCTGTTTGTTGGGTTTAGAGTGTCCCAGCTCCATCAAGGGTCTTGCCAATGAATGGTTAGTGCGCCTGAGTCTGAATATGGTCCAAATCATAGATCATCTTCCGTCAAGGAATTCTTGATATCCTGGTTTTTCATTATTTTGCTTATATAATACAGGTAATCAGCCACTTTTTCCTCATCTGCTATACAATTTGGAATTTCATCCTGAAGTCATTTGGTGCTCATTTATTCGAGTTAATGGAACATGGATCCTCTCCTGTGAAATTCATCCCTGGGCCCTTATGGCCATATTAAAGGTTGCATCCTCAAATGATTAGACCATATTCTGGGTGAACTTCATCCCTGGGCCCTTATCGCCGTATTAAAGGTTGCATCCTCAAATGATTAGAGGACCATATTCTGGGGGATGTTGAAGGTGAATTACATCAGTATACTAATGCTTGAATTCAATTAATCTCAAGGGGTTGTTGAAGGGGCTCATTGGCGAGTGACTGGTGTGATAGGTATGTACTATTTCGTGATGTTCTCCCCGCAAGTTAATGGGAAAGTATCAAATTTTGAGACTGATATTTCCCCAAATCAATCCTATCAATGGGGAGGCTGTTTTACCCAAATTAATTTGCAGATCTAGTGGTTAGCAAACCATGGGGCTTCACAACATGCTGACCTAAAGAGGGGATTCAGGACTGGTGGCTGCAATTTGGTAATATTCTGCAGTTCATGTATTATCCATAGTCAATAGAGTCCACTTTCATTTAGGATGCAATATTGTTAAGTCATGTAAAAATAAAACAAGGTTCTGTAGTCTGTATTCACAGCGAGACCAATATGCTTTTGAAGCATAATCTTAAAAGGGCCAAGCAAGATCAACTTTATTGAGCTACGGCTAACAAAAACAACAAAAGTACAGAAAAGACATCACACACACAAATCATACAGTTACAAAATGTAAAAATATATTTTGCACAAAAATGTAAAGTGCAAAATCATTATAAGATAGTTGACGGTAAATAGGAAGAACAATGTCACAGGAAGAAGAGGGAACCAAATTGTCACTAGAAAACAGTGCAAATAAAACAAGCAACAAATAAAATAATACCTGTACATGAGAAAAGTGCAATGCAACTATTGGTATGCAAGCCAAGCCAGTTAGAAGAATATAAAATCCCAAGAGTAGACCATCAGAGGGAGGTCTTCCCATCCACCACTGGAGAGCTTCAAAAATTGTTTCTCGACAAAGCCAAGCGGATATAGCCACAACTCCTCCATGCACGAAACCTTGCCATGGCTTCATTTTAGAAGTTGATCTTGACTTGTCCCTGTGAGACACAAAGCAAGATGCATGCCAATATTTCATAAGCACTTCTATAATAACAATGGACTTTCAAATCTAGTTTGTACAATAATTAATTTGCATACAAAATATAATATCCCAACAAATGGTATATTCTATATAGTCTTACGCATTATTATAGAGGCCATTAACTACTGGAAACTGTATGCACAGATTAACTGAATGCTGAATGTATCAAAAAGCCAAGTAACAACTAAAGAGAAGTATACTATATTCCAATTGGTCAATAGAAAACAACACTTCTTAGGATCATCCATTTATGACATCAATGTCCAATAAAATCATGCACAGTAATGGACACAGAATGGGACCACCAGGACAAGACATGACAGGAATGGTGGCTTCCACTCTCTCCATCACATTCCACCATTACATTGAACAGCGATCAGCCAAATAAATCCACTGCTCACATAGTCTTGGATTTGATCCTAGAATTTATAAATAGTTGAATTCTTACTTGTATAGAAGCACTGGAGGAGATATTGCCAGCAAAAGGATAGCTGAAATCCACAGAACAGACCTTGATGTAATAAAAAGCATAGATAGCTTCGAAAGATACAAACACGTTAAAACCCACACTGCTTTTGGTCCAATTCGATTATCTAGAAACAATCTTCTCACCAGACCCAAACCCAAAAATGTCGTCGTGATCACCATGTAACTAGGGTACATAACGTCATCATCAAACCCAAAATAAGAGATGTTGGAATAGCTAAAAAATCGCTTCTCAATGAAGCATAACACCAATGCGTGGCTGATAAGTCCAAGTTCAGTAGAGAAACGGTATTTTGGGGGGAGAAGGGCAAAACCGGGAACAGCCAAAGCCAGCACAACACTTGCAACTATAAGCTTACAGAAGGATTTCAGCGCCATACCAGCTACCCAAATATTAAGGCTCCAATAGTTATGCACAACAAACCATGTAACTGTCAAGCTTGCTAAACCGACAAAGATAAAATATGATGGCAAGCTCTTCTTTGTGAGGAAACGTGCAAGGTAGAAACCTGAGATTACGGGAACTGGGAGCAACTGCAAGATTAATGACAATTATATTAAAAATCAGCATATATTCCAAGAAATCTTTAGAATTTAATTAACAGCAAAAGTATCTTCTAAAGATTTAGAAAGTACACAATGAAACCTCAAAAAAGAAATCTCTTGGGTGTGTTACTAAGCAATCTCAAGCACAATATATCACAAAATCAAGAAAAGAAGAATTCACATAATCCACAAAAAATATGTATATAGACCACTCAAACTAAAAATTGATTCTTTATTGTACTATGAAAGAGGATATCACAGGAAAAAAAATCTTTCCCCTTTCAGGACAGTTAAGGTACCCAGAGGTCATACCAAAATGTGCTGAATGTCAGTGACAGCTGCTAGTAAAGACAAGTTGATAATTTAGATGAGATTTAAAAAATGGACTTTTTGGGGTTAATAAAATAATGAGTGAAGCAAGAACCATGTTTTGTAATGATCATAAGTACGCTAAATTATCTTTCAGAAACAGAAATGATCAAATAGGTTGCCAGGTGAGTGTCATGATGTTTTATGCTTTTCAGCAGGTCAGCTTAGTTTGCAAGAGGTAGGTTCAAACCCTAGATCTCTCCTCCACAAACTTGCAGAGTGTTATCATCATACACTAATTTCGATAAAATTATTTGATGAATATCAATATTTCATGTTTACTAGCAGAAACCTATTGATTAGTGTGGTGCCACAAGATAAATGAGTCAGCAAGAGATAGAGAACCAAAATTGTCAAAACTCAAGAAAGTGATCCTAGAGAGAATGATAGGCAATCCCAAACACAGAAGGCAAAAAAATCCAATGGACGCGGCTGGAAAGGAAGCCAAGTCTGGGTCAAGACAACCAAAGTTATCCAAAGATTCAGCAGAAAATAATTCTTCTAATTTAACTAAAGACGACAAAAAGTTATATTATTCAGCAAATAATGAAGACAACATTGATTTCATTGGGCTAGATTGCTCATATCAGATGTCCAGAGAACTAGAAATGCATAGTATATTCTATTGTCCTACTATGGAAAAGGAATGCTAAGATATCCCCTCGTGCACATTGGCAGTGTGGCGCAGTCGACGGGACCATTCACTACCTTATCAAATAATGAGAATTCTTTTCTAGATTTAAAGAAAGAGAGAGTAGTGCTCAAGCAGTTCCAAATGGTTGCATTTCATTTGGGAATCTCCAAATCTGTAGCAAACCATTATCATCAGCAAGGAGACTATTCAAACTGTTCAAAGTTTTCCTTTTCCAATCACTTCTTTGCATTACCAAAACATATGTTACAAGGATTGAAATTTTGCAAGGAACTCTATGCATGAGAAACAATACAATGTAGGGAAGGACTCCAACATGCTCAAACCAGCTCTACAGACCTTACTCACAGCCAATGTATCACTGGCTTTATCCTCCTACTATACGAACGTGAACACACTTGGGACTACCAATCTCCAGTATATCCCCCAAATACATCACTAACTTTCAATGGTCCAAAGGACCTCACAGCTATGTAACATAGATACGTGTATCCACTGTCTTTGGCACGTAGCAGCACAGCAAGGATGCAACACTTCTGTCTAACAGTTAAGAAACATAGACACTTCTTTTAACCTCCCTTTTTTCCTTTTTTGAAGGCTAACTGTTAGTAGCTGGTTAGCAATTTTTTGAAACCGTTAGTAGTTTTTGAAAGGGGTTAGCATTGGTAGGAATGGAAATCGGGACCAGTAGCTAAGTCACAGGTGGTGCTACCACCTTGACCTCAACCCCAAAACATGTCATAGAGACCCCATTCTTGCCAAAACCTATCCAAATTCAAATAAGGTGATATTAAAAAAAAAATATTCTGTTTCACAGAATAGATACTTGTATATGTTATTTAAATAGCCTATATGCAATGTATCGACCAACATTGACAAAAACCATGCAGATTACGATTCAGGCCTAGGAAGTGAAATGCCCAAGAGATGTAGGCTTAAAGCACCTAATTAGGAAGGCTGCTGGAAAAGAAGATCCCTACGGAGATGGACTTATAAGGTACACACACAAGGATAAGGTTTCAGTGACATTTAGGAAAGAAAACTCTACATGGATGCAAGACAACTTTTCATGGAAAACTCTAGATGGATGCCAGAAAACTAGAGGAGGAGGGTGCAGGGCAGTGAGGAAAGTCAACATTTTTTTTTTTTTTTGCGTTACTTAAAGGACGCGGTTAGCATGCAGGCCAAGTCCGCACATGTAGAAATGCGTGCCCCTTAATAAATCTATTTTTGAGATAGATTTTTTGGAATTAATTTTTAAGGATATGTAATCTCTAATATGAAGATCGTGAATATGAAAAAATAAATATATTTTAAAAACTAGAAATAATAATTCTATTAAGAAAACATTTGGACAGTTAGTTTCAATTGTTTTTAGATGGACCACATATTTGCATCCATCTTTAAGAAGATCCATCTTCGAGACGGATGCTTTATACTTCTGGACCGCATATGTAGAAATGCAGTGCAGCCCGCATGAAACAATTTTCGTTAATACCACCAAATTTCCACAGTTTCACAAGAATTAGAATTTCGCAACAGTAGCCTTCTGCATTTCATAAGACTAACAATTGTTCACATTTTCACAAGGACACTAATTCGCCAAGAATTAGCCTCCCCATCGTCTAAAGTTACAAATTCTTCACAATTTCACAAGAATAAGAATTTCCCAAGAATGACATCATTCATCACTAAGAACTACACAATATTCACAGTTTCAACCGTCGGAAAAGCTCAAAACACTATCCTCACTGAATCCACACAAAACATCAGGCAGCAACATAACTATCAAAAAACTCCATGCCCGTGACCAGTTCAGTAATGACCTCAAACAGCTAGCAAAACCCAAGACACATTCACAAAAACTTTAGAAACAGTCAATCATCCATTCTCACATACTCCAGTCAAAATCAGACAGAAGATTATCGATCTTGTTTTGAAACTCTACAAGATTATCAACATTTTATACAGTATCAAACACATAAAACACTGTAATCCCACAAAAAATCTCTACTTTATTTTCTTGATAAACCCATAGATTCCATAGTTTAAAGAACCAAGGTAAAGCCATAAATTATCTTGACGCTTCCTTCTATAAACCAACAAAAAGCTTTCATTTCTACATACCAGTAGGGGGACCCCAACAACCACTGCGCCAGCTCCACTGACCATAACAGAGAGAGCAGAGAAAGCAAGTGAACTAAAACTATCACTGATCATTCCAACCATGTACACCCCTGCTCCTCCTGAACTGCCAAGCATAACCAATGTAACCAGAAGATAGCTCAATGGTGGCGGAACATGGAGATATTTTGCAAACGAGTGGAAAACAACCCTAATTTCCAAACAAACTGTGACCACAACAAGAGCCACCGCCCCATTCCAAACCCTAATTCCGTGCAACTGGATTGAGTCCTTCGTGATCCACCACAGAGCCCCATACATGGAGGCATAAAGCTGGAAAAGAAAGGGGATAAAGAACAGTAGAAGCATATCACATATTGAATTCACAGAGGAGAAGGCGACTCGATGGTGAGAGGCAAGGTAGAAGAGGAGGGGGAAGAAAAGTAGGGTTAGGGTATGGATCGATGATTCGAGAGGGCCAAGAATTAGGGTTTCGTCTGGGATCTGACCTCCATGAAACCTCTCGAGAGATGGCGATTTCTTGAATGATGATCGCCGAGGGAGAGAGAAAGCCCAATAAAAGATGCACAGAAAAGCAGAGAGGAAAAAAGGGGCGTGGTGCATTCCTAGGGCAGAGACAGACGCCCATGTCCAGATCGATGAGGCCACGACCGGCGTGCATGCAAAAATTAGGGTTTCCAGAGAAAGAACAACAGAGGGGTGCTCAAGCTGGAGAAACCTAAATTGTAGCGAGGCCCAGACACCAAGAATGAAGACAGTGATTGCACATAGAGCAAACGCGAGCACGATGAGAGAGAAAGGGAGATTTAGGAAGGTGGGAGAGAAGAGTAGGGAGAAGAGAGAAACAAAGAGAGAGACCCAGAGCGAGAAGAAGGCCGCTGTCTTGAGAGAGAAAGAGTCGAGGGCATAAGAGAGCAGTAGGCCTAGAGAGAGAGAGAGCATAACAGGGATTCCACCCAGGTCAAGGAGGAAGAGGGCGCAGGGTGCTAGAGCGAGAGAGATGCGAGTGTTGCGAGAGAAAGGGGTGTACTGGGTAATGGAGCGAGGCGCTTTGGTCTCATGACCGTCGCCATTGCTGAGGCGCGGGCTGAAGGTCTGGCGCATCGGCGGCGCACGCGGACGCGAGGACGGCTCGCCCATCATCATCATTTCGGTCCGAGCCCTGGTTCGGTGGTGCGAGGGCTAGGGTTCGAGGTCTTGGGTTTTGGGCATGGTGGTGAGAGAAAGTGGGTATAAGGAGGTTTCGCAGCAGTCCAAACTCTTGCTGCTGCAGCAGGAGCTACGACTTGGGGGTAGAGAGAGAAAGATAGTAGTGAGAGAGAGGGAGAAGAAGGATTATCGGATACAATGTCATTATTTTGGAGTGACTCGTGAGAGGAATTTTAGAGAGAGAGAGAGTGTGTGAGGTGTTGGAAATGGTGACTGTTTTAAGAAAGTGGGGCCATGTCACTGTTTAGGATGGAGAGAGAAAAACTGAGGAAGTACGGAAAAGAGAAGAGAGAAAATGTTGGGAATTTTATTGAAAATATTTGTAGGTGCGGTTTGTATACCTTCAAATAGTGTCGGAAATCTTTGTTCATCTTTATTTATAGAAAAAAGTTTATATAAGATTGTAACCTTACCTCTAGATAGTTTTAATGATTACAAATCTTTTGATTCATCATCTCGATATCGAGACGTATGATTATGAAAAATAAAAAAAATTTAAGTCTCTCATAAATAGTATATTTTACATCATATTATCTGCATGGTCTATTTTCAATATTTTCATAAGTTTATAGATCTACTTGATTTTAACTATTTTTAAAATTTAAAATTTTATAATTAGATATAAAAATAGATTTTGAGATAATCTTAAGAATATTTTACATCAAAATTATATGCCATAATAAAATTTGAAGGTGCACCTTACCTCTACGTATGCCAACTGTATCCTTATTTATAAAGTATAAAGCTTCAAAAATAGTGTAGATGGATGGATCTATGAAAATCTTTAAAATTGATGGTCCAAAAATATGTTACCAAATACGCTATTTCCAAAACTTGAAATCCATTTTTTCCGATGTCCATGCATCTTGACGTCGAGATGATCAATTTGACGATATTTGGGCATCGAAACAACTTTTTCTAATGAAATTTTTTATGCTCTAATTTGATTGTTTAAAGCCTCGACTCTATATAAATCTTTCCCAGTTTTTATTGCAAACAAAATAAAGCCTCATATCATATCTTCATCCGGAAAATACTTTCAATAATAGCTCTAAAATCAATTTCCATGACCAATAATAAAATTTAAAACTCTAAAATTATACAGATCTTGTGGATCTACAAACATTTATTTTTAGGGAAAATTTGTGGTACAATATACACTTATTTCTAGAGCTTGAAATCCTAATTTTTCTTCACAACCATAATGTTCAAGTTGAGATGATTGATGTAAAAGTGTGCCAAAGCTTGAATTACAACTTTCAATGGGTTATGAAGTGAGGATTTACTTATTTTGATAGGGCTGCAGCCTTATCGAACCATTTTTCAACTTTTAATATTAAAGTTAGCAGGTTTTTAATTCAAATTTCAATTTAAAAGAGAAGGTTAAAACAAGGTTATAGCTTTGTGAAAAAAAAAAGGAAGTAAAAGCTTCATTTCAAAACTCACCGAAAAATATGATTTCAGTGTTGGAAAACCTTCCAATTAATCATCTCGATCTTGATCATTATGGTTGTAAAAAAAATAAAAAATTAAGATTTCAAACCTTAAAAATAAAATATATTATAACGCATTATCTAGACCGTTTATTTTAAAGTGTTTGTAGATCTACAAGAGCTGTGCCATTCTTTTAGCTACAAATTTCATAACTTGTAGCGAAAATAGATGTTAGACCCATCTACAAGATCAAAGTGCTTTTCAGACAAGATTTCAAGGTTAGAGGCTTTATTTTTTCTCATAAAACGTAGGGCTTGCATCCTTAAAAAAACATTCTAAGGCTTTTTATGATGTTCCATTGGAGTAAAGTGACTCTTTGAACATCATTTATGGGTATAATAAGGAATAGATAAGTCCATGAAGTTTGAGAGTTTCTTTTTTTTTTTTTTTCTTTTTTTTTTCTTTCTTTTTTTTTTTATGAAGTTTGAGATTTATTTGACTTCGAAAATTTGAAGGAGATTTCTTACAAGCATGTATATGGAGAAGCAAACAAAGTTGAAGACAATATCGCCAAGTTGGGATCACTCACTCACAGTTAATGGTGTTTGATGATGTTCCTTAAAAGCTTGTTGTACTCTGCAATTATTATGGATTAATAAATATTTCTAAAATCATAAAGAAAAAGAGAAAATTTCATCTTCACCCCCAAAAATCACATTTATTTCGTAGTATGCCCTTCAACCTTGTAAATATCATTCTGGCATTAAACTTTTTAAGAACCTCTCACTCCATGCCATCGTACTACTCCAACTTTTTAATTTAAACCCTTTTAGCCTTACAGTAAAGGATGAACTTTCTATAAGGCTCAGCCTTTTTTTTTTTTTTTTACAATATTACTGACTTTTATTGAATGAGTGCTCACGAAGCACAAGCACAAAATTCAAGAACAAGAGGTGATCAAGAGGCTAAAGAAACACCGAATTTGCAAGATTATCAGCGACTTCATTGGCTTCATGATATATGTTAAAAAATGAAAACAGAAGCCCCGATATAGCATAGAGTTCAGAAATTTTCAGTCAAAATACATGAAGAGACCATCAAATTCTTTGTTCCTTCTTACCCCATTTAATAACGTTAAAGGAATCCCCTTCAATAATAATATCTTCCAAAAATCCTCTAGAAATATTGAGCTTTATACCATGCAGGAGAGAGAAAATTTCAGCTTGATTAGCCGAGGTGTTGGTACAAGTTTCCGCATAGGAAGAGAAGACAGCCCCTTCATTGTTTTAAAGCAAGCCACCAATCCCATCAGAACTTGAATTTTCTAAAGAGCTCCCATCAAAATTAAACATGAAGAAGCCTTAAAAGGCAGCTTTAAATTAATATGGATGTCCACTCGAGATGAAGTCGAGGAGAACCATCCCCACTAAGTTTGTAAGATCCGATCTTTGACGCCTTCCAAGTCTAAAAAAAAACCCATCAAAAGATCTCTTGAATTTTTCAAAGTATAATTCCTTTCCTTGGTAGACCAACAGGACTAAGGTGATTCACAATGCCAACGAAGTTTGCAAGTATCATAATAACGAGTCCCAACTTTCTCAATGCCCATTGCTAAATACTTCCTGCGAACCGGCAATGCAAAGACAAAAAAAAGGTGATTACCCAATTCTTCATCATTCTTGCACGTAAAACATATATTTGGTTGAACTCTTCCCCGTTTGCAAAGGTTATCAATTGTAAGACATTTATCTTGCTTTGCTACCCAAAAGAATGCTTGAATTTTCATTGGAATAGGCCATTTCCAAATAAAACCAATGGTGTAGTTCTCCCATCTGACCCTATCATTAAAGAGAAGCCTACCTTATTGAAAAAAGTTTATCCTTTTCACTGTCCCAAACAATCTCATCGGCAAAACAAAATAAAACCTCACTTCAAATTCTTGTTCAGAAAGCACTTTCGATAATAAAAATCTCTATGATGGCTTTAAAATCAATTTTCAATACTAACTATAAATTTTGAAACTCAAAAAAGGGTACAGATATTGTGGATCTTTGAACACTTATTTTTAGGTTGAAATGGACAGTCTAGATAATTTATGACAATATACGTTATTTTTAGAGCTTGAAATCTTTTTTTTTTCACAACCATAATGTTCAAGCCAAGATGATCGATGTAAAAGTTTTCCAACTCTTGAATTGCAATTTTTAATGAGTTATGAGGTGAGCCTTTACTTATTTTGATAGGGCTGCAACCTACCAAACCATTTTCACAAAAGAAAAAACAAAAAAACAAAAAAACAAAAAAAAAAACCCTATCACATTTTAACCCTTTTTTTTTTTTCGACCCACTTCCCAAACCTTTTTGTTGGGTTTTGCTTAAACAAAAGGGGTGGAAAAAAAAAAAAAAATTTATATGATTCACCTGTAAAAGATCACATAGGTCTTTCTTTCACTTCTTGTCACTTCTCTCAATGCCATCTCTCTTACGATCTTCTCCCTCTCCAAATACACACACACTCTCTCTCTCTCTTTCTCTCTCTCTCTCTCTATCTCTCTCTCTTTCTCCCTCTCTCTCTCTCTATATATATATATATCATTGTTCGTAAAACCAACTGCTTTGAACCGGGACCAACCAGTTTGATCGGAACTGCCATGGTTCCGACTCTGGTTATGGCCGGTTTAGGGGTACTAGTAGCCTAGGGTATACTCCCAAAAATTTTTCGGCCCAAAACCGGCTGGTTCGAGGTCGAACCGGCAATTTTTAAGAGAAACTGGTCAGTTTTATGCTAACCGGACCGGTTATACGATATAATAGATGTTTTTTATGAAATAACGGTAATGTAGCCGTTACGACTGTTATTTCGAAATCGATGCCGTTATTTGCAGCATGCATTCTTGAATTCAAAATTTCACTTTTTTTTGTTCGTTTTCGTACCTTTTTTGTCTTTTTCTTTGTGATTTATTGTTGTAAATCACTATCTATAATCTATAAAACAAGAAATATGGATTGAAACATCGAAAAACAAAAGAGTTTCTTGGATCGAAATGGTAGATTTTTTAGGTTTTTGAAAACTTATTCCATTCTTTCAATAATTTCTTCAATACCTAATGGTTCTTTAAGAATTTTGGTAGTTTTGATAGATAATTGAATTATTCATGAGATTTATGTTTCAATTTGTTCAGAAAAACAAATATTATGGGTTGATTTTGGCCCGAAATGCTGCTGCTCAAAGAACCTGTATTTGATCAAAAAGCACAGATTTTTTATCTATTTATTGGTCGTTTTTTATTAAATTGAGTTGTGGATTTTTATAATCAATGCTTGCTCTCTCAAATAAAATAGGTATGTCTATTTATGATTGACTAAATGTTTTTATATGAATTTTTTCGTTGCACCATATCATGAAAATTTCATAGATCTGAAATTTTCGCCTTTTTTTCATTGATCTGAAATTTCCATCTGCTTTTCAATTAAATTAAAATTACCGAATATTTTTTGATGAGATTTGGTACGTTTGAAAGATGATTGAAGCCTTTACAATGCATGTATGTTTATTTGTTCGATTATCCAAACATTGGGGGTCGTTTCTTCCTCGAAATGTTGCTTGATTTTTGCGGTTTTTGAAAAATCGATTTTTTTGAAAAGAATATTGTGTTTAATAAAATTACGTTTTTTTATGAATATGGGAAGTGTTTTTCTATTTTTCTTAATAAAATTATTTTTAATAGATTTGTGATTTTTAATAAACTTATGTTTTTTGATAAATATGTAAAGTGTCTTTCTATTTTGCTTAATAAAATTATTTTTAATAGAATTATGATTTTTTAATAAAATTACGTTTTTTGATGAATATGGGAAGCATTTTTTTATTTTTCTTAATAAAATTATTTTTAATAGAATTATGATTTTTTAATAAAATTACGTTTTTTTATGAATATGTGAAGTGTTTTTCTACTTTGCTTAATAAAAGTATTCTTTTTGATAAAATTATTTTTTTGATGAAATTGATTCTTCTTTTTGATAAGTGCATGATAAGGTCACTCGATTTTTTTAAATTATGTTTTTTTAAGTGCATAATATAGTTATATTTGGAATGATGAAAATGAGACATTTTATTTTTTTAAGTGCATGTAAAATTTTTGGTTGCCTTCTGTTCAATGAAACAGTACACCATCGTCTTGTATGTGCTTCGTTCTTCTCTATTTCCTTCTATTTTTATTTTTATTTTTATTTTTTAATTTTCTATCAAGGTTTTTGGAATGTTATGGAAAGAGTCTTTAAAAACTCAGCCGATTTTTAAAAAATCCCGATCTTGATCTAGCCCGATTCTAGAGAGAGAGAGTTTTACAAAGGTGATCTTAATTTCAAAATCATCGTTCACATTTTGAGAAATTGATTTTTCTAAAAAAAAAATTCATTTTGCTTAGTAAAATTATGTTTTTTTTGTCAATATGGGAAGTTTTTTTTCTATATTGCTTAATAAAATTATCTTTTAAATAAAATTATGTTTTTTAATAAAAACTTATGTTTTTTGATGAATATGGGAACTATTTTTTTATTTTGCTTAACAAAATTATTATTTTTTATAAAATTATGGTTTTTTAATAAAATTATGTTTTACGATGAATATGGGAAGTGATTTTCCATTTTGCTTAGTAAAATTATTTTTTGATAAAATTATGGTTTTTTAATAAAATTATGTTTTATGATAAATATGGGAAGTGTTTTTCTATTTTTCTTAGTAAAATTATTTTTTGATCAAATTATTTGTTCTACTGTTCATATTTTTTGATAAAATCAATGCACAATACACTGATATGGATATGGTAGATACATATAAGAACATATAAGGACGGTTGTGCATTGATTTTTCGTTTTGTTGCATATCATGAGATATATTTTTTGTGAAGTATGCCTCATTTAACAGAATCGAAAAAGTATCGTATGAATTATGCTTTATCTAACTATATGGAAGAGGTCATTTCTATTCCTTGTCTTAATTAGTTAGCGTTTTTATTCAATTTAATAGCATCAAGCTATTTTTGTTATTTACAAAAAAAGTGCATAAACTTTCATTCCTAATGTGAGCGATTTTTGTACAAACGAAACTAGAAAGTTTTTCATGTAAGGTTTGGAATGAATATGTTAATTGTTGGAAGAAGATGTTACATGACAAAAATATCCTAAAGATATTTTCATGTACAGGACTATAATATTCAAATATTAATTTATAAAAAGTTGTTTCAATTTTTTTTTGTAAGATAAATATTGTAATAAGATATTACACACTTAATCTAAGTATTTTTATTTATTTTTTGGTAGTGTTTCCATTGTCCGGTAGCGTTTCACTTTTCATTTTTTTTTCTAAAAATTGGAATGACCTAAAATTTGGAGCGCGTATTCATCAAAAATAGGGGAATCTTTGAAAAATATAAAAACAAATATTTCACTTGAAAAAAATTGACCAAAATACCCTCAAAAGTTTTAGGGGTATTTTGATCAATTTATTTTTCACGGATAAATTTTTTTATATTTTTATTAGATGCGCCTTAGTAAGATGTAGATATTCTTGAAATTTCAAGCCATTTCGATTTGTAGAATAAATAAATAAATAAATAAAATACTACCAGACAATCGTGACTGCGCGATGAAATTTGGATGGTGATAAGGGTAGGCGAAATCACTATTTATTTTCACCTATAGGTGTTGGGAAGACTTTTTCATATATATATATATATATATATATATATATATATATATATATATGATAATAAACTTATATATGTATTTAATTTAAAGCATAACAGAGGAAAAACATAAGATGTATATAATTAAGTCAAAAGAACTTACATAGTAAGCTGCACAGCAATGTGATACACCACCGGATATACAAGTACACTTTTACACTAAAAGCACAAAGCACACCATAATACTAAAAGCACAAAGTATACTTTAACAGACAATGCCCCTTATGGAAGAGGCTTTCCCTATTTGTAGACGGAAGGCCGGACTTCAAAATAAGATTTTGGAATTTGTTGAATTATTGCATGGACGCACCGACACTAAAGTAGAAAGGTGAATTATTGCACGGACACACCGACACTATAGTAGAAAGGTGTCTATGTTATAGTTAAAATCTTTCCTTTTATGTTCCTCAATCATCCTTGAGAATAAAAGTTGGAAACTATCTTGGGTTTCTATGACAGAAATAGTTTTTTCTATTGTTTTGATATAAAAGTTGCTTTTGAACTCAAAAGTACCTCTTCTAAAAACATATGTTACTAGAACCTTTGGAATTTTTCAGTTTGGATTTGTTTTCGATATTGTCAATGATAACCTCTTCTTTATTGTTTACTCGAAGAGTGTTAGAAGAAGTTGTCATATTTGATAGTGTCTTAATAAAATTCATCATTTTGACTTTATAACTGTTGTCCGAGTCAATTGGAAACAGTCCCTACACCATTCTTAACCTTTCTTGGCCGTTAATGATGATCTTTGGGTCACAGCGACTTTGGATTTATTTATAATATAAAACTTAAAAATTTTATACAGAACTTGGCTCTGATACCAAATAGTTGTTAAGCCCTTAACTAGAATAGGGCTAAATAATTATGTGTTACTTTGCTTAAGCGATAATAGGCACAAAAGATTCAATGATTCTTTATTAAGAATCGTTGAGTCGAGTCTTTGCAATGGCCATATCTATTTTAATTGTTTTTCAAAGTTTTCTGTAGCCTTATTTGATCCTAATTTGTTAAAAGTTTTAATTCTAATCTAAAAACTTAAGGTTTTGATATGGATCTGGGATCAAAAAACCTAGCCTTTGTCTATAGGATCTGTTATAAAGTTATGAATACTCTTTGCCCGAATGCTAGGCAAATGGATACAAAAGGTCAAACGATTTTTTTTCAAACAAACATGGATAAATCTAACCAAGGCAATATCTTGGACACAGGTAAAATTACTTGAGAACTGGTCTATTCAATCCG
Organism: Amborella trichopoda; assembly: GCF_054954075.1. Taxonomy (NCBI): domain Eukaryota; kingdom Viridiplantae; phylum Streptophyta; class Magnoliopsida; order Amborellales; family Amborellaceae; genus Amborella; species Amborella trichopoda. The sequence continues at coordinate 2,658,618 of NC_142341.1, read as the reverse complement.
AAGGATAACTCAAGATTCCTGAAAATAGAGAACCTGAACAAATAATTGAATATCCGGATGGACAAATTGAAATACCATTTCAATCATCCAGAAGATTTAGATTAATTATGTCCACTCCACTTAATAGAGTTCTGCCTAGGACTTCAACATCCTGTGTTCCCCAATCAGATTATGAAACAACCTATAATGCAAGAATTAATCTAGAAGGGCTTAGGAAGGCTTCTAACCAGGTCCAACATCCTGTTTATAGGGTTAATACTCCTAGTTCTTCCCATACTGAACCTGAAGAACCTACTCCTTCTGACCTTGATCTTGAAATTCTCACTATTCAATGCCAAGACAAGTTCTTTATAGATAAAGAATGGATTAAAAAATATTTTCTATTAGAAGAAAATGATCAAATAAGGGATTGACTTTTTCAAGAGTTTAAAGAAGAATTAAGAAATGCTTTCCATAAAAAATTTAATGAATTCATAATAAAACATAAAAAGAATGTAATTTTTTTTAAATGGCTTAAATATATTCTTAAAATAAAAGGAATTCAAGTCCCTGAATTTAAGATAAATATGGTTGAAAAATCTTTTCAGACCTTCCATACTATTAAAGGTGAAACAATAGAATCAATCCATCCACCTGAAACTAGTTTGTAGTTAAAAAGAGAAAAACTCAAAGTTAAGGCCTCACACTTTAAATTAGGACCAAAGAAACTGATAAGTTGAAGGAATACCACATATTATAGAACAAAATAATTACATTAATCTCTTCCTACAAACTATAGGAAAACAAACTACAATGATTGAAAATGCCCTCAACAGTCTAAAACCTAGTAAACAAGAAAAGAAAAAGGAAAACCGTAAAGAAACAATATTATTTAAACCTCCACCAAGTATAGAAACGGGAAAATTCAGCTTGCAAGAAATGAAGAAAAAAGAAGACAACAAAGAGCTAGTTGTGAATTAGTCAAAGATTGTTAAAATTTGATATTAATAAGGGAAAACCTTCCCTTGTTGGAGAATTACAGGTCTTACAAATAGATCAAAGTTATACAGACCAAAAAATTTCTCAAATATAAAATGCTTTTAAAGTAGAAAGCTTAGATGTTAACACGATAGATTATGGACGAAAAACTAGACCAGTTTCTCGAACTAGGTTGTATTATCTTCGACCCACTCCTGTAGATCTCTAAATAGAATAAGACCTTATTTCTAGTTCAATTTAGTGCTCAGGAAGATCTATTGTTAATTGGAACATAGATGGTACGTCTTAAAACCAAATTCTTGACCTAATGAAACACATGACTATGTATGCCACCGCTTGTAAGCATAGTGGAAATAAGGATCATGAAATTACCAAAGGCATCATATGGAGCTTTATAAGATGGCTTCGTGGATGGTGGGATTTCCATATGGATGAATCTGCTAAGGATCAGATCCTTAATGCTACTAAACAATGGTTTGTTAAGAGAAGAGTTGGGCCTGGGCAAGCCTTGAAACTGTAGAGAATGAAAGTGATGCAGTTAATACATTCATTTATACTATTACTCTCCACTTTGTTGGTAGTACTGCTCTTTTAGCAGCAAGGTCGAAAGATTTATTATCTAATCTTCGTTGCCCTACTTTGTCACAATTTAAATGGTACAAAGATGTATTTTTTTCTAGATTGCTTTCTAGGAAAAATAGTAAAGCTGATCATTGGAAAGAAAAATTCATTTATGGATTTCCCAACCTCTTTACTGAAAATGTTAAAGCAAAACTTAAGAATAAACATAATGGGCTCATTCCCTTTTCCCAATATACCTTAGGAGAATTATCTATTGAAATATGCTTTGAAGGTATAGTCTTATGTACTAACTTTAAACTTAAAAGACAATTAGAAAAGCAACGAATGACTGGGAAGAAGGAGTTAGGAGATTTTTGTGAACAATTTGATTATAATATTTTACCATATTCAAAACCTTCTTCAAAAGATAAAATTAAACATTCTGATAAATCTAAATTTAATCAATCTATGAAAAGAGAAAATAAATTTCCTAAAAAGTTCATTCAAGATCGTCCCTTTATGAATCGCCCCTTCAAACACAAAGGTCAAAGAAAATACCTGTCTATTATAATTGTGGGAAGGTAGGATATTACAAAAATAAATGTAGAGTGAAGAAAAAGATAAATGCATTTGAAATAGATATTGATATTAAAAAACAAATTTTGATATTCTCCTAATAAGAGAAGATACTTCTGATAGTTCTAGTAACTCAGAAGATGAGATATTAATTGGAGAAATTAACGATGAAGAATTTATTATTTCAAGTTCTGATTCTGATTCAGGAGATGATAATGAAGTTGATAACTGATGCCAATGTAACTTTTACAAAGCCAGCATAGATATGAACGGTTTAAGCTTAAATACTCTTACAAAAGAAAAAAGTCTGATCATCGATCTAATTGATAAAATTAGTGACCCTGAGGCTAAAAAAGAAGCTTTAGTGCAATATACCAACATGGCCAAAAATCCATCCAGGCCTAACACTCCAAAACCCTCCCTTATTCCAATAAGAGAGGAGTACAGTTTTTATGATATTATTAAAAGAGTTCAAAACAAAACCCAGACTGATAAGGAACCTTCTATCCCTTAGTTAAAACATGAAATTAATGGAGTTCGAAACGAACTGGTAACCTTGAAAACTAGGGTTCAAAGTTTAGAATTGACTACTATTACTTCTAATAGAGAAAAATATCTTGACAATGAAAATAATAAAATCAAATTTAATAACTTGATAAATAATTATCACCATGATCCTCAACCACTCGAAGTAGAAGATACACTCCCAAAAGTTTTAGATAACGAGGAAGGTGATGAGGAGTGCAATCTTATAGAAAAAACTAAGATCTAGAGTTTTGAACACATAAACCTCCTTGATAAGGTAATAACCCAAAGATGGTTCACTATTGTAAACATATTAGTATAAAAGGAATACAATTTTCAAACTACTGCTCTGATTGATTCTGGGGCTGATCTAAATTGCATTAATGAGGGTTTGGTGCCTACGAAATATTTCAGCAAAACTACCCAAGTTTTGAACGTCGCCGATTGTAGCAAAATGCTAATTAATTACAACCGTTCTGATGCTGCTGTTTATAACAATGAAGCTTGCTCTACTTTTCCTTTTATTATGGTTAAAGGATTAAGTCAACCAGTTGTTCTTGTAACACCTTTTTTAAATATGCTATACCCAATAAAAATTGATGATACATGGCTTGCTGCAAAAATTGAAGGACATGAAGTAAAATTCGACTTCATTGATAAAGCTAGAATACATGAGATAAATAATATAAAAAATAAAATATCTACTAAAGAAAAATTTATGTTCTTTTTAAAAGAAGAAATCAAATATAAAACAATTGAAGAAAAACTACTTTCTTAAAAAATCCAGCATGAAATTAGTAACTTTAAAACAACCATTGAAAATGAAGTTTGTGCTGACATCCCTAATGCCTTTTGGGATGGGAAACAACATATCATAGAACTCCTTTATGAACCAAATTTTAATGAGCAAAAAAATCCAACCAAAACAAGGGCTATTCAATGAATAGTAGGCTTTTAGAAATCTATAAAAAGGATATTCAGGATTTACTTGTTAAAAAACTGATTTGAAAAAGCTCCTCACCATAGAGTTGCTTAGCCTTTTATGTTGAAAAGGCTTCTGAAATTGAAAGAGGAGCTCCTCGAGTAGTTATAAATTATAAACCTTTGAATAAAACATTAAGATGAATAAGATATCCAATCCCAAACAAACGAGATATCCTTGATAGGCTTGTCAATGCCAGTATCTTCTCAAAATTTGATCTAAAATCTAGATATGGGCAAATCCAGATAACTGAAAAAAGATAGATATAAAAGAGTTTTTAATGTCCCCTTTGGGCACTATGAAAGGAATGTTATGCCATTTGGTTTAAAAAACGCACCATCCGAATTTCAAAACATTATGAATGAAATATTTAATCATTTCACTAAGTTTATAATAGTCTATATTGATGATGTGCTTGTCTTCTCCGAGTCTATTGAACAACATAGGAAGCATTTAAAGGTTTTCCATAAAGCTATTAAAAATACTGGCTTAGTAGTCTCAGTAAAAAAGCTTAACCTTTTCCAAAACAAAATAAGATTCCTTGGCCACAACATCTACCAGGGAAGAATTGTCCCTATTGATAGGGCAATTCAGTTTGCTGATAGTTTCCTGATATCATAAAAGATAAGAAAAAACTCCAAATATTATTTGGATGTTTAAATTATATTTCTGATTTTTATAAAGACTTTGCCCTTGATGCAAAATCTTTGTTCCAACAGCTTAAAAAGAACCTCCGGATTGGACTGATGTTCATACCAAAGCCGTTTGAAAAATTAAAATCAAAGCTAAAGAATTACCTTGTTTAGCACTTTCTAATCCCGAAGCCTTTAAAATTATTGAAACTGATGCTTCAGAACAAGGATTGGAAGGTATTCTTAAACAAAGGATCCATCAGAAAGAACAATTAGTCATGTTTACTTCCAAAGCTTGGAACCCAGCATAACAAAATTATTCTACAGTTAAAAAAGAAATTCTTGTTTTAGTCCATTGTGTAACCAAGATCGAAAGTGATATGCTTAATAAAAAATTTCTTATACACAACAAAAGATATCCTCAAAAAAGATGTAAAAAATCTCTTTTCAAAACAAATTTTTGCCTTATGGCAAGGAATCTTTTTAGCTGTCGAATTTTCTATTGAACATATCAACAGAAACTCTAATTTCCTTTCTGACTTTTTGACCTAAGAATTTTTGCAGGAAGGGCAGAAGACGCCAAAACCATAATAAAAAAAACCCAATGAGCCAGAATCAAATAAGCTCAATGGACATAGTTCTAAGTCCAAATAAGAGTCTGGCTACAACATCTAAATCGCCCAATGCTTTAATAGAAAAGCAAAGTAAAGATATTGATATATATCACCAGCTAAACTTCTTAAGGGCCTATAGCCCAAGTCTAAGTCCTAATAGGACCCCCTTTATTGAAACATCATTTATACCCCTTATGGTGATCGAAGATGATCATAAAACAACAGATCCCGTTGAAATAGCATCGATATACCTGAAAAACCATATGCACCCAAATAAAGGAGAAAAGTGCTGAGAATTTTATGAAGCTATCCTAATGGAAACAGGATTAGCGACAATAGTACACCGCTACAGAAATAATGACACCTAAAATGCATATTCGAAATTCCAGATACATAAAATCATTTCCTATAGAGACTGGGGTCTCGATCCATTAAAACCAATGACATTAAATATCAAAGGGTTTAAAATTAAAACCTATCGTTACTTTAAATATATTAAAGCATGGGATGAAGTGTTCGCTTATCAAAATATGAAGACCTCGCATAGTTGGTATGTTTAGTTTAAATTAATTGACTTTACAGAATTCCCTAACTGGTTTCTCTTATGGGGATCATGTGAACAAATCCTTCCTGAAAAAATAAAAATATCCTAGAGAAAATTCTCAAAATTTAACAAACGTTGTTTAAAAAGAAACTGCCATCTTTATTTTATGACTTTATGCCAAGTCCCTTGGATCCTTAAATGGACATACCAAATTACCGAAGATGTCATGGATAGATGGGATTATATCCCAGAACTTCACAGACAAATAGCCGTAAAATGGTGGGACAATTATAGAAAGAAGTCCCTAGAACCTGATAATATTTGCATGAAAAGAATCCCTACTTCTCAGTCACAAGATAGTCTTAAAATGGGGACAATTAAATATGTCACAATTATGCAACAACAAAATCCTAGATTATATAAAACAAAGCTTAACATAAAGTTGTTACTAGTCTGAGAAGAAGATGATAAAAAAAAAAAAGACGATAAAGATGATAAAATGTCTACATCAACTAAAGCTGAAGATGAAGAAGAGGTTTATAATCCTCTGAATGGAGACGACTGTGAAAGAATTACCTTTTCTCCAAAAATAGAAACATAAAGGAAAAGGGGATGGCATTACTCCTAATTCCCCATGACATGAGTCCCATAACAGATGACCGATACTCATCTAAACTATAACAGGTGGCTGACAACAATAATATTACTATTCACCTCTCACTGTAGCCAACGGTCGACATAAACGCCTTTCTACTATAGTGTCGGTGCATCCGTGCAATAATTCACCTTTCTATTTGTAGTGTCGGTGCATCCGTGCAATAATTTAATGGATTCTAAAATCTTATTTTGAAGTCTAGCCTTCCGTCTACAAATAAGGAGAGCCTCTTCCATAAGGGCCATCGTCTGTTAGAGTATGCTTTGTGCTTTGAGTATTAGAGTGTGCTTTGTGCTTTGAGTGTAAAAGTGTGCTTGTATATCCGGTGGTGTATCACATTGTTGTGCATCTTACCATGTAAGTTCATTTGACTTAATTAGATACGTCTTATATTTTTACTCTGTTATGCTTTAAGTTAAATACATCTGTTAGTTTATTATTTCTTTTATCTGTGTATATCCTTCTTCGTTGTATTTGGTATTAGAGCTTATATATATATATATATATATATATATATATGGAAAAAGCTAACAATAGCTGGACAACTATAACGAATAGTAATATAGGTGGAATAGGAGCCATTAAATCTTCATCATGTGGTTCAGAATACATATCACTAAATGAATTTTAATATTTTTTTCTAAACATTGGGTTATAATGAAATTTTAGACGTATGTACTAAAAAATAGGACGCACAATTAAAATATATATAAAAAAATATTTCTCAAAATATAAAATGCCAAAATACCCCTGAAAAATGACGGGGTAATTTAGTCATTTAAAATTATTGAAAATAAATTTTTATATTTTTATATGGTGAGCAATAATGTTAGGTATATACACCCAAAATTTCATCTTAATTAAATTATAGAAAAAAAATTAAAATTCATATAGTGATCTGTATTTTGAACCACTAAATGAAGATTTAATATATATATATATATATATATATATATATATATATATATAGAAGATACTACAAAACTCCTATAGGTGAAATGAACAATGATTTCGCCTACCCTCATCACCGTCCAAAGGTCATAGCATGATCATGATTGTCTGGTAGTGTTTCATTTTTCATTTTTTTTTGGATCATGTTTTCATAAAAAATAGGATAATTTATAAAAACTATCAAAAAAATATTTTACATGAAAAATTGATCAAAATACCCCCAAATATTTTTGGGGGTATTTTAGTAAATTTGTTTGTTACGATTTTTTTTTTGTGGGCGTACACACACTCTAAATTTCAGGTCATTTTGATTTATGGAAAAAAAAAAGAAAAATAAAACACTCCCAAACAATCGTGACTGTGCGATGAACTTTAGACGGTGGTGAGGGTAGGCGAAATCACTGTTCATTTTCGCCTATAGGTGTTGGGAAGGCTTTTCATATATATATATATATATATATATATATATATGGAAGATACTACAAAACGTCTATAGATGAAAATGAACTGTGATTTCGCCTACCCTCATCACCGTCCAAAGTTCATCGCACAGTCACAATTGTCTAGTAGTGTTTCATTTTTTTTTTATTAATTGAAATGACCTAAAATTTGGAGTGTCTGCTCATAAAAAATAGATAAATCTACGAAAAATTTCAAAAACATATTTTACTTGAAAAAAATGACCAAAATGCCCTCAAAATATTTTAGGGGTATTTTGGTCAATTTATTTTTTACAAATTATTATTTTTATATTTTTATTAGGTGCGTTTCACTAAGATGTATATACGCTCTAAATTTCAGGTCATTCTGATTTGTAGAAAAAAAATAAAAATAAAACACTACCAAACAATTGTGACCGTGCCATGAACTTTTGACAGTGACGAGAGTAGGCGAAATTACTGTTCATTTTCACCTATAGACGTTGGGAAGACTTTTCCTATATATATATATATATATATATATATCAAAAGAGAGATAGGGAAGCATATATAGATGAATCTTATTTTATTTTTTATATTTAAAAATATCAAAGTTTGTACAAGGTTGCAACCTTATACTATAAGAGGTGCACCTAAAAAATATAATACAAAAGCGTGTTCTGAAGTTCGAAAACCATCCAATTAATCATCTCGACTTAAATATGTATAGATATAAAGAAAAAGAAAATTCAAGTCTTAAAAATAGTGCATATTGTAACAATTTAGATCTCATTGGAATTTTAAATTTCATAATTGGAGTTAAACATGAATTTTGAAGCTATCCAATGGGGTTTTCATTGCTTGAATTATTTCTTCCGACAAAATATAGAGGTGCGCCTTACTTGTATAGTATAAAATGGACACCTTATACAAACCTGGCCTATATAAAGATAGTCTCATATAATTCATATTTTACAATCAAGTCCCAGTACTCAATAACTTAAAGTATGTTTTAATTTATTCATTTTTTAATATATTAGATTAATATTAAATTTAATGTCTATACTTTTCACCATCATACAAATATAAAAATAGTAAAAAATAATTTAATATAAATAAAATTACCAGACTACTCCTAAAATTATTTTCATATTTTTTTAAAATTACTTATTTAATATTTTTTCAATGATAAGTATGGACATACAAAATTTAAATTTAATCTAATATATATAAAAAAATGATAAAATTAAAATACAATTTATGTTCTCAAAACATGAAAGTTGATTATAAAATATAAAATATATAAAACTATTTTTAAATAAAAAAATAAAATTTATCTATAAGTCTCCTTAAATTTTAGAATTTTTTTTTTTTTAGATTTGTACCCAACTGACCATGCAAATTTGGTCGGGGACCAAGGGCTCGACCTAGGTCCAGGTCTACACCCCTAAGGGAGAGAAAACATAGCAGCTTTGTGTTGCATACTGTAGTCCTATCCTGTTTGGATTAACCTTTTTGAATGTATTAACCAATTTGTATTGCTGTTTGGATCAGCCTCCCTCTGCAATAAAACTGTTTTATATTTGTGATTGAGTGAATGGTCCGTCAAGTTGGCACCCTGGCCATTAGCAAAATGCTCTCAAAAAGTTCGGTTTTGGCCTTATTGAAAGGATATTTTTAAGAAAATTATATAAAGCGGCTATTTATTTTTAGCACAAGGAGTTCACAATTAATCTTGCTTATCAGATTTCAAATCAGGTGGTTGTGGGTATCGTTGATGGATTCAAAGTTTTTTAAAAAAGATTGTATAGATTGAGACCATTTAGATGGCTTGTATTGTGTCATGAAGTTTGAGAATGTTTTTTCAAGCTTTTAATCTAATCAGTGGCATACTTACAACTGCTCAATTCAAAATCTTATGGACAGGATTGTGACTTCCTTGTCTTGAAAGTAAATGGTATCTTTGCACTTTTTCCTTTAAAAATTTTCATTGAACTTCAATATTCGCCCCAAGTCATCCAATATTACATTTAATGGTTAGGAGTAATTATGACGTCCTTGTAACAAAGATAAATGGAGATAAATGGGCTTATTGAGTTATTGTAGTTGATTGTTATGTTTGAAAATTGTTTATTTATTTTTTCACGATTGCCTCCAAAAGCCATTAAAGATGGGTGTGGTTTGTATAAAGTTTCTACTTTAAACAATCAAAGTAAGCTACAACTTCAAATGTTATCATAAAATGTAATTTTGGTGTCAAATTTTCTTAAGATAACCTGATAATCTATTTTCATCTCTAATTATGTAATTTTAAACTTTAAATATGGTTCAAATCAGGTAGATCTATCAACATATAAAAATCTTGAAAATAGACGGTCCAAATAATGTGTTACAAGATTATACCATTTTGGGACTTGAAATCTTTCTTCTTTCATATATATACATCTTGATATCGAGATGATCAATTAGAGGAGTTTTTAACATCAAAACAGCCAAGTCAAATGGACACAAACAGACATGCCGGATCTAGGGTCCGGTCCACCTAGGCTAGGTTGCCAAACCGACGTTTTGCCACCCCACGTCCCAATCACATTGATTTTCGAATCTCTGATGCTCAACAAGGCATTTTGTTTGTAACAAGGCATTTTGTTTATAAGAACTTCCACAACCATATCCATTAAAATCAATGGTATATATGACCACAATTTTGGCAACACACTGCTCACGACGAGCTTGTCGCCTCAAACGAAGGTTCACACATGTTGCAATTTTTTTTGGGGGAAAAGTTTATATAGAGCCGAGGCTCAAAACAATCAAATTAGAGCCTACCTCAAAAAATTCATTAGAAGAGGTTGTTTTGTGCCTAAATATCCTCAAATTGATCATCTCGACATCAAAATGCATGGACATGAGAAAAAATGGATTTCAAGTTTTGAAAATAGTGCATCTTGTAACGTATTTTTGGACCGTCAATTTTCAAGTTTGTCAAGTTTTCATAGATCTGCTCGATATACACTATTTTCTAAGTTTTAAATTTTATAATTAAAGACAAAAATATATTTTAAGGCTATCACAAATATTTTCAGTATTGAAACCATATTTTTCGACACTATTAGAAGGTGGGCTCTAATTTGATTCTTTAGAGCCTCGGCTCTATACAAACCTCACCCTTTGTTTTTTGGGGTGAGTAGGGGAGAGGTCTCCTACCCTAGGTAGGAATTGAGCCTATGACGTAGCGTTGCAAATCGTCAAGCGCTAACCAATTAAGCCTGGTTTTTTTTTTGCAATTTTGATCTTATGAGAGGTCCAAACGGCTTATAGGTATCGTCATTTATATGTGAGGATTCCTATATGTATAATCTCCTAATATTACAAAAAATAATAGGAAAAAAATGTCACACACACCTATGGACAACATCCCCTTCTCTCTCTGTCTCTCTCCACACCCACAATCAAGTCCTAACAAAACTAAATGAAAAAAAACCAAAATAATAAACCGAGTACAAATATCAAAAACAAAACTGAAAGTGGTTGAAGAGAAGTATGATTTGGAAAACAACCATTCATTAAAGAAGATGGCCACAGATGATTTTTGAATTAGAATCAAATGTTTTTTTGCCAAATGATTGTATGCTCCCGCGATAGTATACTGAAAATTAACCCCATTGCACTTTTTAGGGGCCCAATATTTAGAGATGTAACTTCCTCAACCCAGTAACCAACTCAAAAAGAAAAAAATCAAAATTATACGCTCTCTATATCTCCTGTAAAACGTAATGTCTAAGGAATGAAGAAAGACTGACTAATTTTTAGTGTTAAATCTAAGTATTTAGGAACTCAAGATTCCTTTTTAGTTTTTTTTGCAAATATGTATCTAGTTTCAAGATCAATAAAATCTTCCTAAATAGGTCCTTCTCTCAATGCAACATGTTTATAGTATGCTCTCGTCGGAGCATGCTACATTTCTTAAAAATAATAATTTTTTGGCCTTTGAATGCGGTTACGAAACCAATTGGTTCAAGACATTATAGAAGAAACGTTTTTAAGAGACTAGTAGTGTATAATAGATATGAGTGTATATTGACTCCCACAGGCAAGAAACTTGAGAAAATTATGTTGTTCTAAAATTTGTGGGAATCAGCTAAAAATCACCAAATAATTATTATCAAAATTTTTTTTGACTTTTGAGTTTTCTAGATCCCATTCTCCAAAATTGAAGGGTTTATATATAAAGAATGTAAACAATAAGACTATTTACTTTTAATACAAGGAGGTCAGAAGTACTTATAACCCTCCGATGAGAAATCTGATATCTTGGGTGTGTCACAAACTTTGAAAAAATTTATTTTGATGAAGTTTGAGCTCGGTCAAAGGAATAAGTATAGTCATTCAATTTCACATCCAATAGTCAAGATTAATTGTGACCACCTTGTACTAAAAGTATCTGTCATTGTATACTTTTTCTTTATATATAATTTTTTTTTTTCACTAAATACATAAGGGGAATTGGGACCCCTCAACGTGGGTCAGTATTATTGTCAGTGCTGCGATGTAGCCAAGGTTGGATTGGCCAACCTAAAGGGGGCCATGTTTTACTATTTACAAGAGTTATGCTAGTTAAAGGGTTTAAATTTTTACTTGCTGGTAGCATGCATCGTTACTTCCCATTATGTTGAGGGTTCAAGAGACATCCGATAAAATTGGATTATGTTCCCAGGAGCACGAAATCCTATATTATGATATATATATCCGCATTGGTTGGTATGGGCAAATATTGAACAACTCATTATCGTTATCGTCAAAATCTTTTCTCAACTAATTGGATCGGCTACATAAATCTTGATTTGCAAGAACCGAGCCACTGTCATACCAGATGTTTGTGAGGGCGGCTTGCCTTTTGGAGTGTCCTATAGCTGAGCTCAACATCGTACAATGTATAGAAAGTAGTTTCATTGAGAACAAAAGATGCTATGGAGGGTGTAGCCATGACCACTGTGGCTTCTTTCCCAATCACCCCTCTAGCCATGATCACTGTGGCTTCTTTCCCAATGTATAGAAAGTTGTTTTACTTTGATCATATTGTTAGGCCCATAAGCCTAAGCCATCACACTAAGAGGTGGACCCTCATGTCCCCATATATCTTTGTGTTCTTCAGCGGTGTAATAAATCTCTATTAAGGCTTGTTTCTTAGCTTATTTATGCTAAGTAATTGTTTTCTTTTATTATTATTGAAATAGGACTGGATTGGTTGGTTTGAGGCTCGGATCACCGACTAGTGCTTTTGTAGGTCTGGTATAGAATAAAAACTTAATTTGATTGAAAATTAGTCAAATCAATGTTAGATTAGTTTTGGCGGTCAGACCTATTTGTTTTTGGCCTGTTTCATTTGCAAAAAAAATTGATTGACATTTTTTTTAATATATTTTATATTTTTAAATTATTTCTCTTATTTTTTAATTTTTATAATCCAATCTAACCAATTTTGACTTGCTGTTGGACAGATCTTAACTAGACCAATGGCCAATCCAATATTGATAGCATTAGTTTTCATTTGGTAAAGATTTTCTTCACCTTTTTCTTCTCCAAGTTTCACTGGATTTTGTGTGGTTGGATACTCTCATTTCATTTCGCTTATAATGAAGGCTTATATGGTAAACTGAGGATAATTACTTATTTGGTTAATGATGTTCAAAACTCTAACTAAAAATAGAAGAAATCAATGGATACTCTTCTCCAAATCCAATAAATACTAGGAGGAAATGAAAGTGTTACACAGTATGAGCCACGTGTCATACATGGTTTTTCATGATTTTCCGAAACATATATAATCAAGGGGAATGAGATCTTGGAGTATCTAAACATAGAAGATTAGTAGGAAAGAGAGAGAAGATAGAGAGCACAAACATGCCCCAAAATAGACTTCTCATTTAATTGAGAATTGCATAAATGAAAAAACGTTTATATAAGGTTGACACTTTAAAATGTAGAATTAAGGTGCACTTCCAAAATCCTTCGAAAAAGGTTGTTTTAATGTTGAAAAAATATTAATCGATCATTATAATATCAAGATGTATTGATAGAAGAAAAGAATAGATTTTAAGTTCTAAAAATAGTACATATTGCGACACATTATCTGGACCATCTATTATCAAGATATTCATGTATTTATAGATTCGCTTGATTTATACTATTTTTGGAGTTTAGAATTTTATGATTAAAGATTAAAATAGATTCTCACACCATCTTAAAAAATTTTACACCAAAATTACATCTCATGACAAAGCTTAATGGTGCACCTTAATTTGATTGTTTAGGGTTACAACCTTATACAAACCACACCCAAAATTAAATAGATATAATAATAAGGGATGATATAGCATCAAGACCATGTGGACACACGTGGTGCACAAGCATCATTTATTAATTCATGCAAAACCTAGTCTTATCCAACGGTCTGAGTTTTATTTTTTATTTATATATTATTTTGAAATGAAAATTGGGCAATAGATGCATTTTTAAATGGTTCACCAAATAAAAAAATAAAAAAAATATTGAACAAAATAAAATGACCAGAGCCTTTGAAATATTTAGTGGCATTCTGATCAATTTTTGTTCAAAATATTTTTATTATTTTGATTTCATATGCAATATAAAAATACATCTACATACTAAATTTTTGATAAATAAATTTTTTAAATAAGTTGAAAATAAAATAATTCATTTGTGACCAATGGATGACGATAAATTTTTAAATAAATTGAAAAAAAAATAATTCATTTGTGACCGTCAACGAACCGCTAGAAGGTTCTTGTGCGCCCTTCAACCGGCTACATGATGTGGACATGAGACTTCCCCAGTTATAAAATCAAATATAGGCTTAAAGTTTAAACAATAAAGTAAAAATATTATTTTTCATAACCAAATAATTTTAAAGCAAGTTTTTCGGTCAACATTCTATCATGCAAAGACGTGTGATACTAAAACTGAAAAGTTGAGAGTGAGATACTGACTCAACAAGAAAAAAATATTACAAACAAAATGAGAAGAATAAAGGTATCAACTCAAGAGAGAAACGTGAAATAGGATTGATAATGCGAAAACAAGGATGATTGATTAGTAGGTCAAGCATTGGATATTAGGAAACATGAGAATAGTATTGAGGAAACATTAAAAAAAAAAAAAGGTACATATACATGTATTTCCTCTTACACCACCCCCTTAATACCTTAAAAAAACTGACTTCTAAACTATTTGAAAAAACAGGTAAGGCATATCTTCCCCCATTGAATTACCCAAAAACTGTATTTCTTATTGGAGAATTACATTCAATGTTTCATGTTATACCTATATAATGAGTATCATCTTGATCCTTCATACTCAATAGTAGATGGTAACCATAGAACATCTTTTTGTAGTTTGAAGATGGGGTAAAAGAGAGCCATGACCCTGGGCCTAAGGAGACAGGGTGGAGATCCTTGCCTACACAGAGATGGTGTGGCAAGCCACGCTGGCCGTGATCTCGACATGTTGTGGAGACAACGGTCCAGTTCACTGAGATTTGGAGGCAGATCCGAAAACCTCTTCGAGCTCGGAAGTTAAATAAGTTTCAAGCTTGCGTTGGATAGAGTAGCTACCCAAGGAGGCATGCTTTTCAGAATTTGAAACACACAAAAAAGGCTGTTGTTTCCAATCTGAAATTTTGGGATCCACTTAACCATCACCATATAAGTATTTTTTATAAGAAATTAGATTTTGAGTTTCTAAAAACTTAGATTTAGCTGTTAAAAAATTGGACGGTCTCCATTCAGGATGTTATTCTTTTGGGCACACATAAAGATTGCTTTATTTGAATTTGACCCCTAGGCTGAGAAGGTTATATCCCCTAGACATAAGTTGCTCCTGGAGGGTTTTACCAAAGGGAGTAAATCCATTATATGATCCTTGGGGAGCATATAATCTCGAGGCAGCACAAACGATTATGAACATAGAAACAAGGTGCTTTCTTTTCCTTCGTGTCTATCCTTGCTATTTGTGGAAACATTAGGAGCATGTCTACTATGCTCCTACCGGAGCATTACGGACAACTACTCCCCGATTTATTTGAGAGATTTTTTTTTTTCAATTTAAATTTTGAGAACCACCTAAAAATCATTAGATGATTATTTTCAAATGAAAAAAAAAAATTTAATTTTCAGCTCTCTAATATTTAGATCTCCTCCAATCTTGGGTATTATTTCTTTTTTGAGGTTAGTCTATGAAAAAGTTAAATCCCCCAAATTTGGGATGAAGTAAATGGACAGTATACTCCTACAGGGCATACAACAATACAGGGAATTCAGACCGGCCCTCCATTCTCAACTTACCAAATGGACGGTGGATGTCTGTCGTCGTTCTTTTGACATAAAAGCATGACAATGTCTCATCTCGACCGTCCTTAGATAAGGACGGATGGTTGATAGCTCGTCCGAGTACTCAACACTACAAGCACTGTGTATAGGATATTTTTCCAATGGACAATATCTCCATCTCACACGGGAATGGGGTTGGGGCATAAGTGGTTGGGGGTGAATGCATCAACATATCATCTCATCCTTCTCCCGCCATTAACGTATCTAAAAAAAAAAAAATCTCCATCTCACACAAGCACAAACACCCACACCCATATGGGTCTCACACAAGTGCTAGCAGAACAAATGAACAAAATAAAAAAAAGAAAACATTTATATTAGGTTGCAACTTTATTTGTAGAAATAAAGTTGCATTAATCTATCCATTTTATTTCACCATGTATTGATGTTGTTTTAAAAGATGTATCAAATCTACAACGGTGTAGAGTATCACAACTTTATTTCTACTATACCTGCCGCACTTAATGAAAAATGATAATTAGGTACTAATTGAATTGAAGAAGTAGTACCCAAAGTGCAACAAGATAAATGTCATAAAAAAAACAAACCAAGACTTCTTAGATAAAAAAGCCCAATTTCCTAAATTCTAGAGGAAGAGACGAATTTCTCTTTATCTATGTGATGATATTAAGATTAGAATTAAGGAATAGGAAACCAAATAAAGGAACTCTCTCTTGGCTCAAAAAACTGAAAATGAATGGAATAATGACGTAAAGATCTGATAAATGTTTTGTTAGAGACCAGAATATATTAAAAATCTGATAAATATTTTGGTCTATGCATATTTTCCTTGGCCCTAGCCCAAGGCAAATTACTTGGGTGAGTCCAACTGCACTCCCCCGCCTACTGTACAGGGCCCAAAAGCCCTTGAATTTTATTAAAAAATTAAAATAGAAAAGAGGAAATGTCAGACAAAACCAAGCACAAACTCAAAAGTCCAAATAAAAATAAAAAATTTTGTAAAAAAAAAATGATTACAGGGGATATTTAAATAATTCAGAAAATATAAAACTCGGGTGTGTGACAAGAACAAAAAATCACTAATATTTCCCAAAAATATCCACGTTACATACACAAATTTTATACATTGATTCTACATGTTTATATATTTTTCATGATTTTTCTATTTTCTTATATACCCCAAGTTGTACAGAGGTACTCAGCTCTCCAAGGGGGCGAGTCCGAGTGGACTCGATTATGGTAGATATAATAAACTGATAGAGCTTTAAAATAAAAAGCTTGGTTGTGTTTTTTGGGAACTTAGAAAAAAATTCTAAGGTTTAAGCCTTAAAAAAAAAAAAAAAAAAAAAAAAAAAAAATCTAGGATTTGAACCCTTACCTCCCCTTGGGTGTCTTAACCATCAGCCCCAAAGCCCTTGAAAAGAGCCAAAGGAATAACCAAAAAAAGGAATAAGAGAAAAATTACATGAAATACCAAAGGCATCATTGAGTACAGCGCTGCTGAAATTAGGGTTTTGGGTTCATCAACGCTGCACTCAAGGATGTGTATGGTTTTTCTCCCCATTGGGCCTCCTCAAGCATGAAATTGGTTTATTTTATACCTGATTGGTCCCAATGTAGTACATTGTAGTATATTGTACTATCTAGGAAGGTACTTCTTTTCTCAATAGTACTTTGTTTTACTGCTTGTGGGTTATTTACAGTGTCAGTACTTGGGTTTTCCACAGAATACTAGTGCCTCCCAAGTCATCCAGGGTCAACAATATGCGGCAATATATGCATTGCCATGTATTGGGTGCATGTCGGAACCACTACTCCGGATGAGTACTCGGCCCATGCCTCATCTGAGCAGTCGACCTGAGTTTGAGTAACTCGGCTGAAGTAGTGCCGAAATGCTCAAGCAGTAAAAAAAAAAAAAAAAAAAAAGCCTACATATTATAAAAATCCAAAAAAATAAAAAATGTATGTTTAAAGTAAGATCAAGCAAAACACATCAAAATGCGATTAGAAAAGGATTACAAAATAAATTTTAAAAAATCAACTTGTAACTAGGGGTGTTTTTTGAAATAATCCAAAAAAAATGAAAAAATATAAAAATAAGTATTTATGGCCCAAACACTTTCCAATCTTTGTGAAAATGATTGAAAATATAAAAAAATGTATGGCAAATAAATTCGTTATTTTTTTGGATTTTTTTTTGAATTTTTTGATTTTTTTTAAATATCTCAAAGTACGACACCCCAAGTCGGGAAAACTCTGGCTCGCCAATGTGATGAGTCTCGAGTAGTCAAATAATAATCGTGTGCATTTAAAAGGAGGAATGGCACCACTTCAACTGTCTATTGTCGGCATTGGATTGGTGGAGAGGGTACTAGCAATATGTAGGAAACCCAAAAATGTTGGCATAGAATTATCCCTTTTTACTCATAATTATCAAGACCAGACACTAGATCAGGCTACCCAATTCGACCAGTCAGACTGCTAACCGATGTCTTGATCGGTCCAATTCAAAACTCATGTGTAGCCTGTCAAAGTTAATGTTTTACTGATTTTGGCTAATCAGACTGGCCATAATTGACACGTCGGACCCACTAAACAAAGTTGTGTTTTTTGTAATATATTTTATATTTTTAAAACATTATTCATATTTTTTTCTTAATTCAGTCCAATTGGTTTGATCAACAGTCAGGCTAGTTTTGATTAGATCAAACCCCTTAATGATTTAATGGGTATCTGATTCTCGCAATATTGCTTATGCTTTTCCACTGTTCAAAGTGGCGATTGTCTTTGTGGTGGGCTAATCAAATTAAGGAACACAACTAAAGAAAGGAAGATTATTTTGCACACACAATTACTTTTGCTCCTTTTTCTTTGAGAATGAATTTTTTTTGGGTAGTTCAGCAATAGGAATCAAACTTGATGCCGCTAATTACTCAAGCCTAAGCCTGATTTATAAAAGGAGAGAAAAATATGACAAATTTCTTTGGCAATTGTAATTAGTTGGAACGAAAATACAACATTTTCCTCTTTTATCTTTATGCATGTTCACACGAAGAAGCACACACATCGTTGGAAGCTTGCTTGTGTAAACAGCTAAGTAGAAACCCACCACTCTATTATGCATTATATCACTAGTTGAAAGGTAGCAGTACTCCTGTCTCATGTATTCAACAAAGTACATAGCATGTGAATGCTGATCTTCCAATACCATTTTTTGAATTAGCTGACTTTGGATAAGCCATAAGGTGATTAACAATTCGCGCATCCAACTTAGGAATTGCTTGAGTAAGACCAGATCAAGACCATGCGATTTCGTAGAGAGAAGCCCAATAATCAAGAGAGTCACCCTATACCAAGGTCCCCTAATGGGAAAAATTGGTTGAGTCAGCCTAGGACTTGGTCTCTGAATCAGCCTCTGACTTGGCTGAATCTATAATGAAATGGCTAAAAACTGGGTAGTTATTACCAAAAAAGATAGAATCTCTAATTTTTTTTGACTATTTTGATTCCGATCCGATGTTTCAAATATCAGACTGTATCTTAAACCCAGTCCCGTCAAGTCCCGTTAACTACTTTTACGTTTTTGTTTTTGAACCTTTAACATCTGATCGGGATCTGATGTTAGGAACATGGGATCGACATTGTTCATAACAAATGAACATCAAAATTGTGCGGTCCGAAACATCGGATCGCATCGCGGGCTCATAACAAATCGTTTCTTGGGTGTTTTACTAGACACCCTAGGAAGGAACCAACAGTGCTCTATGCAATTAAACGACAACCAATTTGAAGGTTTCTTGGGAAGCAATCAACCTGGGAATCTCTCCAAGCTTCGTATTCTTGTTCCGAAGCCCATTTTATTGAAAGCATCCCCAAAAAGATAACCCACTTCAAGAACGTCCAGTTCATGAAATATTCGTACCAGGAGTGTTAAGTTGCGGTCACATCGGACCGGGGTCAAAATTGTCAAAATAAAAAAAATTGAGATTTCTTGGAGATTAACGGATTTTTAAACCATTTCCTTAACGGACCTTTAATCCGGTCCGTACGTAAAGTTCCATTGTTTTTACTTGCCCTAACCGGCTCTGTTATTCGGGAGAGAGAGGGATTCTAAATGGGAAAAGCAGGTCTAGGTCGAGCTCGAGCTCGAGCTCGAGCTCAGGAGCGGAGGCAATCGAGGCTCAATGAGGTCGCTCGCCTTAGACAAGTGCCCTATACTCAACAACAAAGGTCAGCTCTATTTACCCTTAGTTTTTTGACTCATAATTATACTCCATTGTAGTTAACCAGTTTCAAACAAATAAAAAATAAAATCCATTGTTAGTATGTACTTTAATCCTCAGAAACCATGTTCAATTCGATTTTTGTGAACTATTTGGGTTTTGAATTGGGGTTTTTTCGACTAAGAAATGTGATTCTTGCTATCTGTTCTGTTGTTCAATTCATTGATTCTTCTCACTTAGATTTTATCGCTGAGTTTTTATAGGAAATATGATTTCCTTATCAAGTTGAAAACTTCTAATGGTAGGGATGCCTAAATAATCATAATAGCCTATAAAACTGCTGCTTGGTTTTCATTTTATAGTGACATGATTGTGTTAAATTGTGTTTGTAGCGGATTTGCAAGAACTTCTTGCCAATAAGTCTTTGCTAGGCCTCTATTTCGTTATGTTCAATTGTTAGCTGCATTACTGTAGGAAATTGAACCTACTCTAGACTGTTTTCAAGTTTTGTGCCCGCTAATGAGTGTAATTGATAATTTAGTATGGTAATCTGGGTGGAAATATCTTTCTTCCTTGATGGTGGGTTAAATTTGCATTCCAACCTGGAATCTAAGGGTTTATACCAGTCTTCTAAAACTCGAGTGAGTCCACTTGACTCTGCCTGAGTTACTCGCACTTGGCAGGGTGCCGAGTCTGAGTAGGAAAGGCTAAACTCAACTGGTTCGTACATTTTAGTATTATAACTTTCCGGGTCCTTGACTGGCTTGACTGAGTTTGCACAGATGACTTGGACTCCAGGGCTTGCTGAGTGCCTAGTTCGAGCCTTGTATTTGAACTGAGTGCTTCATCAGGATACGATGCTTACGATTAAGCATTTTGAATTTATATTTGGCAATTATAGGATGTAAACTTATAGTGCGTGTTTCTTAATTGTTTATGATGGAAAGTCTTCTCAAATATCACCCTTATTGCTTTGATTATCATTTGCATATTTCAAGTCTAACTAGTTATGCTTAACTTTTTTGAATATTTGCCTCTCTCATTTATGATGCGTATTAAACCATGACTTCTTTTTTTTAACTCCGCCATGACCGGTTCCAAGCTGGTCATGCTGGTCCCATGACCGGTTCCAAGCTGGTCATGCTGGTCCCAACTCCCTAGCCCGGATAAAGGAAGAGGTTTAGGTACGTAGCTAACATAAAACTTTGCCACATTGTTTCATGTATCCTAAACCTACGTTAGCCGATCCCAAATAGTTGGGATAAGGCTTAGATGATGATGATGGCTGGTTATTATGAACTTTTACAAATATTTGCCTCTCCAATTTACTTCTTATTCAACCATGACTTTTTTCTTTTTTCAAGTCTTTATTTTAAGTGGGAATTGATTGTTTTCCGTATTGTGGTTTAGATGGTGGTGCTCAGAAACAACAGCTGTTGTGACTGGAAGTAACAGAGGAATTGGATTTGAGATTGTTCGACAACTTTCAAAGCATGGCCTCAGAGTTATTTTAACATCAAGGGATGTTAGTAAAGGTCAGGAAGCCATGACCTCTTTGCAGAGGGAAGGTTTTAATGTGGATTTTCATCAACTGGACATTTCTGACCATGACTCCATCACACGATTTTCTGAGTGGATTGTTCAAAAATATGACGGACTTGATGTTCTGGTCAGAAGCTTTATTTGTTTTTCATGTAGTTTACATTTTGAATTTTCTTTGTTGTGTCATGGAAATGCACTTTTGACTCTAAATGATGCTCAGTTAGTTTTCCTATAGACCAGAGTTTTTATGCCCACTAAAACATCATGGGCAGTTTCATTGTCATTTGTTTGAGAGTTTTTGGCCAAGGTGACAACATTTTCAAATCTTCTTTCCTGACATATATAAGGTTTATGGCCAGTTGACAAGAGAAAACAAGAGAAAAGGAACATCCTATGCTCATTTAAATTTTGTTCTATGAGGGTTGTGTATTTAGGGGCTTAGTGGACCTTATGGGGCTGTTTGGGTACGTGGAAATCTATTGTTAGATTTGTTCTATGATGGTTGTGTATTTAGGGGCTCAGTGGACCTTATGGGGCCGTTTGAGTACGTAGAAATCTATTATGTGACAATAAATTACAAAGAAATATGACATTTACACTGTTTGGGTACATTTTAATAGTAAGGAAATGGAAAGACATTACCCGAGATTTTCTCAAAAATCACGAAATCCATTAAACGATGGGTGAAAAATCTATTATGAGGTTGACGGGTAATCTTTGGAAATCTTTAGCATGCGTCTCTCTGCCCTTTCCCCGCATAAAAAAATATTTCCCTCTTTCTATACGTTGTATTGTATAATTATTAACGGAAGTAGAAAGTGAAAGTAGGGGATATGAAAAGGGGAATCTAAATTGATTTAACAGGTGTAAAAGGACAATTTTCTACTGCAATCAAAATAAATTTTTTTTATATCCCTATATCCCCAATTTGGATTGTACTCCTCATCTGACTCTCATATAAAAATAAATTTTTTTAATAATCGACAAGTAAAAGTAGGGGGGAATCTAAATTGATTTGATCAGTTGTAGAACTTGATGAGGTACAATTTTCTACTGCAATCATAATAAAAAAAGTTCTACATCCCTCTATCCCCAATTTGGGTTGTAGCCCGCCTTCCATTCTCGTATAAAAACAAAAATAATAATTGGTAATCAATGAGAAATTACTCAACACAATAATAATAAAAAAATTCACACAACATAATCCTCATAAGAGATTAGTAAAAGCTCAATTGAAATAAGATACCTCTTTAGTATCCTTCAATGCTTCAAAATTTTCTACTGCAATTACCAAACCTTCTAGTTTACTAATCAAATTTCTTCCCATTTTTTAATTTGTACCATAAAGATTTTGATTTTGGTATCATAAATTTATTGATTATTTGAAATTATATCTAGAGAGACATTTGAAAGACTTATAAAAAAATAAATAAAAATAAGGCTTATCTCAATAAAATCATGTTATTCCAATCATATTATTCCAATGACTTATCATGTTGAAACCAAAGTCTAATCATGTTAGCCAAACATAACTATATTTTTCATATTTGGATAGTAATGCATTTCTCATATTTCTTCCAGACATAGCCAAACAGTAGCAATGTATTTCCCAAGTTGCATCTAAATACTATCAAAATAGTGACAATCTATTTGCAGGTAATGTATTACACCTGTAATATATTTCACAGACAATATATTTTTACCAAACGGCCCCTATGTGTTTGATCCTTGCTTGCGGATTACATTGATATTGGTTGAGAAAGGGGTTTGTGAGACAGTGAGTCATCTCTATTTATGAGATATCTGCCACTCAGGCTCAGTTTTGAAGCTCCAAGGTTCACAGTATCTCCCATGAATTTTAAATCTCTACTGTCCTATTTAATGATTTCGAGTAAAATTGCCCTCCATGATCCAACAGAGCTCCCTCTTCTGCCTCAATAGAGTTAGAAATTTCCCCTAACACTTTTAAGGTCTTGAGAGCCAAGCTGTCTGTAATTGAGTCAGCTCTCTTGACAGCCAAGGTTCCCCCGGCAAAACTTTAATTCAACACACTTTTGCCAAATGGCACTTGTTTTACTTTTCTCTTCTCCAAAGGAGTTGAAATTTCTGACCATGCCCTGAGTGCTTGTTTCAGCCCCCATGTATAACTTTTTCTAGTTTAGAAAATGTGCTGGATGCCAAGGATCTTGATCTATGTAGATATCTCATGACAGTTTGCAATTCACTATTTAGAAATATGGTTTCCCATGCTTTTGTTTTGTTACTCTATACCAATTGGTTGATGGGCTGATGTTACTGGTTTTTGGTGCAAAGCAAAATATTCCATTGTAGACTCCAGTCCTTGTAGTCTGAATTTATGCTTGATTCTGTGTATTCTGTCTTTGGCTCCATTGCAATTTTCCATGTATGATATAGCTTTAGAGTATCTTGTTCTTCTTTAGTGAAGCAGCCTTATGCTTAGCAATGGACCTCTCAGGAAGTTATTTGAAAAATGCACTTTTCATGGCTGCCTTCAACACTCTTACCAGCCATAAAAAAAGAAGTGAAAAACAACATACTGACTATGAAGAGAGTGTCCATCCACATGTTGCCATCGTTCATGTTCTTGTAAACCTGCGTGCATGCTGTCGTTCTTCAAGCATTCATTTCTGCCCCTTCACTAGATTGAAGCATACCCATGCATCCCATGATGCTACATATTATGTTGATTGCTACGTAGGTTGACTATCCCCTCACTTCTAGAGAAATACCCGGTTGTAACAAAGTAGACATGTCTGGGTACAATAGATCTATTGGCTGCAATGCCGTTTAGTCTTATATATTTAACAGTTTGTTGTTAAGGT
This sequence comes from Amborella trichopoda, assembly GCF_054954075.1. Lineage (NCBI taxonomy): Eukaryota > Viridiplantae > Streptophyta > Magnoliopsida > Amborellales > Amborellaceae > Amborella > Amborella trichopoda. The sequence goes on along the minus strand of NC_142341.1, from coordinate 2,634,204 downwards.
CATTTGTTCCCTGTGAACTGAATAAACTGGTCCTGTTGCAGATCAACAATGCCGGTGTTAATTTTAATCTTGGGTCAGATAATTCCATGGAATTTGCTGAGGAGGTTATTAGAACAAACTATCTGGGCACCAAACTGATGATTGAAGCCATGGTACCACGAATGAAGCCTTCCCCTTTTGGTGCTCGTATAGTGAATGTTAGCTCAAGACTTGGGAGGCTCAATGGCAGGCGAAATGTAAGTCCATCTACATGTGTTTTCTTTCTAGGATAGTATACCGGAAGACAATGAACTATGGCATACGGTACTGCAAGGTTACATCTGCCAACCATTCTCAGTGATGACTGGTTTTAGATTGACTGGGAGTGGAATCCTCACGGAACAGTTAATCTCCAACCTGACCTGTTGGTAGATTGGATTACTATATAACATAGTCTATTGAGTTATGATCTTCTTCCCTTTTCTTCTTTATTTTTATTTTGTATTCTTTATTTTTAATATTTGGTATTCAAATCTGAAGTTTTTTCTGTGCTTTTTGGTTGATCTTTTATGTCTTTGTCTGGGCTGAGCCTTTTCTTGGTCAACTCCTGTTTGTATCACTGTTAAATTTTTTAGAGGGAACCAAGCATGGGATTCTGAATTCTTTTCAGAAATTCTCAGTTAAAAACTTTTAAGTTTTTGACAGAACACCAAACCACTGGTTTCCTCTAGTTAAATGATTCTGACCCTCAGATTCATAAAACATGTAGTATAATTTTCATAAATAGCTGAAAGCTCTCTGCTTTTTGCATGCAACTATGCCCTAATATAAGCAAATGAGCTAACTATCCATACTTTACTGATAATCATATGAATATACTTAAACCATTTGTGCATGTTTGTTTGCTAAATTGTAAAAAAAATCCCTCAATTACCCTTAGCAAGAAGCCCTCGACCAGCCCTGCACACTAAGCCAATCTCATTACCCCGCCCCCTTTTAGAACTTAGATGTTTGGCTTTCTTTTGGTCCTTAAGACAAATTATCTAAAATAAAAGTAGAAAAACACAAACATTGATATATCTCGAAACTAACTATAAACCATACTTTGCATTTGACTGTTATTGTATTCCATTTTGAGTATTGTAAGCTTTTATTAGGAATGTACCAAAATATCAAAAGGAATGTAGAGAATGATAGTCCATTACTGTCCAATGAAATTATGAATGGTGATAGAAAAAGAAATGGGATAACTTGATGGGATCTTAATGGAATGTCTTACTGTACCTCGTCGTAACTTCAATGGATTTCAGTTTCTGTAATCAATTGAAGTACACTATACGTTTGACATGATAATTTATAAACTTTGACTATTCTGACTTTTAGACATTGAAGATGTGAGCCAAGCTCTCAACCTCTCTTACACATGCTCCCCCCTTTCCTCAGAGACTAGGAGATGCAGCCCTGAGGCAACAACTTTCAGATGATGCTACACTTTCTGAAGAACTAATCAATTGCACTGTTTCAAAATTCCTTGAACAAGTTAAGCAGGGCTCTTGGGTCTCTGGTGGGTGGCCCCAAAATTTCACTGACTACTCAGTCTCGAAATTGGCTGTGAATGCGTACACTCGCCTCTTGGCAAAGAGGCTGTTGACTCGGTCTGATGTCCAAAAAGTATACATCAATTGCTATTGTCCAGGCTGGGTTAAGACTGCCATGACTGGGTGGCAAGGCAATAATACCTTAGAAGAAGGTGCCGATACAGGGGTGTGGCTTGCTCTTATGTCTTGTCCACTACCCTCTGGAAAATTCTTCGCCGAGCGTCGTGAAATCAGTTTTTAATTTAAGGTGGTGAAGTCTTAAACAGTGAGAAAAATTAAGGGAAAGTATCAAATCAGTGTCACAAAACACGTCTGCATGAATCTTGCAGCTGCTACCCAACCTTGACAGTTTTGAAGTGTGAAAGTGACTAACATATCCTTACCTAGGTCTTGAGCATCCGACCTAGGGTGGCAGGTAAGTAGTCACTTTTTAAGGAATGAACGGCCAAGGCAGAAGATCAAACATTCAAGTTTTCAGAGAACCTCCATGATATTTGCTGGTATTTGGGCATGGCTTTGGTTTTCGTCCTAAATTTACTGTGGTATATGGGTTTGATGACATGGAAAAGAGCACTTGGCGATTCGGCCCCAAATTCATAATTTGGAAGAAAGTTTGGACATTTCGAACTGTTGTTCAAACTGTTCATATTGGTTTACTGGAACCGTCCTGCCTCATGTTGGGTATTCTTGAGTGTTTATTGCAACGATGTTAGATGTAGGCTATCAAGTATTCAATTATTTACAATATTAGTTCCCATTCTGTATGAATTATGAAGGAGATGGAAGATTATTCTCTTCGTTTACTGTATATTATTATTATTATTATACTTGAATGTTTACTTGGGAGTTGGTGGGAGTGGAACTCTATACTGAGGTTGAGGAAAATTACATAAAACTAACCTAAATTGAAATTACTGCACATGGGAACCCATACTATTTTTGATATTACACACCTATTACCTTCTTACTGTGTGAATATTTTAGATCTTTTTGGGTGAAATTGCCCATCACAGTCAAACAATTTAAATTTTAAGTTTAAGTTTGAAACTTAAAGTCGACCTCGGTTCGTTTGCAGGGAAAAACAGTAGGTGGTTCGTCACTTGGAGCATTGAACAGGCTTCGAGAAAGAATGTTCAGTCTGACGCTTGATTCAATGCAATGAGTTAAGGTCAGCTCGGCACTTGGAGTGCCAAATAGACTTCGGGTTTCAAAACAAGATGAAAATGACACTTTAAACTTAAAATTTGAAGTGCTCAACTGCGACAGACTTTAGGTTTCAATACAAGATGAAAATGACACTTTAAAAATTAAAATTTCAAGTGTTGAACTGTGAGGCATTTTCATTGAAATTGACCTTCAAAAAAATATCTGGATGGGTCAATTAAAAAAAAAATAAAAAATCCTTGGATGGGTCAATACAAAATAAAATAAAATAAATAAAAAGTGCAATAACAAAAGAAAAAGTATACGATAAGATCATTTACCTTTCGCACAAGCAAAAGAAAAAGTATATGATAAGATATTTACCTTTCGTACAAGATACCGTAATGATTTTTAAATGTTAGATGTGAAGTCAGCACAAGATACCGCAATGATTTTTAGTTGTTGGATGTGAAGTCAAAACGTTGTGGGGGATCCTATTTGTAGAAAATTTAATGAAGGTTTGTTTACTGATGAGTGTTACTTCTTTATCTTTACATGCTTTTGAGGGTTTCTCTCTCTAACTTTGAGACATTTATATAGAAAAATAATCCTGCGGTTCTCAAGATTTGTATAGAAATATATAGAAAGAGGAGTTTCTTTTTTATTTAGGAAATACGCTTTATAAATCACATTGAAGCAGAGATGGAGAGAAATTTCTCTGTGGATCTCCATTAAAGTAAAAGAGGATTTTTAGGGTCTAAAATAGTTAAAAGTCTTTATCTGCCCTTTCTTTAATTTTTTATTTTTCAACTGTGCTGTATGTCGTTGTTTGGTCTTTACTGTTCTGCCAAGAGAATTAGAAGTTAATACTTTCTTCTCTCTCTTAAATTGCTGTAATTTTAAGAAAAAGTGTTTTGTAAGTCAGCGGACACATTAGCCGGCGCAATCACAATCGTCCATCTTTAAGATGAACATCCACAATTAAAGATTCCTATCGATAGGAAAATATTGTAATAAAAATGTTTTAAAATTTTAATTTATTATATTTTATTTTTTATATTCATGATCATCGTAGTGTAGATCATGGATCACTACAAATTTGGATCCAAGATTGATACAAGTAATCGGTGTTCAAGGGAGCCCGCATGAAAATGGTAAGAGAAAATTGGATTTTCGCTCTTTCTTCTTAACTCTCTCTTTTCTACCTTCTTCTGTCTATATAAATGCTAAGTTTTTAATTATCTTTTTTCTCCATTCTTTCCAACTTTTAAATTGGTAAAGCTCATTTCCTTGGGCTGGAACTGGGCCGGGCCAGCCCAGGTCGGTCATGATATCTAGGGGACCAGCCCAAGCCCAGCCCAACTTTGACCGGGATGAAGAAGCTCTAGCGCCCTGTTAATACACTTGAAAGGGAAAAGAAAAAAAAAGAAAGAAAAGAAAAAAAAATATTGGGCTGGACAGAACCGGGCCGGGCAATTGTATTTTGGTCCAGCCCTATCCTCACTCATAGTGGCTTGGTTCCGGTCTGGCCCTTGGGTGTGACTCAGCCCTTGATTTACAAGGCCACCCTGATAGGGCCAGTAAGGCTGGCCGGCCGGCATATTACCTGCCCTATAATACCTTTTTTAGGGGTGGCAATGTGTTGGGTCCGGTCCTGGAAGCATAATTCACCGGATTTGGATATAGTCCCTAAAATATAGAGTGGAACCCAGATCCAACCCAAAAACTAAAATATGTATGTATTTAACTATATTTAAATATATTTTATGTATTGGGACCGGAAAAATATTACCGGATTTGGACCTGGACCCAAGAGTACCCAATCGGATATGGACATGATCAGGCCCGGACCCGGACCCGGACCCAATCCGCCGAGTCAAACTTTTGGACCCATACCCGGACCCGGATCGGGCATACGGGTCCCGGTACTTAGCCACCCCTACCTTTTTAATATAAATTTAGTAAAATTTAAAAGTGGGAAGTTTCAAAATATCCTTGAGAAGGTGGCGTATTTCCCACGTATAATATTTGGCACCTCCTCAATCCGATTGGGTGAGTTAGTGGGGGAGAGGGCCCCGGTAGGAATTTAGCGTGGGTCGTATTAATCCGATTGGGCCACACACACACTCTCCTTGACACCCAAATACTCTCTTTCTCCCTCCCTCTCTGTCTCTCACACACATTCACACTCTTTCTCTAGCTCTATGTTTATCTCCTAAGACCGATTTTTTTTACTTCATTTTCAACCAAACAACTGGATTTGTAAGAATTTTTCTATTTTGCTTTGTTCGATATCTTTTGCATATTGTATGGATGCAATAGGTTTAAAGAATCACTTAATTTCTTTGTAGGTTTCCTTTCGCTCTCTAACCCTGCTATCTCGGTTACTCCTGTGAGTTGCAAGGAGTTAGTTGAAAATGAAAATGGAAAAATATATAAATAAAAATAAGAAAATGATAAGAAGCTAACTATGTAAGTCTCTAGCTGTCATTTTTTTTTTTCTTGTTTTTTTAGGGAGCATATATGGGGATCCTGCAGGACCAATTTGTACATTTAGCAGTAGTATTGGAGAATTTTATGGCCTGAAATTTTTCAAAACAATTTTGATTCTCCTTTGATCAATTTAAAAATTTAACAAAAAAAAAAGGAAAAACATAAGAAGAAGATTTTGGGCTTCTGAAACCTTAGATCTTATACTCTAACAAATGGATGGCGTGGTGTTAATTTGGGAGTGGGAAGTGATTCAAATCTATTTTGAGCTCTAAATCAACGCCTACGATTGATATTAGAGATAAGTAAAGATGATTTAGAGTAATGGCTGCAGGGCCAAATGTACAAGATTGTCCCACAGGACCACTAAATAATTTTCTTGCATTTTTGCTCCGAAATTTTTTATAATTTGCCTAGTCAGTTCCATACACTGTAGAAAGAGGTAGCCCTGTATCTTTGATTACAAACATGCTCTTAATGTTACTTATTGCGGACTCAAAGGGATTGGTATTGAATCATTTAGAAATTAAAAAGAAAGCTTTCACAAAAGACAAATGCTTATAAATGTGTAGGGCTAGATGGGTCAAGCAACCAAGAAGCCCCTTAATGTTCTTAACTTCTAATAGTGACATTAAGGAACAAATGCCCATAATTATGAGGGACCCTCGTGACTATAAAATTTCAAGGGACAATATCCTTGATAAGGTGGGGGTCCCAAGCAACAAAGAGAGTCCATAGTGTTCTTATTAAGAGTTCAGTGGTTTGTAGGTCTCTCCCACCAGTAAATGTATGTCACAACCAAATTAAGTGGTTCATTGGAAGTTAGGGTCTGTGGCTCCATGATTCATAGAACCATTTCTCATGAATGCTAGGTCAAACCATGGGTAGGATTTCCTAGTTTTGTAAGTTTCAAGTTTGTAAGCATCATAGATTTGGTGATAATTATCGTTATCGGGATATTATTGCTACTGTCTTTGTATCATTATGATATAAATTTCTATAATATCAAATAATACACAATTTACAGCATAATAAATATGTTAAAGATTTTATAAATGATAAAGTTCACAATAATTTCTATGTATAGCAATATTAAAATATAAAACATAATTATTCAACTTATTAGCTTTAACTAATCCCGTCATTATGAGTTCTTTGCAAATTACTCCATGTTTACTACAGTGACATTTACAGCTGTTTTCAGGGAAAGTTGTAATCATGATAATAACTAGAAGCCTTAAATTATCACAATAAATTGATTTTATAATGATATTATGGAAGTTGTTATCAACATTATAAATCCTTGTTATAAAATAGAGATAAATTTAATTCCCTGAACATAATTGTACTTAAGATTATAGAAACACATGAAATTTATATGCCACACACTTCCTCTTAGAACACGTGTTTCAAAAGTTGGATTCGGGCCTTGCCTCGGTAGGGTTCCACCCCCCACGTCCGACCCGAAACTTTTAATTGGACATGGCTATATTTTAAAAAAATTAAATTTATTGGAAAACTGTGAGTTTTAGATGGTTCAGAATCACTACCTCTCCAATCCGGTCCAACTTCGGCAAGTCTTGGAAAGTTTCGAAACATTGCTTAGAACAATGTGAACCCTAGCTCATTGGTTTTGGCTAGGGCAATAGTCCACACCATGGTGCATGTGCATGAGTCCATGGTGCATGTGCATGAGCTCGGACCTCAAAAACACCTCAATGGATACTCATGTGCTCTTCAAAGAGAGGGAGCTTTCTTAGATTTGGATAACATACACCCCAATTCTTATTCTATTTCATATGATGCTCCCAAAGCTTTAATGAAAGTAGCTCAAGGCAAAAGAACAAAATAAAAGGTGGTCCATAGGCATGTGCTTAACTACTCTTCACTTGATTTAATAAAGTCTCTTTAGATCTTCTCTCATTTTCTACTACCCCCACAACAAGATCATAATCTAAGCCTTTACTTCTTGGATCCCAAGATTCCCATCATGTACTTGCTTTGTATATTGAGATAAATGACCCTTCCAAATATAGCAAATCTTTCACATGCCTCCAATTTATCAAACAACTGATCTTGACTAATGATATACACTCAAACATATGCACATTGTGTGTGCAAGTTTACATTCAAAAAGAGAAGAAGAAAAAGAAAAAAAAAGAAGGCATGGTGGCCTGCATGTATAATATTATTTGACAAATTTGTCAAAAGAATAATATGACATGTTAATCTAAAGGTCCAGCCAAACACTGAATAATGTGGAAAACATGCCTTTGATTCATAAAAGCAGAGTGGTTAAAGAATTTTTCTGAAATTTCAAATATTTTTCACTGATTACATGGTTGGCCTCTCATGGACTTAAACCATGAGAATGATCATTCATCAAAATTTTGGGAATAACTGTGACATGTATTCTTTGGGTATGGCTCCTCAAGAAAATTTTTTTATAGTGGGAGTTATTAGGGAGAGCCACACCTCAATTCTCATCTCGATTTGCAAGATTATTTCAATTCCTAAAAATGATGTATCTTGCAACACATTTATTGGACCATCCACTTCGAAGGGTTTATGGGTCTGCCAACTCCGCACCATTTTTTAAGCTTTGAATTCCACAATCAGGAGGGAAAACAAATTGGTTGGCCATCACAAGGGTGTTCATGTTGGAGCTGTAAAACCGCAGCCCTACCGAAGCCACACCATTTTAAGATTGATTTTGAAAATTTTCCATTTGAGGGTCTAATGTTTTGCCCAACAACTCAAATTTAGGCCCCAATTTGGTAAAGACTCATATCCCAATATCCAAAACTTTACTGGTCATTAAACAAACCCTGCATGATGTTCACCCACTTACTCTCAATGATTTATACAGTCCCTATGGTTAGGTTTTTTATGTGAACCAGCAACCCTTGTCTTTTTCAAAATTTAAAACTAGTTTCCATCTTAGCTTGGTCATAAGTGCATTTAATACCATATTTTTTTTAATCATTTCCCTTGGTGAGGTAATTTGTTCCTTTCTTTTGATTCGTTCCAAGTTGGGGAATATTTCTTACAGTTAGGGCAGAAGTTAAAAACTTCATTGGTGTGAAACACTCATGCTTCTACACATTGTTTAGACTTTAAATATGTTTTCTATTCCATGCAATTTCAGTAAAGAGATTTGAAGGTGGTTGGGTAGTCATTTCTCTAAAGCCTAACCCTATTTTAAAAGCAAAAAAAAGTCACTGCCTATGAAGTTTGAACCTACTTGAATTAGGTATTGCTTTAGTAGGTACATGGAGTGAGAGAGAGATACTTGCAGTGAGAGAAAATTGTGGTGAGACCCACTGTAAATATTATATAAGGACTAACACCTCATTTCTGTAAATTTTTATATCAATTGTGACAAGGGATGGGGATTTTACATAAACAGCTGATGTGATCTAGTAAGGCCTACTGTGAATATTATATCATTAAGGACTAACTCTTCACTACTGTAAAATTTTCATATAAATTAATAGAACAGGTGGGGTTTCTACATGAATGGACGATGTGGCAAGATAATGACCTGGTTGGTTCTATTATAATTTTTGGATTTGTTTTTTCTAATTGAAGGGACTGAATTGCTTTGAACTTTTTAAGAATTTATCTGCACATGTTGGTATTCTGACACATGCTATGCTCTAGTGGGTTTTATGGTGTTAAGGTTCATCAGGTTCTTGCACAATTTGGAGAAGACTTGGGATTTTCAATCCTTTACAAAGGATTGGAATGTTGGCTTATGGTACTCAGGGTACATATGTGCTCTAGGGTTTATTACAAGAATTCCTACTTTCTAGAAAAATAAAAATAAAAATTGAAGATGCAATTTGGGTTCTTGAGGTTTTGGCCCTCAACATGGGTTGATCTAGGCTCTTTGGTATTTGTTTTCATATTGGAGTTTTATAGGGTTTGAATCATTTTGTTTTTATAGAAAATGATTATCTAGGACATTGGGCATTTAAATTTTCATCAGAGGAGGAGGTTTCCTAGGGTTTGTGGCATTTGCGTTTTATTAGATCAGGGTAGGCTGCCGCATGTGCAAGTTGATTGTGGGTCTGTGCCGTCTTGGGATTAGAATTTCTAGGTTAGGAAGACTTTTTAGGGCTTGGGCCATATGGGTTTATTATGGAAATGTGTACAATGATCCATATGGCCATAGAAAATATGTGGTCATTAACGTCAAAAATGGAAATGTGTACAATGATCCATATGACCATAGAAAATATGTGGTCATTAATGTCAAAACCCTCTCAGTGATGGATGAAGGGTGATGTATAATGAGAGATTCCCACAAGGAAAATTATATGACCAAAGTAGTTTCTCTGGCTTTTAGTCCATCGTCCACTCATTAACAAAGTAATGGATGCTTCTGGCCTTAGATGGTGATGATGATGATGTAATTGTTATGGTTATTATGCAATATAGGCCCATAGAGCATCATTTGGGCTCAGGAGAGATAAGGCTCACCGGGCCGTGTGTAGGCTAGGGGTTGTTTGACAATTGAAAATTTTCGGCACCGAAAATTTTAGGGTGCCAAAAATTTGAGGACTCTATAGCACTTCCTAGTTTGGCAACTAGAAAGTGCAACAGGGAAAGTGGGAGTCTGTGCTTCTAAAAAATGACAAGCGTGGCCTTCTACCCACCATGGAGTAACAAACTTCTTGAATGTTTCTGGATAAATAACCAGAATTTGTACTCCTTTATTTTTTATTTGCTTGATTTTGTTGGACTTTTCAGAGACATCAGAGGCAGATGAAATTTTGAGGCTGTATGCCTCATTGGTCCCATACATAGAAAATATAAAATAATAATTTGAAAAACTATATTGGTCAAATTATCCCATTAATATCAAAAAATATATTGATTTATTTTTTGAATAACCTTTTTCCATATGTTCTTTTACAAGTGCACGAGAGAGAAGTACATACACCCAAAATTTTAGCCCAATATGACATGAAAAAAAATTAAACTGAAATAGTGAAATATAATTTCATTGGAGTGCAAAGAAACAATCGATCGTGGCTTGTTCAAGTGTTGAAGCAAAATACCGATCTATGACATCCATTGCCGTAGAATTGACATGACTTTCTTTTATTTTTTGGGATATTTGGGTGCCTCTTCTTCAGCCACTAAAAATTTTGGTGACAATGTCAGTGCTCTCTACGTGACAGTTAATCATATTTTTTATGCCCGGACAAAGCGCGTTGGGTTAAACTATCATTTTATGCATGAAAATGTTGCTTTTGAATTACTTATCACTTAATTTGTTTCCTCTCCCAATCAAGTAGTTGATATCTTCACCAAGCCTTTGCCACGATTTGTTTTTCAAAATTTTTGCTTCAAACTCAGGCTTCAACTGCTTCCTCAACCGAGTTTGAGGGGGAATAATAGAAACAAAATTCAAACAAGATAAAAAAGTGTATTAATCTTTACTTTTGAGAGGAGGATCAAGATAGGAAAGTGTATATGGCATGCAACAAGATAAGAAAATGTATATTACATCATTGTATTACCATTATATATACAATAAATGGTGAGATTTGTATAGCCTAGGCTCTAAACAATCAAATTAGAGCCTACCTTCAAATAGTGTCGAGAAATATGGTTTCAATATTGAAAAGTTTTGTGATAGCCTTAAATTATATTTTCATATTTAGTTATAAAATTTAAAGCTTAAAAAATAGTGTAGATTGAAAAAATTTATGAAAACTTGAAAATCTTGAAAATTGACGGTCCCAAAATACGTTACAAGATGTACTATTTCTAAAACTTGAAATCCATTTTTTTCTCATGTCCATGCATCTTGATGTTGAGATGATCAATTTGATGATATTTGAGCATCAAAACAACCTCTTCTAATGAAAGTTTTGAGGTAGGTCCTAATTTGATTGTTTGGAGCCTAGGCTCTACATAAACTTTTCCCTACAATAAAAGAACCACCACAAAAATTGTGAGGGGCATAATTATTTTCTCAAGAGTTCTTGGGAATTTCTTTAACTCTCATTGGTTTGATCAATATCGGATGATTGAGATGTCAGAGTTTTATTGGTGAGCTATAATACAGTGAAATATAACCTCGTTATTTTTTCTTTTTGTGTAATCCATATCGTCCTTTTTGTTAGGCTGGGATGAATTATGATTTAACAAATCTTTTTAATTTAAGAAATATAATCCTCTCATCAATGGAAATTCCATTTAATGCAAAAGCTGGCTGATTTTCACATATCTAGGTTTAAAAAATCCTAAGCTAAACGAGACAGTTTTTTAAAGTTCTAGAATTTTAAAAACTAAATAAACACTATATTTTCCATTACCAGGTGGATCAAAGTTCTTGCAACCGGCTCCCATTGAGAAATCCATGTTCTGATTCTTGCCTATCGACCCTTTAGATGCTTAATGTACTTCATTATGAGGTGTGATGATAATTTAGGGTTGTATGTATAGAAGGATCCCTTTGGTTTGGGGCAATTTCCATAAGATGTCTTATTCAGAATGTAACCTAGGACTCATGCCATTGAATTGGAGGGGTGGCCTAGTGTTTAGGGGATGTAGGCTAGTGCTTTTTCTATAAGTGTTATCACGTTGTATAGGGTATGTAGGGCTACATTGTATAGGGTATGTAGGGCTACGGGGTTTTCTAGTGTTTGGGGCAATTGGGTTTGTATTAGTCTTATATCTATTGTTTAGGACATGGCCATGATGTATAAAGTCTTACATCTAGTGTCTAGGGCTTGGGCATGAGGTATTTAATTGTTGGGGTGTCTCTCTAGTGTTTAGGGTATGTAGGCTAGAGGCTTTCTATATTTGGAGCAATTGGACTCAATTAAGATATGTTTTATCATTTAACTAAGTGCTTGTTTAGATCTAGAGGTTTTTTTAGTGTTTGGGGCGCTTGGGTTTCTTTCTACTAGTTGGGTTCTAGGATCTAGGGCTAGGGCATGTGGTTTTTAATTGTGGGGGTTCTAGCTCTAGTGGTGGTTTTGATTAGCATATGTGGGTGATTAAGGGTTTTTTTAGGGTTTAGGGTGTGTGGCTTTTATTAGGGGTGGCTAGGGGTTTTGGGAATGGGTCCCTTTATGTAGGCCTCCTAAAGGGCAGCCTCACCTGCCCATTCTAACTGGTCTTACGGCGCTTGCCGGCTTTAATGTGTGCAAAGACAGCAATTTTATGCATTATATAAAACCCTTATTCATTTAATGCTAAGCAGCCCATTTGTCCAGAACAAAGGGGAAGCTTCACTTTCACTGTTAAACACTTAAAACCAACTCTTCTCTTTCCCTCCAATTCTCCTGCCCTTTTCTTGGGCAAACTGTCCCCTTTTAAGGGCACCCACCCTTGATTTTTTATCATTTTAAGGGCTCCCACCCTGTTTTATAATCATTTTAAGGACAGCGTCCCTTGTTTTTTTATGATTTTAAGGGCACCCACCCTTGTTTTCAATTAATTTAAGGGCACCCACCCATGTTTTTTTTTAATCAATTTAAGGGTACTCCTTCATATTGTTCCTTGTGAATTACCTTCACTCCAAAACAAAATCTACCAAATCCCGGATTTTGTGCGGTGGCAGCTGTAAGAGAGTGCAAAAACTTTCAATAGGCTTTTTTAATTGGGGTCTTAAGACCTTAATTTAGTGTTTTGGTTTATTTTAATCCATGAGCGTGGACTAAGGACTTTTGGGTCTCTTTCTCCACTTTTCTTGACAGTTTCCTATACACAAACCCTCTCTCTATACTTTAACTCTCTCTCTCTCTCTGGCATCAACTTTAAACAATCAAAGTAAGGTGCACCATTAGCTCTATTGAAAAAGGGCAATTCGGTTCCTGGAAATCCCTACGATGACTTGTAAATCTACTTTTGCTTTTAATTTCGAAATTTTCAAAATGGTACAGATCGAACAAATCAATAAATATTTAAAAATATTAAAAATGGTACAATCCAGATTATATGTTTCAAGTTGTACTATTTTTAAGACTTGAAATTCTTTTCATATCCGTACATTTCAAGTCGAAACATTAAGTCAGAGGATTTCCCAGCATTGGAACAAAGTTTTTGAGGTGGTCCTTACTTTCACAGTGTAAAGTTGACGCTTTATATTAGATATAAGCATGCAAATCATCTCTTTCCTATACTCGTCTTTCTATAAAGAACTCTTTCTCTCTCTCTTACATACAAAGGATGCTTAGCTTTGGAGTAATATGATAGATCCAAAGTCTACTAGTGATTATTAACATTTACTGCCTTCCTTTCCACGACACCTTTGGCCTGTGTTGTGGGAAATGTAACATCTACCTTGGCTAAATTAGGGTTAAACTTACCCATTTTGATCTTAAGCTTATGGGAAAAAAATTCTTTTTTACTAAAAATAGGAGTACCCGTGTCTTCAAATTTCTTGTTTTCCAATAAGTGGGGCCCTCGTAGGCCCAAGCTTTGGTAAAGGACATTGGACTTTGTTGCCTTTAGTCCTGAATTTCTGGACCAACACTTTTGTGGGGCCTAAGAAAGGTGGGGTTCTCAAGAAAATGTACAAATGTGACATTTTGATGACCTGAAACCAGTGATTATAATTTAGTGGTTGAGAACCCAAACCCAGAGAATTCAAAGACCGATGATATTTAGGAAAACTTGTGCTTTTAGCTTTTAAGTTGGAGCTAAGCAAATATGTTTGGAAAAAGCATACAAAAAGACTATTTACCATTGTACAATCATTCTTATCTTTTAAATTTCAAAATGGGTGGTTGTAAAAATGTCATTAAATAGATATATAAAATTACTAAAAAAAATATCGGATTTTGTGACTCACTCCAAGCCATTCAATTTGACATCCAATGAGTAGGGAATAGTTGTGACCTCCTTATACAAAGATAAATGACTCTTTGTAGACAATCCCATATGTGTAGTGCTTGAAAATGGGTAATTTGTTTTCACTCTATGGCAGATAGCTGAATTAGCATTCCCTACTGATACAAATGGTAAGGAATAAAGATGGCTGAAGTGGTTTCATGGTGTGAAAGCAATAACTTGATACTGCGAATACTCGAATTCGGGGTGGCGAATGGATTAACAAAAAGTAAAAAACTAGATTTAAAAAGTTGGACTCAAGGTCCGACTCCTAGGGTCCCGAGCCCCAATGGATTACATAGCCAAGCGGGAGGCTGAGTCTTAGGTTGGACTCAGACAGTTCTCTCTGAAAATAACATAAAGGAAACATCCGATGAGTAGGGAATAGTTGTGACTTCCTTATACAAAGATAAATGACTCTTTGTAGACAATCCCATATGTGTAGTGCTTGAAAATGGGTAATTTGTTTTCACTCTATGGCAAATAGCTGAATTAGCATTCCCTACTGGTAAAAATGGTAAGGAATAAAGCTGAAGTGGTTTCATGGTGTGAAAGCAATAACTTGATACTGCGAATACTCGAATTCGGGATGGCGAATGGATTAACAAAAAGTAAAAAACTAGATTTAAAAAGTTGGACTCAGGGTCCGACTCCTAGGGTCCCGTGCCCCAGTGGATTACATAGCCAAGTGGGAGGCTGAGTCTTAGGTTGGACTCAGACAGTTCTCTCTGAAAATAACATAAAGGACCTTGCGATCGGCAGACTTGCCTAATTTTTGGGTCTCTTCCTCTGGAATCTCCATCATCCTGAACTTGTCCGACATCCCCGAGTCTAATTGTCACATTTTTAATAAAAGCAGTTGGGAACAGTCTCTGTGTGGCTTTGGCAGTGGGAGATATATAGGGATAGTAACCTTCACTCCTTTGGCAATTAGAGATATTCAATGTCCTTTAAAAAACTCTCTCCATATCAGAATCTATTTATCTATTTGTATCCACCTATCTATGCATCTATCTATCTGCTATGATGGATTCATTCCGGTAGGAATGGAATCAGCTTCTTTAATGAGGTGACTGATTGATTCATGGAAAAAAAGGACATGGATATATTTGATCATTCCAACCACCAAGCCCCTTTCATAGACAGCCTGCGTCATTTTTTAATGCATAAAAGACTAGAAGCCAAACCGCCAACCCCCCTTGTTTTGGATCCCAGTTTTAGGCAAAAAAGATAGATAGACAGCTAAAACTAGTGAGGTCATGTGTGTGTAATATACAGTGTTCCTATGTATACATGCATGTGTAGTGCTGCCTAAAACCTCTAAATCTAGCCAAGGTCCACTAAAGTTAGCCATGCAAAACTAATCAGTCCCCCCAACCTTCATATGATTGCCCATATTTTTCCCTTCCTCTTCATTGAGCTGTAAAGTGTACACAGCCTTTTTATATTCATACCCTTATTTTTGGGTCCTTGCTTTTTATATTCAGACCCCTTATTTTTGGGTCCTTGTTCTTCTCTTTCTCTCTCTGTGTTTTAAAGTTTTAATCAGAAAGAGAGGGATGGTTGAAAGTGAGGTGTGTCTAGTTTGACCCATAAGAGCTGCATCTTAATCACTGGCCTACAAGACATGGCCACGTGTTGTAGGGCCTCTATAGTCACCACATCCCCCCACATTGGCTGCCTTTTCTCATAATTTCTGTTACAAAAGAAAATTAATTTAATTCCCAAAATCCCCTCCCAAGAATACCAATTATGTATTCATTTTCTTTCTTGGCAGCAGCTACCAAGAAGCACATTCCAAGCTTAAGAAAGGGGGCAGCTTTTGAGATATAAGGAGGAAAACCCAACAAGGAAATAGACAGTTAGTGGTTCTTCTCTTTCTTCTTCTCTTATCCTCTCTCTCTCTCTCTCCATGGCACCTTTCATGCTTGTATTCCACGACAAACGGGTTGAAACTCGGTTTGTGATGCCTTAGAGCTACTAAGATATCCTCTTCTCTTTTGGGATACCTAAGTTGAGAGTTTTTCCTGTGTGGGGCTTGTTCGTGCTTAATTTATGATGGAGTGGAGTTGCGATCCTAATGATCGGGTAGCTGGTTTGAAGATCATCGAGGACTTGACGCAGAGTGCAGGCCAAGTTCAGAGAAGGGTGCTAGACGAGATCTTGAGGAGGAACTCCGAGACTGAGTATCTGAAAGGATTTATACAAGGTGATTTAGGGAGAGAGACATTCAAGAAGAAGGTGCCGGTTGTGAATTACGAAGATGTCAAGCCTTACATCGAGCGTATAGCCAATGGAGAGCCTTCTCAGATCATTTCTGGACAACCCATCTCCGAATTGCTCACAAGGTGATCCATCGAGCGTAAACAGTAGGGAGATTTCAATACTGGCTTTTGTTTTTATGAATTTTTCTTTCTTGTACTCATGATTCAACCTCATTTCTTTGTTATTTTTTCAGTTCAGGAACATCCGGAGGTCATCCTAAGATGATGCCATCAACAATTGAAGATTTAGATAGGAAAACCTTCTTGTATAACCTTTTAGTACCTGTGATGAACCAGTAAGCACCTGTCATTCAACCCACCTTTCATCTCCTATCTCTCTCTTGAGTCTCACATTGAATGTCACAATGTCTAAAGAGCTCCAATCCTCAAAGCTTCTCAAACTCAACCTTTAATCTCTCTTTGGCATGGCCTCTGAATCACAACTCTTTCTCTCTCTTGCAGATATGTTGATGGCTTGGACCAAGGAAAAGGCATGTACCTCCTCTTTGTGAAGCAAGAAATAACCACTGCGTCTGGTTTAACGGCAAGACCGGTCTTAACCAGCTATTACAAGAGCAAAAACTTCAGAAACAGGGCCTTCAATGGATACAATGTATACACAAGCCCTGATGAGACCATCCTTTGCACTGATAGTAAACAGAGCATGTTTTGCCAATTGATTTGTGGGTTAGTCCAAAGAGACCAAGTTCTGAGAGTTGGAGCTGTTTTTGCTTCAGCTTTTCTTCGTGCCATTAAATTCTTAGAGGATCACTGGGAAGAGCTCTCTTCCAATATAAGAACAGGCATTATCAGTGAATGGGTCACTGATAGTTCTTGTCGAGAAGCTACAATGAAAATCCTTGAAAAACCAAAGCCCGAACTTGCTGATTTAATAGAATCAGTTTGCAGTTCTAAATCATGGGAGGGTATAATCAAGAAGTTATGGCCAAAGACCAAGTACGTCGATGTTATAGTTACAGGATCCATGGCACAATATATATCAACCTTGGATTTTTATAGTGGGAGTCTTCCTCTGGTTTCGACTATGTATGCCTCATCAGAGTGCTATTTTGGGCTCAACCTCAAGCCTTTGAGCAAACCATCTGATGTCTCGTATATTCTTATACCCAATATGGCCTATTTTGAGTTTATTCCAGTGAATAAGGGTCTTGAGGAAGAAAGAATTGACAGAGATGTTCACTGTAATGGGAATACTGATAAAATTTGTATGGAACCAGAGCCAGTGGATCTTGTAGATGTCAAGGTTGGCGACCATTATGAGCTTGTGGTCACCACTTTTACAGGTCAGAAGCTCTCTCTCTCTCTCTAAATTATTTGGCAGTGCTTGTTTATTTTTACTAATTACAGCATTTCATTGTCCTCAGGCCATTGGATTTGATCACCTAATCCTACCCACTTGTTCAATATTTTCAGATTAGTTACTGACTTGATTCATGTGGGTCACCGGATTTTGACCCATAAGCATAATTTTTACTATCCTCGTTCTAAAAAACTTCACATCAATCCCTCAGCATGACTTTTTCAGCTAAATTCTTCTAAATGAAAGGGTCTCCATCATCTTTACCTGTTACTTTTCCTGAATCTGACCCCTTAGTTCCCACTCTCTCTCTCTCTCTCTCTCTCTCTCAGGAGGTTACTCATCTCATTGGGATAACAACACGCAAGCTAATTATCACCATTGTGGTAGGATCTGGTACACTAATGCTTGTTTTCCAATCCTCCAGTTCTTCTAAGTGTCATCCTATCTACAAGGACAACAAATTATTACCATACAAACTCCCCTGTATCTGACCCACGAGCCCAAGTTTTTCTGAAATCAATCATTTCTTGCCTCCGGAATCTGACCCAAAAACCCAGCTCTCACAAGTCTCAAAAATCAGTCGCCGTGAACCATAGGAATCTGACCCACAAACTCAAAATGGCACTTGAATCAGTCATTTCTCGACCACCAGAATCTGACCTACAAAATCAATTTTCAAATCTCAACTAAATCCATCCACCCAAAAATGACACACACCCACTTTTGGAGAAAGAAGAGAAAAGCTTCTCTAACTATTGGTTTTGCTTTCCTCCATTAACCAGGCCTATACAGATACAGTGTAGGAGACATCCTCCTGGTGACTGGTTTCCACAACCAAGCTCCACAATTCAAATTTGTACACCGAAGAAACGTGGTCTTAAGCATCGACACTGACAAAACCAATGAGGAAGACCTTTTGAGAGCCATAACCAAAGCCAAGCTCTTGGTTGAGCCATTAGGCTGCCTCGTAACTGAGTACACAAGCTATGCTGATACTTCCTCTATACCGGGCCATTATGTACTCTTTTGGGAGCTTCAAACCAGGGGAAAAAATCCATTGACAGAGCTTGAGAGCTCTGTAATGGAGGATTGTTGCTCTAATGTGGAAGAAGAGCTTGACTCTGTGTATAGAAGGTGTAGGAGCAAGGATAAATCAATTGGGCCACTGGAGATCAGGGTAGTGAAACAGGGTACCTTTGATGCTCTTATGGACTTCTGTGTTTCTCAGGGATCATCAGTGAACCAGTATAAGACACCAAGGTGTATTAAGTCTGAGGAAGCTCTGCAGATTCTGAAGTCAAGAGTTTTATGGAGCTTTTTCAGCAAGAAAATGCCGAGTTGGGTGCCTTATAGACTGATCCAGCATTAATGGGGGCTGATTTTCGCGGCACTTTTTCAGGTTTACCGGCTGTTTTTGGCTGGAAATTGATCGGAACCGGTTTGTGGATTTACTTTTCCAGTAAGCGAACCGGTGGGGCTGGTCTTGTGTAGCTGGACATTGACTTGTAAAAGCCGTTCTCTTTATTTTTTTCCCTTTTTTTTCTTAGATTTTTCTTAGTTTCTTCTTTCTATTGTCAGCATTTTCTTTTTATTCAGTTTTAAAACTTTATTGTATGCTAGATTTTTAAAGGCAATTCAGGGATTCCATACCCCTTTTTTTATTGAAGTATCCCTAAAACTTGGGGTGGATTAAGTCCACACATAAAGAAAGAAAGAAAAATTATAAAATGGAGGTGGAGAAATCCTTGTACGGTCATGATAGAATCTTTTTTGTACAATGATTCATCTGCACCGTCCTTGAGTTGCATGCTAACTATAGTGGATGGTCATATAGGTGGGAGGGGCTAGCAAAGGGCCGGGCTTAGGCGGAGCTAGACTTGACCAGGCCCAGTTCCCCATGGGCCCGGCCCATCTCAAACCATGTTGGAGGGGGTCTGGCTTGGTTCGGATTGGGCTGAATGGGTCCTAGCTTGGGTTGGGGCTAATATTCTTAATACCAAAAAAAAGAAAAAGGAAAGGCACATGACTGGGGCCTTGTTGTAGGCTTGGGTTAGGCTTGGCTCGACTGAACTCTCGGGCCATGGAGACCTCCCTGGCTTGCCCCTTGAGCTAGATTTTATGCCCTAGGCCCTCCTTTTTAAGAGTGGAGCTCTTACTATAGGCTCCTATCAATATACAACTAGGCAATTTGCTCACCAATGTTTTATTTGGTTTGGTCTAAAGTAAAAATTGAGTTAGTAGAAAACCCATCAAAACTACTACCTATTCTAAAGCCAATAATGGTGATTAACCATTAGATAGACAGGACCGACATTTGTGAAACACAGCAATATACCTCCCCGGTCCATCATATGAACTATGTAATATGGATGCACACATTGAAGATTTTTTGTGCATGTCAAACTAATTAAAGAAGCGACACTCATGCTTAACAATTTAGAATTTTAACACTTTCGAAGATTTCTCGTTGAAATCTCACTATTGAAAGAAAATGTTATTTAAGACTTGCCTTTCATTTCAAATAGTATACAAACATGTCTTGTCCAAAGAACTAATTTTAATTTATATATATATATATATATATATATATATATATATAGCTTACAACATCATAATATAGAACGAATTGCCTACCAGTACATGTACTTTATGGAATATCATGCGTGTACTATGTTTTCCAACCTAAAATGTCAATGGAAGGAAACTTTGAACCTTCTAGAATAATATAAATTTAATTGTCAAGGTACTTATTCCCGAACAATAGTGTACTAACTTTTTAGAAAATAAGTAGCTGCTTCCATAAATTGATAGGTGTAGTAGATATGTGATGGTCGCGATCTCACACTCACATGGAATGCAAAACATCACTCAATATTCTACAATTAATTAATTTTTACATATTATCGAAATTACCCAAATTACTAAAACATTGTGTATAGTTTTTTTAAGGGTTTGTATTTAATAAGACTATTTATTATGATACAAGAAAGTCACAATTACTTGATGTGATATCTAATAGATTGGGTGTGTCATAAAAGTCGAAAAAATCTCTTTTGAACTTTGACTTTGGTTAAATGTAACCATTCACTTTAACATCTAATAATCATAATTAATTGTGATCATCTTAGACCTAATAATCATAATTAATTGTGATCATCTTATACTAAAGGTAAACACTCTCGTTCTTTTGTGTAAAAATATTTGAAATAATAACACCATTTAACTTAGCTAGGGTTTGACTATTCTAGCAAATGTAGATGTATACTCTCTCTCTCTCAACATAAACTTTCATACGAAGATTTCCACTCTTAACATAAACTTTCATAAGAAGATTTCCACGTTTTAAGGTATGCCATAGCATGTGGAAAGTCATTTCATGCAATAGTTTGATAGTCAAATATTGAAACCCATTATTAAAAAAACTATGTTATGGATATGACCCAAAAGTTTGTGCTCACAGGCTTTTCATCCCAAATATCAAAACCAAAGGAGAATTTTTTTTTCTTGAATTTAATACTTTGAAACAGTCTAAAATGAGTCCGTCTTCAACAAATGAACCAATGGTAGACATAGACCTTGGCCATTAAGCGCTCAAAATTAATTTAATTGTATTTTTTTAAAAACTTTTAAGGTTTGGCCTTTAACTAATTTTGTGTCTATTTTTGTTAGAATGAATGAAATTACTACATTCAATTTTTTTTAAAAAAAGAAGAAGAAAGAATTATCTTATTCATTTTCAAAATTGTTCATTAGATGAGTACATGTCCATTTGTAAAATTTGGCATTAAATAAATCTTCTGAGGCCTAGATCTAACCTTCTTATAAAATTGACAACCTAGAAAATTTAAAACTTAGGTTGATTATCTAAAAAATAATAATTTTTAGGTTGCATTTCAATTTTTTTGTTTTTGATGTTAATCTTAGGGATAAGGAGAGTGTGTGCATAAAATATAAGGTCATGTAACTACCCCTGACATTTCTGAAGCAACGGTTTTTTAGATCAGTGTTGAAAAGAAATCACTCTTTATATTATATGAAAAAAAAATATGAAAAGCTAATAATAATGAGAGCATACCAAATTGCCGTTAATTTCTAGAGAGAGAAAGTGGCATTATGTGTTTATAATCAAAGACTAAAAGTTTTTCAACACTTGGGCTCTACATTCTATTGGTCTGAAACTAAAATTTTATGGGTAATTGGAACTTCTTGTTGTGTGTTAACGTTTTTCGGGTTATAATACATGGGGAGTTTAGAGAGAGAAACATTTAAAAAGGGATGCTTCCATCTTTGACCAAGCCATTTGAACATCACCAATACACCATCTTGTTTCTTTCTCTAACTACCCGCTTTCTCTCACTATCACCCCTAGTAACGAGTTTGACAAAAAGTGAATTGTTAATGAAGTCACAAACCATGTCTGTTCAAATCAATGCACAAGGAAGAAATTTTAATGCACAAAACAAAAGGGGGAGAGAGAGAGAGAGTTCATATTCAAAACTAGAGAGACAGTGGGTTCACATTCACATTCACATTCAAAAACTCGAGAGAGAGGATTCACATTCACATTCAAAAGCTAGAGAGAGAGAGGTCACATTAAAAAACTAGAGAGAGAGAGAGGGCATTTTCAACTTTTATTAGCATTCACATTCACAAGAATCATAACTAGAGAAAATGCAGGTATCTTGAACTAACCCATGTAATCATTTTTGTACACATCGTTGCACCACTGTGCATTGGCATGTCTGTCTTTCTCTCTCTAAAAAGAATAATCGGGTACACCCAGAACAATAATATCAGTCTATTTT
This sequence comes from Amborella trichopoda, assembly GCF_054954075.1. Taxonomy (NCBI): domain Eukaryota; kingdom Viridiplantae; phylum Streptophyta; class Magnoliopsida; order Amborellales; family Amborellaceae; genus Amborella; species Amborella trichopoda. The sequence continues at coordinate 2,611,748 of NC_142341.1, read as the reverse complement.
GTCCAACGAATACTTCATGCGTGTTGATGTAACCGGTCTCTCTCTCTCTCATCTTTATCTCTCCCATTTACCCTCTCCTTGTCCTTGCTTTCTTACTCTTTTAAGGTATTTTTAGAAGGGCACATGTATAGAGAGAGAAACCAATCACCCAAATAAGGTCTACATGGCTGGCTAATGTTTAGAAAGACTACTTGAGCCGAGTACCTTCTAGCCAAGTTAAAAAATGTCAAAATAAATAAATAAATAAATAAATATTTAAGGTAAAATTGAACAAAACATATCTAAATAAGGTTAAAAAGCCGTAAAACATATATTTTGAAAAACTCAATTTGTTATGGGAGGTGTTGTAGAAGGGAGATGTTTCTATATTTCTCCTACTTCATAGGATATACATACCTGTCCAATTTAGATTTAGTGAGCCATGACCGTTTGATCTTATATCTGATGCTTCAGATTATTTTAATTCTTATTTTTTTTAACAAATTATATGGATATAAAATTGGGTTAATTACGTACACCTCTTATATAAGTAGGGAAAATACTGTTTGTTCTTATATATTACAATCAAGGTTGGTCAACATGCCCTTTTTTTTTTTTGATAAAATTACCCCTCTGTTTAAGGATGTTATCCTCGGATTTGCTTGTTGTATTTTTTTCAAGAACTTAAGTTGCAATCTAAGGATGGCTTTCTCAGACCCCTTTTTTTTTTTTTTTTCAAAACTTAAGTTGCTTGAGGATAGTATTTTCGGACCGTTTTTTTTTTTTTTTTCAAAACTTAAGTTACCCGAGGATGGCATTCTCGGACCGCTTTTGTTTTTTCAAAAACTTAAGTTGCGGTCCGAGGATGGTTTTAACCTTTATAATTTGAGAGGTTCTAAAGTTTAGATTATCCTATATATATATATATATATATATATATATATATATGGGTGTAGTTGGCATACGGACACCTCCATAGTTGTAGAAGTACGGTGCCCTTCAAATTTTATCGTGGTATATAATTTTGATGTAAAATGTTATTAAGATTATCTCAAAATCTATTTTTATATCTAATTATAAAATTTTAAATTTTAAAAATGGTTAAAATCAAGTAGATGTACAAACATATGAAAATCTTGAAAATGGATGGCGTAGATAATATGTTATAAAATACATTATTTTTAAGACTTAAAATCTTTTTATTTTTCATAGTCATACATCTCGATATCGAGATGATCAATCAAAAGGTTTTTCAACATTAAAACTACCTTTTCCGATGGATTTTTGAGGAACATCCGTAGTTCTACATTGTAAGCTAGCATCTTTATATAAACTTTTTTCTATATATATATATATATATATATATATATATATATATATATTTTAAGATTATAAGGATGAGCCAATTTGTGGATGCTCTTCGTAGTAAGATCGAATTACAAAAAAAAAAATAAAAAATAAAAAAAAGAAAAAAAAAAGGAAAAGAAAAGAAGGAAAAAAAAAAGAAAAAGGAAGTCTCGACAATTGTACGAAGAAAAAACGCCTCCACGCGTGGTTACGTTTGGAGCCATGCAAAGGATTTTAGACAGGTGGATTTCATTATCCAAAGGAAAAGGATGAGGCCATTTACAAAGCCTCCAAGATATTGCTTTGCTTGTTATGTCATATCAGCACCATATCATTTGTAATTGTATCAATCATTTCCATGCCTGTGTCTCGTGGCCGTCAGATAGGTAACATCAATTTAGAGAGAGAGAGATGGGTAGACGTTTTTTGAGCTCAGGTTAGAGAGAGAGAGATTGAGAGATGTCAATTATCGTCATCAAGAAGAAAAGAAAAGAGAGCGCTGTCAATTATTTGCATTGTTTTGAGTTAAGTAACAACATTTTCTAGAGAGAGAGAGAGAGATGGGAAGGGTTTTTGCCTCGAACTTTAGTTTTAGTGAGAGAGAGATGTCAATTATGAGCTTCGCTTTGAGCTGGGTAACATCAAATTGGAGAGAGAGAGAGACGGTTAGACGTGTTTTCGGCCACTAACTTAGGTTTGAGAGAGAGAGGGAAGGAGGGGGAGAGAGAGTTATGAGATTTGCTTTGTTTCTTAAATCGGTGAACTTCCCCCTTACACACTCTTTCTCTATAGAGATGCTTGTAATTGTATTTCGAGCTCTAGGAAGGAAAACATTTGGGTTTTAAAAAAGAAAAAAGTTTATATAAGGTCACAATCTTAAAATGTGGAATTAAGGTGCACCTAAAAATCCAAAAAATATTATTTTGATGTTTGAAAATCCTCAAATTGATTTATCTTGACATCGAGATATATGTATATGAAAAAAGAAAAAAAAGATTTCAAGTTCCAAAAATTGTGTATTTTGCAATGTATTATTTGGACAATCCATTTTCAAGATTTTTATATGTTTGTAGATCTACCGGATTTGAATTATTTTTTTAATTTTAAAATTTATAATCAGAGCTGAAAATAGGTTTTTAGGCCATCTTGAGAATTTTTAACACCAAAATTACATCTTATGATAAAAGTTGGATGTACAACTTGCTTTGATTATTTAAGGTTGCAACCTTATGCAAACCGCACCCTTTAGAAAGAGATATTAATGATGGGCTTTCCCTTGTTCCTAAGTTGGTGGACTCCCTCCCTATTATCTCTCTCTAGAGATAACATGATATATATTCCCTTGTTCCTAAGTTGGTGGACTCCCTCCCTATTATCTCTCTCTAGAGATAACATGATATATATATATATATATATATATATATATATATATATATATATATATATATATATATTTCTCCACAATTGAGCATGGCACACACAAAATACAAGCGAACACTACCTCACTCTAGAACTCAAAGTGAAAGAGTATAGTGGGCTTCTTTCTTTTCTCTCTCTAAAAATTCTAGCCGTTTCATACAAACGAAAACATGACCTTTTTATGGGTCACTCTCCTCTTTTCCAATTCAGATATAGTCTCTCTCTTTCTAGTTGGTCACCATTGCATCCCTCACAAATTTTCTCTCTTTCCTCTCTCTCTCTCTTAAACATAGACACACCCTCTCTCTCTCTCTCTTAAACATAGACACTCCCACTCACATTCCCTCTTTCTCTTAAACATAGACACGCTCAGTTGTATAGGGAACATATTTTCAAAATTGCTAGTCTTGTCATGCATAAAAAAGGAAGACATCACATTCACTGTCTCTCTTTCAACCAAAACCAGGCAACCAACCATGTGCACTTGCACCTTTCTAGTTTCCAACTATACCATCAATCTTAAACCGAGTTGATTGATGAAAGAGTACGATGACAAATCTTATTTAATTCCAAATCTTATTGAATTTTAAGTAATAAAAGAGATATACAGAGTTGTATGAAGTATCGAAGGATCACTTATGAGCTATGGCAGAAACTGTTTGAGCAACGACTATGGCCTCAATCGAGTATATCAAAAAATCAGCTTAATTTAATGCCAGGGAGGTCAACAATTGAGACTATTTTCTTACTTAGGCAATTGAAAATTTAATGCCAGGGAGGTCAACAATTGAGACTATTTTCTTACTTAGGCAATTGATTGAGAGGTTTACCAGGAAGAGAAAAGACCTCCACTTAATCTTTATTGATTGAGAGGTTTACCAGGAAGAGAAAAGACCTCCACTTAGTCTTTATTGATTGAGAGGTTTACCAGGAAGAGAAAAGACCTCCACTTAGTCTTTATTGATTGAGAGAAAACCTACGATAGCGTACATAGAGAGTTAATTTAGTGGCCGTAGGAAAAGAAATGAGTATCTAGATGATATGTTGACATGGTGAGATATATATGCAAGGGAGTGCTAACTAGTGTGAGGACAACTAGTGGAGAGACAAGTGAATTTTCAGTGACAGTAATGCTGCAACAAGACTAGCGTTGAGCTTATATCTCTTTGTTTTGCTTATAGATTAGAACTTGGAATGATGCTTTAGAATTAAAAGTTTTTGAAATTAGTCAGATTAAGACAAAATATATTAAATATAAGTTTAGTAATAATAAAAGTACAACAATAAATTAGTTAAGATAGATGGCCAAGAAATATCGAAAGGCGATTCTTTTTCATATTTTGAGCCGATAATCCGTAAATATGGAGAGATTAAAAAAGATGTCGCGCATATAATTAGAGTTGAGTGGGTGAATCAGAGATGTGCTTTCAGAGTCTTATATGATTGTTGCCTATCAATGAAACTGAAGTGGAAAGCTGTATAGGACTAGGGTAAGACCAACCATGCTTTACTAGAAAGAATGTTGGGTGATTAAGAAACAACATACTTACACAATGAACGTAGTTGAGATAAGGATGATGTGTTGGATGAGTGGCAAGATGGGAAATGATAGAATTTAGAATAAATATTTTCTGAGGGAACTTAGAGGGGACTCCAATAAGAGATAAGAGGGGAAGGCTTATGTAGGAATCATTTTAGAAATATAACCCCTTCAATATAAAAAAGCAAATATTTATATAAGTGCGAGGCTCTAAACAATCAAATTAGGACGCACCTCAAAAATTTCATTGGAGGAGATTGTTTTGATGCCCTCAAATTGATCATCTCCACCTCAAGCATCATGGACATGAGAAAAAAAAATGGATATCAAATTTTAGAAATAGATCTTGTAATGTGTTTTTGGACAGTCAATTTTTAAGATTTTCAAGTTTTCATAGATTTGCTTGATCTACACTTATTTGAAGCTTTAAATTTTATAATTAGTGATGAAAATATATTTTAAAGCTATCACAAAGATTTCCATTATTGAAACCACATTTCGCAGCACTAGTTTAAGGTGCACTTTACTCTGATTGTTTAGAGCCTAAGTTCTATGCAAACTGCACCCCATAAAAAAAACTTCCTACTTGAACATTTATAGAATAATTTCTCAAAGATTAAAAAACTCAAATTCAATTTGTAGAGGGAGAGAATGTCCCATTTGTAGAGGGTGAGATCAAAGTATTAAAAAACTCAAATTCAATTTTTTTTGTTTTTTTTTTTGAAAATAATCAATTAGTGATGTTGGTGTTTCCAAATTTTAAGGTTGAAAAAACCCTCGTAAGTAGAAGATAGTTTGATCGAGGGAGTAGATGTTGGTATACGCGCTCTTTTATAGACGTATTTCTATGCCTCTTACAAATCATTGATTGATGGCATTTCTTCTTTCCATCTCTACTTCCCTCCCTCTCTCTAATAATAATAAAAATTAAAATGGATGAGAACCAAACGATTCTGATAATAAAAAATAGTAGAATGGATGAGAACTAAATGATTCTATCACGCAATTTATAACTGTCTCGTTTCGTTTGGTGTTCCGCACAGTTTATCATAATCAGACTGATTCCCAATTTTTACAAATAAGTCTATTTATAATCAGACTGATAACCCGTTCTAATTAAGAACCGAGTCATTCCTACCGAAACGCGATCCAGTTCGAGATGATTCTTATCGATCACACCGATTCGACGCGTCTGTATGCTGATTAAATTCGACGATTTTAAAAAAACTAAAAAATATCGATAAATCTGCGGGAAGGTCTGATCCAATGGAAACTCAACCGAGAGCATAAACAGATAGGCAAGAGTCCAATGGAAATGAGACAGAGGATAGGAAGGCACCAAAAAGCAGCAATTCGATTCCATCGCTTCAGTAGTGTAATGTCACATCTTTAGCAGCTACCATGCACGTCACATCTCCTCTCACTATCATGTCGGCCAAACGTGTGCTCAATCGCTCTCTCTCATCTTTCACACACACGAGATATACACGCTTCCGCGTCTAGGCCACAATGGGGCCACGAACCGAGTTCATGAGCCACGACAACAATGGAAAACTTTTAGAGAGAGAGAGAGAAAGAGAGAATAAAGTCCAAAAGCCATTGACAACTTAGAGAGAGGGGGATTCACTCTGTTGTCAGAATCAAGCCTAAAAGCCATGACAAGACTGCAAACGTTGAGAGAGAGAGAGAGAGAGGGGGAGGTTGACACTGTTCTCATGTCACTCTATCCGCACGAGGCCCTGACAGTGTTCCTGTCCCCCCCCCATTATTGAAATCATGTGCCCTTGCTAACAACCATACGCACGTGTGTGACCAGCTGTTGGCCGCATCCACTCGTTCGATCAGTCTCACTCACTCGTCTTTGTGAATCACAATCCTCTTTCTCTCTCTTTCAAGACCCACTATCCTCTGCAAGATTCTCTTTGTGTAGTGTGTGTCTGTGTGTGCATGGTGAGGAGTGAACCGAGTCTCTCTCTCTCTCTAGGCATGTGCATGGGGGAGATGGCAGTCTCTCTCTCTCTCTCTCTCATCTTCTATGAATGTGCCCCATCCACTCGCTGCCTAAGCATTTACTCTCTCTTCCGATACTATATTTTGTCTTTCTGCTTTCACGCCTCTCTCTTTCATGTTAGACTCGTACTGTATGACTTGGAGATGCCCCATCCACTCCTTAATGGACCACACTCTCTCTCTCTTCTTCTGCTCTCGCTCTCTCGCTTTCCTTTAGAATGTTGTGTCTTCCTGCAAGCATTTCTTGTCGTCATGGCCACCATCGCACTCCCCCCACGATCACTCCATCGGCTAAAAAAGTAAAGACAACCCTATTTCAATGTAGTGTCGGCAAACTCCGCCGGCCGGACTTGGAACAGGTTCGTTAAAATGGAACTCAGGCATTGGTCGATTTGGTTTTGGTGGTCGGTTGGGTATTTTAATAAAATATTTTAAAAAATATAAAATTCAAATTTGTTTGTAATGTAATTTTTAATTTTTTTTTCTTTTTTTAATCGGATCGGGGGGGTTGAATCGGCTCGTACCGTTGATTTTTTCAAACATAGTTTTCTCTGAAAGTAAACAATAGATCTGTGCTTTAAAAGCCTGCTTTGTTTCCTCAAACTCATTCGTATTATAAACCGGACATGGACACACCCTAAATTAACTTAACCTAAGTCTTCATAAGCGTGTGCCCGTGTGCTTGGGACAGCACACGTGTGAAGGTTGATCGTTTTCCGCATAGTGTCTTGTCTCTAGAATGGACAGCTTAATTCACTGTTTAATGACAAAAACTGCTTTCGCTTGGTTTATGTTGGTCCACGAAATGAGTTTACTATGTTTGATGTCATTTGAAAAGTCTTTTAGTGAAGAAGAGGATAGGCATTTGAAAAGCGTTTCGATGAAAGAAAAGGATGGGCAATCAAAATTTTGAAACAATGAAATAAAAACTTTCAAGGTCAAAGGATGATTGATTTGCCCTAAATTCAAGCCAAAGGCAGCTGGAAATCTTTACAATAAGCTAAAAATCTATTTTCACCCATCGTAGTTGCGATGATCGATTATAGGGCTTCTTAAAACTTACTTTTGCAATATAAATATTGAAAACTTATATATATATTTTTATAAAATATTTATTACAAAAATGTATTGTAAAATTTGGAATAATGATGCAATTCGAATTTATGCTAGGGATATCAACTATTGAAGGTATTTTTCTACTTAGGCAATTGGTTAAGATGTTAAGGGAGAAGAGAATGGACCTTCATATGGTATTTATTGATTTAGACAAAGCATTTAACAGAGTACCTAGAAAGATAATTTGGTGGGTGCTGGAACAAAAGGAGTCTTATAAGGGTATATTGACATGGTTAAGGATATGTACGATAGAGCGCTAACTAATGTGAGGACGAGTAGGGAGATACGTGAGTTTTCAGTGGTAGTGGGCCCATATTTGAGGTTAGCGTTGAACCAATATCTCTTTACTTTGATTATAGACGAGTTAACAAGGCATCTGTAGGATGAAGTCATGTAGTGTTTATTATTTATAAATGACATAGTTTTGATTGATTAGATTAGAGACGATATAAACGCAAAGTTAGAATTTTGAAAAGATCATTTAGAATTTAAAGGTTTTAAAATTAGTTGGACTAAGACATAATATATAGAATGTAAGTTTAGTAATTATAAGAGTATAAACCGAGGAATTTGTTAAGATTGATGATCAAGAAGTACCTAAAAGATATTATTTTTGATATTTTGGGTCGATAATCCATGAAAAATGAGAGATTGAGGAAGATGCTGCTCATAAACTTAGAACACGGTGAACGAAGTGGTGATGTACTTCTGGAGCCTTATGTGTAGCATACGAATGAATCTGAAGGGGAAGTTCTATAGGACAACTGCAAGATTTACCATACTTCATAGAACAAAATGTTGAGCGATCAAGAAGTGACATATTCATAAAATGACTGTAGCTGAAAAAAGGATGTGGATTTTCAGATGTCATTTTTCCTTAAAGATAAGAATTGTAACTATATATATATATATATATATATATATATATATATATATATATATATATATATATATATATATATTTATATGGTAAACCAGAGTAATATCTATAAATGAGATACTGGTTTACCCTCCGTGGATGTAAGCACCATTGCCGAACTACATATATGTCTTGTTGATTTTTTTTCTCTCTCAGCATTAATTCTTTTATTGTAAATTCTACATTGTATCAGAGCAGACCGATCTATCAGTAGCAATCCATTGCTCATCAGGGGTTGCTTCGTCTCTCTTAATCGTGGTCCATGACTTATGGGTTTGTCCATAGTCATGGAATGAGTTGAAGCCGAGGGTTCAGTGGCCATCGTTATCTACAACATAAAGGTCACGATGCTTGTTCCTTTCGTTTTTGCTTTAGCAGTAAGTTTTGTGAATTGGCTCCGTGAGGTTTGCAAATTGGTTCCGTGTGTTTTTGCTTGGGCAGTAAGCTTTGCCTTGGCCCTTGGAATGCAAGGTATGCAAGTTGGTGCAAAAGGTTTTGCACTTTTGAGGTTACGATTTCTCTTGTAATAACATTGTAAAATAATAGGGAAGGAAATTATTGTTAAAGGTTATACCATGAACCAGCAACCATGGTTCGTTCTTGAACTTGGTGTAAGCATCTAATTTATATACAAAGAAGCAATAATCGCCTTTGGGATATTAGGCAGTTTCCATAAAGAAAACACAATATTTCTCATTGGGATTTTCAGTCGATTTTGATTAAGGCGTCTTCTATTCTTTAATCACCCTTACATTGATCAGGTCAGTCTTGTCATTCCTGTCATTTTTTATAATGGCAGAGTCAAAAAAATAACTCCAGCATGAAACTTACTACTGTTCCTTTGAATGAAGTTAATGATCTTGTTTGGTCAAGAGTTGTTTCTCGTTCTCTCTTTGAAGATTTTAAACTTGGACACATGTGTAGGAAGAAAATCATGAATCTTGATTTCAAAGCATTGAAAGAAAGTGTTGAGAAATTTTATTTGGATGCTAATAAAGAGAAATATGAAACAAAAATGCCTCAAAATAGTGGTAATAAGTCAATAGACATATCTACTGCTCAGACTGCAACCACTCAAACTCATCATTGCAACTTTGATTATTATCAGTAATCAAGTAACAACAATAGTTCTTCTGCCACACATGATTCTTCTTCTTTATTCTCGGACACATGTAACCCCTATACTCTTATATCTTTTTGTGACACTTTTTTCTTGGATAATAGATTCAGGGGAGGATAATAGACTCAGGGGCCATAAATCATATGACTAGTAACGTGCAGTGTCTATCTAACGTAAAAAATGATAAAAATATGAACCCTGTGTCTATTGTTAATAGTTCATTGATTCATGTCCATGGTGTTGGTAAGACCAATTTCTTATCCAAATCACAAAACTCTGAAGTCCCTTTTATGCCATCATTTTCCTCTAATTTAATGTCTATTAGTAAAATTACATGGTGCATTACTTGCAATGTTATTTTCTCTCCCAACTCCGAGACTTTCCAAGATCGTGCCACGGGGAGGAAGATTGGTGAGATAGTATTATGAGTTATAATTATCCAGTCAAGAGAATAAGGCTTTGGTTGCCAGTCAAGATAATTCAAATATTAATAAATTGTGGCATTGGAGATTTGGACACCCTTCGGATAAAGTTTTAAAAATCTTAATACCCTCTATATCTTTAAACTCTCATTCTTGTGAAGTTTGCAAATTCTCAAAACAAACAAGACTTCATTTTCAGTCTTCTGTGCATGTTTCAAATGAACTATTTTATTTGATACATTTTGATGTCTGGGGATTAGCCCTAGTTGATTCTTAAGCTGACTTTAAATATTTTTTTACTTTTATTTATGATTGCTCTCGTGCTACTTGGGTATATTTATTGAAATAAAAAATAGAAGTTTTTTCTGTATTCAAAGAGTTTTCCAAATTGATTTCGACTTAATATAATGGCAAGATTAGAATTTTGTGAACGGATAATGGCACAGAGTATGTGAACAAAGCTTTTTCTGAGCTTTTATTGAATCTTGGTATTATATATCAAACATCGTGTGTTGGAACACTTAAGCAGAATGGAGTTGCTGAAAGGAAAAATAGACACCTTTTGGAAGCTACAATGTCTTTAATGTTTCAGATGCATGTTTCAAAAATTTATTGGTTTGAAGCTGCTGTAACTACTTGCTATTTGATTTACAGACTCTTAAGGATAAATCTCCCATTAAAATTTTGAAAAAATAGAAAAATTGATTTGTCCTATTTGTGAGTTTTTGATACGTGTCTTATGTTCATGTGGCTGGGCATAACCGGGATAAACTTGATAAACGTTCCAGTAGATGTATCATTCTTAGATACTCATCTACTCAAAAAAGATACAAATGTTATGTTCCCACAACTAGAAAAATGCATATTTCTAAATATGTTCAATTTGTTGAAACATATTCCTATTTCCATGACACATTGGAGAGTGGTTTAGAAAGTAGGACTCTGGGGGAGTGTTCAAGAGGTTGTTTGCCCTTGTCTAATATTAATACCAGTGATGTGTCTAACACATCTGGAACAAGTTATGACAATCAAACCGAAGTTGAAGAAAGTCAAGATGATCAAGCCGAAGTTGAAGATACTTCTGAAACTCACAAAGCTGGCTTAAAAGAGAAAGACTCCATCATGGCCCCACCTCGATCCCCTCTCGCGCAGGTCTTCTCGTATCTCTCAACCTTCCTCTAGACTTCAAGATTTTTATACTTACCATACAGTTTCTTATCATGTTCAAAAGCACATTTCCTATGAAAATATTTCTCCTGGCTACTTTGATTTTTTTAATTCTATTTCTAAAAATTCTGGGCCAACCAATTTTCAAATTGCAATTTCTCAACTTGTGTGAAGTAAGGCCATGAAAGAGAAACTTAAGCACTTGACAAGAATCATACTTGAGACATTGTCAAGTTACCGAAAACAATTGCATGTAGATGGATTTTTAAAATCAAATATAATAATGATGAGTTTATTGAGAGGCATGTGACCAGGTTGGTAGCCAAAGGATTTACCCAAACTGATGGAGTCGACTATAAGGAGACTTTTGCACCAGTTGCCAAAATGAATGTGATTCATGTTCTTTTGTATATCGCAGTTAATTGTGGATGGTCTCTGCATCAGATGGATGTTCAAAGTACTTTCATACATGGTAACCTTCAAGAAGATGTCTATACGAGTCTTCATCCGGGCCATTCTAAAGAAAAGGAGGAATGTCTTGTAAGCAAATTAAAGAAGGCTTTGTATGGACTAAACAATCACCTCGCGCATGATATGCCAAACTCTGCTCAGCATTAACAAGTATCGGGCTCAGCATTAACAAGTATCGGGTTTCTTAAAAGTTCAGTTGACTCTTCGATGTTCACAAAAGTGAAAAATTTAGGTACAACAGTTGTACTCATTTGTGTTGACGATATTATCATTACAGGTAATGTTAAAAAAAGCGTCATGAAGCTTAAAAATTATCTTCATAGGAAATTTGACATCAATGATCTTGGTCAACTAAAATATTTTCTCAGCATTAAAGTAACCCATTAAAAAAAAGACTCCTCATTCCTCAAAAGAAATATGTATTACATCTGTTGAAAGAAACTGGGAAACTAGGAGTCAAACCCGTTGACACTTATGTTTATATTAATTGCAAGCTTAATTCAACAAATGAAAAGCCTTTTGAAGATGTGTGCTACTTTCATAGACTTGAGGGAAGATTGATTTATTTGACTGTGACACGACCAGATATAATGTATGCGGTTAGTCTTGTGAGCCAATTTAAGCTGCTCCTATATTAAATCATATGGAAGTTGTTGATAGGATTATTAAATATCTTAAGTCGTCACCCAACATAGGTGTTTGGTTGAAACTAAATTGTCATATTAATATTATTGGTTACTTTGATGTTGATTGGGTAGGTAGTCCAATTGACAGGAGGTCCACTACCGACTATTGTACATTGAACGAAGGAAACTTAGTTACTTGGAAAAGTAAGAAACAAAATGTATTTGCTTGATCCAGTGTAGAGGCCGAATATAGAGTTATGGTTTCAATTGCAAGTGAATTGATGTGGCTAAAATAGCTACTTCGAGATATGGGATTCCCAACGGTCAATCCAATGGCGATGTTCTATGATAATCAAGAAGTTATGCATATAGTCTCTAATCCAATTTTCATGAAAGACCCAAGCACGTAGAAGTTGATTGTCACTTTGTGAGAGAAAATGTTTAGTAAAAAATTATTAGTATTCCTTATGTTCGAAGTGAGGACCAACTTGCAGACATGTTTACCAAAGCTATTGCAAAAGCAAAGTTCCATCTAATATTGTCCAAGTTGGGCTCCATTGATATTTACGCACCAACTTGAGGGGGAGTGTTGAAGATTATAGCAATACGTTATTAAGTTTATAAGATATCGAGTTTCCTATATGGAGTTTCCTATTTTTCTATTTTGTGGAATTACAATTGTAATGAGATTAGTTTCCTTAAAGATAAGAATTCTAATTCTATATATATCTTTGGTAAACCAGAGTAATCCCTATGAATGAAATATTGATTTAACGTGCATGGATGTAGGCACCATTGCCGAACCACGTATATGCCTTGTTGATTTTTTCTCTCTCACCATTAATTTTTTTATTACAAATTCTATAGTTAATAACAACATCAAATTAGAATACAATTCTCTAATAGGCACAAAGTGCACCATAGCCTGTTATTTATGTTATTGATCTTTGATGGTCATTAGTACAATTCTCTAATAGGCACAAAGTGCACCATAGCCTGTTATTTATGTTATTGATCTTTGATGGTCATTAGTTAGATTCAATGAGTCAACGGGCCAGTGAGTTCGTTACTCACGAAACACTTTTCCAAAAGCCATCGGGATGGCGAATAATCTTGAAGCCTATTCTCTTGATGAAATCCATCATTTTAGAGCATATACTCTCTAAAAAATGATACATGCGATTTTACTCAGGTAAACTCATGTATGGAGGCACACTTAATGCCATAGGACATATGCTATTACATAGGCAAGTAGGCATTAGAAATCTTTTTTTCCTTCAAATCGGATGAAAAATGAACTTTTGGGCATACGTATTACAAAATATGGGACGGCCACAGACATAGCATATCTGTGGCCGTCGAAAAATCTTCACTACCCCAAAAAATGGACAGCGATGGTGCTATGGACGAGATCATTGTAGCATGTCGCCCATAAAATGGACAGCGATGCTGCTATGGACGACATCAGTGTAGATGCGTCGAAAAATCTTCACTACCCCAAAAAATGGACAGCAATGGTGCTATGGACGAGATCATTGTAGCATGTCGCCCATAAAATGGACAGCGATGGTGCTATGGACGACATCAATGTAGATGCTTTATATATATATATATATATATATATATATATATATATATATATATATATATATATATGGGTACAGTTAGCATACGAATGCATCCATTGCTGTAGAGGTAAGGTGCACCGAAAAATTTTATCATGGCATATAATTTTGATATAGAATGTTCTTAAGATTATCTCAAAATCTATTTTTATATTTAATTATAAAATTTTAAATTTCAAAAATGGATAAAATCAAGTAGATCTATAAACATATGAAAATTTTGAAAATGGACGGCATAGATAATATGTTGTAAAATGCACTATTTCTGAGACTTAAAATCTTTTTATTTTTCATGGTTATACATCTCGATGTCGAGATGATCAATCGAAGGGTTTTTCAACATTAAAAATTCTTTTTCTGATGGATTTTTTAGGTGCATCCGTAGTTCTACATATAAGGTTGCAACCTTATATAAACCTCTCTCTCTCTCTCTCTCTCTCTCTCTTTATATATATATATATATATATATATATATATATATATATGGGATAAGCCCACTAGCTCATATGAACATATGAGCCCAACGGTCCAGATTGAATCTGGGCCGATCTGACAATCACTAATATCCAGTAGTACTTGAATTTTATTTTATTTTTCTAAAAATCCAAATCACTTGAAATTTTAGGTGTGTATTTTTCTCATCAAGATGCATCTAAAAAAAAATTATCCGTGAAAATAAAAATGACTAAAATACCCCCTAAACTTTTTGGGGGTATTTTGGTCAATTTATTTCTTGTAAAATATTTTTTTGATATTTTTCAAAGATTCACCTATTTTTTATGAACACACTCCTAAAATATCAAGGGATTTGGATTTGTAGAAAAAAAAATTAAAAATTAAACACTACCGGACATCCATGATCGTCAGATCGGCCCAGATTCAATCTGGACCATTAAGCTCATATGTTCATATAAGCTAGTGGGCTAATCCCATCTTTTCTATATATATATATATATATATATATATATATATATATATATTATGTTAAAGGAAAAGTCTTCTCCATGCCTATAGGCGAAAATAAACAGTGATTTCTCCTATCCTCACCACTGTCCAAAGTTCATCTTACGGTCACGATTGTCTGGTAGTGTTTTATTTTTCACTTTTTTTCTACAAATTAGAATGACCTGAAACTTGGAGCCTGCGTACATATTAGTGAGTGCACCTAATAAAAATATGGAAAAAAATAATTTGTAAAAAATATTGACCAAAATACCCTCAAAATGTTTTGGGGGTATTTTGATCAATTTATTTCATTTAAAATATTTTTTTAATATTTTTCATAGATTCGCCTATTTTTTATGAACACACGCTCCAAATTTTAAGTCATTTTGATTTGTAAAAAAAATAAAAAATAAAATACTATCGGACAATTGTGACCGTAAGTTAAATTTTAGACGGTGATGAGGGTAGGCGAAATCAGTGTTCAAGTGTTTTGTAGTATCTTCCTATGTTAAATTTATAGGATGCAGTTTGTATAGAGTCGAGGCTCTAAACAATCAAAGTAAAACGCACCTTGAAATAGTATCGAGAAATGTAGTTTCAGTACTGGAAATCTTTGTGATAGCCTTAAAATATAGTTTTCTCTAATGATAAATTTTAAAGCTGGAAAAATAGTGTAGAGCAAGCATATCTATAAAAACTTAAAAAATCTTGTAAATTGATGATCCAAAATGCATTATAAGATGCACTATTTCTAAGATTTGAAATCTAATTTTTTCTCTTGTACATGTATCGTGATGATCAATTTGAAGATGTTTAGGCATCAAAACAATTTCTAGTGATATTTTTGAGGTGCGCTCTAATTTGATTGTTAAGAGCCTTGGCTCTATATAAACTTTTCCCTAATTAAAAATATATAGTTATATTTTTTAAAATATTAATTAAATATTATTAAAATATTATATATATAATAATATTATTCAGGTTGGGTCCACATGGACCTTGACCCAGACCCAGACCCGAATAGTGTTTAGGTCCAATATTTGGACCCGAACCTGACCCGAACCGTAAGGTCCAATTCTTGGATCCATACCCAGACCCCAGTGGAGTCTAAATGTCGGATCCTGGTCCTTTGCCACCCCTAATATTGGCATGTGCTTCCCTCCCCAATTGTGATAAACCAGTTCCATTGTTAACTATTTTCTTTATTTAAGGGCAAACAAACTGCAACAAATGTGGCCTTTTTGTTCTTATAATATTGAACATGAAAAGTAATGAGTGTCCAATAATAGATGTGATTTCGTCTCTTGCTGATGCCTCAATTGAAATTGAAGTGAAATTTGACACTAAAAGAATTAAATTTCAATGTCCATATCGAGATTGAACTCAATTAACATTGAGAAGGTTGGACATGTTCTGGAATTATTTTTAGGAAGGAATGTCGAAATACATCTTTAATACTAGCTATTTAACATTTTACCCATATGTTTTGATTTGATTACAAAATATCTATTAAAATACACATGATTGGGAGTTGAAATAGTTGGAAAAGAATAAAAGGTTAAACAGTTGAAAAGCCAAAAATATTTTGATAATTTTCCCTTTTTTTTGGTTTTGGTTTTCATATTACTTATTAAATGCGTTTTTTTGTTTTGTTTTCATATTACTTATTAAGCGGCTAACTCAAAAAGACCATGGACATGGTAAACATAATGACACTGAACTTTTCCCTAATTCTTGAGAACTTCAAGAAAATCTCATGTGATAACATTTATTCTTGATTTATGATTGAATTTCTCTCATTTATGTATGCACAAAACTATCTTATCAAGGGAATTTTATGGTAGTTTTTTTTGAAATACAGTATAGACCCCAACAATGAGATCATCACAATTCTCATGGAATTGGATAGTCATAGTATCGGATGGTTGTTTTAGATGATTATGTGGTGATTATTTTATCTAGATTGTTGTCCTCATCCACAAAATATAACACTAAGGGTTTTTATCAATCTAAATTCTTATATCTCATTTGATTCTACTCAAAATTGTCATGTTAGGCTCATAAAGTATAATGAGGAAGCAATTGCAAGAATATGTCAAGGTCACTTAGAAACTCAGAGTTATTTAAGAATAAATGCTTGGTTTCTTAGGACGTTTGCAATAATTATTATGGGAAAGTGTTTTGTACTTTGAGGGACACAATTCTAAATTCGCTCCCCGGATACATCAAACATCCATCCTAAAGATGGGGCTTAAACAAGTGGTGGTCCCAACAAAGAAACAAAAGCAATAGAACTTTTCTTCAAAAATATTATTTTTAAAATTTAAAATTTATTAATTTTACATATTAATCGTCCCCATGTTTGAGATTATATGTTCCTAAAAAATTAGATTCATAATTTATCTAAAAAATGGATCATGGAGCGACGGTGCATATTTCCATATAAGTCAGCAAAGTCAAAAAACATGTCATTATTTCCTTATCAGTAATCAATTCTCATTGAACATTGTCTTATTTTTTCCTTGGAATTGGGGGTCTCAATTAATATACTACTTCACGAACAAAAAATAAAAATTATACAAAAAGGCTATTTATTTTTAGTACAAGGAGGTCACAATCAATCTGGTCTATTTGATATCAAATATGGTGGTTGTAAGAGTGTCATTGCATTGACTCAAAGTTAAAAAAAATAAAAACCTTCTCAAACTTTGTTGTACATCCAAACAATCCAATTTTATATCTAATGACTCGAAACAATTGTGTCCTTGTAGCAAAGATAAATGGTCTCCTGATATACAATCCCAATAAAATATCCCTCCACTTTCTTGGTGTCATTCACAATGGCAGGGATGGTATGAGAGAGAGAGAGAGAGAGAGAGAGAGAGCTGTTTTTTTTATTATTATTAAAGTCAGTGTCTTAATGTTTGGATGGACTCACTCGAGACACCAACATTGCTCTCTAGGCAAGTCACAAGTTACCTGCCGAATTTGCTTTGAGTCTACCAAAAGGTCCGTAAAAAATCCCAGGAAAAAAGAAAATGGAGAAAACATAAGAAGTTCTAAGAAACTATATTCGTAATGAAAAATGATAAGAAACTAATTTTCATAGTTAATTTGATCTAAAGCTTTTGAATTTTTTATTTTGAATCTGAACTTTCAATAAAGAACAAAGAAATAGTCCCATGGATAAATTTTCAGGGTGGAAGGATCTACAAAATAAAAAAACAATCAAGAAAGATCGGCCAAACCTTATTTGCAATTTTTTAAAATTTGGTTAAACTAAAAGGAGAGAATTTTTTTCCTTCTTTGCCCAATAAATTGGAGCACCCTTAGTTTGAGCGATCTCCATTTGGGAAAAAATGGGTCTTGAACTTATGGTTGCCTCTCTTCAGTACATTTTTTGACTTTGATTAATTGGAAGTCAGTAGCCTTTTCCAAGTCAACCAAGATGAACCCATGTCATATTTTCTCTTTACATGGGTGGCTGAATCCTTTAGTTTGATGGCTTCTTCACTTTATGAGAGGGGTATTGCTCAAGGAATCCTGATCACTGGAAATGGACATGTTGTCTCACACCTACGATATGCTGATGACATGCTTTTATTGTGTAATGCATCAATGGAAGTTGAGAATCTATGGCTCTTTCTTAAGTGTTACTAAATGGTGTTAGGTCTTAAGATCAGACAGCATATTGGGTTGAATTATGAGTGGCACAGTGGGCAAAATGGATGGACTACCAGATGGAGACGTTGCCTTGTATATAATTGGGACTTCCCTCGGCTGAAAGCAAACCCTCGAGACGAGACTAGACTCGAGCTCGTTGATCAAAAGATTTCAGTGTAAAATTACACTCTTGGAAATCAAGGTGCCTTTCATTGGAAGGCAGGATTACTCTCTTTAGAGCCACTTTGTCAAACCTGCCTCTTTACAATTTGTCAGTGTTAATGATTCACAATGTCGTCATTCAATGGCTAGAGATGTTGATGAAGAACTTCTTATAGAGTGGGTCTAGACTCTAGAGACAAGAGAAAATTTCACCTGGTTAGATGGGAAATTGTTTTGTCTCCTAAAATGGGCTGGTGGTTTGAGAGTCAAGAGACTTGCATTCGTAAATGATGCGCTCCTTACTAAATGGTGGTGGTGGCCTGTAGAAGGTCACGAGCAGCCATGGAACAGGGTTGGTTGGTGAAAGAGCTTAGAGCTACCGCCTGGCTGTCGCATGTGGAGGGCTATCACTTAATGCAGAAACTTTTCTGCACTTATAGTAAATTTCCAATTGGAAATGGTGCTAAACATAGCTCTAATGCAGGTAATGGTGAAGGTCTCAATTACCAGAACAACTCCTAATGTAGTTCGGGATATTGCTTTGAGTTACCATAGGTCAATGAAGAGGTGGCTGACTAGTTTTCGAAACAAAGTATTTTGTCTCCATAAAAGACTAGACAAAGTATTATGAAAACTTACATTTCATGGCATATTCACAGTTAAGTCAGCCTATGCCAAACTGTGTGAAGCTCACTCCTTTGTCCCATGTCCACAGGCCTTTAAACTATGAAAGCAACATAAGGCACATGTGTTCTTGTGGTTGGATATAAGAGATAAAGTGCTAATGGTGGAGTAGGTGCAGAAGAGGGGAGAGGCGTAATCACAACTAACATATACCTCTTCTGTAAGGTACAACAGATGATACCTTTTCCAGCCTTCTTTGTTTTTTATTTTATTTTATTTTGGGAAGACAGCCTGCTTTTCTAGTATGGCTAATTAGTATTCATAGGTTGATCATCTCATTGGTGTTCTTCTGTCGTGCTCTTCTTTTTCGTTCTTTAGTTTCTTTGTGGTGTATATACAATTCCTACTAACATGAATGAATTTTACTTAACATTCAATAAAAATTATCTCTTTTGAGTATTAATATCTAGGAGCCGTCTGGAACTTTAGAAATAGATTAGAAATAATATTTTTCCAAAGAGATTGCTCATTTCCGCAGCTTGGATCCAAAAATTTGAAGCAAATTTTGTTTTTCCTTATTTATCTATTTTGATACCAAAATAGATAAGTTATTGTTCTCCCCACATGACAAACGACTAATTTTCCTGTCAAATTTCCATATATGTCAAACCCCAAAAAAAAACGTGTGTTGTGTAGTGTTGGGAATGCCTTCCCATCTATTTGTAAAATCAATAGAACTATCATATCTCAGAGAAATAAAAAGATGTAAATTTGTAGTAAATTAAAAATCAACAATAAAACTTGAAAAACCCTTCAAAGAAGGTAAAAAACCATGAGGCATCACATATGAAATCTACTAAGCCGAGAAAAAATGATAATGGATTTTCCCTAGTAACTTTGGGGATTTGGGAACAATAAAATATAAAAATACATGATTATCTCTATGGGATCAATTATTTACTTTATTCACTTTCTCAAAAAACTAGTCTAACACTTGTTTCCAAACCTCGTTGGAGAATACCAGCTTCAATCATAAGCACCAAACCTTTTCATAGTTATAGAAGATGAACCTTTTGTAATTTTCTTCACCTCAAAAAACACATCCCCCTTTAATTTGTTGGTTCACCTTAATCCCATAAAAAATAAGCAATCCTCTTTTATAAGAAACCTTAATTATTAATTATCTTTATTTTCCTGTACTGCTCTTGTCAAAATTCTTTATTACAATTGGCCCCACTCATGAGGCTAGATAACGTGACAGCCTCCTCAAACCTTGTTGGGAAGCGATGCCTTCCCAACATTTAGCTTGTTGGGACCAACACAAAACAAAGAAAAAAAAGGAAATTTCTTCCAATCTCTCCCCCTCACGCTTGCACCCCGTCCCCTACGGTTGTCAATGGACCCGGACCCAACCTGGGACCCGAGGGGTAGATCCGATATGGGTCCGGTGGATTCAATGGGTCGGGTCTAGATCTAAATCTTGGACCCAAATATTATTCGGGTCCGGATCTAGGTCCAGGTTCAGGTTTGGTAATATTTTCGGGTTCCAATATATTATATTTATATATATATATATATATATATATATATATATATATATATATATATATAAAAGGACAAAAATAGTTTTTCAACCCATCATAAAAATTCTGACACCAATCTCCGTACAGAACAAATTTTTGAGGTGCACCTTACTTCCACAATATAAAAAGGACGTCTTATACAAACCTCATCGGAAAATAAATCAGCTCTTTGAATGATATGGTCTTCTTCCAAGAATGAATTAAAATGCTCTCCCAAGTGTTCTTGTCCGTGCCAACAGTACAAGAAAAAAAAGTGTTCCGTGCCGTTACAAAACGTTAGTTAACTAGAGGAGTCCAACATGACCTCTAGGTTGCACATGTGCCTCACTTGATGAATACCTTTTGGAATTATATTTTTGAGAAATTTATACGCATATCTCCTATAATTTATGCTATTTAAAGTTTTTGTTATTTCATTTATACCATTTTTTTAGAAAATTTTAAAAATTACTAAATTACTCAAATTTCATATCTCCAAAATCAGAAATTAAATACTTTTGAAATTAAGTTATTTAGAATTTTGGATATTCAAAATCTGAAATTTGAAATTAAATCTTGGACATTGAAAATCCAAAAATTTTTAGATATTGAAAATATTTTAGATTTTCAATATTCAAAAAAAGGAAAAACCAAAATTTTGGATGTTGAATATATGAAATTTCTACAAAAAAAAAAATGGATTTTCAATATCTGACATTTAGGGTAAAAACCTTAATTTTAGATTTTTTGAATTTTGAATATTTAAAAATCTAAAAATAGCTTAATTCCAAAAGTATTTATTTCAATGGCTAAAGATCTAAGATTTGCACAATTTGGTCAGTTTAAAAATTTGTCTATAAAGAGACCATTTATCTTTCGTACATAAATGTCACAATCATTCTCACTCATTACATGTCAAATTGGATGGTTTAAGATGAGTCACGAAATCTAAATTTTTTTTGTTTTTCTATGCGTCCATTGAATTATACACTCTTACCCACTCATATTAAAATTTAAGGAATCACAATGATGGAAACCTCCATGTGAACCAGATTGAATAATAACGATTTAATCTGTGGGAAATAATAGATTGGGTGAGTTTGAAAACAAGATTGACAAGGCCATTGAAAAAACAAGAGTTATTTAGTTCTTTTGAAAACTGTTTAATCTTTCTTCTTCAAACAAATTATTTTTGAAATATGTTTAAATTAATTTTTTCTAAATAGACTTAAATATCTTTACTGTTAGGACATGGCTTGTATGAGTCCCTGGACTAATATGCAGAAATGCATTTCCTCCTCGTGATCCAACTTTGAGATGGATTTTGGACCTAATTTTTTAAGAATAACATAAAATCTCTAACATGGAGATTATTAATATGTAAAAACGAAACTTTTAGAAGACAATGATAATTTTTAATAAATTTTTTAAACCCTAGGCTTCTTTTTTTTTTT
The DNA here is from genome assembly GCF_054954075.1 of Amborella trichopoda. NCBI lineage: Eukaryota > Viridiplantae > Streptophyta > Magnoliopsida > Amborellales > Amborellaceae > Amborella > Amborella trichopoda. The sequence goes on along the minus strand of NC_142341.1, from coordinate 2,589,577 downwards.
TTTTTTTTGAAGCACCACCACTTCACGTCCATCTTAAGATCTTTAGTGTGTGGGATTGCGTCCCTTGACGCATAAAACACTTTTCCTACCCGCCGCATAAAACACTTTTTCTTACTTACTATGTTCTAACTTATTTAAATATTTCTTAAAAACATATCTAAATCTCATTGAAATGGGTTTTAATTGTGGGTTTTAATTGATTTAAAGTTTAAAACAAATTTCAATCGAATTGAATCCTTTAAAATAGATTATATTTAAATTGATTTAAATATGTTTTTTACTAAAATGAAAAGAAGCTATTTATTTTGGTTTCAATATGTGTTTTAACTTCTTTTTTTTTCTGCCCTGATCAGGATCGAAATCGGTGATCTGAATCAGTACAACAAGAGACTGATTAATATGACAAATTCATTTTCCAAAGAGAAATCGTTTTATATGCCACTAGGCATTGGCAATTTTTTTACACCACCCTCTATCAACCATCAAATCTGAATAAATGACTGGATACCTTCAGATATAATGTCATAAGTGAGCCTCAACCATTTGATCTATATCTGATGGCTCATAGTATTTTATTTATAATTTTTTTTCTACAAATCAGATGAACATGACATTGGGTACCTTTATGATCAAAATATTATAAAGATATTATTATAAAGATAAATTGGTCAAATTACAATTTTTAGGGCTATATGGGTTGTTTTATTTTTCAACGTTTTTTAAATAGTTTCCGCATGTGCAAGCCTATGAGAAGATTGGATATAGACACCCCATTTTTTAAATTTACAAATTCTATGATTTTCCCCATAGTTCAGCAGACCTCTAAACGCAGACCTCTAAACCTGATCTAGGGTCCCCATATTATTATCCTAGCCAATTATCCATTCTACACCTAGCAAATCCCATAGTTTTTAGTAGTTATCTATTCTATACTTATGGTTTTATTCTAAATATTATGGTTTTAGTAGTTATCCTACACCTAGCAAATCCCGTAGTTTTTAGTAGTTATCTATTCTATACTTATGGTTTTATTCTAAATATTATGGTTTTAGTAGTTATCTATTCTATACCCCTATTAAGTCTATATATTCTACATTTAGATAGTTTTTAGTAGTTATATCCCGTAGTTTTTAGTAGTTATCTATTCTATATAAATATTATGGTTTTAGTAGTTATCTATTCTATACCCCTATTAAGTCTATATATTCTACATTTAGATAGTTTTTAGTAGTTATATCCCGTAGTTTTTAGTAGTTATCTATTCTATACTTATGGTTTTATTCTAAATATTATGGTTTTAGTAGTTATCTATTCTATACCCCTATTAAGTCTATATATTCGACATTTAGATAGTTTTTAGTAGTTATCCAGATAGTTTTTAGTAGTTATCCTTTCTACAACTAACAAATATATATTCTACCCTTAGATAGTTTTTAGTAGTTATCCATTCTACACCTAACAAATCTCATAGTTTTTAGTAATTATCTATTATACCCCCATAGTTTTATTCTAGAAAAATGTTATGGTTTTAGTAGTTATCTATTCTATACTCCTAGTAAATCTATAAAAAAAACTAACGTACCTCTTTGTTGGGTGAGTGGGATGTATACGCCAAAAAAAAATTGAAATATAAAGAGACCGAAATGACATCCGTGAGAGAGAAAACCGTCACAAAACTAGAAGCCCCTTCAAAACTTGAAGGTCAAACTTGAAGGAGAAACAAATCCAACTAAGCCAAGAAATCCATCAAAGCGCAGTCAAAACTTGAAGAGAGACAAATCCAACTAAGCCAAAGCCTGGTCAAAACTTGAAGAGAGACAAATCCAACTAAGCCAAAGCCTGGTCAAAACTTGAAACTTGAAAGAGAGTTTCAAAACTTGAAACTTGAAGGAGTGACAAAAAGGACGTGGGGCATAAAACTCAGCCTGTACTTATACGGGCGAGGCCTCGAAGCTTCAGTAGTACCCAGCCAACTGGCCCGGTCTGGTATTTTCGAACTCTTTCTATATTTATTTATTTTATTTATTTATTTATATTAGAATTAAATCAATTTTATTGCATTTTATATTATATTTCGTGCTTTTTGGATCGATACTGGCTCTAACACTGATTTGAGGATCTATTCATTTTTTAATAGATCGGTATGAGATTAGAATTTGATTGTCGTATTCTCTATCACGCTTTAGTTCTCTTTGATTTGAACTGTAAACAATTTGGCCCCCATCGTGGGGCATTTCGAGTTAGATCTGTGCATGAAAAAAAAAACAACACAGATCTCCTTTTTGAGGGCCATCTTTTGATTAAAGATTAAAAAGAATTCTTTTGCTTTATTATTCTTGTTGGCTGACTGTTTGACAAAAAAAAAAAAATATAGATCACCTGGTTGCCTTCTAAAAATAGAGTTCAATATTTTGGTTTATCTTATGCAACATTTTAGATGGTCAACGTAGGAGATGGGCGTATCTTGTTTTTTTTTAAGTTATCACAATAGCATGGTCGTCTTTATTATTGTGATTATGATGGTATCACATGGCTCTATACAATATTGTTGTTTAATTCACTTGTTCTCTTGCAGCCCTAATCGAAATTGTTCATGAGGTATTTGATTTAATTCATGCATTTTTTTTCTCTTCTTTCTGCGAGAACTTTTGTGTCAACTGAGGATTTTTTTTTTCTTACGAACCCCGTACCATATGCATGCACTAACATAATGCTTCAGCATTGAACGAAATCGTTACTTTTCTCTTTCGAAAGCCAATATAGTGGGTGTTAACGTGAGGCATTAATAGGTTTTCGCGTGAGATTTTTTAGGGTCTTGCAAAAGCATTGAAGTAAGAGATACTTGGCTCTGAGTTGCAGAGAAAGAGACCATCTCCGAGGGGAAAAAAAAAAAAAAAAAATCATAATAATAATAATGTAATTTTAAAATAATATATTTAGAAGCTTCTTTGTTACAAAATAAAAAATAAATAAAAATAAAAATTTAAAAGCCACTTGTTTTTTCAAAAAAAAAAAAAAATTTAAGGCCTTTCTTGTTTTCAAAAAGAAAATTTTATTTTAAAAAAAACCCTTTTTTTAGAAGTCTCTTTTTTTCAAAAAAAAAAAAAAAAAAATTGATTTCTTCTCTTGTAATTTAACATTTGAATTAAAAAAAAAAAAAAATCACTTTTGAGGCAATTTTGCTTTCTAAAAAAAAAATTGTTTGGCCTTTATTTGTTCTATTTTCTTTTTTTTTCTTAGATAAAAAAAAAATTCAGGCAAATCTCTTTTTTTTAGGTGTTTGCCATCTCCAAAAAACAAGTAAGAAAAAAAAAAAAGAGAAAAAATATTTTTAATAGCTTTGCATCATCTATTTTCGTTGGTCTTTCCAAAAGAAGTCCGTGCTTTTGTTGCATATGATTTGCTTATAGAAAGTCCTGCTTTAGAATAGAAGATATTGCTTTCTATTTCTTACGATTTGATTAGATTAGCTTTGTTGGCATTCAAATTTCATGTCTCTGGTTAAGAATTATCTAGTCAAAAGGAAAGCAAACAAAAAAATCAGCACTTTTTTAGGCATTTTTTTTTTTAAAAAAAAGAAAGACCCTCCTTGCCTCAAAATATATATATATATATATATCTAGAAGCTTCTTTGTTTCAAAAAAAAAAAAAAAGTTAGGCCTCTTTGTTAAAAAAAAAAAAGAAAAAAATATTATTGTTGTAAAAAAAAAAAAAAAAAAGTTAGGTCTTTGAGGCTATCGTTCTTATCCACTAAAAAAAAAAGGCATCTTTATCAATTTTTATTTTAAAAAAAAAAATCACTTTCCTAAGAAAAAAAATCATCAAATTTTTTAGGCATCTTGGTCAAAAAAAAAAAAAATCTTTTAAAGGCAATCTTGCTTTCAAAAATAAAATAAAATTGAAGGCATTTCTCATTTCTTAAAAAAAAAAAATTGCTTTGTAAGAAGAAAAAAAAAAAAAAAATCTTAAAGCTTATTTTTTTTCAAAAAAAATAAATCTCTTTTGCTATTTTTTTCAAGCCACTTCATTTTATAAAAACAAAAAAAAAGAGAATATTCACTTAAAAAAAATCACCTCTCAAGCCTCTCCCTCTTTTAAAAAAAAAAAATTTAGGGTCACTTGCACTCTCTCTAATTGGGCCTTGATCGAGTCACTCTCGACTCGGGATGTGCTCAACTAGGCACGGTCTGTGCCTGGTTCCACGTTTATTAACTCCATACCTTCTTGAGGTTGCTTACCCCCACACTTGAACTGTGCTTTTGGGTTAGTCAAGAGTCCGACTCAAAGCACACCTCACTCGGCACGGTTTGTGCCAAGTGCTCACAATTTCTTGCATTGTGTGTTTGTCGGTTTCTTATTTTCTTTTCACATGCATGCTTCTTTGCACACTCTTGCACACAACAGGTGCACACAATAGACCAGGGAAGCCCAAGAAACCAACAAAATTTTTCAAAAACCCCAAATTGGGCATTAACTATCGTGAGGGGAACCTAGCACTAGGAGCCGAGGTGGTTGGGATTCGTGTAACTTTAACTGTGAACGCCCCTCTGTAATCTTTAGTCTCCAAGCAACTCCACACACAGTAGGACGTGGTTGATTATTTTAACATGTGACTAGGACCTACATGGGGACCTACTCAGCCTAGCTGCATTTCAATAGTTAGGAACCCACTCAGACCTAGCCTGCCCATAGTTTAGGGCAAAGTTTTCAAGTGTTTTGTTTGCTTATCTCAGTTGATTAGTCTTAGATCTCTGTTTGGATCCACTTCTGGTTCGAGCTGAAACCTTATGGGTCTAAGTCTAGGCATATACCCGGTCTAGCCCAAGTCCAAATTAGGCCCCTTTTTGGTATGTGCCAAGGCTCACGCCAAATCTCACCTAGATCATAGTCCGGGTCCACACTCGGTCTAATTTTGAAACCTTCTCGGTCCAAGTCCACGCTTGTGCCTAGCCTTGCCCAGGTTCACACCTAGGTCCGAACCTAAGCCACCTTTTGGTACGAGCCCAGGGCTCGTACCTAACCCAACCTTGATCCAGTCCGGGTCAACACTTGATTCGATAACCAATCCTTCTAAGTCCAAGCCCAGGCTTGTGCCCAGCCTAGCCCAGGTCCGAACCACGTTTACACCTAGGTCCAAACCTAGACCCCCCCTCTCGGTCCCAGTCAAAACTCATATGCATCTAGTCTAGATCTTAGTCTAGGTCCTAGCCTAGGTCTAAGTATAGAGTTGCCTTTAAAACTAGTCTAGGTTCATCCTAGTTTAGGGTCCAAACTGAAACCTATCGAGTCTAGCAAGATCCATCCAGTCTGGTCCTAGCTTAGGTCTAGATTCAGAGTTGTCCTTAGACCTAGGCTAGGTTCACCTTATTTTAGGGTTCAAACCTAAGTTCATCAAGTCAAGACCCAAGTATTTCTAGCTCTAGGATAAGGCTCATGCCCAGTTAAGACTGATTCTTGAATCAGGTCCAAACCAGGTTTCGACTTCAAGCCTAATCTAGGTCCATGCTTAAGCCAAGTCTAACCTTCTAGTTTAGCACAAGCCTAGGAGTCATGGCCCAGAATGAAAGCAGAGCAAGATCCAACCCTACGACTCCAACCCTATCTACATCCAGGGAACCCAGTCAGTCAGACAGGCACCGTCACAGTGCTCCCTTACAAATCCATAGCACTCAAGTTAGTGAGCCGAGTCTCGACCCACATAGAACCATACCGAGTGGTTTGAGCCGCCCAATTGGTAACCCTCAGGGCCATGATTTAGAAGCCGCGGGCCAACAGGTTAGTAGGGTCTGTAATACCCTAAACAGTCAAGGGGTTAGGCCCGGGGAAATGCTCCAAGACATGGGGGTTAGCCTCAAATCCAGTCAACATGCTAAAGGTAAGGCTCCGGCCCATTCTCTGAGTCAATAAATCCCAGCAGAGTTAACCCCGATGTTCAATTAGCATCCCATCATTCCAGTCTCAGTAATCCCCTAGTTAGGGGGCAAGTGGGTTCACACATACCGAGGGTGTATGCATTCTTTCAAGACCTGCTGAATCGGGGGTACACCATCCAACGTAGTCAATCCAAGCAAAGCAGGTCAGGTCAAAAGCTCAAGCTATAGGGCACCTCCAACACGTTGACTCAAACCAATATAACCCTAAGGGTGTTAGCCTATAAATCCAACCCACTACGGGCTAGAGGTCTAATTCTAGTCATCACTCGAGCCCAGGACTACTTAAAGGACAGACTCCATTTAGTTATAGCCTTCCTTCACTCTTTCAATCCAGTGCTAGAACAAGAGAATACCCTAACCCTAGGGACTGATCATCAAGTCAAGGTCAGAGGTAGGTAGACCTAGCCACCCAAGGTCAGAGGTCTAGTCATCATAGCAACTTGAGTCGTCCATCTCAGTCAAGTGGTGATCCTATTCTACAGGTCTTCTTGTGTGGCCATGTAGTGCAAACTCCAAGTAATGGATTTGCTCTGATCCAATTCAACTCGAGTGAGTCTATAGGCCGACAACCAGCACACCAAGTTCAACACATCCCCCAGGCTCAATCCTTGGGGCAACCCGCTACATGGGCCCAACATCCAGTCTATACAAGCCGCATACCACAAATCCAAGTTCAACAGACCATGTAGCCGAGTCAGGTCACTGTTATAACAATGGCTCAATTCACCTACATGAAACGCCTCCAAGACTCTTTAAAGAAAATGAGAATATGGAATTTATCAGCTCCTAAAGCTTTAGTACAAGAAACTCTAGGATACTTAGAAGATCTAACAATAGGATTTGTGATGCCACAATTCATAAACAAATTTTCTGGGAAAGAGGATCCTGAGGCACACATCAATGCCTACTTATCAATGGTCCATACACTACAAGACCTACCTACCAACCAACTTAAGGTTAGGTTCTTGCATGGCTTATCAGAAGAGCCTCTGATGTGGCACTAGAGATTCATGAAGGATAACCCTCAAGCAACTCAAGCAACTCAACCTCCTTAAGGTCAGGTTCTTGCATGGCTTATCAGAAGAGCCTTTTATGTGGCACTAGATATTCATGAAGGATAACCCTCAAGCAACTCTTGACGAAATATTCTGGCAATTTTCTTCTTGCTATTGTGGGGCAGGGCCAAGACCCCCTATCCTTGGTGAGTTAACATGCACCAAACAGAAGTTGGCCGAGTCTCCCTTTGAATTTATAATAAGATTCCGAGAGGCTGCTATGCGAGTCGTCGAAACCATACTCCCTGAATTTGTGAAGGTACGTATAGCATTAGAGAACATGACTTCAGAATATGTCACATTCTTTAGCAATGGGGCGATCCCTTACTCGTTTGACGTTATGCTCGAAAGAGTAGCCCATTATAAATGGGCCAAGGAGTATGAGGCTATAGTCTTTGATAACTCGATTGTGAAGAGCCCTCTCAAGAAGGAGAGGTGAACATGATCAACAAAAACAACTCTTCTGCAAACCATTCACAAGAAAGGATTAAAAATTACTCTACCACATTGAGGATGCATACTTCCACACCAAGGGAATTCACTCCTATTAATGAGCTTATGACCGATGTCATTAAGAAGTTGCTTAAGGCAACGCTCATAAAATTACCTGCAATAGCCATGATTCCTCCCTTCCATGGAGGCAATACATCTCGATGGTGTAATTGACATCAAAATTATGCCCATAACACTAACGAATGCAGAGCTTTCAGGCATAGAGTTTAGGACCTCATTGATAACGGTATGATAAGTGTTAGAAAGAAAGAGGCTAATGACAAAGAAGAACCAGAAACTCTAGATGCCTCGACAAACAATTCTAATGTCAACTTGATTAACTCGGAAGCATCACGAACTGCTCCCAAGACAGAAGAGTATCCACAATAGCCTTGGAGCATAAGAAGAAATCAATTAGAAAGTCTGGTAGATGAATAACAAATCAAGCATAAGCTCACTTAGGAGTTAACGACTAAGGATCATTAATATCAAAGTAATAAGGATAACCTTAACTCCAAGCCCATAACCGCAAATGCAAAATTTCACTCCAAGATACATTCTCAAAAGTGGTGCAAGAGATACCCATCATCGAGAATCAAACTGGGGTAGATGATCCCTTCAATCCGTACTTCCAAATTAACACATTGAATTATTCAAACATGTATGACAATGAATCAAACTTGCAAGAGCAAGATAGAACTCGAGCATAAGCTCAACCAAGACTTTGAAGCTGTGGATTCCCAAACTCATGGTGACAAAAAGAACCTTAATTCCTGGACAATAACTCAAGAGGAGGCAGATGAGAATATTTTTTAAGGAAACCTATTGCCTCAAATATCAAAAGAAGTTGGCCTTCTGGAAATTCTAAGAGGCTCACCTGGGCCATCTTCACAAGACTTCCTAGATGATACACTCATCTGGGATGAGGAATTAATAGCTGATGACCACATTGGGCCACCTCCTCAAGAAGAGAGATTTCCAAAACTTAATTAGGCAGGAGCAACTCTGATAACCGGAGCACCCCCATATCAAAAACAGATCATCTCATGAAAAACAAGTTTCTAAAGGAACAGAAAGCCCATGCAGGGACAACCCCATCAAACTACTCAATAGGGGCAATCTCCTCTCATGAATAGGGCACAAGAAGGGTAGTTAATGAGATTGAGCGCTTATTTGTTAACTCCTAACATGCTATAAGGTCATCCAATGTTAACTTAGTCACTTTTCTTATGTGAAAGTCTCACCTGAGCTTAAGCACTGAGAATGAGCATACTACAGCATTAACTCCTGAAAAGAAGCACAGAATCTGGAATGAAAGAGACAATCGAAAAGGAGTTGGGTGATCACTCACCCCTTGCAAAAAACCAAATGGGGCATTCACGCAAAATACATTAACGCCTAATAAGTAACACAAATTATCCTATTGACGGGGAGGAATAAATGAGCTTGTCAGTCCACTCAAAAGATTGAGGGATTAGAAAACTAAGAGTGATTCTTAGTCCCAAAATCAAGGTACAAGTGGGGCAATTCAAAGGATAAATTCAATGGGAACTAGACAACCATTGTCAAATAAATATTGGATGTCAACCTGAGGCAAGGGAAATCAGAGGATGATTGATATTAGAACATCCCTACCACCTGGATAAGGGAAAGATGATCAAATTCTTACATAGTCTTAAAGCTAAATGCCAAAAAAAAAAAAAAACATGATCAACTCTTCTTCTTTCTCCTCCTCATCTTCTTTTGTCATCATTTTCCTTGGCCAAATTTTAAAAAATAAAAAAATAAATCTGCATGGCTGAAAATCCGAAAGGAATCGTAAGCGTTAGAAAAAAAAACAACCGACCTGAACACCCAAAAGGGACCCCAGAGCGATGAAAAAATAAATAAAAAATAAAAATCCTTTGGGTTTAAAATCTGAAAGGAATCCCAAGCATTAGAAAAAAAAGCTACTGGGCTGAAAACCTGAAAAAGACCCCCGGGGAGATGAAAAAGAAGTTATCTCCTTTTCTTCTATTCTCTAAAGTCTTTTCTCTCTAAACATCTTCTCTTCCTGAGTTAGAATGGTGTCAAAAGAAAAAATCAATAAGTATTAGCCTGATGGAATATTGCTAAGGACCTCGATCATCTGGACTTCGAAAGGTGAATGGTGGAGGAACAAAATCGAAAATCCAAATAGATTTTGAACACCCAGGGGTAGTATCATGTGTTCTTCAAGATTATGGTTTGCTCGAAAACTCTAGAGAACTCACATTTGAATTGAAATATAAGAGTTGAGATTGTAAGATAAAAAAAATATTTGATGATTCCTCATCTTGAAGATTCAAGCAAGGACCCGAGACACTCATATAGGAATCCTCTAAAGGGGTCACAAGTGGTTAAACTGTAAAACACACATTAAAAAAAAAAATCTTAAAAATTCATTTCAAAAATTTTCTTTTAAAAAATACTCCAAGGTTGTATGAGCATAAGTGCCAACTACCATACCCATCGTTGCATGACATTAAACTGCTTATATGGCTCTAAGATTGCAAGAACTAAAATTGCTAACTAAAAATTTGTTTTTCAAAATATCTTTCTCATTTCAAAATTTTCATCATATGTCTTGTGTTTTCAAAAAACTGTAATTTCCTTGTTAAAATTGTGAACTATCCAAAGCTGCGGGTTCTATTTCAAAATTCCTCCTTGTTTTCAAAATTTCTAAAAAGACTTTTAAAAACGAAGGAGCTTGGACACCCATATAAGATGATCATCGTATTGCCACCTCATCCCTCTCTTCAAAATTAGTTTGGACACTTGTATATGATGATTACTGCTTTGCCACCTCATCTCTCTCTCTTCATAATTGACCAAGCAAACATTTCCCTAAAAGTAAAACCTATAAAAGACCTTAGGAAACCCTAAGGAAATCAAAGAAAATGTTAGGTTTAAAAATCTGAAATTGTGAAAATCCCTGAAGTTAAGTAGCATGACCAGAAAATTCAACTCGAGTTTCAAGCTCGTGTAACTCACCAACATCTCACGTCGAAAACCCAAAGATGAAAATGTCCTAAGTGGGTGAGAGAGGAGTGTAATGTCTTGGAGGGATAGTTGGTGTGCCCTCTGACCATGAAACGTCATGATGAAATTTAAAATGTCTGCATTACCTTTGCCACTCACCTGCCCTTTGAAGGATAGGGAGTGTCAAAGAGTATCTACTTCTTTGCCTCTCATCCTTCCCTCGAAGGACAAGGGGTGTCAAAGAGGGGCAACTGTATACTCTCCATTTTCATTGACAAATTCCTTGATTTTTCTAACCTTAGAAAACCCATAGGACCACACTATTTCAGTAGGCCCCTAAACCATAGACAACTATAATCCATGGTCCCCATCTTATGATCCACAACTAGCAAATCTTGTAGTTTTTAGTAGTTATTTATTCTACACCAAGCAAATCTCATAGTTTTTAGTAGTTATCCATTCTACACCTAGTAAATCTTATAGTTTTTAGTAGTTATCTATTCCACACCCACTGTTTGATAGTTATCCATTCTATACCTAACAAATCTCATAGTTTAGGTAGTTATCTATTCTACACACCGATTAAGAGTCTATATAAAAAAAAAACTAATGTACCTCTTTGGGTGGGACGTGTAGACCAAGAAATCAGAGAGATAGTGGAACGTGTACGCTAAAAAATTGAAAGATAGAGAGAGCCCAAAGAGAAAACCGTGACCAAACTTAGAGAGAGAAAATTGTGACCAAACCTAGACCTAAGAAAACCTAAGAAAACCTTAGCTTTAGGCCACTGCCAAGAAATCCATCCAACCAAGCCAATACCTGATCAAAACTTGAAGGGAGAGACAAAGAGGACGTGGGGCATAAACTCAGCCGGTCCTGATACGAGCGAGGCCCCGAAGCTTCGGGAGTATCGGGTCGGGTATTTTCATACTCTTTTCGCATTTCTTTTCTTTTATTTATTTATTTATTTAAATTAAAATTAAATCAATTTTACTATATTTTATATTGTATTTCGTGTTTTTTGGATCGATGCTGGCTCTGCCACTGATATGAGAGTGGAGCTATTTGTTTTTTAATAGATCCGATATCATATCAGAATTTGATTGTCTCAATCTCTATCACACTTTTTAAAAATCAGTTTGTGGTACAAATCTGAGGGATCTTCCTCAGAAGGTATTAAACTGTTTACAATGATCACTCATATCTGTACCACAAACTGATTTTAAACAAGTGTGAAGAGTGGGACAATCAAATTATGAAATGATACCATATCTATTAAAAAACGAATAAATCTGCTCTCAAATCAGTGGCAGAGCCACCATCGATCCAAAAAGCACGAAACACAATATAAAATGCAATAAAATTGATTTAATTCTATTAAAAATAAATAAATAAATAAATAAATAAATAAAAGAATATAAATACATAAAGAGTACGAAAAGAAGAGAAAAGAAATACCAGATCGAGCCAGTTGGCCCGATACTCCCGAGGCCTCGCCCATATCAGAACCGGCTGATTTTATGCCTCGCATCCTCTTTGTCTCTCCCTTCAAGTTTTGACCAGGACTTGGCTTGGTTGGATAGATTTCTTGATAGTGACCTAAAGCTAGGGTTTCCTAAGTCTAAGTTTGGTCACGGTTTTCTCTCTCTAGGTTTGGTCTCGATTTTCTCTCTGGGCTCTCTCTATCTTTTTAGTTTTTTCGGCCTACACCTCCCACCCGAAGAGGTACATTAGTTTTTTTTATTTTAGACTCAATAGGGGTGTAGAATAGATAACTACCAAATTATAAGATTTGCTAGGTGTATAATGGATAACTACTAAAACCATGGGTGTAGAATAAATAACTATTAAAAACCATGGGATCTGTTAGGTGTAGAATGAATAACTACTAAACACTATGAGATTTGCTAGGTGTTGAATAGATAACTACTAAAAGCTATAAAATTTGCTAGGTCTCGATCATAGGATAGGGGCCATGGATTATGGTGGTCTATAGTTTAGGGGTCTACTGAAATAGTGTAGTCTTATGGGTTTTCTAAGGTTAGGAAAATCATGGAATTTGTCAATTTTAAAAATGAGGTGCCTACAGTTGCCCCTCTTTGACACTCCATGTTCTTCTCCTTCGAGGGGCAGGTGCGTGGCAAAGAAGAAGAAACTATTTGGCACTCCCTGTCCTTCAAGGGGCAGGTGAGTGATAAAGATAATGCAGACATTTTAAATTTCATCATGATGTTTCATGGTCAGAGGGCACACCAACTATCCCTCTAATACATTACACTCCCGGTCATCCACCTAGGGCATTTTCATCCTAGGGTTTTCAGCGTGAGATGTCAGTGAGTTACACAAGCTCGAAACTCGAGTTGGATTTTCTGACCACGCCACTTAACTTCAGGGGTTGTCACAATTTCAAATTCTTAAACCTGACATTTTTTTTTATTTCCTTAGGGTTTCCTAAGGTCTTTTATAGGTTTTACTTGTTTAGGAAAATGTTTGCCTGGTCAATTCTAAAGAGAGAGATGAGGCGGCAACACAGTAATCATCATATACGAGTGTTCAAGCTCTTTGGTTTTAAAAGACATTTTAAAAATTTTGAAAATAGGGCGAGATTTGAAATACAACCTAGAACTTGGACGTGTTACGATTTTAACAAAGAAATTAAAGTTTTGGAAAACACAAAACATATAGTGAATCATTTTGAAAAGAGAAAGATATTTTGAAAAACAATTTTTAGTTAGCAATTTTAGCTCTTGTAACCATAGAGCCCTCTAAGCAGTTTAACATCTTGTAGCGATAGACAGGGTAGTTGGCAGTTATACTCATATAACCATGGAGTGTTTTTTAAAAGAAAAGTTTTGAAATGAAATTTTTAAGTTTTTTTTATATATGTGGGTCTTACAATTTAACAACTTGTGACCCTTTTGGTGAACCCTATATGAGCGTGTCAAGTCCTTGCTTGAATCTTCAGGACAATGAGTCATCAAGTATTTCTTTATCTTCCAACCCCATCTCTTGTATTTCAATTCAAATGAGAGTTCTTTGAAGTTTTCGAGCAAAATATAGTTTTTGAAAATATAGGATACTACGCCTGGGTGTTCAAAATCTCTTTGGATTTTTGATTGTATTCCTCCACCAATCACCTTTGAAGGTCTAGATGATCGAGGTCCTTAACAATGTTCCATCAGACGAATGCTCTTTGATTTTTCTTTTGACACCATTCTGACTTAGGAAGAAGGAAGAGAAGATGTTTAGAGATAAAAGACTTCGAAGAATAGAAGGAAATGAGAGAACTTCTTATTTTTCATTGCTCCGGGGTCCCTTTCGAGTGTTCAATTCAGTAGCTTTTTTTCCAACGCTTGGAATTCCTTTTGAATTTTAGACCCATCGGATTTTTTTTTTTAATTTATTTTTTCATCTCCTCGGGGTCCCTTTTGGTGTTCAGCCTAGTTGCCTTTTTTTCAACGCTTGGGGTTCCTTTCAGATTTTCAGCCCAGTGAATTATTTTTTTTGAAGAAGAAGAACAGGAAAATGATGATAAAGGAAGAGGAGGAGGAGGAAGATGAAGAGACACTGGGTTTTTTTTTTTTTGGCATTTCACTTTAGGACTATATAAGAATTTGATCATCTTTCTCTTATCCAGGTGGAAGGGAGGTTCTAATATCAACCATCCTCTGATTTCTCTTATCCTAGGTTGACATCAGATATTTCTTTGACAATGGTCATCGAGTTCCCCTTGGATTTATCCTTTGAATTCCCCCACTTGAACCTTGATTTTGGGACTAAGAATCATTATTAGTTTCCTAATCCTTCAATCTTTTGCATGGACGGAGAAGTTCATTAGGTCGTCCCCGTTAATGGGATAATTTGTGTTACTCATTAGGTGTTAATGCCTTTTGAAGTTTGAGGTGTGAATGACCCATTTGGATTTTTGTAAGGGGTCAGTGAACACCCAACTCTTTTTTTATTGTCTCTTTCATTCCAAATTTTATGTTTCCTTTCATGAGTTAATTCCATAGTAGGCTCCTTTTCAGTGCTTAAGCTCGGGTGAGACTCTTGCACAAGAAGAGTGACTAAGTTAACATTGGATGACCTTATGGCACGTTGGGAGTCTTCAAACAAGGGCTCAATCTTATTAACCGCCCCTGTTGTGCCCTTTGAGAAGAGATTGCCTCTATTGAGTAGTTTGATGGGGTTGCCCCTGCAGAGCTTTCTGTTCCGTTAGGAACTTATTCTTTATAAGATGAACTTTCTTGATATAGGGGTGCCTCGGTTATCGGAGTAATGCTCATACCCCAGTTAAGCTTTGGAAATCTTGCCTCATGAGGAAGTGACACAATTTGGTCCTCAGCTTTTAATTCATCGTCCCATATGAGTGGATCATCTAGGAAGTCTTGTGAAGACGGCACAGGTGGGCCTCTTAGAATTTCTAGAGTTTTGATATTTGAGGCAATAGGTCTCCTTGAAAAATTTGCTCATCTGCCTTCTCTTGAGTTATTGTCCTGGAATTAAGGTTCTTCTTGTCACCATGAGTTTGGGAATCTATGCTCGAGTTCATCTTACTCTTGTGAGTTTGATTCATTGTGACACATGTGCGAATCATTTATTGTGTTAATTTGGAAGTACGGATTGAATGGATCATCTACCCCAGTTTGATTATCGATGATGGGGACCTCTTGCACCACTTTTGAGACTATATCTTGGAGTAGAATTTTGCATGTAATGACAATTTCTTTTACCTTTTCTTGGGTTATGGGCTTGGAGCTAAGGTTATCCTCATTAGTTTGATCTTGAGGATCCTTAATCGTTAACTCCTACATAAGCTTATGCCTGATTTGTTCTTCATCTACCAGACTTTCTAGTTGATTTCTTCTTGTGCTCCAAGGCCATTGTGGATACTCTTCTGTCTTGGGTACAGTTCGTGATGCTTCTGAGTTAATCAGGTTGACATTAGAATTGTTTGTCGAGACATCTATAGTTTCTGATTTTTCTTTGCCATCAGCCTCGTTCTTTCTTACACTTATCGTGCTGTTATCAATGAGGTCCTGAACTTTATGCCTGAAAGCTCAGCATTCTTCAGTGTTATGGGCATAATTTTGATGCCAATCACACTATCGAGATGTGTCGCCTCCATGGAAGGGAGGAATCATGGCTAGTGCAGGTAATTTTATGAGTCTTGCCTAAAACAACTTCTTAATGATATCGGTCATAGGCTAATTATTGGGAGTGAATTCCCTTGGTGTACAAGTCTGCATCTTCCATGTAGTAGAGTAATATTTAGTCCTTTCTTGTTAATGGTTTGCAGAATGGTTGCTTTTCTTGATCATGTTCACCTCTCCTTCTTTTGAGGGCTCTTCACCAGTCGAGTTATCAAAGACTATGGCCTCATCTTTCTTGGCCCGTTCATAACGTGCTACTCTTTCGAGCATAACATCAAGCAAGTGAGGGACCTCCCCATTACTAAAGAAGGTGACATATTCTGAAGTCATGTTCTCTAATGCTATGCCTACCTTCGTAGATTCAGAGAGTGTGGTTTCGACGACTCGCATAACGACCTCTCTGAATCTTGTTATAAATTCAAAAGAAGGCTCACCCAACTTCTATTTGGTGGTTGTTAACTCACTAAGGGTAGTGGATCTTGGCCCTGCCCTATAATAGCGGGAAAGAAATTGCCAAAACATTTCGTTAGGTGTTGCTTGACGGTTATCCTTCACGAATCTCTGGTGCCACATCAGAGGCTCTTCTGATAAGCCATACGAGAATATAACCTTAAGTTGGTTGGGTAAGTCTTACAGCGTATGGACCATTAATAACTAAGCGTTGATGTGTGCCTCAAGACCCTCCTTCTTAGAAAATTTGTTTATGAATTGTGGTGTCACAAACCCTACTGGGAGATCTTCTAGGTGTCCTAAAGTTTCTTGTACATAAGCTTTAAGAGCTGAGGAATCCCATATTCTCATTTTCTCTAAAGAGTCTTAGAGGTGTTTTATATGGGTGACTTGAGCCGTTGTTATAATAGTGACTTGGCTCGGTTGCATAGTCTGTTGAACTTAGATTTGTAGTATGTGGCTTGTATAGACTGGTTGTTGGGCCCATGTAGCGGGTTGCCTCAAGGATTGAGCTTAGGGAATGTGTTGGGCTTGGCGTGTCAGTTGTTAGCCTATAGACTCACCCGAGTTGAATTGGGTCAGAGCAGACCCATTACTCGGAGTTTGCACTACTTGGCCGCACAAGAAGGTATGCAGGCTAGAATCACCACTTGATTGGGATGGACGACTCGAGGTGCTATGATGACTAGACATCTGACCTTGGGTAGTGAAGTCTGCCTGTCCTTGACCTTGACTGGATGATCTAACCCTAGGGCTATGATATTCTCTTGCCCCAACACTGGACTGAAAGAGTGAAGGGAGGTCATAACTACTATCAGATAGAGTATGTCCTCGAGGTAATCCATAACTAGAGTGATGACTAGAGTTAGACCCATGGCCCAGAGTCGATTGGATTGGCAGGCTAGCACCTGACATGCTTGGATTGACTATGCTGGATGGTGTACCCTCGGTTCAACAGGTCTTGAAAGAATGCATGCACTTGTTTTGATATCGGGTTAGGTCAAAATTTTGACTTTTACTAGTGATGGGTTGCTTGGGTAGACTTTCTCTAGCTGTGTGTGAACCCACTAGCCCCCTAACTAGCTGATTACTAAGACTAGAATGATGGGTTGCTAATTGAACAACGAGGTTAACCCGACTAGGATTGACTGACTCAGAGATCTGGGTTAGGGCCTTACCTTTGGCATGTCAACTGGATTTGAGGCTAAGCCCCATGTCTTAGAGGATTGCCTCTGGCCTAACCCCTTGACTATTCAGGGTATTACGGACCCTACTAACTTGTTGGCCCGCGGCTTCTAAATCATGGCCCTAAGGGTTACCAATTGGGGGGCTCAGACCATTAGGTGTGGTTCTATGTGGGTCGAGACTCAGCTCACTAACATGAGTGCTATGGATTTGTAAGGGAGCACTGTGACGGTGCCAGTCAGGCTGACTGGGTTTCCTTAATCTAGACAGGGCTGGAGACGTAGGGTTGGACCTTGTTCTGCTTTCATCTTGAGCCATGACTCCTAGACTTGTGCTAAACTAGAAGGTTAGACTTGGCTTGGGCATGGACCTAGATTAGGCTTGAATTCGAAACTTGGTTTGGACCTGATTCAAGAGTCAGCCTTAACTGGGCATGAGCCTTGTCCTAGAGCTAGAAAAACCTGGGTCTTAACTTGATGAACTTAGGTTTGAGCCATAAACTAAGGTGAACCTAGTCTGGGTCTAGGGACAACTCTGAATCTAGACATAAGCTAGGACCAGACTGGATGGATCTTGCTAGACTCGATGCGTTTCAGTTTGGACCCTAAACTAGGATGAACCTAGACTAGTTTTAGAGGCAAGTCTATTCTTAGACCTAGGCTAGGACCTAGACTGAGATCTAGACTAGATCGGTACCAGTCTTGGCTCGGACCGAGAGGGGAGCCTAGGTTCGGACCTGTGCATGAACCTGGGCTAGGCTGGACACAAGCTTGAGCTTGAACCTAGAAGGATTGGTTATCAAACGAGGTGTTGATGTGGACTGGATCAAGGTTGGGTTGAGTACGAGCCTTGACTCGGGCCAAAAGGGGGCCTAGGTTCGGACCTAGGTGTGAACCTAGTTTGGACCTGGGCTAGGTTGGGCACAAGCCTAGACTTGGACCCAGAAGGTTTCAATTTTAGACTGAGTATGGACCTGGACTAAGGTCTAGGTGAAGTTTGGTGTGAGCCTTGGCTCAGACCAAAAAGGAGCCTAAGTTCGGACCTAGATGTGACCCTGGTTCATACCTGAGCTAGACCGGGTACAAGCCTAGACTTGGACTAGGACGGTTTTAGCTCGGATCAGAAGTGGATATGGACTGAGATCTAAGACTAATCAACTAAGATAAGCAAACAATGCACTCGAAAACTTTTTCCCTAAACTATGGGTAGGCTAGATCTGAGTGGGTTCCTAACTATGGAAATGCGGCTAGGCTAAGTAGGTCCCCACGTAGGTCCTGGTCACCTGTTAAAGGAATCAACCATGTCCTACTATGTGTGGAGTTGCTTTGAGGCTAAGGATTATCGAGGGGCGCTCAGAGTTAAAGTTACACGAATTCCAACCGCCTCGGCTCTCTTACAAAAAAGAAAGTGTGAGCATTTGGCACAAATCGTGCCAAGTGCTGTGTGCTTTGAGTTAGAGTCGACCGACCAAAAGCACAATTCAGGTGTAGGTTTAAGCAACCCCTAAGAAGGTATAGAACAAATAAAAGTTGAACCAGGCACAACCGGTGCCTAGTTGAGCGTGCCCCGAGTTGAGGGTGACTTGATCAGGGTACAATTAGAGAGAGAGTGCAGATGACCCTAGAAATTTTTTTTTTACTCTTTTTTCTTTAATGTAAAGAGAATGAAGTGGCAACTGCCGAATTACAAGCAAAGAAATGAAAGAGATTTCTTTTTGAAAAATTTTTTCGTCCTTTTTTGCTTTTGGAAAGAGGGTAAAGATGATTTTTTTTTATGTAAATAGAATGAAGTGGCAACTGCCGAATTACAAGCAAAGAAATGAAAGAGATTTTTTTTTTAATATATTTTTGGTCCTTTTTTGCTTTTGGAAAGAGGGTAAAGGTGATTTTTTTTTTTTTTTTTAAGAATATAACGTGGCTTTAAAAAAAAACTTTTGTAGGAAAAGTGACTTGTTTTTTTTTAAAACAAATAAGCTTTAAGATTTTTTTTTTTTTTGAGACAAGGAGGCTTTTCTTTTTTCTTTTTCTTTTTCTTTGTTTGAAAGAAAGATGCCTAAAAAAGTGTTGATTTTTTTTTTTTTTCGTTTTTCTTTTGATTAGATAATTCTTAACAAGAGACAAGAAATTTGAATGCCCGCAAAGCTAATCTAATCAAATCGTAAGAAATAAAAAGTAATATCTTATATTGTAAGGCACGACTTTATCTAACCAATCATATGCAACCAACAGCACGGACTTCTTTTGGAAATAGAAGATGAGGATGGAGGGAACCAAAGAAAATAGATGATACAAAGCTGTTAAAAATATTTTTTGTTTTGGAGATGTGAAATACCTTAAAAAAAAAAAGTGATTTTCATGAATTTTTAAACTAAGAAAAGAAGAACATATAAAAAATAAAGGCCAAACAATTTTTTTTTGGAGAGCAAAATTGCTTGAAAAGTGATTTTTTTTTTTAATTCAAGTGCTAAATTACTAGAGAATAAATTAATATATATATATATATATATATATATATATATATATATATATTGAAACGAAGAGACTTCTAAAAAAATAGGGTTTTTTTTTAATGACATTTTATTTTTGAAAATAAAAAAGGCCTTAAATATTTTTTTTGGAAAAATAAGTGGCTTTAAATAAATAAAAAAATAAATAAAAAATTGAAACCCTTATTTCTATATCTCTCCCTCACCCTAAAACTCTCACTCTTTACTATCTTTTCTCCCTATTTTCTTTCAACCTCCATTTTCCTATTTTTTCTCTCTATTTTCTCTCGATCTCCTTTTCCTATTTCTTCTCCCTATTTTCCCTCAACCTCACTTCCCAATTTTCTTTGATACATAGGAGCTTCCATATCTCTCCGAAGCACGTGACCACCTAAGAAAGAATCAGGATAATATCTTTCTAAGACTACTGCCAATTCACCATGTTATTTTTGTGATAACCTAAAAAAGAAACAAGATAAGTTTGTATCCTACGTTAACCTATCTAATAGGTAAAACACCGAAGAAAAGATATCCCTATGTCCCCAACACCTTCTTTCCTTATCTTTTTGGAGCATTAGAGAATCCTAAAAAAAACGTGTTCTTTTGTTAAAAAATGCAACAGGATCCGAACTTTGTAATTGTGAAAATGCAACAGGATCCGAACTTTGTAATTGTGAAAATGCAACAGGATCTAAACGTTGTTAATAAAGATATCAAAGCCTCGTTTTGTTTCTTTTTTTTTTCTTTTTTTTCTTTTTAATAATGTTAACGGGGTACCAAAGATGTAAAATCGATGAAGGTGAAGAAGAAAAGAAATGCGATAAGCACCAAATTATAGAAAGAAAAAAAAAAGAAGAAAAAGAAAAAAAAGGAAAAGTAACGCAAGATACAATTAAATAAAATAAAGTTTTTTTTTTAAAAAAAAAACATGGCCCTCAAAAGAAGATCTCGGGCATTTTTTTAGGAAAAAAAAAAGGGAAACTAGCGCAAGATACAATTAAATAAAGTGATTTTTTTTATAAAAAAAAACTTGGCCATCAAAAGAAGATCTTGGGCCTTTTTTTTTTTTCATGCACAGATCTAACTCAAAATACCTCACGGTGGGTGCCAAACTGTTTACGATGCAAATCAGATAGATCTTCAGAGGAAGATTATCAAAAGATGTGGGAATAAATAGTAAAAAAAGATTGGTTCTATCATCCTGACAGGTTGGTAATTCTTGGGTCGAGCTGGATTTGAATCAGCGTAGACATATCGCCAACGAATTTATAGTCCGTCTCCTTTGACCGCTCGGGCATCGACCTAGGAAGAATCAATTCTAGATTTTTTGATATTGACAAGCCATGATTAACTTCCTTATGTAGTACCCCAGGGGAAGCAAATCCCCGCTGCCTCCTTGAAAGAGAGATGTCCTGAACCACTAGACGATGGGGGCATACCACCCATTGCCATGATACTATGATCATAGATCTCTCAGATTTGTACTACAAACTGATTTTAAAAAAGTAGATATGATATCAAATCAATTAAAAAACGAATAGATCCGTTCTCATATCAGTGGCATGGCCAGTATCGATTCAAAAAACACGAAATACAATATAAAATACAATAAAATTGATTTAATTCTAATAAAAATAAATAAATAAATAAATAAAAAATACAAAAAGAGTACGAAAATACCAGACCAGGCCAATTGGCCCTGTACTCCCGAGGCTTAGAGGTCTCACCCGTATCAGGACCGACTGAATTTATGCCCCACGTCCTCTTTGTCTCTCCCTTCAAGTTTAGACCCGGCCTTGGCTTAGTTGGGTTGGATAGGTTTCTTGGCAGTAGCCTAAAGATAGGGGTTTTTTAGGTCTAGGTTTGGTCACGGTTTTCTCTCTGGGCTCTCTCTATCTTTTAGTTTTTTTTCTCCGACACGTCCCATTTTCTTTGCTTTGGCACGTTAGTTTTTTTTATTATAGACTCACTCAATAGGGGTGTAAAATAGATAACTACTAAGATTTGCTAGGTGTAGAATGAATAATTACTAAAACAATATGCGTGGAATAGACAACTATCGGTTTGTCTATTGGTTTGCTAGGTGTAGAATGGATAATGGAATAGACAACTACTATGGGTTTGCCAGATGTAGAAGGGATAACTACTAAAAACTACAAGATTTGCTAGGTGTGGATCATAGGATAGGGACCATGGATTATGGTGGTCTATGTTTTACAAGTCTACTGAAATAGTGTGGTCCTATGGGTTTTTTAAGGTAAGGAAAATCATAGAATTTATTAATTTTAAAAATGGGGTATCAACAGGTGTCAATAAGATTTGTAGAAAAAAAATAAAAGTAAAATAGTATTTAGGCGTGATCTTGTCATTGGGACAATCTCAACCATCCATTCAGATCGGACAACAGAGCGTGGCAAATTTAAATTCCCTATACCTAGTGACAGCTTTCCCTTTTCCAAAACACTAGTTTTAAGAATTATCCAATAGTTTTTAGTTTTTAATATTTTATAGAAGGAAATTGTTTTGATAGGGCTGCAACCCCATTAAAATAAGTAAAGCTTTATCCCAAAACTTGAAAAATTTTAGCTTTGGAAAACCTTCAAATTGATCATTTTGACCTTAATCATTATGGTTGTGAAAAAAATTAGGATTTCAAGTTTTAAAAATAGTGTATGTTTTAACACATTACTTAGACTGTCAATTTCAAGTGTTCACAGATTTGTAAGATTTGTACCAATTTTTTAGCTACAAATTTAATTATTGGTGGTGGAAATTGATTTAGAAGCCATCATAGAGATTTCTGATGCCGAAAGTGTTTACCGGGTGAGTTTCGAGGTAAGGTTTTACTTTTTTTTATAAGGCCCAGGCCTTATAAAAATTGCACCATTTAGAGAAGGACCTGGTTTCTATGCGGCCAGGCCCGTATATGTAGAAATGTATATTAATAAATCTATTTTTGAGATGGATTTTTTGACTTAAATTTTAGAGACATGTAATTTCTAACATGGAGATCATGAGTATGAAAAAATGAATAAACTTTATAAACTAGAAATAATAATTCTAATAAGAAAATATTTAGACCGTTAGCTTGCATTGTTTTTAGATGGAACACCTACTTTCTTTTAAGATTGATGCTTTACCCCTTTTTTGGACTGCATTTGTAGTCATGTTCCTTTAGAGAATAAGGGCAAGTCACATCTGTTTTAGAAAATAAGGGCAAGTCCCATCATTGGATTAAATTAAAAAAATGTATACAAGAAACTATTTAGATTTGTTCTAAATAGGTCACAATTACTTTTAATTGTTATATTTAAAACGAAGTGACTGATAATGTACTATTGATTGAATTTAAAATTTAAAACAATCTTTACAAATATTATAATACACCCAAATTGTCAAATTTCATGACTAGAGATAATTTAAAATAAATATATATACACAAAAACATCATTTACTTTTAATACAAAAAAATCATAACCAATTATACTCTTTATTTACCAAATACAAACGATTATATGTAGTTCCCTAGTTAAGAAAGAGATTCTTCCCGATTCATGTTGGCTGAAACCGAAAATTTTGTGGTGATGGCGAAAGGCCACCCAAATTAGGTTGCATGAATCAAACCCTTCAAATACAGGCATCCCCTCTCTTCCAATTAACTGTGAGGGATCTCTTTCCCTCTGTAGTTCTTTTTTTCTCTCTCTATCCTTTGTTTTATCATTTATACCTTTTTCTATCCATCGCCTTTTTTATTTTAATTTTTTCTCTTTTCTCATGAAAAGATAGATATTTAAGGTAATCATACACCAGCCCCAATAAAGAGTAACTTCCACTGAACCATCATCCATTTTGTCCAAGTCCTGACTTCCAACCTCAAACTCCCTCTCTCTCTCTCTCTAATCTACATTCTAATTCTTTTCATCTCTCTCCATAGTAACTCTCTCTCTCCCCCTCTTGGAACTTAGTCTTCAAAAGTCTCAAACATGTTAGGAACACATGGTTAGATCTGGTGCCAAACTTTGGTTGGCAATGGATCCGGACCTAACTCGGAACCTAAAGGATAGACTCGATCTAGATCTAGGTATGGGTTCAAAAATTGGAGTCGATGGATCGGATCCAAGTCCAAATCTTAGACCCGAACACTATTTGGGTCAGGATCCGAGTCCAATAAAATTTGATCCGGTCAACCAAACCCGGACCGGCCCAACCCGTTGCCACCTCTACTTCTGTAATAGTCTATTTCACAATCTCTCTCTATGTATATAGTTGATTCTACCCTAACTTCTAACTCTATCTGAGTTTGTATATATAGTTGATTGATTCTACCCCAACTTCTAGCTCTATGTATGTATATATAGTTGATTCTATCCCAACTTCTTTAGTAATCTCTCTCTACTTTGAATCTAATCATGTCTATTTACACAAAAGATTTAACAAAACAACCCCTTTCTCCCCCTCTTTCCATTTACTTCTTTCTCTTATCATTATATGGGTTTATAACTATTTAGAGTTAGGCTATACGAATTTTGATCCGTCATTCTATTTTATCTTATTAATGACCACCCATCTCTTTCTCTCTTTTAAATATATACACCTTTTCTTTCTCTCTAGTAACTTCTCCTCTAATTTATATGTGTGCGGTTTGCATAAGGTTGCAGCCTTAAATAATCAAATTAAGACGCATCTTTTAAATTTGTCATAAAATGTATTTTTGTTGCCACCATTTTTTGTGATGACTTGAAAATATATATTTTTATTTCTAATTATAAAATTTTAAACTCTAAAAGTAGTTCAAATAAAGTAGATCTACATTACATAAAAATCTAAAAAAATGGACAGTCTAGATAATGTGTTGCAAGATGCACTATTTTTAATATTTAAAATCTTTTTTTGTTTTCATATCCATAAATTTTGGTAGTGAGATGATCAATTAGAGTGCTTTCCAACATTAAAAGCACTTTTTTTTAATAGATTTTTAAGGTGCATCTGAATTCTATATTTTAAAGTTGTAACCTTATATAAACTTTTTTCAATTAATATATGGGGAAAAATATTGTGTTTGTTTATGCATCCTGCCACCGCAATCATGTTAAGGAATACCCACCTTCTCCAAAGCCAGGGTGTGACGAGCAAAAAAAACAGAGAGAAAATCAAAAACCATATTGCTTATATATATAGAGAGAAAGAGAGAAGAGAAAGGGAATCTATTAATATGTCTCATAAGTACATAGGCAAACATACAGATAGATGAAACATTGACTGAAAACAGAAAGAAAATCAAAATCTATATTGCTTATATATTTAGAGAGAGAGAGAATGGTTGCTTATGGGTTCTGGTGGGAGGGACGTCAACTTAGCTGGCAGGTAGCGAAAGAAACCCCACAGCTTTGAATAGAAAGATAGAATACTTTCTCTTTCTCTATCTACTGATGCCAAAGATGCCGAGGACAGGTCAGGGATGAATAAGCCTACAAGTTGCAGAACCAGACAATGCCTTCAAATTGCTTTCCAACCCATAAATTAAAGTTAGGGAAACTAACACCTTTTGCTCTCTCTCTCTCTCTCTCTCTCTCTCTCTCTCTCTCTCTCTCTCTCTCTCTCTCTCTCTCTCTCTCTCTCTCCTCTTTCTCTCTCTAGGTGTACGCCTAGCTGTACTCATTTTGCTCGGTTCGGATTGGTTTGTGCCGAAAACCCCAGGTATTTTTTGGGAAATTTAAATCTTTTTTTACTTTTTCATGGCCGGTTTGAATAAGGGTTTTATTCTCGGCTTTTGTTAGGAATCAAAGTTTCATATTTTTCTTTTTTAATTTGTTGGAGTTGTTCTTCTGGTAAGGATAAACCGCAATTCTCTAAGGTCGCTTTCTCTTGTGTCAGCATCGGCAATGATTAATATCTATGAGTACAGCATGGCTGCTCCCTCTCTCTCTCATCCTTTGATGAATCCTTTAAATGAGTCCTTACTTTCTCTCTCTATCTATCTTGCCTCTAAGATGGATCGCCGTATTGTGGGGCATTTGTTTGATGATTTGACTTGCTGGACTTGCTGGATGAACATTGGTTTTTAATGGTAATATGGGTGAATTTGAACAGGTACAAGGATTTCAAATTGTAAATGTGATTGAATTTGCAGTGACTGGGATTGAAGATTACCTGCTATTGAACTGCGGTCTCTGAGCTGGAAGGAATTTAAGGTATGAAATGCATGTGCTGCAATCAGTTGTTTTTTCTCTCTCTCATTACGTTCTATAAGAGCATGGACCTGGATTTCTAGAGAGTGACTCAGGTTAACTTGACTGATCGTTCGGCTTAAGTTTTAACATTTTTTTGGTTAGCAAGGAATAAAAATGATTGCTCTTTTCTATAAACACGAAAATAATTCTGATTCATCTGTAAATAATTCAGATCATTTCAGTTCTTCTTTCTGAACTCTGATGATTCATGCACGGCTTTCTTACATTCAGTAGTTGAAGATTATGATCATGGGGCTTTAGAGGGGTCAGAGGCTAATTTTTGGTCTGGGAGTCCAGTTAACAAGTTTAAAAGCTTCCATTATAGGTTGTGTGTCTCCTTTTCGGTGTAGGCTACAAACCCAATTGAATATATTACATTCTATTATTGCAAATCCAATTGAGTCTACTCCATTTTATCTCATTAGGGAGAAAAAGCTTGAATTGGACTGTTTCCTTGTATATTTAAATGTTCTTTTCAGGACAAGGGACGTGTCCTAAAATTCGAGAGACTTTCAGTTATCTCCTCAACCAAAATCTTCTAAAGAGAAAGGCTGGTGATTTATCCTTTGATAGAATGATGTATGATTTTTTGTAAATTCGGTACTTCTCTGATAGATTGATGTCTGAATTTTGAGATTGGCTGCCGCATTTTCCTTTAGAACTATGATTGGACGTGTAAGAAAATCATAGAATGAGCAACTTTTGTAGTTGTATGTAAAAAATTGAGAATTGGATTTAGGACTTGTTTTATTGGTGGAAGAGGCGGCTGCCAACTTCAGGAGCATGGCAGCTGCCTCTTCCACCAACTTTGGGAGCTGTGACTTCAATGAGGTAGCATGGAAGCTGCGGCTTCCAAATGTTAATGCATTTTTATAGCGTAGCACTTCCCATTTAACAAACACGGGATGTGCTACAGCACTTGAAGGCATGGCTTTGGAAGCCACGACTTCTAGTAATGAAGCACACCCTTAATTTCCTTCTAGTATAGTATGACTCTCGAATATTTGAAATGTGCTATATGGTATGCGAGATCATCAAGAACAAATGTCCCAGCTGTGTCCATTGCTTCCCCAGGGCACCATGGCCAGTGCTGCTGGAAAATTTCGTACGGGCATGAGAGACAGAGGGAGAGAGAGAGAGTTGTGAATGCCATTCCCATTTTACATGCACATTTTCACAAATACACACATGCACAACTAGAAGCATACAATTGCTTGTGATGTAGCAATGTGGTATCCTTTACTCTTTTAAGTCTGTCTTTTTTTCTTTGGTTTCACTTTTGCTCAGCTTCATTGACTTCTTGAGCGTTCTCTCTCTCTCTCTCTCTCTCTCTCTCTCTCTCTGTATATTGCAGGTTCAATGTTTAAGAGGATAGATTGCAAGATTCCTATTCTGGTGACTTGAGGTTGAGCCCACACCAAATGTCAAGGTCACTTGCAGCATTAATTGCAGGTGCTGTAGGGACCCTGGCATTGGTGGGCATAGGAATCATATTCATATATTTCTGCATTTTCCGTAAGAGGAATATTCCAAGCAACACTTCGGAGAATGGTTCATCAGACACCTCTGTGCAAGGTTAGCTGAATTGGACACAAATCGATGTTTTTAATACAAAAACAAAAAGACAAAAGGCATATTAAACAGGGTTAGCAAACTGCCTACCCAACTATACCCTATCTTAACCCAGTTTAAAAAATGGACCCTAAATTTGACTTCCATGGTATCAAAGGAAAGTCTACCACTACCGAATGGGCTATGCAAACTATATAATCTCAATTGTGGTCATCACCCTACATGGAAAGTGACCCACCATCGGGGTTATTTCCTCTCTCTCTCTTTCTCCCCCTCCTTCCTTACATCACCATCCATAAGTGATGATCCCAATGGACTATGATTTTACACGGGCTTCTGGATTATGTTATACTTTGACCTTTATCAAACTCTGTGGCTAACTTAGAAGCAGCTAGCTTTATACTGGTAATATTGAAGCCAATATGAATTTGCTTGGGTTTATATGGTTGTTTAGCTTTATGGTTCTTTTTATACTTATAGACAATTGTGGTGTAATCAGATGCTTTGTTCTTTGTTTTTAGTGAGTCATGATCGAAGTATTGAAATTCTGCTAACGGGTCACACTCCTCTAGCATCTGACTCGCAAGAAGCAAGGCATTTCCGGCTTGAAGAGTTGGATTTAGCCACAAAGAATTTCAATGAGAAGAACCTTATTGGAGAAGGTAGATTTGGACTGGTTTACAAAGGTTTGCTTCATGATGGGACAGTTGTAGCTATAAAGAGGCGGCATGCTCCACCTAAACAGAAATTTATTGATGAGGTATATTAGCCATTCTATAATTTGTGCGCCAAGTTCACATTTGCTCAATTTAAATACCAATACAAAAAACTTACTTGGAGCATTATTCGGTGCATGGCAGGAGAACGCATCGAATTTGATCTCAAGTATGTTACCATTGCAAACTGATGATCTCTTGCATACGGTGCACTACTTGACAATATGTCCAAAATGCTGAACTGTGGAAACTAAATTGACAAAAGAGGGACACATGCCAATTGGGGGCCCATAATAGATACATGTGTACTTCATTGGTGCCCAATGCTCACTACTGGCTGCATGCATTTAATATTTTTCTATATAATGAGCATTTTCATTGATAGACTGCAACAAATTGTACCATATGTAAAAAAATAAAGATATGTACTAAGGGAAGGAGACAGGGAGTACAAAGGGTCATTCAAATCCCATTGAACCAGGAAAAAGGATAAGGAGAAGGAAAAATGAAAGAAAATAAATTGAAGGGACAACATTACATAAATGGCAAGGAAAATGGGCAAGTGCGCAACACTTAATGTTACCCCTTGAATTAGATCATAAAATCTCAATATCAAGAGGAACTATTCTTAGATAAGTTCTGGGTTATCCATGGAGCATTAGTTATAATTTGGCCCTACAGCCAAGTCCCATAACTGACTCAAGTCAAAGGGAAATTGAGGCAAGAATACAAGGATTTTTAATCTATATCTTAATACATCTTACTGAGATCTTAGTACATTCCTATTGAGCAAATTAATGTGCAATTAAACTAAATTCTGAATCTGGTATCCCTCTGTGAGTCTTGTTAAATTGTCAGACTCAGACAAGAACAAGCTTCTATAACTTATATTAAGCTAAGTATTGGTGTTCATCAATGGTCAAATGCTTTCTTTGCCTATTGTCTGGATTTGCTTTCCTATAGTTTCCTGGACTATTGAAAACCGTATTCCGTTGGGGTTGTCGCTTTTCATTGAGATGGACAGGAGTGGAGAGAAAGTGGGACCCACCAATTGGGTATCCTGTTTGGGTGGTCCCACTCTGTTGTCATCACTGTCCATCTTTCATTGGACAGTGATGAACCCAATAGACTATGTTTTCCATAGTTAAATATGTATTTATGTTCTTTTATTTTTTCCCTTTCATTTACCTTTAGTACATGTCCATTGCCAGCTTTTCATACTTCATTAAACTCTTACTTTCTTTTTCTGTACTGTCTGAAACTATATGGTCTCAATGGCTGATCAGGTTCGTCAACTTTGCTCTATTCGTCACCGAAACCTTGTGAGTCTTCTGGGTTGTTGCCAAGAAAGAGGTCAACAAATGCTCATTTATGAGTATATACCCAATGGCAGTGTTTCCAGGCATTTATATGGTTGGTATTCATTTATCGTGCTCCTATATTGTAGTTTCTCACACTTAACAATATAGAGTTTCTAAGGAGTTATTGTGTTCATTTTATTTTCTGTCGGTTCAGAACAGCACCCCCAGACAAAACTGGAATTCAAGCATAGACTCTTAATTGCTCTTGGGGCAGCAAGAGGTGATTATCAGTAACATAAAGTGACATCTGAGATTCATTCGTTGGACTTGAAAGAGATTTCTTTGTTCTTTTATAAATGACAAACTTTTTATTGTTTTCTTATGCCTTCATTTTTAGTGACAATTTTTTATTTTGGATTAAATGCAATTGAACAATATTATTCGAAGTCATAATGGTTACTGCTTCATTTGTTGTTTGAAGGTTTGGACCACTTGCATGCTATGAATCCTCCCATGGTACACAAGGACTTCAAAACACACAATGTCCTTGTAGATGAGAATTTCATAGCAAAGGTTGCTGATTTTGGGGTCTCAGATATGCTTGAGAGAGTCAATGATGCGGGTCCTTCTCAAATGATGGGTGTTGATACATTCATGGATCCAGAGTATTTTGATATTTTCACCTTCTAGCTATTAGAATAGATCAATTCTTCAATGAAAATTAGTTGTCCTGCCAGATTAAAAACGAAGTTATGAATCAAACATCATGTTAACAGCTAGAGTGAGGTTTTGTGAATCTTTGTACTGTTTCTCTCGATTCAAACTTAATGCAACTTGTAATTTTTTCATTAATAGAATGTTCTCTCTCTCTTTTCTCTTTCTTTTTTCCATTTTTATTCTACATATTCTTTGCCGTGTTATTCGAAACATAGAATAAAAATCTTGTCTGATTGGTGGTCTCTTGTTTTTTTCTTTGTTTGTAGAGTGAGAAAACTGGGAAGGTTATCGGACAAGAGCGATGTGTATAGTTTTGGAGTGTTTCTTTTGGAGTTGTTGAGCGGAAGAGAAGCTGTGAAACCCCAATTTCCAAACAATGGTCCAAGCCTGGTCCAAATGGTACTTTCTCTTCATCCCATAGAACTAATGTAGCTCCTTACATTCTTGTATGTTGCATTAACCGAATGGCTTAGATGAGATTTCCCTGAAATATTTTGAACCAATGATAATGGCAAATTTGGGTTCAATATAGCATTTGTTCATGAATGATGTTTTTCTGCAAAAGACACACACGCACACAGCATCATCGTCCACTCAATCCATAGAATATTATCCTCTCTCTCTCAAACACAGACATATATGCTCACATGAGCAGCATTATTATCTTCTCTCTAACACACACACATGCACGCATGTAAGATGGTTATCCTCTATCTCCACACTATATTGATTTGCTATTTTGAACATAACCAAAAGTGGGATTAGATTAGAAACTTTAGTGAGAGGCTGGAAAGGTTTAGGATAAATTCTAGAGGACATGGTTTTCATGTGCAGATGTATTCGTTGAATCGAGAATGATTCGTGTGGCTGCTCTTGTGAAGGCCAAGACCTGCTTGGAATCAGAGGATATCACATCCATCATTGACCCAGGGATGGGTGAAAGCTTCACAGCTGAAGGCATTAAAGAGATGATCAATTTGGCAATTATATGTGTCTACCCTTCCAGGGAGAGAAGGCCCATGATGCATGATGTCATGGCAGAGCTCGATAGGATCCTCGAGAAAGAGATGAGCTTGACCACCATCATGGGTGAGGCCACTCCCATTGTTATTCTTGGAAGCCAGTTGTTCACAGCACCACAATGATAAAAGTTGAAAATCAGGAATAAAAGAGAGAGGCGTTTCAAGTCTCATGATTTTTGTGTTTTTTTTCAATAAATGATCAAAGGTGAAAATCAGGAAGAAAAGAGAGGAGTTTTGAGTTTTGTTAGAGCTTTGTTTTTATTTTTCAGTAAAAAAATAATGCTGATATATTGCATGGTATTGGGTCAGCTGCTTGTCAAACGTAAAAAATCAACTGCAATATATTTCTTTTCTTCTTTTTTCAGTTAAAATCAGCTGCAATATCATGATTGATTTTTTTTCTTTTGTCTTTCTGTGGATGAGAATAATTGTGTATATACATTTGTAGAAATTTTTAAATTAGATATATTGAAAACAGAGGAATTTTATCGAAGTGTGTTGGTTATGAAACTCTAGTGCGTTGGTTATGAAACTGAGGTATCTTTGTGATGGAGTTCCTAACCTAACAGGTTTCTTATCTTTTTCTTTTAAATTGTGGATTCAGTAAATAGTTAGGGCTTATTACTTAATAAAATGTCTCTAATGAAATAGGGTTTTTAATTTCTTGTAATTGAATGGCCGAACTATTCAATTGTCCGTAATGATTTCAATAAATTTTGAATGCTCATAAATTGGGATGAAAATTTTTCTCTATACCCCGATGCACATAAATCTTCTTAGATTGACATCGGTGTAGTAAGGAATGGATTGGATCGTCAGAGAGTGAGCTGACAAATATTTAATTTTTAAATTAATGCCTCTTGTTCTTGTCCGGCCATAATTGATGTAATATTTTCTTGTCCAGCCATAATTGATGTAATATTATTGACAGCTAGTCTAATGGAAAATTGTCGTCCCCGAACCATATGAATTATGAGTTTTTGTCGTTCTGTAATAACTGTGTAACGATGTAACGATGTTGGGTCAATGCAGTCTAATCCGGATCATGCACTGTTGAGTCCCAAAACTTGTTGACCAGAATGACCCCCGTTTCTCCCACTGAGTATAAACCGCTATTTCATGGCTAGAACTCAACCGAAAAATGTCTTAGATCTTCTCTCTCTTAACAGCCATCTCAAACTGAAAATCAAACGAAAATACGCATCGGATTTTCTCTCTCTTAACACCCATTTTATACCAAACCTCGCATCACATTTTCTCTCTCTAAACAGCCATTGCATGGCGACCTTAGCAATCCAAATTCTTCAAAGCTCTCAGCTCACTGTCCATGAACCTATGCAAAGCTATAGGAAATGCACCACCATGGAACAAGCCCTCCAAATTCACGCTATTCTCATCAAAACTGGCCTGAATTCTAACCCTCTCTACACCAGAGAGATACTCAAATTCAGCGCTGTTTCGCCTGATTCGAACATGGGTTTTGCTCGATCAATCTTCGACCAAATTCAAAACCGAGATGTGATTTCATACAACACAATGATTAGAGGTTATTCGAGTAGAGATTTACCTTTCGAGGCTCTTTCCCTCTATAATTTAATGAAAGAGAGTGGAGTAGATTGTGACCATTACACATTTCCATTTGTTCTAAAGGCTTGTGCTCGTCTTTACTTGCTAAAGAAGGGTATGGAGGTTCATGGATTCTGTGTAAAGCTTGGGCTTTCCTCAGATATTTTTGTACAGAATGCTTTGGTACATATGTATGGGAATTGTGGCGAAGTTTTAATGGCACAAAAAGTGTTTGATGGAATGGGTAAGAGAGATGTTGTTTCTTGGTCTTCTGCGATTGGATGTTATGTGAGAAATGGACTTTGTAATGAAGCATTGGACTTGTTTCAGGCAAGGTCTCTCCTCTATCTCTCTCGCCGAACACACATGCACACACGACCAGTCTTCAGCTTGAAAATCCATCTTATTGTTATTTCTTTGAAAACACTCTCTCTTTCTCAAGGCAAACAATGAAGAATTTGTGGCTCTCTTCGCTGAAGATCAGCCAAGATTCAACATTTTTTTTTATACAACACACACACACAGTCTCTCTCTCTCACACACACGCACAAACACACACACACACAAATGCCACGTTCTTTTTTCTTCTTTCTTGGAATTCATGGCCTCATCTCTTATTGAGAACATTGTTTTAAGATGTATCCTTAGACATTCAGATTGAGATGAACTTTGAAACACTAAGACTCCCTGAATGTTTCTTTCAGGCCATGCAGATTGAGAACATGAGACCAGACGAGGTGACAATGGTGAGCGTTGTGTCAGCCTGCACCAGTCTAGGGGCCCTGGAACTTGGAAAATGGGTTCACCATTATCTTTCTAGAAATGGGTTCGAGCTGACAGTAACATTAGCCACTGCCTTAATGGACATGTATGCAAAATGTGGGTGCTTAGAGGGCTTGCTCAAAATCTTTCACAAAATGCCTCAAAGGAATTTATTAACTTGGACCTCTCTTATAGGTGGTTTAGCCATTAATGGGCGAAGCCTTGAGGCCTTAACAGCTTATGAAAGCATGAAAGAAGCAGGGATGAGGCCTGATGATATCACACTAATTGGAGTACTATCAGCTTGTAGCCATGGAGGCCTGGTTCAAGAGGGGTGGAGCCATTTCCATAGCATAAAGCAAGAGTTCAAAATGGAACCAAGAATTGAGCACTATGGGTGCATGGTCGACCTTCTTGGGCGAGCCGGGCAATTAGAAAAGGCTTATCAATTCATTGAAAGCCTACCCATCAAACCAAATTCGATAATGTGGCGAACCTTGCTTGGAGCATGTGCCAGTCATGGAAACTTAGAGCTAGGTCGACTGGTTTCCAATAGAATTCTAGAGATAGAATTAGATCACGAGGGTGACTATGTCCTCCTCTCTAACATATACGGGGGGCTCGGCCGGTGGGCTGATAAAGCAGGAGTGAGAAACTTGATGAGAGAGAGAGGGATTGAAAAGAGACCAGGGTGTAGTATTGTAGAGGTTGATGGTGTGATCCATGAGTTTGTTGCAGGGGATGAATCCCACCCAAGATACAAGGAGATCAATGAAATGGTGGCCAATATAATGAAGAGGCTCAAGCTTGAAGGCTACGTGCCTGATGTATCTAATGTGCTGTTCGATATAGATAATGAGGAGAAAGAGAAGGTTTTGAGTTATCACGGTGAGAAATTGGCAATGGCTTTCAGTCTACTTAGCACAAGAAATGGCGTCCCTATTCGAATAGTGAAGAATCTGAGAATATGTAGAGACTGTCACAATGTTATGAAGCTTGTTTCAGAGATGTTTGATCGAGAAATTATTGTCAGAGATCGGAATCGATTCCACCATTTCAGAAATAAGTCCTGTTCTTGTGGGGATTATTGGTGAGAGGATGATGAGTACTGTATTCTCTGAAGGGATTCTTATGCTGGGTTAACAACCCAACCTAAAATGACATCCAAAGAGGTAAAAAGACTGGAAATGGCTCCTTATATAAAAACCCGACTCGCTTGTGACCTCCTTATATAAAAACTCTCTACGTGCCCTCTCACTTTCTCTCTCTTTATGCTACTGGCTCTGACAGGTGCATTTTTACTTCTCTCTTTTTCTCTCTACTCTCTTTTTCTCTCTACCCGTCCTCTGTTTCATTCTCTCTATCCGCCCTCTCTCTCCACCCGGTCTCCCTCTTTTTTTCTCTATACCCACCCTCTCTTTTTCTCTCCACACGGCCTCTCTCTCTCTACATGCACTCTGTCTAATTTCTATATGCCCTCTTTCTTTAGCAAATCATCAAGGCTAGGGGGTCAATTACATTCGTGTGACTACTAATTTCTATATGCCCGCTGTCTTTGGCAAATCATCAAGGCTAGAGGGTCAATTACATTCATGTGACTACTCGGCAGCATGATTGCAATCCCCATCTTCCTAAATAGCCACTTCCATATATGGGTAGCGAACAAACAATCGAGAAACAAATGATCCCCGTTCTCATTACTTTTAATGCAAAGAATACAAATATTAATCAGGATCCTTTCCCTCTTTATTACATTATCAATAGTCAAGATCTTACCTTGAAAAAACACAGTTTAATTTTGTACGGGATTCGCTAGCACCAAATCTTCTTCAACGAACACCTGTTCCATCTCTCCTTGTCATGCAACAGTAAGTTGTATGTTGATTTAACCTTAAAACAACCATCATTTTCTAACTCCCACACAAATTTGTCCTCAATCTCTTGAAGAGGCCTCAAGCCTTGAAGCTCCTTGAGTAACTTTGTGTATTGTCTGATAATACTATATGTTGCCGTATTATATCGATAGTTCACACTCCAAATTTGCCTCCGCTTATGAAAAGCTTGAGAGCTGTCATCAATGGCTCGACAATTTCACTGTTACCAAAGGAGAAGAAACTCTCAATAGAGATCCCCCCGGCCATTTGTTGTACCGAAAAGAAACTGTATTCCCTCTTCTAACAATCCATCTATAATATCTCATCATGAAGTCTTTGCCTTGTAAAATTCCTTTGTAAAATTCCTTTTCAAACAGCCTATTGTTGCCTCGTCGTTCCTCCTCTTTCCATCCAGAAATTAGAATGATGCACCCCATATTTCTAGATCAATATATCCTTCTATAGCATCCCATCATCACTCATTGCTCTTAACCACCATCTTGCATGAAGTGCTTGATTGGCATGCTTTAGTTTTCTAATACTCGGACCTCTTTCTTTTATAGGTGTACAAACCCTTCTCAGCTAACTAAATGATATTTTTTCCAAAATCACTAAAACCCCAAAGAAAATTGTGCATTAACTGCTCAATACGCTTAGAAATAGAAGTATGCTTGACAAGTAGAGACACTTGATAAATAGGCAGGTTCGGAAGTGAATCTTTAACAAGTGTAGCCCTCCCCCTAAAGAAAGACGCTTTGACATCCATAAATCCAATTTTGCATGTACCCTTTTCAGCCCATGATCCTGCGCAAACTTAATCAATCTCAAATTCGAAATTGGCAATCCAAGATATTTAATTAGGAATTTTTCTATTCTGTATCCTAAATAAAACACAAGTAAGCTTAGTTGCCCTTCTTCACAACCCACTCCAACATTCAGCGTTTTATCAAAATTAACCTTTAATCTGAACGCCATTTCACAACATTATAGGTTTGATAGTCAGCATGAATCTCATGTGAGGAAGGTCCAAAAAAAAATTGGGCCGCTTGCAATAATTAGGGTGGGAAGGCCCAAAAATAATTTGGCCCTTGCAATAATTAAGTTGGGCTTTGCATTATTTAAGATCAACCCTCTATTGATTAGACAAATAATAATAATTTTGAGAATCTTATTATCAACCCCACTATGATTTGGAATGTCACTTCAAGGAAAGCTCCAATTTCGTTGGTATGCGGTCGCTATTGTTAATAACCAATTTTGTAAAAGCCAAGGGATGGCAGCAATTTTGCTGAAGTTTAGAGAATATATATATATATATATATATATATATATATATATATATATATATGTGTATAATTTTGAGGTTGAGATATTCAATTGGTGGGATTTCTGCAGTTGAAATAACCTTTTCTACGAAATTTTAAAGTGTGCCTTACTTCTACCATGCAAAATTGATACCTTCTATAAACTTTTTTCTTTATGAATTTCAATCTTATTTCATATCATCCCTTGCTGCAAACTCTCTCTCTCTCTCTAAAAGTCTCAACCATTAGATGTCAAATATCACTAGGAGGTACCATTAACCTAGCTCAACGTCAAAGAAAGCTTCACTTTAAGACTTTTTGCAGCTAAATGATACACGCCAATCATCTCATTTTATAATTGAGGGCTTGGATGTATGACCTCTGTATAGAAAAGGCAAGGCCCCAATGTATATTACCCCACGATCTAGAAGATAATGGTGGTGAAAATTTGTTTTAGCACATATTTTGCTCTAGATGGAGTAAACTCCCTCAAACAGATAACTTAGGAGGATCTTTTAATATGGGATTTTGGAATCAACTTTAATAAGTATTTTTTCGAGGAAATGTATATAATGAAATCATTAATTTTTTTATATGAGGAGGTCACAAATATTATTGACTGTTAGATTTAAAATCGGGTGATTGAGGATGTGTCGTTATTTAAACACAAAATCCAAAATAAAATTTCTCAAATGTTGTGATTCGCTTTCATCTATTAGATTTCATATCTAATAGGTAAAAATAATTTTGGCTTCATTTTGCTAAAAATAAATGATCTCATTATGTACAATCTTTTTTTTTCAAAAAAAATAATATTATAGGAGTACGAGGCTCTAAATGATCAAATTAAGACGCATCTAAAAAATTTCACCAAAAAAAAGTTGTTTTCATGCCAACTATACTCAAAAGACTATTATTTATCATGGGGCACACGTTGATGGACTTGTAAGAACCCACCGGATCACATCTCAACTTCACTCACTATTCATGTTGCATAAATATGGATCAATTACAAAATGGAACACATTGTTTTTAAATTACAGCCGCATCTTTTTTTTTTCACCAATAAACCAAACACTAGATAGATGGGTTTTTTGGCGTTTAAACCACCAGAACCATGCCTTTTATTTCCTACAATCTCTGCAGCTTTCTCCTCAAGAGAAAAACCCCACAATTGACTCCACCCCTGCTTCATTTATCTCCACCTCTAAATTTGGAGACCCTCCTCCAAATTTGACCCGGCCCGGCTCCACCTGGTTCAGCGCACATCATCCTTAGCCCCTCTCTTTCTTTCCCTCTCTAATCTTTGTCCCTTCCTCTCTCTCTCTCCCTCTACAAAATAAGCATGGAGTGGCCACCAAACCAACCTAAAACCAGGTCCTCGGGATCCCTCTGCTTTGGGCTAAAATCCCTGTGAAAAGAACCATCCAACACACTTCCAGATCCGCAGAGACCCAAAAGATTATTGGTAGTAGCCATGGCTGTCGGAAGGGGCTCATTCCAGTTTGGTATTCTTCTTCTTGGGGCAATGGCTTCGATACCAAATTTGGATGGAGCCATGGATGGAGGGAATGTTGAGGGTAGAGAGATGAGAGACAGAGCACATGTTGGGTAATTCTCTTGGGAAGAGAAAGAATAGGCCATTGACCATAGGAACCATGGCGAGGTTCGACAGAGGACAAAAAACAGAAACTGACAAAAACAGAGGAGAGAGAAAGAAAGAGAGGACAGAGATAAACAGGGGAATCCACCATGAGGTTTCGCTTTCGAGTTTTGATGGTGAAAGAGAACGCAGGCGAGTGAAGGGGAATTTTGATGTTTAAAGAGGTGTGTGGTACTTGGAATACCGTGCAATTTCTTTTTGTTTACACGTAAAAAATTCACCAGTTTAATGTACGGTTTATCGGATAGGCGATAATTTGAGAAAAAAAAAAAAGCGGTCTCCCATCCGAAAAAGCGGTCTTCCCCCCCCCCCCCCCCCCCCCCCTCGCTGTTTTTTTATTTTTTTTGGAGCCTTTGGTAAAAAAATAAAACAATTCGGTGTTTCTTTGAAGATTTCAATTTTTTTTTTAATCTATTATAAATAAATTAAGTATTTATATATATTAATATATAAAAAATATATTTATATAGATATTTTTTTGCTTAGGCCAATGAGGCCAAAGCTACGCTGAATCAGCCCAAAGCATATCCGAATCTAACCAAAGTGTTAGCACCAGACTAAGATTTGTTGCGATCTAGACTTGATATCCGAAGGCTTCAGTGGAAGCAAAACGGATTTGACAACATTGGTTTTAACAGTTTAGATTGACAAGGTATCATCCACCGGCCACAAATTGATTATTTTATTTAAGAACTATATTTATTTAATATTTTTGCAGACACATTTTTTATAGTACACCAAATAAAATAATAAAAATATATTTTGTACAAATTTTTTTTCAAAATACCTATGAACTGATTCAATGGTTGTCTAGGTAAATTTATTTTGTTCAAAATATTTTTCGTTACCTTTACCTGGTGCTCCATAGAAAAATACATTTATATCTCAAATTTTAGTTGGATATAATTTTTAAGTAAAAAGAAAATAAAATTAATTTATAGTGGTTGGATGAGACTAGGTTCAATATGAATTGGTGAAGGGTACTTGTACACCCTTGTAATATCCATATCTATGGTGGCAATCGGGTAACCCAACGGGTTGATCCAAACGGCGTATGGGTGTTGGACCCGACAGGCCAAGTGCAGGTCCAAATGAATTGGACTTGACCTTGGTCAGGTCTCGATCTGATTAGGTTCCACTACATGTCTAGGTTGGGATCAACCCAACCCATTATATATAAGTTTAAAATATATTATAAATATATAAAATAATTTTTTATTTTTTTATTCCAAAACCCAATTCGAATGGGTTCAGGTCGAAATGACTTGGACCCAATCCACGTCCTAGCCGGTCCCTTCCAAGTTAAACTTAGTTAAGTACTGTAACACTCATTAAAACCCAAGTAGATGCTCGACAGCTGGTGGATCGTAAGCACTGACGTTGCAACTTATTTTTTATTCATTGTACGAGATACCATTCAAAAGGGTTTTGGTGTATCTGCCGATGCATATGTTCAAATGCATTCACCTTCAAATTTTCATTTTATAGATGGATTTAGAAATTGAATTTTTATAAGTCAATAATTTTGGCCGCCACAATCATAAATTTAAAAAAACAAAAAATGGATTTTGATTTTCAAAAAGTGGAATATATTTTAAGCTTTATATTTGAGCTAGGGTGTGGTTTGCACATAGCTGAAGCCCTAAACAATCAAAGTAAGACATACCTTCAAATAGAATCAAAAGATGTCGTTTCGGTACAAAAAATCTTTGTGATGGCCTGAAAATTCATTTTCATCTTTAATTATAAATCTTAAAACTTAAAAAGTAATGTAAATCAAGCAGATCTATGAACATTTGAAAATTGACTAAATGCATTACAAGATGCGCGATTTCTAATACTTGAATTCTAATTTTTTTTACGTCTACGTATTTCAAGGTTGAGATAACCCGATTTAAGAGTTTTTTTTTTTACATTCGAAACAACTTGTTCCGATGAATTTTTGAGGTGCCTCTTATGATTGTTTAGGCCTCAAACATATATAAACTTTATCCTTTGCATTATTCGTTTTAGCTCATCCCATATCATCGGTGTGCACTGTTTTTGATCTGTGAAATCATGAATCCAATATCTAGAATTAAAATACTCATTAAGATCCAAAATCCATCGTTAAGAAATTTGGAAGGCGCCACTTGTGAAAACGACTCCATTCATTTCCCTTGGATATTTGAATGAAAATTTGTGGTATTTAGTGTCATATCTTCCTATAAATTGAAGCATTGAAAGAACTGTCTTCCTTATCAGAGCAACACTTCACAGTTGACAGGTACACTTTCACATCTCCCAGTCTGTGTTTTTTTTATAAGGTTGAAATCTTATAGAAACTACACCCCTTTTCTTTCATGTAGTGTTACCGCACTTTGACTCGGAAAGTATTATCCAAAGTCACCTGATGGCGACGCCGAGTTGCCTCGATACCACTCGGGGTACATAAAAAAATATATATATATTCCAAAAAATTTAAAAATATATGGGAATGTATATATTTTAGACGTTTTTGGCGAACTTTTATAAATTTTGTTTTAGATTTCTAAAATGTCCCCAACTACGGATCAAGTTTTTTTAAAATCCATTTTTATTAAGTTTATTTAGATTTTTGAAGGTTGCTTTTGGTTCGATTCAACTTCTATTACCTTTATTTTATTTTTCAGTTTTTTTTTTTTTTTTAAAAATTGTTTTAGGGTTTTTGGTACTGTACAGGACTGGGGCAAATTACTCGGCCCGCCTCGGCCATGGGTCCGTTTTTTTTGCCAAACTTTGTTGTTCCCTCTTATCATCTGATTACATGTTCTTTAGGAAACTTAAGATCAAGAAATCAGTATTCTCGTTTACTAAGGTCATTTTTGGGTTATGATCTTCTTTTATTGGGTAAAGGAAAAAATAAAGTCATATGAGCTGACCCATCTATAGATCAGTACAGGCCGCATGACTCTGATTGAAGGGGAAAGAAATGGATGGCTAGATCTGTATGTTATTCTTATTATTACTATTATTATTTTTGGCTGGAAAATGTTGGTAAAACAAAAATGTGGCCTCCATTTTCAATCATCCAATCGCTTCTTCTCGTTCAATATAGGCGAGATTATCTTCTTTGGGATTTTTTTTTTTTTTTTAAGAGCAAATTTTCAAGGTTCTCAGATCGTTTTGCCCAAGTGAAAGATTACTGTTTAAACTCTAAAAATAGAGGTAAATGATGCGACAGTCCTATCCTTGTTCCTGTGAAAATTTTATGGATATATTTCAATTTTTTTTTTTTTTTTGGCAAAAATTCCTCCCAAATTTCAGGTTGGTGGTCAAGATTAACCCACAATGTCCAAAATAGCCCAAGCTCGTTTATTTTTGTTTAATAAAACACCTTTTTTAAACAATAAAAAAATTATGTTTTTATAATAGGAAAATAATCAAAGCACCTCGATAAATCAATAAATAAAGGAGGGCAAAATATATAATTTAGCTAATCAAACAAATCAATGAGGTGGTTAGGATTTTTTAATTCATTTACTTCCCCGGGTGAAATAGTGTAGTTTTAGCATATATGGGGCTGTAATATCCTCAAGTTAATAAAAAAAGAGTACACATGCACTAACCTGAAAGACAAAATACCTGAAAATTGAACAGAGACTGCCTTAATTTTGAACAGTGATTTAAGACATCAAAATTTTAAATTTGGTTTTCAAAAGTGGAAAACGTTCAGCTCTATCAAAACACGTAAACCCTCAATTAAAAGCTCCTCGAAAATTGCAGTTCCGGCGTCCGAAAAATTTTAAATCTATCATCTCGGCCTTGATCATTATGTCTGTGAAAAAAATTATGATTTGAAGCCTAAAAAAGAGTTTATATTGTAACATAATATTTAACTATTTATTTTACCCTAAAAATAAGTCTTCATACATCTTCAAGATCTATACCATTACTTGAGCTTCAAATTTTACAGTGACGTTGGAAATTGATTTTAGAGCTATCATGAAGATTTTTTATTCCCAAAGTACTTTCTGGATGAGCTCCTTAATTTATTTTGACCAAACCATATATTTGATCTGGCGGCCAAAACACTATTTTGACTCTCCTTTTGTTCATTTTTGTTTTAAAGAAATTACTTTTGTTTTAAAAAAAAATTAGTTATAACTTCCTTGAAAATGATGCATATCAAGTTGGGCTTCCTTATTTAATTTTAGAATGGATTTTGATTTGAGATATCTATATATCTCCAAATTATATTCTTAAGAAATGATGATCTTTGCAGTGAGTTAAAGATGATACGAAAGTTTTGGGATCTAACAATTCCCCTTAACTTCGTGTGCAACACATAGGACTAAATGTACAATATGGTTGCACAGGACCACCTAATATATTTTTAAAAAAAAAAATCAAAAAATACCTAACTTTCGATTTAATAGTTAACCTTTTTCAACCATCCCAGCTACTATTCTAACTCATAGTCACACGTATTTTGATGGTATTTTAAAATTAAATAAAGAATGAAGCTTCTATAAAGCCTCACCACAAATCTTCATCTGGAAAGCACTTCGGACATCATAAGTGCTCTAAAATCAATTTCCAATACCAACAATAAAATTTGAAATTCAAAAAATAGTACAAATTTTGCGGACCTCTTAACACTTATTTTTAAAAGGAAATGGATGTTCTAGACAATTCATTACAACATACACTATTTTTAGAATTTGATCCCAATTTTTCTTCACGACTATAATGTTCAAGCTGAGATGATCGATTTAAAGGCTTTTCACCACTTGAATTGCATTTTTTTATGAGTTATGAGGTGTGGCTTTTCTTATTTTGATAGGGCCCTATCCAACCATTTTGAGTAAAACTTTTCAACAAATTACAACCATTCATTTGTTATTGGGTGTGGTTTCTATATGGTTGCAATCTTAAACAATCAAATTAAGGCGCACATCCATTTCATCATACTATGTAATTTTGGTGAAAAAATTATTAGTATTATCTCAAAATCTATTCTCATATCTAATTATGAAATTTTAAACTTAAAAAATGGTTAAAACCAAGCAGATCTAAAAACATATAAAAATATTGAAAATGGACGGTCTAGATAATGTATTATAAAATGCACTATTTTTTTAACTCAAAATCTTTTTTTTTTTCATATTCATACATCTCGATGTCAATATAATAAATTAGAGGTTTTTTCAACATTAAAACAACATTTTCCAACGGAGTTTTGAGGTGCATCTGTAATTCTACATTTTAATGTTGCAACCTTATATAAGCGTTTTCCTTTGTTGTTTATAGTTGCCATCATTCCATTTGAGTTGCCTGTATCCAATCAAACTTTTGGCTATGAATTCAGCCCCAAGTTTTACATCAAGATGCCCCAGTAGGAAATTACAGGTTAATGTTAATTGTAGACCAATAGACCATAGGAAAGGAACATACTATACTAGATCATTACCATCCATTTAAATGATGGACGTTGATGGCGTACTCCAACCGTCATCACCCGGCATCATGACAACCATGGGGCAATGGATTATGGTAACACCATCCATTGGATTATAACAACGTTTTGAGACACACGAGGTCATGTTCCTCGGTCTCTCCCCCGTGGCTGTTACCCCGAGTTACTTGGTACAAAGCGGGGTATATTAAAAAAATAGGAAAATC
Organism: Amborella trichopoda; assembly: GCF_054954075.1. Lineage (NCBI taxonomy): Eukaryota > Viridiplantae > Streptophyta > Magnoliopsida > Amborellales > Amborellaceae > Amborella > Amborella trichopoda. The sequence continues at coordinate 2,545,454 of NC_142341.1, read as the reverse complement.
CTTAAAAATGAAAATATGGGATTGATGTATAAAAATTTTGTGTACTTTGGATAATATTGGCAAAAATTGCTGAGTTTTTTTTGTTTTTTGTTTTTTTTGGCCATATGCCTTATTTTTATTTTTGTTTGGATTTTAGAAATATCCCCAACTATAAATTAATTATTTAAAATCCATATTGTATATGCTTTTTAAAGCTAATTTGTACTTTTAACTGGTTTGATTTGACCTTTAATATTTTTATGTTATTTTTAATTTTTTTTTTTTTCCTTTTAAGAACTTTTGGCTCTATACAATACTCGCGTAACTCCACTCGGACTCGTCCAAATAACTCGCCTTGGGACAGGGTTGAATACATGGCCTGAGGCCAGCTCTGAAAAGCTGGATTGTAATATACTTTGTGCAAGTATAATGCTTTGTTGTTCTTAATAATGTAATTTGAACTCCATGCAGTTTCATATCAACATACCCATGATGAAGGCTCTCAAATGCTGGCTACTTACAGTCTTCTTGTTCTCAATCAATCTCCATGTCTCAGAACCTCTCCACACAAAACTTGACAACCTGAAGCTCAAAACTTCAGTTTTCTTGTCTCCCAAATTCATTATGAAACCTGGCACAGTGCAGAACAATTTTTACTACAACATCGACTTTCCAACAGGTCATATTGCCATTAAAGGTTTCGACGCAGAGATTGTAGACGAGGCGGGGAATCCTGTTCCCCTCTATGAGACCTACATCCACCACCTCGCCATTGTCAGGTATTACGCTCCACCTTCTAGTGATCAGAAATCTAAGGATGGTCCGAATTCTAAATTTGTGGTGAGGAATGCCGGGGTGTGCCAAGATGACATACTCAACCAGTATTTTGGGCTTGGGCCAGAGTCCCGTAAGACCCGCACCACCTTGCCAGACCCATATGGGGTTGAGGTTGGAGTCCCTCCGGAGGGGACTCCGGATGGATACGAGGAAGGGTGGATGTTGAATATCCATGCGATTGACATGAGGGGTGTCAAGGACCGTTCAAAATGTGGAGAGTGTAGGTGCGTACCTTCTCTTAGTGTTTTTCCCATTTCTCTCGCAAAAAAGTAAACTTCATGGCGGCAATAATGGATTGGATGGTGATGGAGGAAAAGAGCTATGGAAAAACACGTTAGTTTCATTATACATTCCATTTTTTCTCTATCATTATCATCATCATAGTTTTTTTTTCAATTAATTGGAGTCCGCTGCATGAATCCTAATCCACCATTTTGCTCTATTAATGGCCATACTATCAGTATTCTTCTATATCGCCATCCTACTGTTCTTCTATATCACCATCCAGCCTATTAATCAGAGAGTGATGACACCTATGACCACGCTATTCCTATGATCATGTGTATCATATGACCACACTTTGTCCTCTTTCTTTTTATTGTTTGGAGATTACCCTTCTTACCCCGAAGTTTATGAATATCCATCCCCCCATAAAGAGCTTGAAATAGTGAACCAATGGCATGCTTCTGCTGCCTACTCTCCATCCATCACCGATCAAAATATCGATCAGATGGCAATGATACCTATAACCATATTATTCCATGATCATATCAATTGTTGTACATTTTTCCCTTCTTTCTTTTATGAGTGGACACATATCCACATAAGAGTCATATGTGCAGGTGTGATCTCTACAATGTGACTGAAGATGAAAATGGCAGGAGCATTGAGGATAACTACTATGGTGGTCTGCGCTGTTGTTATGATGGGACACAATGTAGGCTTAAGGAAGGTCTTCAAGGGCTTGGTGCCAAGGGAGTGTACTTGAAGTACACGGTGAAATGGATGGAATGGGATGATAGCATCAATCCACTTAAGATTTACATACTTGATGTTACTGATAGTGGGGAGAGGATTCTAAATTCTACCAGTCCCCAAGGACAATTGGGTTGTCAGGTATAAGTGTATTTTCCTTCTTTCCAAATCGATGAATCAAAACTCGGGGACTCGGACTTGCCTGAGTTACTTGGACCCAACAACCTGTCAAATCTGGAAGCAGAACTCATGGAACCGTTCGAGTCTTGCATGTTCACGATATTTTATTATCTTCGTTTTTGCAGATTCAGCTGAGTCTCTGCCTAACTCAAATGAGCCTAACTCAATCAGGGGACCGTAGCGAGTCCCGACCTGAGTCCTTGTTTTAAATCGCTAACACTATTTAGTAAATAAATGTCTATTCTAATTCATGAGAAAAAAATAACTGTCAGGTAGGAGTGGAAATGGGCCAGGTGGAGTGGCCCCACCCTAAGAAATTAGGACTCGGCAAACAAATGTGGCCCTAGTGCAAGGCCAATACTGGCCCACAATGGCCAAAGAGCTGGGCCGGGCCGAGCCTAGGCCGAGGCCAAGGCCAAGAAAAGGCCAACCTAGCCCTTGTTTCTTTTTCTTTCTTATTTTTTGTTTGTTTTAGTTTTATTTAGTAAGGCCTAGCCTAGCCCTGATAGGGCCAGGGCCGGGCCTAGGGCTAGGGTTCCCCCAGCCCTAGCCCAGCCCTACTGTCAGGTTAGTAGATAATAGTGAGAATATACATTTTCCCATGAGGTTTACTATTTTATAGAACCAGCAATGTGTTAAGCTAACGGATCTGTGAAGCACATATTTGACAATTTTTCTTCAACCTTTCAGGAAAAGATGCTTGATAAATAAAACTGATTTTCATTTATGATACAGGTCGAATATAATGTGGATTCTAATGGTGCACCAGATGCGCATGGCAAAAAGATACACATCAAGAGAACAAGAATTATGATACCCCATGGTGGGGATGTCATTTATGGTATGGCACACCAACACCCCAATGCCATGGGATGTACCCTATATGGCCAGGTAAAAGTTGATACTTTTGATTCATTATTCACTTAAGGATCATTTCCTCTGATAAAGAGATGATATTCTTCGAAAAGCCGCAGCTTTATAAAATTATATTTAAAATCTAACCAAAAAAGGGAAAATATTTTAATAGAGCTGCAGCCTTATGAAAATAAGTAAAGCCTCACCTTAAAATTATCTGAAAGTTATACTTATGACTTGGAAAATCTTCAAAATGATCATCTCCACCTTGACTATTATGGTTGTAAAAAAAAAAAAGATTTCAAGCCCTAAAAATAATGCATATTACAACACATTATCTAGACAAGCCATTTTGCCCTAAAAAAAAATGTTTATGAATCCACAAGATTTGTATCATTTTTTTAGCTTCAAATTTTATAATCGATGTTGTAAATTGATTTTAGAGCCGTTATGGAGATTTCATGTGCCCCATGTGCATTTTGAGGATTCAAGTTGGAGCTTTACTTTGTTTTCATAAAGCTTTGGCATTCTAGATACTGAATCCCTAGAAAAATGCAGTTCAGGTATCCGAAAATCTATTGATCGGTAATCTTGTTGATATGGAAGGAAATAAAAGAAAAAAGGTGTGGTTTGTATAAGGCTGAGGCCCTAAACCATCAAAGTAAATCACACTTAGAAATAGTGATGTTATTTTAGTATTGAAAATCTTCATGATGGCTTAAAAATTTATTTTCATCTCTAAATATAAAATTTAACGCTTAAAATGTTGTCAAGTAGATCTATGAACACTTGATAATCTTGAAAATTGACATAAAAAAATAATGCATCACAAGATGCACTATTTCCAATACTTGAAATCCATTTTTTCTAATTTTCATACATCTTGAGGTCGAGATGATCAATTTGATAATTTTTGGGAATTGAAACTCGTAAATTTTTGAGGTATGCCTTAATTTGATTTTTTAGGGTCTCACCCTTATATAAATTTTTTCCAAAAAAAAGGCTAATTTCTTGCCCTAAATATGATCTATCAAGTATTCAATGATTCACTACATGTGTACCACTTTTCGAGCTTCAAATTCGTTTGTAAGGGGTGGGAATATATTTGTTGGCTATACACTAAAATCGCTGACTCTACCAAATAGTTTAAGTCGTGCCCCCAAAAACCACGCCTTATAATTATGTAAAAATTTGTTGCTCGCACTGGAGCATTATATGTGCTTGCTCCCTCAGGTAAACCTCATGTTAGAGATATCTTTATGACCCCCAATTTTGGGGAAGTAGCCTCAAGAATCTAAAATCTAACCTCAAAGGGAAAACAAAATATTTCAAATAGGACCTTTGTGTCTCAAAAAGATTAACGTCCCATTACTGAAACAGAACTATCCAATTTTTAGAGGGCAAGATCTAGGCACTCAAGAACTTGAAATAGTTTGTTGTTTTTTTTTTTCTGAATGAAAATTATCATCTGATGTATGTAGATGGATCCAAAAATTTTTGATAGAAAAATTCCTTCCAAGTTACTCTTTTACCTGAGGGAGTTGTTGGATAGTATGC